>NC_134107.1:24244536-24869536 GCF_040939455.1 Microcebus murinus
GGTGAGTTGGGGGCTCAAAGGCAAGGCCAAATAGCGTTTGCATCTCTCTTGCATGGAGTAACAGAGAAAGCAAGCCATGGGAAGCAATCAGCTAGTGTTATAGACCAGAGCCTGGTCTTCTGAGCTAAGACTGACTTTACAACAACTGAGCTTCTACCAGGCAGAGAGCACATCTGAAGGGGATCACAGCAATGGGGCTTGGCAGGAAAATCTCCCACCTGATCAACATAACTAAGAAGTAAAATGTGAGAAAAAAGAGGGAGGGGAAAATGTCTATCTGCAATGAAAACTGGGTACCGTTGAAAATAAGCCTCAATGGCATGAGTGCAAAATAGAAGAACCAAAGAAGTTCTCAGTATGGTAGCAGATGTTCATACGGTCTCAGATTTGAGCTGGACATTTTTACTTTCTCTTTTGTCCATCCACTGACTGTTGTGCCCTGCGTTCTGCAGCCAGATCATTATGGATCCATCAGTGAGCTCTCAGGCCCGTTGGCTTCTACTGAGTTCAGCCAATCAGAGTCAACCAGCAAGAGACTGGCAAGTGGGAGGAGGGTAAAGTCGGGATGCTCCGCCCTTTGTTTTCTGGCCCCTCCCAGCTGAGTCTCCTTGCACTGGCTGCATCCCTCTTCTAAGGCCATTAGCTCTTGCCAGGTGGAGCTCTGCTACAGCTCTCTCTCCTTAATTTGGTACCTCCTCCTCCCCTTACTGCTTCATGCCTTGGAGTGGTAACATATCCCCATGGTTGCAGCACCATCCCCTGCTGGTTTCCCTGAACCCTGCCCACACTATTTAACTAGTCCTTTTATTAAACTCTCCTTCATTATTCCATCTGAGAGTGCCATCTGCTTCCTGCTGGGACCCTGACCAATACAATAATCTAACAAAGGACATAACATTGAATTTGCAACATGAGGTTAGTATGAGTGCAAAGTCATCACCGAGATTTGGTTGGCTGACACTTTGACATGAATTCTATGGTGGTAAGAATTTCCTTCCTCCAAATAAACTGGTATCATTGCAGCAACTCACTCATTTATTTAAAGAAATATTTGTTGGGTATCTTTTGTCTACCTTGTACTAACTACAGTGGGGCCTGGGAGTCTTCACGGGGCAAAACAGGCAAGGGTCCAGCCCTCATGGTGTTTTCGGTCTGGTGGGGGAGAAAGAGATTAATCACATACCACAAATATAAATATATAGAAAGAAACTATAACTACGATTTTCTCTGAGAGCCTCTAACAAGAAGCTAATAAACAGTGGAGTGTCAGAGAAAGCTCCTTTGAGGAACTGACACTTGAGCTTGGCCAGGCAGAGGGCAAGGGAGGCAGGTGAAGGGCACTGTAAGTGGAGGGAAGAGCACGTTCAAGATTCTGAGGCTGGAGGGGCCTTACAGGTGTCTGGGGAATCTAGGAGAGGCCTCTAAGAGTTGAGATTTGGTGTTAAGTGCAACGGGGAGGCATTGCTGAGTTGTGAGCAGGATGGTAGTGTGACTTAATGTCATGAAAGCTGGTGGAAGTACCATGGAGCACACTGGTGGAGATGAAAGGAGAAACAAAGGATGTTGCTCTGGGAGGTCCTGATCCCTGGCCTGGCCCCCAGTGTTGTGCGGCTTTCCTTGTCCAGGAAATGCTGAATCTAGCTGGGAGGCAAGGTGCTATTGGGCTCATGGGGACAGCCATTGGGTGCCCTCTGTCATAAACAGGCAGTGGATTGAATTCTTGGCCTGATATGCTTCTTCAGAAAGATGAGAAAGAAGGGAAGGGGCCTGTTACTTGGGACCCCATTCTAACCAACAAGAAAGAAACTGGTAAAGTAGAAGTGTCTGGAAGAAAAGGGGAGTTCTTGGGAGAAAGGGACATGTGATCCTATGGGTGTGTGTGAGAGAGAGACAGAGAGAGGGGAAGAAAGGATAGGAAGGCAAAACTCACAAATTTCAGAAAGAAAATAATTGGGAGTTACTAGCTTCCGGCTAGAGTTTCAAAGAAAGAAAGTGACTTAGGCACGGGAAACGCTACTGTATGAGTTTGCTAGGGCTTCTATAACAAGTACCACAAACCGGGCAGATTAAATAACAGAAATTTGTTGTATCATAGTTCTGGAGGCTGGAAGTCTGAAATTGAGGTGTCGAAAGGTTCGACTCCTTCTGAAGGCAGTGATGCAGGGTCTGTTGTACATCCTTGGCTTATAGATGTCACCTTCTCACAGTCTTCACGTGGTCTTCCTTCTATGCGTGTCTGTCTCTGTGTCTGCATTTCAATTGTATTGGATTAGGGTCCACCATCAGGACTTCCATTTCACTTGATTACCTCTGTAAAGACCCTATCTCCAAATAGAGTCACTTTCTAATTGAAGTCCTGCAGGTTAAGACTTCAACATATCTGTTTTTAGGAGACACAATTCAACCAATAACAACTAGCAAATGAAATTCAAGCAGAACTTACTTATTCCTCCATCAAACATGCACCAGGTGACTGTTCTGTACCGGGCACACTGCAAAGTGTGGTTTTGGCCCCGAAGGAACACTTGAACTTGTAGTAGAATACTGATATGCAAAGACATGTAATACAGGTTAACGAGTGCTAGCATAAATGCATTTACCTGTACGACACAGTAACAGATGAGAGCTGAATGCAAAAATCAGAGCTAAGTTCAGGGTATACAAAGCATTGTGACGGCACAAAGAAAGGTTGGTCAGCTCTACTCAAGGAGGTCAGGGAGAGCTTCTTGCAAGAGATGATGTGAGCTGAGTCTCCAAGGACAACAAAGGAGTGGCCCAGGCAGAGAAGAGGGAGTTCTATGCAGAGGGGAATCTGTGGAGAGAGCAAATGCATCATGTTTGTGTGGAGCTTCAGGGTCAGTGGAGGGAGGAGAAATTAGAGAAGCCCGATCACCAGGGGCCTTGTTTCTAGGACAGGGAATGTGGACTTTATCCTGAAAACCTGGTCATGTGTCTGAGGGATGGGGAGGGAGATCATCTAGGAGATTTAAGGAAGGGAATGACACGGTCAGATTGGTTTCTGTTTGGAGAATGGATTGAGGGGCTTGTGAAGGGAGTCAGGGAGACCAGTGAATAGGCAAAAGCAGAGACAGGACAAAGGGCGGGACCAGGGCAGTAGGGATAGAGAGGAGAGAAACCATCACAGAGCATTAGTGGGAGAATCAAAATCCATTAGTGGCAATTTATTAATAGTTATGAGGGACAAGGGGAAGAGAGCTTAGGACAGTTCTTGGATATCTGGTTTGAGGGTCTGAGTGGACAATGGTGCCATTCACAGGACAAGTATTTAAGAAGGAAAAGTGGCTGTTGGGGGAAGATTATTTCTGTTTTGAACACATTGAGAATAAGATATCTGTGGGGTGTGCAGGTGGAAATAGATGTCAAAAGTCCATGGGCATAAACTAGACAGTTGTTGGATATACAGCCTAGAAGTCAGGGGAGACATCTAGGTCAGAGATGTATGCCTGGGAGTGTTGGTGGTTGAAGTCACAGTCTTCAGTGCAGTTATCTAGGGTGCAAAAAAATGCAGGGCTCAGAGACAGAGCCTTGAGGAACAGAGCATTCCATGTGTCAGTGGGATAAAGAGCCTCCAATGGACATAGAAAAAGACCAACCAGATGGTCCTGGAGAATGGCCTGGGAGTGTGTTGTCATGATGGTCATGGAGGAGAAATTAACACTGTCAGGTGCCCCTGAGGGATCAGGTAAAAACAAAAGGATAAAAAGGATTCTTTGGATTTGGCCATAAGGTGATCATTGGTTACTTCAGTGAGGTCGCTGATAGTGGAGAGAGGGCCACAAAGACTAAATTGCATGAACAGAGGGGTGAATAGAAGATAAATAGTGTAGATGATTCTCTTAGGAAGCTTGGCAGTGACCCTAGCTAGAGAGAGACAAAGGATTTGGAGGTTTGGATTTCGTTGGTTTTTTTTTTTTTTTTTTTTTTTTTTTTATGAGAAAGTCTTGATGGTGTTTCTATAATGAATGAACAGGGTAACAAGAGGGAGAAGTCCAAGATACAGGGGGAAAAGGGAAGATTTGGGGAGATGGCAAAGGATTGGATCCAGAGCAAAGATGGATGGGTTGTCCTTGTAGGACAGACATGGTGGAGGTGGTGGTGGTGGGTCCAGAGACCTTAGATGGAGAGGCAGGAAGTTGAGAAGTTTCTAAATAATGTTGTCTGTGTTTTTTTCTGCTTAAAATGTAAGAGGTGAGTTCATCCCTGGGGAGTAAGCTGAGGGGTGGTTGGATAGTAGAGATGAAAATTGACGGGGGAAGAGAAATTTGAAATGGGGAGTATTGTTCAGAGATAAGTTGCAGATAACAAAGTCCATTGCAGCTATTTTAAGCAGAAAAGGACTTAATACAGTGAGTTGGGTGCTTACAAAGTCAGTAGAAGGGCTACAAGGCCAAACTCTGAAGTGAGACTCCAGGAATGAATGCAGGACATCTCATTACTGACCTCCCAGAGAAGTTTCCACCTCTGTTACAGTCAAGAAATCGAGGAGTCTAGAAGCCACTACTGCAGCTGTTGACTCTAGATATGATAATCAGGAAAACATCACTGCAACTCTTGGATACAGAGCTGAAGTTCCAAATTCAAATCTTTACAAGTGTTTCTCACTAGCAGAACTTAAGTCACAATCTAAACTCTAACTGCAAAGAGTCTGGGAAGATTTTAGTTTTTAATGTCCACAGGATAGGAATGTATACCTTTATTTCCATACTTAAATTCTAATAAAACAACAATAGCAACAGCAACATGCTCCTACCTATATAACTATCCCTTCATGCAAACAACCCCTTCCACCCATTCATGCATCCATCTATGCATCTATTCATATAGTGGGTACCAAAATCTGTGTTGATATGATACAGTAAACAGGCCATATCCGGAACAGCAGCTACAACTGAAATAAATGACAATCTGATTGCTCTTACATAACCTTCCATTCTTCTTTGAGTCCAAGATACATCTGCTTAAGCCAAACAGGTGAGTTAAATGAGAATATGATAGAAATCACCAATGGTTTTCTGGTAAAATTGCTCTCAGAATAGAAAAAAAAAGTAAGCCCTGATTTGTAGGGTTTGCCAATTCCCATGGTGTAAATACTCCTACTGTGGCTGATTTCAGACTACCAAATTGAATCCCTAAAGAAGAAGTTGTGAGGTAATGCTAAAAAATCTCATGATAACAATTCTAATGAAAAAGCTATAACAATAATATCAATTCTTTTGAGCCTGTATGAGCTGATTCCAGCACACCACTGGGTCATCAACCTTGCATTTTTCAAGTCTTCTATGGTGGCACTAATCTCAGTGATTCTCCTAGAAAGTGGAGGCATTGGTTCTGAAGCAGCTTCACCATGAATTTACACTTGGTCCTTCCTATTATGACAGTCTATAATCGATAGGTTAGGAAACCAATATGAAGATCTTGAGTATCTATGTGCCAACTACACATTTAGGACCTGCAGAACCACAAATGGATATAAATCTATTCAGCCCACTATGGAATAGTTTGGGCCCAAACCCCATTTATTTCCTGACTCCCATTAATTCCTACTCAACCTATGACCAGGGACTAGCATTAGCTCAGAGCCAGTAATAAGCCATGAAAAGTGTGGCATTTCTCTTTTCCCAGTGCACAGTCACTCTACTAAATGATCACAACTCCCTTGAGGGAAAATTAGGAGGTAGATTTACAATATAAACTTGCACTGTCATATGCTACAGAGTACACAATATTTCTATTCACCTGACTTTAGTCTGGGACTTTAGTGAAAACTTATGACCCTCTGATGTCCTCAGACCGTTTGTCAGGTATCTGGATCTTTAGGTTTGCTTTTTCATTGTACAGGTCAAGTAGGACTGTAAGTGCCCCATATATTTCAGTCCTTGGTATCCATGGTCAATTAGCTACCACCGAAAGTCCCTGTGTGCCAGCCTATTCTGACTGCTACTCTGGCCCTGTTCCCTTCTACATCCACTTCACTTGTGGTCCCCATGTGTTACTACATAGCCAATGCTGGCATCTCATTAGGATCCAGGAAAACACTCATGGCTGAGTCTCCCATCTTCATCCCAGCATATATTAGTGCTATAACAGCAGCACTTTCGAAATTCTCCTTAAAGATTTTCTCTACATCTAGGTGAAGGGAGAGTCCCCCGGTCTCTCTCAGGGGATATACAGGCAAACCTAGTTTTATTGTGTTTCACTTTATTACACTTCACAGATATTGCATTTTTTACACATTGAAGGTTCGTGATGATCCTGTGTCGAGCAAGTCTATCAGCACCATTTTTCCATCAGCACATGCTCACTTCATGTCTCTGTGTCATATTTTGGTAATTCCTATGGTATTTCAGACTTTGTTGTTATTATATCTGCGATGTAATCTGTGATCAGTGATGTTACTATTGTAATTGTTTTGGGGTGCCACAAACTGCACCCATATAAGACAGTGAACTTAATCAATAAATGTTGTGTGTGTTCTGAACACCACACCGACCAGCCATTTCTCCAGCTCATTCCCTCTCCTCTGACCTCCCTACTCCCTGAGACACAACAGTATTGAAATTAGGCCAGAGAATAACCCTACAATGGCCTCTAAGTGTTCAAGTCAAAGGAAGCCACACGTCTCTCACTTTAAATCAAAATCTAGAAAGGACTAAGCTTATGAAGAAGGCATGCTAAAAGCTGAGACAGGCTGAATGCTGGGTCTCTTGCACCAAATAGCCAAGTTGTGAATGCAAAGGAAAAGTTCTTGAAGGAAATTAAAAGTGCTACTTCAGTGAACACACGAATGATAAGAAAGCAAAACAGCCTTGTCTTAGTCCATTTTGTGTTTCTATAAAGGAATACCTGAGGCTGAGTAATTCATAAAGAAAAGAGGTTTGCTTGGCTCAAGGTTCTGCAGGCTGGGCAGGAAGCATGGCACTGGCATCTGCTTGGCTCCTGGTGAGGTCTGCAAGTTGCTTCCACTCACTACAGAAAGCAAAGGGGAGCCATTGTGGGCAGATATCACACAGTGAGAGAGGAAGCAAGAGAGAGTGAAGGGGAGAGATGTCAGGCTCTTTTCTAACAACTAGACCTTGCAAGACCTAATAGAATGAGAACTCGCTCACCACCTGCTCCCACACACCCCAGGGCATTAATCTGTTCATCTTCCCCCATGACCCAAACACCTCCCATTAGGCCCCACCTCCAATACTGGGAAATCAAATTTCAACATGAGATTTGGAGGGGTCAAACATCCAAACTGTGGCAAGCCTTGTTGCTGATACAGAGAAAATTTGAGTGCTCTGGATAGAAGATCAAACTCATCACAACATTCCCTTAAGCCAAAACCTAATCCAGAGCAAAGCCCTAACTCTCTTCGATTCTATGAAGGCTGAGAGAAATAAGGAAGCTGCAGAAGAAAAATCTGAAGCTAGCAGAGGTTGGTTCATGAAGTTTAGAGAAGGGAGACACCTCCATAACATAAAAATGCAAGGTGAAGCAGCAAGTGCAAATGTAGAAGCTGCAGCAAGTTATCTAGCTAAGATCATTGATGAAGGTGGCTACACCAGAAAATAGATTTTCAACGTAAATGAAACAGCCTTATTTTGAAGAAGATGCCATCTAGGATTTACATAGCTGGAAAGGAAAACTCAATGCCGGTCTTCAAAGTTTTAAAGGACAAGCTGACTATCTTGTTAGGGACTAAGGCAGCTGGTGACTTTAATGTGAAGCCAATGCTCATTTACCATTCTGAAAATTCTAGAGCCCATGAGAATTATGCTAAATCTACCCTGCCTGTGCTCTGCAAAGGGAACGTTAAAACCTAGATGACAGCACATCTTTTTACAGCATGGTTTACTGAATATTTTAAGTCCACTGTTTAGCTCAGAAAAAGATTTCTTTCAAAATATTACTGCTCATTGACAATGCAATCAAGTGCTCTGATGGAGATGTACAAGATTAATGTTGTTCTTGTACCTGCTAAGACAACATCCATTCAGCAGCCCATGGATCAAGGAGCAATTCCAACTTTCAAGCCTTATTATTTAAGAAATGAATTTCATAAGGCTATAGCTGCCATAGGTAGTGAGTCCTCTGATGGACCTGAGCAAAGCAAATTGAACACCTTCTGGAAAAGATTCATCATTCTAGACACCATTAAGAACATTCATGATTCATGGGAGGAGGCCAAAATATCAACACTAACAAAAGGTTGGAAGATGTTGATTCCAACCCTCATGGATGACTTTGAGGGGCTCAAGACTCCAATGGATGAAGTCCCAGCAGATGTGGTAGAAATAGCAAGAGAACTAGAATTAGAAGTGGAGCCTGAAGATGGGATTGAATTGCTGTCATCTCATGATCAAACTTGAATAGATGAGGAGTTGCTTCTTATGGATGAGCAAAGAAAGTGGTTTCTTGATATGGAATCTACTGCTGGTAAAGATGCTGTGAGCATTATTGAAATGACAATAAGAGATTTAAAATATTACATAAACGTAGTCAATAAAGCCTTGGCAGGATTTGAGAAGATTGTCTCCAACTTTGAAAGAAGTTCTACTTCAGGTAAAATGCTATCAAACAGCATCACATGCAACAGAGAGATCTTTCATGAAAGGAAGGGTAAATTGATGTGGCAAACTTTGGTGTTCTTTTATTGTAAGAAATTGCCACAGCAACTCTTAACCTTCAGCAACCACTACCCTGATCATTCAGCAGTCATCAAAATTGAGGCAAGACCTTCCTTCCACCAGCTAAATGATTATCTGAATGCTCAGATGATCATTAGCATTTTTTTAGCAATAAAGTATTTTAAAATTAAGGCACATACATTTTTCAGACATAATGCTATTGCACAATTATTAATAATAGATTACAGCATACTGTAAACATGACTTTTATATGCACTGAGAAACCAAAAAACTGTGTGAGTCACTTTATTGAAATACTCACTTTATTGCAGTGGTCTGGAACCAAAGTTGCAACATATCTGCGATATGTCTGTAGTTAAAGCATGGATAAGCCAGTCACATATGATAAATTCAATATACATACCTCCCTAAGTCTTTAGATTTCTTCTACGTTATATACCCAGGAATATAGTCATTTAGTCAATAGTCAAATAGTCATTTGACTATTACTGAGTCCAGGTTTCAGTTTACCAACTAAAGTAACAATAGAACTTTTGTTAGATCCTTGAGCTGGTATATCGGCTCCAGAACCTATGGCAAGCACAACCATACTGATAAATTTAGCCAGTATGAAAATTATGCTCTTCTTTCCCCACTCTAGCATGGTTAGAACATATTCCTATGCCTATTCTCCTGGTTTTTATTGATCTATACATTTGCATATTTTGGCATGTAAGCATCTCCCGGCTGCAACTTTATAATTGACTCCCTGGGCACGTGGAGATTGTCTGTAGTCATGCAGCTGGAGGAAGTGTGAAGCAATGGGTGCAGAGAACAGCCATAGAGTAATCAGGCAGGACCATCCTCATGAGGTAGTGTAAGAGGGATTGCCTTCTCTAATGAGAGAGCTTAGCGGAGTTAAGGGTTAAGGGTCTTTAGATTTAACCAAGTTCTCCTTAATAGCACCCTTCCATTCTTTGGGAGTGGCCTTTCCTAATCATCACCCTACATTTCATATAAGAAATCTGGTGAAGCTATGAATTCAATCTATGTTGTAAATCATCAACCTATAGGATAAGGATCTATATCTGATTTTTGGCTATATCAACTCTCTAGCTCTAAGGGATAAGATACGATTTTAGGGAAATCATAAGATATTCTTTTAGGACAGTTCTAAGAAACCCCTGGTTCTCTGACTGTATCTTGAGGCATGAAGTTCAAGTCTTGAGCTCGTTATTGTATTATTTCAAACTGTCCTGGATGATTAGATGAAGCCAGCCTCCCTCATAGTCCTTAGATTCCTCATGACTATCGAACTTTGCTACGGCTTTTGCCATTTGATCAGCCAAAGCTATTTCTTAAAACACACATACATACACACACACACACACACACACACAAAAGACTTTATTTCATGTGACCATAGGTGATAAATTAGGACAGAACCTGTTCCATGAAGAGAGAGTGAGAAGAGAAATCTAGCATGAAGTTTGGTAGCAAAGGGAACAAGGGAGTTAGATGGCATGATTCATGAAGACTTTTAGAATAGATATAGGTGTAGGCTGAGGAGACAGCCTAATGAAATGGAAGAGATAAGAAGATGCAAAGAAGATGGCAAGCAATGGTAAAGAAGGAGCAAGCTCTAACTTTGAACAGGAAGAAGAGTTTAAGTACCGGAGTGATTCTGGTGGATGGTCTGGGGTTGGATAGAAAATATCATGAAATCAAAGAGCGAGATCCAGCGGAGTGGATGGATGATGAAAATGAAAGGCTGGGTCATAGCAGAGGCATATCTAGAGCCTGAGACAGAGCAGAGAGTTCTGGATGATGCCAAGGTCCAGCTGTGGCCTTGCCTCTGGCTGGCTGAAGTGCAGTGTCAATGAGGTGGTCTGAGAACTGCAAACTGGTAAGTCCTCAGCCTGGATGTGGGAGTCTAGGAAGGGAGAGCAGGGCCAAGTCGGGGACAGACCTCATGTTGATGTAGGTATGCATGGTCTGGAAGAAGGTCCGGGTTGGAGGGGATCTCCTGTGGGCTGGTAGGTAATACAAAGGAATGAGGAGTGGGTGAGCGAGTTATCAGTGGGTGAGATGGTTTTATAAGGAAGACATGCTGGCAGAGAGATGTGAAAGTAACCATAGGGAGTCCCCAAATACCCCAATCCTTCTAACCTTCTGCACTGGGGCAAAGGGTGACTTCTGTTAGTGAGCTTTGTGAACAAATGACCTCAATGAAGAATTGAAGAAAGAACAGAGCCCAGTGCCGGGCACACAGTCAGCAATCAGGGAATGTTAGCTCCGATGATTATTAAAGTAAAGGATCAGAGGGAGGAACAGAAGATGGGCTGATGGAGGTGATAGAGAGACGGGCAGTTCTGCTAGTAATGAGGGAAAAGAAAGGAACAGCAGGAAGTCGTTTCTTCCATCACAGGATTGATGAAGGTCCCTTCTCTTCTTTTCCTTTTTCTCTTCTCTCTCTCTCTCTGTTTCTCTCATGCAAATATACAACTTGTTTTTAGTATATTCACATAATTGTTCAACCATCCCTACAATTGACTATGGAACATCATTATCACCTCAAAAACAAACACCGAAACCCTCCCATATTCTTCAGCCATCACCCCTATCCCCAGGAAACCACCAATCTACTTTCTGTCTCTATATTTGCCTATTTTGGACATTTCACATAAATGGAATCCACATATGTGATAAGCAAATTCCTCCTTAAATCGCTTTTTATTTTAACAGGAATAATACTTCAATGCAAAGGAACGACCCTCAGACACCTGCAACAGGAATGTGCATGGGGGAGGGGGTGGGGAGGGGGCAGGATTTGGAGATTCACATCTGACTCTCTCTGTGCATAAGCTGTCTTGCCTGTTTTTCTTCCTATACTGTGCTTAGAAGGGAAAATGTCAAAAGCCAAGCTGCCACAGAATCCCAGAGAAGGCCAGTGAGTCACTGCAGCCCTGCCGAGCGTTGCACGAAGGCAAGGCTGGGGAATCTCGGCCTGTGGGGCTCCCCTCTGGAGGAGGGGACGGGCTGACTGTGTGGAGGCGGGGCGGGAAGGAGACCAAACGGTGCTAATCTGGAGGTGGCAGGTGGGGTGGGGAGAGGGGACGTGATGGTGGAGCCCACAGCTCGTTATTCCTCTTAAAGGAAAGGATCAAGGGAAGGGATGGAGGACCACACAGAGGACTGCAGAGAGAGAGGTCGTCCTGAGGCCCTGACTTGTCCTTTAGTCCAGGGGAAATAGTAACCTGTACAGGGAG
Source organism: Microcebus murinus (assembly GCF_040939455.1). Classification (NCBI taxonomy): domain Eukaryota; kingdom Metazoa; phylum Chordata; class Mammalia; order Primates; family Cheirogaleidae; genus Microcebus; species Microcebus murinus. Next base: position 24,256,439 of record NC_134107.1, read on the forward strand.
GAGCCAGGACTCTCCTGTGTTTCCCAAAGTGTGGGCACAGACCTTGCGACTCCCGAGATGATGTGGGTGGTTCACTGCACGCCGGCCCCGAAATAACACTAGATCTCCCAAGGAGAATAGGTCCTCCCTTTTCAATTCTCTGCCAGACCTCTTAAGTCAAAGAGAAATGATCAACTCAGTGCCTGTGCTTCTAAAACTGCACCAACACTTCCTCATTTCACTTTTAAATAAAGAGAGTGGGTCTTAGAATTAGGGTTCACGGCAGAAACGTTATCTCCCTGGGATTTAATCACATTGTTTTGTTTACAGGGAATGTATTTTCTGCGTGAAGTTGGTCTTCCAATTCTGGCAGCGATATAAAGTTTCAGTCTCACACACACATTTTTTAAAATAGTTTAATAAGTGAGTCAGTGTAAAGAAAAATATTAGTTAAATAACAGTGGGTGGTCTGCAGATGGGGCAAAGATGGCCATGGTGGTCCATGAAATGAACAGGTGAAAACTGACCCTGAAGAATGCTAAGATCAGTTTCAGCTCAGATAACCTGTGACTCAGGGCTCAGATCATGAGACGTGCTATCAAGGCCAGCCTGAGAGTCCTCTGACTGAGCCAGTCCTGGACCCCACATTGAGGGGTGGCTTCTCCAGCGCCTGGACTCCCCCCGTGTTGCTTACTTGTCTGCCTCTCTCACCAGTTGTGGGACCAGATGTGCCTGCTTTCCTTATGTCCCCAGTGCTCAGCACTGTGCCAGGCACACAGAAGTCCTCAGTATTTATTTATTGAGTGTAACAAAGGAATGAATGGGTGTCTTCCAGGTTATTGCCCTAATACACTTGAGTATTACTTAGCACATATATTTATTCATTCATTGCAATACTTCCTAAGCAGCTACTATGTGCAATATGCCCTGCCCTTAACTTCCTTGCAATAGCTTTATTTTTAGTCACTAATCAATCTACTCATTGTGCACGGCCATAGTCAAGATACATCAGTGGTTGGGGGAACGTGATCTCTTCTCAAGTTTTAAGCAGTGATACTGGAGCCTGGCAGACCTGAGATTGAATTCTGCCTCTGACACTCAATATCTGGGGCGCTCTGGACCACTTTACCTTTTTGAGTAAGTGTCTCTCTGTGTGTAACATGGTTGTAATAATATTACCTTGCAGATCGTCCTGAGTCACTTCAGCGAGTGCTGTTGCACACATGAGATAGAGTGAGTGAATGAATGAACGAATGAGGGAGGGACGATGGCCTAGCTCAGGTAGGGCATAGCCTGGCTCCTGTCCTGTGGGGCCTGTCTGCAGGCTGAAAATCCAGGATGGGTAAGAGAAATCCTGAGCCCTGAGCTTTGTTTAACCAAGCAAAAAATGGAGCAAACTGGGTGAAAAACCAGAGACCTAGGAACACTCTCTCCTGTGGTGGACCCCGAGGCTTGCCGCTAGACCAGCAGCAGGGGCCCCTGAGCAGGTGACCCGAGGGACAGACCGGCTGCTCCCTGGACTGCTGAATGTCCAACTTGTCCAAGTCCCTCCCCTCCTCCTCAGGGATGTGGGCGATGTGATGTTGGCATGGTGACCAGTCAGCCTGTCCCCCTTCCCCTGCATCCTGAGGTGACAAAGAGGCCCTGAGGAGTAGAATGGAGCCCTGACAGCTCCACAGGCTCAGCAATGGTAGGGAGGGCCGGGTCCAGGGACTGAGGGGCCTGGCACTAACTCCTGCTGTGGGAACAATGGAGCCGTTGCCCTGGTAACCACACAGGCCTCTCCCGGGGCCTCCAGGCTGAGTCTGGGAAGAGGTGTCCTAAGAAAGGGAGGTGGGAACAGAGGGGGTGTGCCCGTTCTCAGAGCTGTCTGCCCCCCAAGGAAGAGTGGTGGTGGGGGTGGCTTTTCCAGAAAAGATGATCAGAGACGGTTGGCCCATTCTCCAGAGCCACTGAGGGGACCCCACCGACTAGGCATCGGACACCTCACTGCAGTATCTGATGAGGACCCCCTCTCATCCCAGCCCCCTCCTCCCAGGCCTCCTGAGGGCTGGTTCAGGGGCAGAGGCTGTGGAATCAGGGCTTGGGGGCCGACAGCAGGCTGGGCCCGAGACCTCCAACCTGGGGGTTGTCCGGACAGCTCTGGGAGGTGCGTGAATGCTGCAGGCGCACCTGGGGAGTGTGGGGCAGGGGCTGGTCGGGGTAGGGCCACGTTCTCGGAGCTTGAGAGCAGACCCTTTCCCCGAGAGGCCCCAGGGGTTGTCTACAGGCTGCAGCTTCTGGAGCAAGACAGTCCTGGCTTCAGGTCTTGGCTCCGTCACTCCGGCTGCGTGACTCTGGGGACGTCATTTCATTCCTCTGAGTCTCGTGTCCGCAGCAGGAGCACGAGCAGCTGGGGCATGTGCGAGGTGAACAGAGGAGACACCCATGAACACAGCGGCTCGGAGTGCGTTAGCCTCTGTCCCCACCCTGCACAGCCCACTTGTCTGTCCCCAGGCGGCTGTGGCTCACAACTACACAACAGTTTGTGTAGAGCTCCCTGGCTCCACACAAACCGTCCAGATGCCCTAGCGACCCACAGACGCACCCCTCATTCTCTCTGAAAGCCCCCCTTTGCTTAGTAGCCTCCTGAGGAACACAGTGTGTGAGGGTCCCTGGCAGGACACCCCTCTCTCGTCGTGAGGAAGCTGTCTTTGAGAAGGGGTGGTTACAGGTGTCTGTCCTTTGTCTACCTGAATTTTCTCATTTCCCCCTTTAAACTTGGGTTGGTTTTTCCATTAAAAAAAAAAAAGAAAGAAAGAAAAAGAAAAAGTTAAGAGGGGTTGGCGCACACCTTGAGAAAGGCCTGAGCGCCCAGAGGCACTGGGCTGGCTGTGCGGGGCCCTGGGGGTGTCCTGGGTCTCACGCTGGGGCAGAGGCGGGGGCTGGGGGGAAGGAACCCGCCTCAGCTGGCAGGTTCGGGGCAGGTTCCTGCACGCCCATGCCTCGCCCCTGCACAGTCAGCGCCCAGACACCCTGGTCGGGGAGCCTGCGTGGGTGTCGGGTGTTGGGGGGTGGGGTGGAGGCAGGAGACGCGATTGCAGCCAGACTCCTTGTCCTTCCAGAACGAATGGGTCCCTCTTGTGGCTGCTGTTAGAGCGAACAGGCTGGCAGGAGGGTGCCTGAAGGGAGAGGCGCCCAGGACTCTGGAGGGGCTGCGGCCTGGCCCCTGTGTGCCCAAAGTAAAAGGTCATTCCTGGCCTGCCCCCCCCCCAGTCTAATTGGAGCTGCTTCTACCCGAGGAAGAGCCTTGTTGAGGGTGAAATGCAGCCATTCACTCTGCACAGGCCTCACTGCTGAGCTGAGAGGGGGGCCGAGGGGAGGAGCTGGCTGTAGGGATCTCGCCCACAAAGGTAATCTCAGAGTGGAGAAGCTCATACAAGTAGTTCACATACTATTTCTGGAAAATCTATTAGGTCATAGCCTGAGGCGGGGCTCATTGTGGGGGCTTGTGGGCAGAAACTGAGAAAACCATACTTGTTGTCCTCTAGTGCCTTAAATCTAGGTGGTGTTCACTCCAAACAGAGGTTCTTAACCTGGGATCCTTGGACCAGCTGCAAGGGGTCCATGGGCTCTCTGAAATTCTATGCAAAGTATGAACCCGTGAGCATTTTTCTGGAAAGAGGGTCAGTGATTCCATCAGGTTCTGGAAGGATTCAAAAGGTAAGGAACCACAGCTAAAGTAAATGAGATCAGAATATTCTCATGCCACGCTGTGTGGGCCTCTTCAAAACAGTCACCCCGGGAGGGGGCAGACGTGCTCACAAGCATCATGTCTCCTTCCATCTGGGGCTCCTTTGAGCTGTCCTCAGGGACAGCTTTAAAACTATGAAAGAATCTCAGGCTGATTTCTTCCTGACCACATTTCACTTTCATCCTCGGAGTGACCCAGCTTGATCACCCACCTTAGTCACCAGCTTTGGATCCAAATGACTGTTAGCTGTTTCCAAAAATTCCATCCACCATAACAAGGCAGAGATTTGTCACCCTCAGGAGTATTCAAATGAACATGACGGCCTCACTGCAGGAGTTCCTGAAACTTCCTTCAGAACTTAGAGTGGGAAAAGAGCACAGAATAGTCTTTTGAGATGACTACTCTATAGGGTTTGATAGGTCAGTAAATAGTCAGCCAGGTGACTTTACAATGATGAATTGTCACCATCACAGATTAATTAGCAATACCCAGAAGGTGAGATAGTGGAATGTGTAGAGGAAGTCAGAGAATGGAGAGGTCATGGTGACCAGGAATGTGCCATCAGTCAGACAGCTTTCAAGACATATTTACTGAGCTCCACCCTGGGATCTAGATGAATAAGGTAGGAGCTCCCAGAATAAGAGAGGAGACAGACACTCAGATAACCAACTATAGAACCATGTGGAAATATGTCATACTAGAAGGATATACAAGGCACTACATCCCTTGAGGAAGTGACACCCCCAACATTCACTCAAAGTGGCACTAAACTCACCCATAAGTGACTGATCCTTGCAGAGCCATGGAGTGAACAGAGAGCACAAAGCGAATATCCCGTTTATCTGGCCTACTGAAGGCAAAGCTTGGAAGAAGGCTGTGGTTTACTGTGTTAATGGTCCCAGTTCTCCAGTCCTCCCTGTGTCCTTGTCCTTCGCCATGTGACTTTGCAGCACTCTCCCAACAAGGGCACGCTGGAATTCCCTCCCCCCCTGGCATTGGGATATTAGCAGACATGTGATTCAGCTTGTTCTCTAGCACCCCTGCTGTCACCATAAAAAGAATATTCTGAACCAGCTCGCTAGTCCCAGGAAGAGAATGAGAGCTATGTAGAGCAGAGCTGCTCCAACTAAGGTTCTCCAGCCAAGTCCAGCCTACAGAAGAACCCCTAAGCCACCTCCAGATGCAGAGGTGACCCCAGTAAAATCAGCAGAGCCCCTGACCCCCATTTGAGCCCAGCTTTGATCAGCCTACTCCTTCCTTGTCAACCCAAAGAAAGGTAAAATATAATAATAAATGACTATTGTTTTAAGTCACTGAGTTTTGGGGTATTTTGTTACACAGTGATAGCTAACTGATACAAGGCCCTTTAATCAAGAGATTTCAATAAATTTTTCATTGTCTAGTTATCTGAAAGGCCAGGTTCTGGTCATAGAGGAAAGTCATTCACCATTCAGTGAATATTACGGAGCACCTACCATCTACTGTGTTCATGGCGCTATGGAAATTAACATGTCCATAAGAAGCTTCACATCCAGTAGAGAAAATGACATAAGGATATAACTACAGAGAAGGTAGAATGTGATTAAAGTGTCACAAAAGAGATCAGACGAGGAGCAAAGAGAGTTAGAACAATTGCTTCCAAGAGAGCAGGTGATCAAGAAAGCTAGGATTTTAATAGGCAGTGGAGAAAAAAATGGATATTCCCATGGAGGACTTTGAAAGCCAGGCCATTGGGATTGAGCCTTACTTATTCCTCAGGCAGGTCACTCTCACTTGGGTGGCCAAACAGCTCCTTCCAGAAGCAGTACACTCCCAGGCAGCAAACCCTCCTTCCGAAAGGACGAGAAATGCAGATTATGTCACATGCCTCAGAGAAAATGTTCCATCCGACAAAACTTTACTCCACACTGTGCTTGGAGCCAGGCCCCGCATGGTGACTAAATCGCAGCCCTGACCTACAGGGGTGCTGGAGCTGGGGGAGAAGGGTAGACACACATGGGAGCCCATTGTTATAGCTACATGACAGGTGCCTTGGCCAAGATGAACACTAGGCACCATGGGACCCACAGTAGAGAACACACCTCTCTGCTTGGTGAGAGTAAAGAGGGCTTCCTGGAGACGTCGGTGGGAGAGTTGAGCTGAGTCTCGAGGGATGGGGAGATATTTTCCCAGGAGACACAGGGTGAGGGACTGCAGGAGAAGATACTGGTGCTGACTAGCGTTGTGTCCTTGGACATTGTTTCTTCTCACTCCATTCACCCCCATCCCACCATATCCTTAGCCCCATGGCTTCAAGCACGTTCTAGATGTGGATGACTTCTCGAGCTGTCTCCTCAGAGCTCTGAGCCACGCCAGCTGCCTCCCAGGCTTCGCTGCATGGGGGCCCCACGGTCCCTCAAACCCAGCCTGTCCAAACCGGAGCTCCTCATTGCTAAGCCCCAAACCTCACATTTCCTTTGAAATTCTTTCCTCAGTGAATGGTTCCATCTCCTGCCCAGTTACTCGAGCCAAAAACATGGGGCTCATTCTACACTTTTCCCTTTCCTTCACAGCCAACGGATTAAAAGTCCTCTCTATTCTCTCTCTCACCGCTGCCCCCTTATGGTGGTAAACATACATATAACACAAATTTACTGTGTAACCATTTATCAGGGTACGGTTGGGTGGCATTAAGTGCATTTACATTGCTGTGAGACCATCACCACCCTCCATCTGCAGAGCATCATCCCATGCTGAACTCTGCGTCTCTTAAGCAGTAACTCCCCTCCTCCCCCAGCCCCTGGCCATCTCTATCCTACCTTCCGTCTCTGTGATTTAGACCATTCTCAGCACCTCATGGGAGTGGACTCGTGCAGTATCTGTTCCTTTGTGCCTGGCTTATTTCACTTAGCGTAACATCTTCAAGGGCCATCCATACTGCTCAGGACAAAGAAGTTCATTGCGAAGGGCTGGAAGATATAAAGCAGGTCCCTCCCGGGCAGGAGGAGGAAACAGAAGGCAGTTCAGGGAGAAAGAAGAGGCCAGCAAGTCCAGACAAGGTGATGGCAAAGTACGCAGTTGTCAGCGGCAGAAGTGGTGTCCCTCCTGGGGACGCCCACAGCCACCTGGCTCGGATGGGGCCAGGCTGAAGGGTGGCATTGAGGAACGCCCCTCTGCCTCTTCCCACTTCCCAGTCTCACTGCCAACCACTCTAATGTGCTCACTTTACCCTGCTGCCCAGATGCCAATGGAAAAGAAAAACAGGGAAAGGGGAAGAAACTCTGATTAACTAAATATTTTTCTTAAAGCAACTACTCTCTGAACCAGACAGTGAATGAGATAATACTTAAATTTAGCTGAAAAGACAACTATTAAATTGGACGGAGTATCCTGAACTAAGAGAGTCAGAAGAGGGCCTCGAGAACAAAGTTGGATTCAGTTCCAGTTCCCTTACAGGAACGGAAATGTAGGACTTTTGACCTCCGCCACGGAAACAATTAAGATCATTATCGCCAGGTTAGCGCTATCTACAGCAAGGAGATGGATGGGCTGCTGGGATAGACAGGCCCCAGGAAGCCTATTTCAGATCACGTCATGGCCAGGGAGGGCCCCTTGGAGGAGGTGACTCTTGGGCCCAACCTCGAAGGCTAAGAAGTGGCCCAGAGGACGGCCAATGTGAGAGTCCAGGCAAGGGGAAGTGCACATAAAGGCCTGAAGCTAGGAAATTGCTCAATATGTCTGAGAAACAGAAAAAATTCCAGTGTAAATGGGATGCAATGATGAAGGAGAGAGCTTTACCTTCCAACGGGATTATAACCCCCCACCACTTCACGTTCTTTAGTGATCTCTCACACATTTCAAAATACAGTTCAGATTCCTCAGCTCTGAGCCTCCTTACCTGGCTTCTCTGGCCTCACCTTCCACCACTGTGCTCTGCCACCTCCCCTCAGCATGTTCGCACACAGGTGCCCAAACACACCTGGTCCTTCCCTCTCTGCCTTTCCTCCTGCCTGGGACACCCACGCTCCCCCTCCTCTACCTGCCTAATTCCCTGCCTGTGCTTAAAGACCCAGCTCCTGCCATCTCTCCAAGAAGCTCGTCTGACCTTCCCAGGTTGAGGGGGACCGCCCCCTCCTTTGTGCCTTCACTGTTCTTTCTGGGGACTGCCACCGTTCTCTCTGCTATGACTGTTTGCGTGTCTTTCTCCCCAGGGAACCGCTTGCTCCTGCCAAAGGGGCAGGGACCAAGTCCTGTCCATTTTTGCACTCCCTGTGTTTACCTAGTCAGTGCTTGTGTATACACTGATGTCTCTCGAAGCTTTTCGGCATCCCAGTTCTTGCTCTTGAGCATTAGATCCGTACCTTGACCTGCCTTCCGAGAAGTTCGTGCAACTGACCTAGAGTGGTGGTTCTGTATCCACAGGTGTGCAACAGAATCAGCTGGAGCCAGTCCACACTGCTGTAGGGGACCATTGTGTGTATCCCTCCCCAACTCCACGTTGGATGTTCAGTGATGTCAGACTGGTGGCTTGAAGTCAGCCATGGTGGGATTAATTACACCCCAGCAATTGGCAAACACTATAGATCAGGGCTCCCTTCTCCCCCCTAGAGAGCCAGCTGTTAAACATTGACCAGCGCCACCACTGCCTGGTGCTAGAGGGTTTATTACAACCCAGATTGCTGGGCTTGCCCACAGAGTCCCTGAATCAGTAGGGTCTGGGAATTTGCATTTCTAGCGTTGGCTCCCCAAGCCAACGCTAATGCTGTTGGCTTGGGGAGCACAGTTTGAGAACCGGTGGCCTGCAGGTACCTCAAAGTCACGTCCAAAATTAAAGCCATCATCTTCCCCTCGGACCTGCTCTTCTGTGCTGCAAGGAAGGGCAGCACCATCCTCCCTGTTTCCTACGCCAGAAACCTGGGGGCAGCTTGATGCCTTTGTCTCGCTCAGCCTCCGTGGCTAATGAGCATCGGGTCCGGGCAACTCTCCTTCGTCAGCCTCCTCTAATCCTTCATCTTCCTCCCCTCCGCAGAGCCCGGGCACCCCGTGCTTTCTCCCTCCTCGTCAGCACCCCACACCAGTCTCTGGGTGGGCACCAGCTCTCCTCCTCACCCGCTGCAGTTCGTTCTCCCCTTCACTGCCGGGCGGTCCTGTGACATGTCAGCCCAGTCACATTATTCCCAGCCTGGAAGACATCAGTGGCTCCCCATTCACTGCCTCCAGGGGTGCTTCTGCCTGGAGCTCCCGTCCCTTGTCCTCAAGCGCTTGCTCGGCTTCACTTTCCTCCTCCTCCCCCTAGAAACTGTTCCTAACCCTGTCCCCACCCCAGGCCGTGCTGGGGTCTCTCCTAAGCTCCTCACACCCTTCCTCATCCTGTTGCAGGGCCGCTGGCGCCACAGCCCCCAGCTGCCTCTCCTTCCTGCCTTGCCCTTTTCACTGCAGACTCACCAGGGAGGAACTGAATTCGTGCGTTTTTAAAAAATCTCTTTTCTTCTGTGCTTACCACGGAGTCTGGCACACTGAAGGCCCTTGTCTTGGATCGAGTCATCCTAGAAGACACCTCTAAGAATTCAAGGGCAAGTCATTTATTTGGGAAGTGACCCGAAGGAACACCAGTGGGGACAGGGAAGCAGGGAGAGCTGGTGAAGACTGTCCTATCGGGTCAGCTGCCCCCATGTGTTCCTGTGACCAGAACCCGCTGCCTTGGACGGCAGAAGTGGGTGCGGAAGGGTTCTGGCAGGCCCTGATGGCTCAGAAGTGCTCGCTGTCTGATAAGTAGATCTGAAGGAAAGGGCACCCCGGTGTGGGTGACGGCATGTTCAAAGGCACCAGGTCTCATGTTGGGTGGGACCTGTAGCTGGCCTCGTCATACCTCCAAGTGCTCTCTCAGCCAGAAGAGCCAGGGCCTGTCCCATTTCATACCCAGTTTCATCTGCAGCCCTAGACCCCAAGTCCCATCCAGCCTCAAGGAGCAATACTTAATTCTCAAGAAGGAGGGGAGGAGAGGTCTGCTTTTGGGGACCCATGCTTTGGGGCCTTCTGCAGGGGTGTGCTCTAGGGATGAGTTGCATTTCAGATGCCTGGAGTCTGGGAGTTGGAGCTCATGGTCCAGGGTAGCACTATTCCATCGGCGGCACTGTGCCTCGTGCTGCAAATGTTTCATACCTGCACTGGCCGATGCGGGAGACACTGCATGCTGAGCACTTGAAGTGTGGCCAGTGCAAGTGAGGGACTGAAATTTAAGTTGTCATCAATTCTTTTTTTTTTTTTTGAGACAGAGTCTGGCTCTGTTGCCTGGGCTAGAGTGCTGTGGCGTCAGCCTAGCTCACAGCAACCTCAAATTCCTGGGCTTAAGCAATCCTTCTGCCTCAGCCTCCCAAGTAGCTGGGACTACAGACATGTGCCACCATGCACAGCTAATTTATACATGTGCCACCATGCACGGCTAATTTATATATATATTGGTTGTTAATGTTGTTGTTGCCCAGATAATTTCTTTCTATTTTTAGCAGAGACGGGGTCTCGCTCTTGCTCAGGCTGGTCTCGAACTCCTGACCTTGAGTGATCCTCCTGCTTTGGCCTCCCAGAGTGCTAGGATTACAGGCGTGAGCCACCACGCCCGGCCAAGTTGTCTTCAAGTGTAATGCATTTCTGTGTAAAAGTCCATGAGCAGACGTGGGTAGTGGCTGCGTACTGGACAGCACAGGGCTAGGAGCTCCATCCACCTTTCCATCCTCTGCAGCTAGTGCCTGTGAGCTCCGCTGATGGTGGCATCACTGTGCCTAAGGACAAATCGCCTGGAATGCTATGGGTTCCTCCCTTCAGTTGCTGAGCTTGGTCATCAGAGCCTCAGCCTTGTGTCCAGCTGCCACCTGCAGGATTTGGAGAGCAATGTGCAGAAGGCGTAGTGATCCTTTATCCCTGAGCTGGAGACTGCTGGGGCCTGGCAGCATTGGAGCCCCCCCAGTCCTCACTAACCTCACTCCAGGGAGGCCCCTCTGTGGCACCTGGCTGTATGAACACCTCGGGTACACTCCCGAAACTCTCGGAGAGGACTTAGTGGAAAAGACCTAGATTCTCATCAGCCATTTTTATGAACTTAGCATGTGGTAGGGGTCTGGCTGGGCCTTAATTTCAACAGAGGTTTGAGTCTGTGTTGGTTAATTTTACATGTCAACTTTAGCAAGGCATGCCTGTAGTCCCAGCTAGTTCGGAGGCTGAGGCAGGAAGATCGCTTGAGGCCAGGAGTTAGAGGTTGCGGTGAGCTATGATGACGCCACGGCACTCTAGCCTGGGTGACAGGGCAAGTACCTGTCTCCAAATAAATAAATAAATAGTGCCAACTTGCCTGGGATAGAGGGTACCCAGATATCTGGTTTAACATTGTTTCTGGGTGTCTTGTGGGGTGTTCCTGGGAAGGACCAAGTAAAGCAGGTGCCCCGATGTGGGAGGGCACCATGCAATCCACGGAGGGCCTGAACAGAACAAAACGGTGGAGGGAGGTTCTCTCTACTGACTGCTTGGGCTGGAACGTTGATCTTCTCCTGCCCCCGGTGCTCCTGATTCTCAGGCTTTCAGGCTTGGACTTTACACCTTCCGTTCTTTGGCTCTCAGGCTTTCGAACACTACATCACCAGCTTTCCCAAGTCTTCAGCTTGCAGACAGCAGACCACGGGACTTCTAAGCCTCCGTGATCACATAAGCCAATTCCTTATAATAAATCACATATTTTATACATACATGTATGTGTGTATATATGTAAGATCTCCTCTTGGTTCTGTTTCTTTGGAGAACCCTAATAAAGTGCACATTTCCAAATAATAAAATGTACCTCCCCAAAGGAGCTAGACATTTTCAGAGAAGCTAGGCTTTCTGCCACAGGTGCCTACAGAGATTTTGGGGTTGAGGGTACCACCCAACTCTGGAAGAGGTGAACAAGTCTGCTCTTAAGGTCGTGCATTTTTCTGTTTCAGCCCTCCTGGTGGATGTAATTCATGTCCATCAGTAGCAATGCTTCTTGCACATAGATTCATGCCCAAGAGGGAGGATTCCAGATTTGGGGGTAAAGGTTATGGCCCCTCCAAATTTCCAGCTGCCACAGCACATGGAATACACGCTGGAATCCCCCACCTCCAATTCCAACACATACAAAGGCAGGATACAATATTTTAAGACTATAGAACTAACTCAACATCAAAAAAGAGTATCAGCAATGAAGTGGGAACTGGTGCTGCACAGCCCACAGGGCCTGGGAATGACTGCAGGCTTGAGGAGCTGTGGTCTTAGGCTGCATGTATGGACAGGAATTAGCCCTCATGGATAGCTGAGACATGGAACTAGGCTCTATATGAGGCCAGGAGCCAGGGCAATACACAGACCAGAAAGCCCCTGTCCACTAGGTAAAAATATTAGGACCTTGAGCTTCCCACCTGGGGAAAGGTGGAGTCCTAATTCGCAGTCTCCATACGGCATGGAAACCTCCAGTTGAGAAACTAACATAAAAATGTGTTTGGCCTTTAGGAGATGCAGCAGATGCACCCCTAAAACTTCCCTATGGGGAGGTGTCATCAACCCCACAAAAGAAGTGAAATCGCCCCAGGCAGTAAATCCTGTGGAGTAAAGACAAAAAATATAAAATATGTGAGGAAGTTCAGTACTACTCATGTATTGATTGATTCATTCATTCAACAGTTTTCTCTGGACACCTACTACATACCAGGGCTAGGGATACATCAGGGTACCAATCAGATCCAAATCTTGCATCTTTAGAGCTTACGTGCTGGTTGGGGGTGACAGATGATATGTAAGTAGCATACATGGTAGACTCAGTAATGGTAGAGCTATGAAGAGAAGTAAAGCAGGAAAGGAGATTGGGGAAGTGTGGAGGAGGATGTCACAATTTAAAATATGATCAAGGAAGCCTTGCAGAGAAGGTGGCGAGAAGGTGAGCCAGGTGGATATTTGGGAAAAGTGGATTTCAAGCCAAGGGAATAGCAAATGCAGAGGCCCTGAGGCATAAGCATGACTGGAAATTTCAAAACACACCCAGGAGGTCAGTGTGGCTGGAGGCCAGTGTAAGCCAGAGGGAGAGTAATAAGAGATGAAGCCAGAGAGGCACGCCAGATTGCGTAGTATTTTTCTTTTTCTTTTTAGGGTTTTATATGTTATTGCAAGTCAATGGTTTTAAGTAGAAGAATGACATGATCTGACTTATGATTAGGATTTTTCTTTTTTTACCTGAATAACGATTTGGAGGGAGTTACTATTAACTCAGATGGGAAGATCAAAGTTAGACAAGAATTTTTGGGGAGATACGGAATTCCATTTTGTACAGACCAAGTGAAGATATTGAGTAGACAGTTGGATAAATGAGTTTGGAGTTAATAGAGGCTATCTATGCTGGACATGTAAATTAGGAGGGCACACACATGGAGATAGTATATGAAACCATGTGACTAGGTGAGATCACTAAGAATGTGAAAGAATATAGAGAAGAGTGGTGATCCAAAGACTAAGAACTGGGGGGTATTACAACATTATGGAGTCAGACAGCCCACACACCCAAAAAACAGGAAAACTCATTCCTAATGAATAGATCAATTGAAAAGTAGATCAATTCCTAACTAATAGATCAATTTGAAAAGTAAGTATGTGAATATGTACAAGGTACAAGCAGTTAAAAGAAAGACTAGCATCCATAACACAGGAGATATTATGAAACATGAGCAGGCATATATAATGAAAAAGAATCAGATAGAAATCCTACAAGTGAAACATGTCATTATTGAAATAAAAATATCAATGGATGGGTTAAATAGTAGACTAGACACAGTTGAAGAGAGAGTCAGCAAATTGGAAGATAGAATGGAAGAAATACACCTGATAAAGAAAAATTTCTTCTTCTTAAAAGAAATAGGTCTTTCTATTAAGTGCTTTTTTGGGAAGAAAGCTTCCCACCTTAAACCCTAAGAGTCAATGTCCTAAGTAGTCAAGTTTTTGAATCAGGGTCCTGAAATCGAACACAACTTGTGAGAAATAAAAGGCAATTTATTTCTAGAATTGGAGAAATTTTAGTGGCAGGATTGAAGGCCCCTGCTAATAAGAAGAGCTAACATTTATTGGTTGATTAGTGTGTGCCTGTCACTGTTCAAAGTGTTTTACATGAATCAGGAGCAATAGGTGGCTCAGGGGTGGGGCTGAGAGGACAGGTAGTAATTCTCCATGCACCTGCTGGAGTTCTCCCTGATTTAGTCTTCCTTCTCCTTTTCAATAGCTCCTATTCCCAGTCTCTTCTCCCTGTTGTTGCTATAGCTTCTCAGCATATTGTTGGGTCTGTTCACCATCAATTCAATAGTTCAATAACTGTTTTTTTTAATCAAGCAACTTCATTGTGCCAGGTTTATATGTTGTAAAAGCAGGGGACACAGACATTGGTTAGACATGTCTGATTGGAGACAAGATACTAATCAGTTCATTTCAATACAGTGTGATGAGTGTTGCCATAGAGATTATTGCAGGTGCCACGGGACCATGGCATTCTGAGAATGATGTATCAGAAAATCAGTAGAACTAAGTAAGTGAAAAAATAGGGGGAAGAGTGCAAGGAGTTGACCTTTCAGGTAGTGGGAACAGCATGATCACAGGCATGAAAATGTAGAAGTTTGGTGCACCTGGGAAACACTAAGTTGTAGCCTGAAGTGCAAGCTGGGCCGTGGCTCTCCATTTCACTCTGGACAAAGTCCAAACTCCTTAGCTCTGCTTATGATGTCTTTTATGATCTGGCCCCAGCCTAATCTTTCACCACTTCTCTTACCCACCTTCTAGTCTCCTACCATATTGAACTATCTGCAGTGGCCATCACAGTGCCTGGCACATAGTAGGCATTCAATACATGTTTGTTGAATGAAAAAATGAATGGCAGCAGAAAAAGCATGGAAAGGCACACAGAGCTGAGTCATGGAGGACTTTGCTTGGAGTGTCCACACCAAGGTATGTGCACCTAGAAAAGGCTACACTGTTTCAGAGGACTCAGATATTCATCAGAGAATTCAGTGTCTGAGTCTTCAATGTTCAACGTTCTGCTGGAGTGGACTTTGTGTCCTCAGATTACATCAGTCTTGTCTTTTCAACTAGATTGTGACTCTTTGAGGGCAGAGACCATGTCTAACGTCTCATTCAGTGTTAGACATAGTAAGTGCTGAATTAAATCTATTTGTAGGAAGAGCTGGAATTGCCTCTTTGCATCTCCACAGGAAGGGAAAACATGGGATTTGATATAGGAATGCCTGTCTAACCATTAGCGCAACCACAAATGCTAACTAAGAAGCCAGTTTCCCCTCCTGCTGGCTCAAACATTGCTTGGAAGGCAACAACAGGCACAGACGTCAGGGCAGTGTCCCTGGAGGGCCAGAAAAGGGTGTGTATCCCCTGAACCTGGCTACAACAGGGTTGTCCCACCTTCTCCGCAGCCCATGGTCTAAGGCTGTTGGGCAGTGATGGATAGAATAGGCCCTGTGAGGTTCACAAGAGTTCAGGCACTTTCCTCTATTAGCCTGATTGAGTCAGATTGAGTGCAGGGAGCCTGAGGCAGAAGGATAGAGCTTTCTTTTTTGCAAGTTCAGCAGCATAGCAGCAAGATATTTCACTTCGCTGAGATTGGTTTCCTAAAAAATTATGAGATGTGGGTGGAAAGCCCTCAGAACACCAACAGCAGAAAGCAGAGGAGCATACCAGTTGTGCTGCTTGTCAATCACTTAGCATTTACCGAGTACTCTCTATATACTAGGTCTACATTCAGTGCTGTGAGACACAGACATGTGACATAGGAACACAGACAGGAGAAACATGATCAACACACCTGAAAGCAAACAGGGAAAGATTCAGAATGAAGTCCTTAGTAGAAATAATTTATACATGGAAGCTACATGGTAGAGGAGTTAAGAGCAACAATCTGGGGTTAGGCAAATCCACCAGGTACTAACTGTGTGATTATGACCCAGTAACTTCACCTCTGAGCCTTGGTTTTCTCATTTGTGAAATAGAGATCATATTGTCTACCTATTTTGTACTTGTGAGGACTCAATGAGATAATGGATGTCTAGCATCATGGTCAGGAGTGCCAGCTCTAGTTAGACTGCCTGGGCTCAGATCTCAATTCCATCATGTCCTTCCTAGCTGTGGTCTTGGGCAAGTTACTTAATCTCAGTTTCCGATTTCCCATTGTGAAAAATCAGGGCAAGAGTACCTACACTACTGGGTTGGCATGAGGCTTAAATGAGTTTTATCTCACATAAAGCTCTTAGAACAATCTTGGAACATAGTAAGAGCTCAGTAAATCTTGGATGTTTCTGACAGCACACAGCCTCCTGCCTGGCTCAATGAATGGAATTCGTTGTTATGATTATCAGAAAGATGTAGATCAATCAGTGTTATCAGGAAAAGAGGCCTAGAAGGGGAGTAGAAATCAGAGAGGAAGGAGGAAGGCACATCTGATAGGGAACGGATTAAGCAAAAGCTTTGGAAATTGGACAGCGAGGCTGGCCTGACCAGAGGCTATGCCAGGGAGGAGTTGGATGGCTGAGTCTTGTTTAAAATTAACTCCCAAAAATTCTTTAAAATATTCAGTTCCTACACCATGGTGCCAAAAACAATAGCCACCCCTTACTGGGCACTTGCACGGTGCTAACTGCTTCATATTTTTTATCTCCTCTAATTCACACAGCAATTACCTGTGAAAAGTAGTAGTTCTTATCAGTCTCTTATTAGTTTTTTTCAGTGAGAAAGAAATTCAGCTCAGAGCTAAATGACTTGTTCAAGATCTCCTTGCCAGTAAGAGGCAGGACTAAGATTTGAACCCAGGTTTGCTGAACCGACTCTGGGGTTCTCTGCAGCAGGAACAGCCCCGCCACAAAGGAGTTGCTACAGGCTCCAGAAGGCCAGAGTTCTGGGGGAAGTTACCCTGGGAGCTCTGAGGCCCCTGTGTATGTGAAACAGAGGGACGCCAACAGCCACCCCTTATACTGGAGAGCTGGGCTCCAAGTTCTACTCCCAGCAAGTTGGTTCCAGTGTCTTAGTCCAGTGCAAGTCAGACCTTTAACCTGTTTAGTGAGTAAGCTCCACAGAGTTCTGGGATGGCAGCGACAGGGCAGGACAGCTACAAGGCAGGGGTGGGAAAGAGCTGCCCAGGCCTGTTGGTGCCTGTCCCCACCTGCATGCCTTTGCGTCATCACTGGGCTCTGACATGACCCGCCCTGCAGGAGGTACACACTCGTGGCCACACAGCGCAGCCTTCCCACCATGCCTGATTTGAAGCAGCATCTGAAATGAGGCTGGGAACAAGGCTATGGAAGCAATTCCCAATCATTTCAAAGGTAAGTCAAGCTCTTTCCCCTTCCTTTCAGATAAGGAGATTCACGCTGGCCCCTGCCCTGTATAAAACCGATTTGAAGCTGCCTCGTTCAGTGTTGGCTGACTGTTCCCACTTTTAAAAGGTCCAGAGCAGGAAAATAGTTGCTGACACAAAAACCTACATGTGAATCTTATTGCAGCTTTAACATAATCTCCAAAAGCTGGAAATGTCCCAGGGTCCTCCAAAAGGCGAACAAATGATGGAACACTATTCAGCAATAAAAAGGAATGAACGGCTGATGCCCATGACACGGGCGAATCTCAAGTGCCTTATGTTAAGTGAAAGAAGCCGGACTCAAGAGGCCATATATGATCTAATTCCACTTATATGACAATATGGAAAAGGAAAAACTATAGGGACGGGGAACAGATCCGTGGTTGCCCAGAGTTAAGGGTAGGGGAGGCTTGACTACAAAGAAGTGGCAAGAGGGGTTGTTTTTGGGGTGATAGTTTTATCTTGATTGTTGTGACGGCTGCATGACTCCAAGCATCTGTCAAAACCCAAAGAACTGCACACTAAAGGGTGATTTTCATTTTATCTAAATAAAAAAAACCCATAAGCAACTGATGAGGGTTTTAGGAAAACAAATTGTGGCAAGATGGGGAAGCAGGAAATTGTACCTACACCAATTTATAAGGATCCCCTTAGTGAATAAGGCTCACTTTATTAACAAATGAGCTTGGTGCTCTAAAAATACCTCTGATAACCGTAATTACTTGAACTTGAGGTGCATAAAGGGCAGAGAGTTCACAGGTTGTCTGATCACTCAGCTGCTTCTAAGAAATTACACAGTCTGTGCTAGAACCAAACTCTCCAAGTTCAGCGAGCCAAGATTTGAGATGATCAGCTTCTGATAATGTTCTAGGAAAGCCCACACAAATGCTGTCTTCAGTGGCATCTGTCCCAAAGGAAACGCTCAACTTAGTATTGGTTTGACTCTGCCCCAGGCTCTCCATGAAGCTTGTTTGGATGAATTTTAGGATTGGGACTTATCCAAGGGGATGCCACTTTGTGGCTTAGGTTATTCTTCCTTTTCCAGGAAGGTCAACACGTGCTGACTGTGAATCTTTCCTGGTTAAATGGATCAAGCTAATAAGTTCACCAACATAAAACCTAGTGATGGATTGTTTCTCCTGCCCTGGTGTTGTGGAAAGGAAGGTAGAGATAGCCTAGGACTTGGGCAGATCAGATCCAGAGTTACAGCTGGGTTTTAGAGCTGTCCACATTTGCCAAGTTCTAAAGAAAAATCACACTATAAACCTATTTGCTCATAAACAACTTTTATTTTTGTTCTCAGTATGTGCCCTTGAAGATTCCCAAATGTTGGAGTTTCTGATTCTCCTGGGACCAAAGGTAAAAACCATTGTATGGAAACATTCAACCCTGGCTCATTTCTCTCCCTGAGGAGCTAAGTCTGAAGGCCTCAGAGAGAGGGAGCTGACACTCACACCTTATTCTGAGATGGGTAACACAGTGAACAAAGAATTAGTAAAACATAGACTCAGTCTGTAGAGGGCTTCAAATATACATATTCTATATATATAAACCTGTTATATAAGATTTCAACTTATTGGTTTCCTTGTGATTTGTAATTAAAGTACAAATGATAAAGATGTTGCACACTGCTGATTTCCCCTTCTCAGCCCCCCTCCCTCCCCAACATAAATAACATTACAAAGGTCAGGTGATCCTAAGAGTTTTTGTTGTTGTAAATATTTTGTTTGTAAAATCATTTTCCCCTTTTTCCCCTGCAAACTACCTCTGAGAGTTTGTAACATAGCAGCATGGACGGACAAGACTGGGGACAGCATGGAGATCTAACGGCGAGAGTGCAGGACATTGCTTCTCACTGACTGGCACCAAATGGGCTTTTGCATTTCCATTGACAACAGAGGCTACACAGGAAGCTGAGAATGTGCAATGTGGTTTCGTTCTCCTTCAAAGAGGAGGCCGGCTGGACCACTGAGAAAAGCCCTAAAGGCATCGAGGTTTTGGAAACAGAGCACAGCTCCAGAAATGTCTTGGCTCAGTATTTACATAGTATCTTTAAGCTGCATTTTCCTTTTAAGAAATTTGTTTCTGAAGATGCCTCTTTTGAGGTTGGTTGGGGGGAAGAAGGAACTTAAAAAACATAAACAAACCAATTCCCACATATGTAAAAGTCCTGTTATAAGTCTTACTCAGTTATTTTCAAACACATCATTAAAAGTAGATACTGACAATGATTGGTTTCTTTTCTTATTCTTTTTTTAAGAGCATGAGTAAAGAGAAAGAAAGAAAGAAGTACATTAAGGAGAACGCCGCCCCTTCTTCAGCATTAAGTGACACTGGATGGTCTGGATTCGGTTTTTGGCTGGGACAAACTCCGGCTGCAGCTTCAGTGTTGACTCATACCACACCAGCGCTTTTTCAAATTCCTCCTGTGAGGGGCAGAGACAAACGTGACACCAGACTATGTATATACTGTGACCTCTTTTTTCTTGAAAAGCACCTCTGTGCTAGTGACAATCCTGCAGCATTTTCTCAATGGATCTAAGTCTCTTTGGAAAACTCTGAGGCTCCGCCGGGGGAAAACAGCTGCTTCCATACCCAAGGTACAACATCACAAAGAAAACTATAGCAGAGCCCAACATCCAAAAAGACATAAATCAGCTTTTACAAACCTAGTGGCAGGAATGGTCGTGGTAGTAATAAGAGCTAACATTACTGAGTACCTGAAATGTGCCAGGCACTGTGCTAGGTGCTTTATGAAATCCTTCCATTTAATCCTCACAGAAACTTCTAGAACCATGCCTGGCAAA
Organism: Microcebus murinus; assembly: GCF_040939455.1. Lineage (NCBI taxonomy): Eukaryota > Metazoa > Chordata > Mammalia > Primates > Cheirogaleidae > Microcebus > Microcebus murinus. The sequence goes on from NC_134107.1 coordinate 24,276,336, forward strand.
TGATCATTATGCATCTGTCTAAGTTTTCTACTGTAGCTGGAAAGATGGAAGCACAGTCAGGTATTTATGTGACTTATAAATTCTGAATAGATTTTATTCTCCCTAACATTTAAAAATACTAACAGGGCTTTGGAAATGATCGCTGCCATATTGAAGATGCTAATCCTTTTTTTGGACTAACACTCTCAAAGAAGAGCCCAAACACACAACTCCTCATTCACAGTAGCAAATTTCACATTTATTGAGGGCAAAAACAGATTCTTCAATTTTAAGAAGCAGAGAGGGAAATCTGCACATTCAGCAGTATCTACCTGGCAAAATTATACTTCCTGCCTCTGAAGTCAAGGATGATACATAAAGCTTGCAGCCCAGGGCTGCTCACTCTATTAACTGTTATTGAGAGCATCCTGGGACTAGCCCCATGTGTGACACCATGCTTTAGATGAAAGCGAAAGGCATGATGCTCATGTTAAAATCGATGATGACAGCTTTTTGAGGGTATCCCTGGGATTTTCAGTTCTGAAACTGGTCTTTGTTTCAGACCAGAATAAGAGATATGGATGATAATGGGACATGGATGATGACTTTGCCATTTTCTCTGTAAATGGTATTCCATGAAACTAGCAGAATTTCATCATTTGTTAACGACTTGGTGAGCACCTACTGCGTGCCAAACACTGAGATGTGCTGGGAATAGGAAGATAAAGAGGAGTCTTATTGCTGAGGGGCTTGTAGTCTAGAGGGAGAGACAAACACTTCAACAAAAAATTATAAATCAAGGTGAAAATACAGCAAGAGAAATATGCACAGGGTGTCATGAGTGCAGTGACAGGTACCTAATCCAACCTGGACATTCAACAGTGTCTACATGGAGTGTTAAGAGAGGTTTTTTTGGAGCAGGTGTGTCTCCAGGAAATTGTAGGTAAATTTGATTTTACTATTAGTGTTAAACTCAAGGTGAGGAACTCTAGAGCTGCAAATACTTAGATGAATTTCATGTATTATTTAAAAAAAAAACAAAACCCTCCCAAGCCCCTTATCCATAAAATACACCGCTTGGTGGAGTTAGCAAATTTAGACATAACATTGGAGGACAATGGCATATTCAAAGAAATTTTGAAATCAAAGATGTGCCACATCAGAATCAGTATGTTCTGCTCACACCCCCATCTCACCATCGCCACGTAGACGTTGCCCAGCGTGAAGTGGTTCACAGCAAAGTGTGGCGCAATCTCTACTGCCATGGTGGCTACTATGACGGCGTCGTTCCAGAGCTTGGCGTTGTGCAAGATGTTGGCCAGGCTAATCAGGGGCACATCCTGGGAGAAGGAAGGAAAATGGCAAGTAGGGAATATCAGGTTTTGAGCTTTCATTCTGGTTTTTGTGATCATAAAGAATGCAGCCAGAGTTTCCTGGGAAATAATAGAGTACTGCAACTCAGAGTGCTTGTCGGCTGTTGCTAGTGGTCTGTGATGGATAAGGAGCTTGTACCAGAATATAAATCAATTACTTCTTTCATTGACAAAGTCTTGCCTCAAAAAACAAAACAAAAATGTCAGCTGAAGTAAAACAATCTGCTGAGTAATGTAGTTGGTTTATTCTGGTGTAAGCTCCTTGTCTCATTGCACAGTGGTAGTAAAAAGTCTGGGTGCTGTCCACAGACCACACTTTGAGTCATGCTGTCATAAAGCCAAAGTATTATTAATATCTGCAAGACCACTGTATCGTCTGTCTAGAGCAGGGGCTGGCAAACCGGCCTACTGGCCAAATCCAGCCTGGTGCCTGTTCCTATAGTTTTATTAGAACATAACCATTCCCATTCTTTTATATATTTCTGTGGCTGTTTTCATAAGGCAATGGTTGAATCATGTAGTTGCAATAGCGGCTATCTGGCCTGCAGAACCAAAATGTTTTACTATCTTGCCCTTTACAGAACATCTGCTGGCCCCAGAGGTAGTCTTGGCCCTTTCCTATTGCCTAACAGGAAGAGTACAGAATGATGGATTGAACAAGTAGCAATATTATCATCATCACAAATATTTATTCCCTTTAATTATGTTACCTAAGCAACTGCTGCCTATATCACACTGTACTGGGTTCTGTAGGAGACAAAGAAACAGAAAAAAAGAACCCATCTTTGCCTTTACTAAACATCCATAGAGTGCATGCCCTTAGATGAACTCACTGAAGTTCAATTACGTGCCTAAGTTCACAAAGCTAGTAAGAGGCAGAGCTGTGTTCAGAACTCAGCAATGCCTCACAGTAAAGCTTGTGTTCCTTCCACCACTTCACATACTGCCTGGATGAGCAAAGAAGCCATAAGCCGCATCTTTAGGAAGTATGAGATCTGGATTAACACAGAACTCTGCACACGTGGACACAAATGTGCTGTAAACACATTGTACATTCTCAGCCATCATAACAAAAACTGGCCTTCTGGAAAAGAGTGATGTTACACAGGCTTAACTGGGTATTATTTTTTCTTTTTGTGGAAAAGGAGAAGTCAGACAAGGACCAGGAGTTGGTTAATGCATACGATGGAATGGAAATTTGCTTCTATCTCTGTGCCTAGAAACAAGCTCAAGTCAAGAGCACAAGCAAAACAGGTCTATCAGGCCTCCAGGCCCCCAGGGATAAGTCAGATCAGGTTTCTAGAATGACTTCCAGGGTGGTGGTCCACTTAGGCCAATGTATTTGCTGTGTGTTGGGTGGCCCTGAATACAGGAGGAGAGTATTAAACAATGTAATTTCTTACAGTGACCTGAAGACTTTCCCCATGTTCTAATTGCTGTGGCAGGGGAGGAGGCACAGGTTTGCTGTCGCACAAGCTGGGTCAGAGGTTCTCTGCCCCATCCTACCCTCGCCCAGTGTCCTTACTGGCGAAGCGAAAAGAAGGCTAGTCAAAAGGTCAGAATAAACCATGGGGAATGGAAACAGCCAGTGGATAGTAGTTCACACCTTCTGAGTCCCACTCACCTTCATCTGGTGTGGAGCATAGTGCAGAGCTTGGCGTAGGCAGTCAATTGCCTTCTTTCCTTGGCCTTTCACTCTCCAGTAGAGGGCTGCCATGCTGGAAAGGACCCAGGATGTCTGGTTCTACAAAGGAATGGTCAGTTAAGGCTGGTGTTTCTTCAATAACATACTAATTTATTACCAAGATTACAATCAATAACGTGAGTGATTACTATTTAACTATTTACTAGGTGGCAGCACTCTGCTAAGCACTTTACGTTCATCTTCTCGTTCGTTAATCCTTAGAACAATCCTATAGGCTTGATACTACTGCAGCCTTTTTATAAATGAGAGAACTGGGACTCAGAGAGGGTAAGTACCTTGCCCGAGTCCACTCAACTACTGGATAGCAGAACTATATCTCATGTTCATGTTTTCTTTTATTTAAATTTATTTAACTTTTTGAATAGGTAACTCAGTCACATGTTTCAAAAACCAGGAAGTATACAAAGTTATACAGTGAGAAGTGTCTCTCCCATCCTTGTCTTTACTGTATATAAGTAAGCACTATTTTCAGTTTCTTATTTGTCCTTCTAGAATTTCTTTATGCTTTATATAACCAAATTTAAATATAGAATTATATTCCCACTCTTTTTTAATGTGAAGTAAGCTATTATTTATATAAGAGGTGATACTCAACTATACTTTGCTTTTTTCACCACATCATATACCCTGAAGATCTTCTATATCAGTATATGGAAAGCTTCCTCATTTTTGTTAACTGCATAGTATTTCCTTGTATGAAAGTATCATTATTTATTTAACTACATCTTTATTAATGAATATTCCCTTCCCCCCAATTTTTCACAACTACAGATAATGCTGCAAAAAAAAAAAAAAAAAAAAAAGAAGTAATTTTGCATTTGTGCAAGTACACTTGTAGGATACATTTCCAGATGTGGACACACTATGTCAAGGGGATACACACTTGTCATTTTGATAGATCCTGCCACACTGCCCTCCATAGGATTGTAACAATTTTATCTCCTGCCAGAAATATACAAGTGTCTCCATTTCCTTACACCTAATCACAGAGTCTCTTATTATTAAACTCTTAGGACTTTATCAGCCTGATAGGTGAAAAATGTGGTATTAATCTGCCTTTGCCTTCTTTTGGGTGGAGCTGACTATCCTTTCATATTTGACAGCCTTTTCTATTTTTTTTCTGTGATTTATCAGTTCTTATATTTTGCTAATTTTTCTATGAGGTCTTTTTTCATCTACTGGAAAAAACTCTTTATATTTTAGGGAGATCACTCCTTGTCTGGTATGTGATTTACAGATATATTACCCTGAAGTCTGCCTTTGGACTTCCGGTATTTTGTGCAATGCTGGTTTTGATTGCTGCATAGTTCAGTTTATTAATTTATCTCCGATGACTTCTGGATTTTCAGTTGTAGTTAGGAATAGGTCTTCCTTACTTCAAGGGTATCAAGAAATTGCGCCATTTCCTCCCCTCCTCCCCCAACCTAAACTTTTTAAATTTCATTTTTCACATTTAACTGTTTGATCCATTTGAAACCTAACCTGGTGTGAAGTAAAAGACATGGCTCCAACTTAATTTTTTTCTAGATGGCTACTAAGTTATCCCAATATTTAATGAATAATTCATCTCTCCCCCCAGTGAAATGCTACTTTTACCATACACAAAATTTCAGTACTTAATTTAGATCAAATTTTGGATTTAGGACTAATTTTGGATTTTTCTATCCATTTCACTTGCCACTTTTGATTGATAGTCTCTGACTCCAGCCATTACAGAAGAGGCAATCAGAAAACTTAACTGCTTCCTATCTTATTAATATTTTTCTTCCAACCTAATTTTTGATAATTTTAAAATTCTACATTGTCAGGGCATAGAGTATTTATATTCTGATCTGTTGCCCTGGGCACCACCTGGTTGGCTCAAAGTTTATCTTCTAATAGTTTCCTCAAGAAGTGTTCATGGGAACAATATTCTTTGAGATCACTGCTATGGGCTGAACGGAGTTCCCCTGAAATTCATATTTTTAAGTCCAAACTCCCAGCACTTCAGAAAAATAACTGTTTTTGGAGGTCTTTCAGAAGTGAGTAAGTTAAAATGAGGCCATTAGGGTGGGGCCTTAATCTGAAATGACTGGATTTACATGAAGGATTTACAGGAAAAGACACACCAATGTCTTGTGTGTACAAAGGGAAACCATGCGAAGAGGCAGCAAGAGGGTGGCTGTCTGCAAGCCAACCCAGCCAGCCCATTGATACTGAACTTCCAACCTTAAAACTGTGAAAATATTAACTTCTGTAGTTTAAGCTGTAGTACTGTGTTACAGTGGCTCTATACACTCATTTATATTCAAAACTTTCTGTCTGCGGCCTTCATACCCAAAAGACAGCTTGGTTGGATATAAAACTACGGCTTATTCTTTCCTTAAATAATCTGTCAGGGTTTCTCTGCTGCCTCTTGGCATGCAATTCTGCTGTAGAGAAATCTGAAGCTAGCCTGATTTGTTCCTCCTTCTTAGTTACTTGATCCTTTTGACTGGCATCCCAAAAGGATTAAAAAAAATCTTTCTTTAATGCCAGCCAGTATTTGATATACAAAAGAACATATTTATGTAATTATATAATATATAACATAGTTATATAGTAAGCATACAATTACATAGGATATATTATATAAAAAATGTATTGATGTTGCAAAGCATAAGATAATAAATATCCCAGAATATACCACTATACTGAAGAACTGACTTGCATCTACCTATGTGTCCTTACACCATCCTCTCCTCGTCTTTCATTCCAGAGGCACACACTATTTTACAAGTTGTTTTTGTTATTCCACTGCTCCTTTGAAACATTGTTCTATCACTCACGTACACATATATTTACTTCAAAAATATTAGTTTACTTCTTCCTGTGTTTATTTTTAAAGATGGTACAATAGTCCTTTCTATCTGAGGGGGATACATTCCAAGACTGCCAGAGGATGCCGGAAAGCATGGATGGTACTGAACTGTGCATACATATATACTGCTTCTTCAATCTGATAACGGACAGGGCTACTAAGTGACTAACAGGTAGGTAGTGTGTACAGTGTGGATATGCTGGACAAAGGGATGATTCATGTCCATGAAGTCACAAAGCAGGACAGTGTGAGATTTCATCATGCTACTCAGAATGGTATGCAACTTACAACTTACGAATTATTTCTGAAATTTTCCATTTGATATTTTTGGACTGTGGCTGACCGACAGTAACTGAAACCATGGAAAGTGAAACTACAGATAAGGGGGAACTATGGCATATTGTATGCACTCTTCTGGGATTTGGGGTTTTTACTCAACACAGTATTTCTAAGATTCATCTATGCTGTGGTGTGTAGCACAATTTCCTTGCCCATTAAGTGAATGTACTATAGTCTACTTATCCTTTTCCTATAGATGGGCATTTGGATTGTTTCCTGTTTTTATGTCTCTTGGTGAAAATAAATGTGCAGAGTTTCTCTGGAGTTACCCAGGAGTAGAATTGTTGGGTTATAGGATATGCAAATGTTCAAAAAAACAAGAGAATGCCTAATTGTTTCCCAAAGGTGTTATGCCAATTTACAATCCCATCAACACTGTTTAAAAGGGCTTCTTCATCTACATCCAGTGGGGGTAAAATGGCATCTTACTGTGGTCTTATTTTGCATTTCCTGATTATTAGTGAGATTGAAGAATTGTTTCTTGTGTTTATTACATACATCCCTTCTTTCTGTGAAATGCCTATTAATATCTTTTATGTATTTTTCCATTTTTATTTCTTATCTTGCTCATCAGTTTGTATGTCCTGTATGTTAATTTTTTGTAGGTGAAATGTGTTACATGTCTTCTCTCTCTGGCTTACCTCTTTTTAATTTAGAAATGTTCAAACTTTAATGTAAAATGAACTTATTAATATTTTCTTTTATATTAGTGTTTCTGGGCCTTCTTTTAAAATCCCACAAATTATTATTTTCCACAATGTTTGTTTGGCTTTGTGTATCTGTTTATTATTTCATTTGCTTAGCAAAACTTCTTGTGTCTTGGATAATCCTTCTGTGGCCATCACATAGAAAAGTTCCTTTACGGTGGTATGAGTGGTAAACTTTTTCCAGTTCTTTGTTTATCTTTAAATATCATTATTCTTACCTCACTGTAAGTTACACAATTCTAGGGGGTCTTGTATCCTTTCAAAATTGTCATCTGGCTTTGACAGTGGCTAATAAACAGGCTGTCATCTTAGCCATCATTTCTCTGTAGGTGATCTGTGTTTTTTTTCTGTCTCCACAAACACAGATCTTTAAGTTTTTCTTCACTGATTTACCCAAGCACTTAAAAAGTAAATGGCACATAGTAAGCCTCTCTTAGGTATCTGTTGAATGAATGCTTGCTGTGATGCTTATTAAGCCATCGTCTTTCAAGTCCAAACCCAAAATTCTATTATCTATGGATGGGCTCCGCAAACCACACTTGTCCTCTGCTAGCAGGTTTCTCGGTAGGCCCTACAACTGTGTGCACTAGGACACTGGAAGGCAAGAAGGAGAAGGGACTTCTTCTTGTTTGCATGTTGCACCTGTCAGCGATCCGGCAACAGCCCTCCGGTCTCCAGCTTCTTTTAGCACCCCCAGACCTAGCCTCAGTGCACCCCTCCGCAGCCAGGCTGTGTCCCCTCTTCAGAAGTAGGAGTTCCAGCTCCCCAGAGTTCTTCCTGGGAAATTCTAAATTCTGAAAACCCCAATTGCTTGCTGCCTTCTCCCATTCCTAGGGTGGGAGCCTTTCCCTACAGTTGTGACATATGGTTTAAACCTTAGTGTTTCCTTTTTCTCTTTCGGCCCTCCACAAGAATAGAATCAATTCTCTAAATTTAATTTTTTCTTCTGAAATACCTGGTGTTATTTCTATTTTCCTGACTGAAACAGATGCTTTTAAGATACCTTTGTCTTTGCTGTTTTGAAGTTGTACTACAATGTATTTTATTTTATTTATCCAGGTTGGACTACATGGTGCTTTCTGAGTCTTGATTCACTTATCTCCTTGTCTCTATAATATTCCAGGGATTTTTATTACAAAAGTTGCACTTCACTAATTATTTCATTATATCTAATGCTTGTAATCCATCCACTGTGTATTTGACTTAAACACCTTAAACAATTACATATTTTTTAGTTTAAGATGTGCCACTTTGTCTTTTTTATTTACCTACTCATTTCTGATATAATTTGTTTTTTATCCTTATGATCGTATCATTTAAACATTTTATAATGAAAAATTTCAAGTATACATAAAAATAAAGAGAATAGTATAATGAACCCCTATGTGCTTCAACAATTATCAACTCACACCAATTCTGTTTAATCTACACCCGCATACGTGTTAATGTGAAGCAAATTCCATACTTCATATAAATTTACCAGTAAATTTTTCAGTGTACCTCTAAAAGATAAAAACTTATGTTTGAAACATAAGCTTAACACATTATGCCTAAAATGCTGAAAATGATTCTTTAGTATTGTCAAATGTTCAGTTGAACATTCAGTCCTACGTCCCCTATTGTCTTATGAAAGTTTTGCTTTGCTTTTATAGTCTGAATCGTAATCTAAATAAGGTCCCTACATTGAAATTGGCTTATGTGTTCATTAAGTCTCTTTTCATCTCTTGAGTCATCTTCATCTAATTTTTTCTTTACAAATTTATTTTTGTAGAATAAATAGGATTATTTATCCTATAGTTTTTCAGTACTGAACTCTGCCAACTGCATCCTCATGGTACTATTTAACATGTTCCTTTGTTCTCTGTTATTTCCTGTAAATTGGTAGTTAGAGACTTGACTGATTCAGATTTGACTTCTGGGGGAAGAATTGGGACAAAATGGTTTCACAGGTGGTGATGTGAACTTCCAATGGTACAGACACACTGTCTGGATGTCTTCTATTTGTGATGTTAGCAGCCAGTGATGATCACCGCCATAAATTCATTAGGGGCTGCAATATTCCAATGTTAGCGCTCCTGGTTTATTACTTGGAATATTCCTAAAGAGATTTCCCTTATCAATTATTTGTTTACCTCAAAGAACAGTTACTTTAGCATGAAGGACACATGCTTGTTACTTTATATTTACATTTTTAAAAACAAGCTGTTCCCATGCATTCTCCAAGATAAAATTATCATCACAAATTTAGTAGTTAAAATATGTGATGTGTTTCATTCATTGCAGTTATTATCCTCCTGTTGCTCCAACTGTCCCACTTTTGAATGGGAGCTTATTCAAGTTGGTTCCAAGTTCTTTTGACACAACCTTTGTTGTCACTGGAACCTTCCCTGCCTCCCCAGACTTGGTGGAAGCTATTTCTCCAAGGAATCCTGGTTTCTTTTAGTGGAAGATGATACCCAAAGATCACAATCTGGACATTTAGGATGCTTACTAGTACTGGGACAGCCTTGTCTCTAGTCTTTTCAGCAAATAAAGTCAGGAAATGTGTACTTCAAAAACGACAAAGCACATCAGAATTTTTACTAATATTCCCAATTCAGGACCACAGATGTTAACTTATCCATTCTCACATCTGTATACAAAATTCCAGTTCTCAAAAACACCAACAAAATTACTTACTCACTTATTTCACAATACATATACCTACAATCTCAGAAGAATACTATCAACATCAACATAAATAGTATAATTGAAAAGAGTAGAGGGTATCTCTAGTCTGAAAATCTGAAATTCAAAATGCTTGCAAAATCCAAAACTTTTTGAATGCTGACATGATGCTCAAAGGAAATGCTCATTGGAGCTGTTTGGATTTTGGATTTTCAGATTTGGGATGCTCAATCAGTATAATGTGAATATCCCAAAATCCAAAAAAATCCCAAATTCAAAATATATCTGCTCCCAACCATTTCAGATAAAGGATATTAAATCCATATAAGATTTTCTTTTGTTCTGAGAACAAATCCCATTGGGGATGTACAGTCAAACACAGTTGACCCTTGAACATGGGCTTCAACTGTGCAGGTCCTCTTACACATAGATTTTTTTTCAATAAAAGTTACATCGAGTATGACTGCTGCTGCTGCCTCCCCTTCCACCTCCTCCACCCAAGACAGCAAAACCAACTCCTCCTCTTCCTCTTCAGCCTATTCAATATGAAGATGATAAGGATGAAGACCTTTATGATGATTTACTTCCAATTGATGAATAATAAATGTATTTTCTCTTCCTTATGATTTTCTTAATAATATTTTCTCTAGCTTACTTTATTGTAAGAATGCAGTATATAATACACATAACATACAAAATATGTTTTCATTGATGGTTTATGTTATCTGTAAGGCTCTGGTCAACAGTAGGTTATTAGTAGTTAAGAGTCAAAAGTGGATTTCTGACTGCATGGGGGGTTGGCGTCCCTAACCCCCATGTTGTTCAAGGGTCAACTATAACTGTGTTTTAAAGTCACTTGGAATAATTTCTCTTGATGTGGTTATACCACCAACTGAATATACAGTTAGGCTCATTTTAAATTCGGAATTGCTTTATTAAAAATTATTTTGTGTAATTATGCAAAATATTTGGTTCTAAAGTCAAACTGAAAAAATAACATAGGTTTAAGGAAATCTAGTTTTATTCCCATCCTCATCATCTTATTTTCTTCTTCCTCTATGGGAATATTTTTAAAAACCTTTCTATTTCTTTCCATATATATTCGCTCTCCCCTTGCCATTTCTTAAAAAGATAAATAGTAACCTAGGATATTGTGTTTTTCCACTGTGTTTTTTTCCCCACTTAATGTCCTAGAGATTATTCCATTGAAGCTTACAAGAGATGGTCCTCCTTCTTTTTGATAACTACAAAAGTCTCTACCGTGTGGATGTTCACACATATTGTACATCCACAGGGAACCTCTTATTCAATCAGTCCCCTACTGCTGGGCATTTGGGTTATTTCCAGTATACTACTACAAATCAGGCTACAATAAACAGCTTCATTCATACATATTTTTAAGTTTTTTTCCCTAATATATTATTACAAAAGATTCCTGAAATTAGGACTGATGGCCAAAAGGGTAAATGAATGTATAATTTTGCTTGATAGAGTCAATTTCCTCCCCACAGAGATTATTTCATTTTACATGTCTACCAGCAATGCATGACGCCAGTTCCCCCACAGCCTCACCTAGATAGAGTGCCTTACCAATCTTCTTGGCTTTTGCCAATGTGATAGGCAAGAAATATCTTGGTGTAGTTTTGGTTTGTTGTTTTTCTACCTTTTTGAGATAGAAGTCTAGATCATTGACTTTAGCTCTACCATCCTTTTTCTTTTTTAAACTAATATATCCAGAGGCTATACACTTCCTTCTAGCATTGCTTTAGCTGCATCCCACAAGTTTTGATATGCTATGTCTTTCTTACTGTATCATCTAATTAAAAATACTTTGTAATTTCTTTTGTGCTTTTTTTCATTGACCCATGGATTATTTAGAGGTGTTACTGCTTAATGTTACTAAAATAGTTGGGGATTTTCTATCTATCCTTTTGAAGACCTTGATCTATTTTCTAGCTTAATACCACTAAGAACAGAAACATACTCTAAGTGATTTCAATGTATTAAAATTTAACTGAGGCTTAATTTATGACTCAGCTTAAGATCAAGATAGCAAATGTTCAATATCCTTTTTAAAAATAAGTACTCTGTCACAGTTGAACACAACGTTATATAAATAACTATCAGGTCAAGTTTGTTTATCAATAAGACATTTTTACTGAGGTTTTTTTTTGTGTCTGCTTAATTGTATCACCTATTGAGAGCTATGTTGAAGTCTATTATGATTGCGGATTCTTTTTTTAGATCTATCAATGTTTAATGCTTGTTTTATATAATTTAAAACTATGCTATCAGTTACATATAGACTTATAATTTTCTGTATTGATGGTGGACCGACCACTTTATCATTATGAAATGTCTGTCTTCATCCACAGTAATGCTTCTTGTCTTAAATTCCACATTGTCTGTTATTAGTAATAGCCATATCAGGTTTCTTTTGATTAGTATTTTCATGATATATTTTTTCCATCTGTTTAATTGCAACTGTTTTATATCTTATAGTAAGGTGTGTTACTTTTAAAAAACATAATTGGGTTTAATTTTTTAATCCAGTCTGATAATGTTTGTACTCTAAGTGAAGTACTTAAGTCCTTTAATATTTATTCTGATTACTGATATATTGAGTTTATCTCTATAATTTTACCATTTGCCTTCCATTTTACCAACTTGTTTACATTTTTTCTCTTCCTTTTTTGTCTTTTATAATGTTTATTATTCATTTTCCCTTAATTATGTTATACATCTTTTACTGTTCTTTTAGTGCTTAGCCTGGAGAGATTATGACATGCATCTTGAAACTTATTATACACTAAAAATATATATTATTTATATACGTTATCATGTTAACTTTTTAGACATGTTCTCTTGGAAACCTAATAAAGGTAGAATGTCACCTGTGTTCCCAGGCTTATGGTAAAGATGACTTGACCGGTAAACTGCAAGTAGACTGGGAGGACTGTGAATGACCAACTAGAAAGTCACAGCTCTAGGCTTTCCCAAGTGCGATGTTTCTTGTCCCTTGCTGGAATCCCTGGACTCTAGGTCCATAGGACTGTTCTAAGAAGTATTGTTTCCAATATGGAACTTGAGATTTCCATGTCAGGGTGGTTCCCACACCATCTACATGGTCTTGATCCTTTGCCCCTGAGTTGTCATGTGGGAGAAGGGGCAGAGAACAGCTCCCAGGGATTGCTGCCAAACAGTTCTGGGAACTCTTGGAGAAACACATGAAAAGCTGCATTGCTGGCTTGCTGTGTTTCCTGTTTTATCCTTCTGAGTGAAAGACCATGAGTGGCCTACTGGGTTGTGTACATATGAATAATCTACCTAGGTAGATCTAAAACCACTGGGAGTGAGCATTGCACAGCTGGGCTGGCTGGCAAGAATGATATCGCCTTGCTGCAGCTGATGCATTTGGGCCAAACTAAACATTAAAACCTGGCTGGGGGCAGGGAGGAGACTGCACATGAGCTTGAGAGTCTATATTTGTGACTGGGTCTGTGATTGGACAAAGGGAGTGGAGCAGCTGGGTTGGGTGTAGCCAGGTTGAGTTGACTGCTCATCCAATTGGCATGGAGCAGTGTCTTTCAGTCCCTACTGGAGAAGCTGGGGACATAGGTGGCGGAACTACTGGGTACCAGCCCACAAGGTCAAATAGGACCATGTGGCAATCTGGTGTACAAACTGGCTGCAGTGGTAATGGTGGCAGCTTGGCGTAAATCTGAAGCCACAGGGAGAGACCTCTGGATAAGCTTCTGAGCACCATTTGTGCTCAGCTGCAAGATGACCAGCGTCCTGAGGATTTAGTGCATACCAATTTAACTCTAAAATGGAGTCTGATCAATGTCATCTGCTGATAATTAATGTCAATGCAAATTCAAAAACCCTCTAAGGAAACCATTAGAGATGGGCTTTTGAAGAAATAATAAAGGATATTATTAGAATACCCTAATTGGGTATTCTAAAGGTTGAAGCCAAAAGAATATGGAGATCCTTGTTCTTTTGTGAATGGTAAATGGGAAAGTGGCACTTTTGCTTTGTTACCACTACCGTTTAATAGGGCACTGGCTTCAAAGTGTGGTCCTCAGACCAGCAATATCACCTGGGAACTTAAACTCTCAAGCCTGACCCTAGCCCTACTGAGTAAGAAAGTTGGGTCATAGGGGCCTAACAATCTATGTTTTAACAACTTTCCAGGTGATTCTTATGTACCCTAAAGTGTGAGTGCTATACTAGTTATTAACTCAAGGTCACAGTCTGTGAGCCTGCAATGGAAACCAATGTTGGATTAAATTCTAGCTCTATTTCTCTGAAAACCTGATAAAGGGGGAATGTTAGCTGTTATCAGGCAACATAGCTTATGGTAAAAATGACGCTGGTCGGTAAAATTATTTGGATTGGCATGACTGTAAATAAACAATAATACCCAGTGGAAAGCCACAGCTTTGAGTTTCTAGGTGCCATGGTTCTTGTAGCCAGTCCCGTCCCTTTCCAGGACTCTATGCCCATGGGCCATTATGAAACATACTGATTCTTACATGGAACTAGGGGTATCTAAGCCAGGGTAGTTCCCACAATTAATCATTTGATTTGTTCCCCTGTAACTGAACTGTCACTTGGCAGACAAGGGAGGTGGATGGGCAGAGAATCGCCCCTGGACTAAGGTGTGAGCTACTGTGAGGACTCATTCTGGAAGTACATACCTGATGCTGCTGCAGCAACATGCTACATTTCCACTCCTGCATCTTTCTGAGTGAGGCCCACGCCACATTAGGCCTACTGAGCATGAATGTGAAATGTCTCCCTGGACCTAAGACCACCTAATCTAGTCAATGCAGCTCCCTTCTGCCTCTTGTATTACTGTTGTCATGAATTTTAACTTCAGAAGGCATTATTGTCTTTATTTTGTCATACTTATTTATATATTGTCTACTCCAATATTTACCCTGTTGCTTTTCTCTTTCCTGTATTTCTGAACTTCCATTTGGGATAATTTTCCTTCTGCCTAAAAAAACCCCTTTAATGAACTTAGGGCAAGTCTGTTGGTAATACACATCTTTTAGTTTTTGGTGGCCTAAAACCTTTACTTAATTTTCATTTTAAAAAATTGAGGTATAATTTATATAGAAACAAATGCTCAGATCCTAAGTGTAACATTCAGTTTTGACAATTAAGTAATTGCCAAAGACAGAGAAATAGCCAACATTCCAGAAAGTTCTTTCATGCTGCTTCCCAGTCAACACCTCCCCCCACAAAGCAACCACTGATGTGATTTCTATCATCACAGGTTATTTTTGCCTATTCTAGAATTTCATATAGTTGGAATCTTATACTATGCACTATTTTGTGTCCAACTTTTCCTTAGCGTATTTTTGAAATTCAATGATACTGTGGATGTTGGTTCTTTCTTGCTGAACAGCATCCATTGTCTGAATATACCACTGTTTACCTATTCTTCTACTGATGGGCATCTCACTGTTTTCAGTTTTATTGGCTATTATGAATAAAGCTGTGAACATTTTTTCTGCTTTTTAAAAAAATTTTAAAGTATTACAGGGGTACAGATATTTTTGGTTACATGGGTTGCTTTCATAATGCTTGAGTCATGGTTATAAGTGTGTCTGTTGCCCAGATAGTGTTCACTGTACTCATTAAGTGGGTTTTCATCCATCCTCTCCTCTCCCCTCCTCCCTGATTTCTGTGTTTTACTTCCCTCTGCACATGTGTGCTCATCAGTTAGTTCCAGTTTAAAAGTGAGTACGTGTGGTGGTCATTTTTCTATTCTTTAGATACTTCACTTAGGATAATGGTCTCCAGTTCCATCCAAATTGTTGCAAAAGGAATTAATTCATCATTCTTCATGGCTGAGTAGTATTCCACGGTATATATATATCACATTTTGTTAATCTACTCAAGAATTGACGGGCATTTGGGTTGATTACACATCTTTGCAATTGTGAATTGTGCTGCTATAAACATTTGAGTGCAGGTGTCTTTTTTGATAAAATGACTTCTTTTCCTTTTGGTAAATACCTAGTAGTGGGATTGCTGGATCAAATGGTAAGTTGAATTTTAGTTCTTTGAGGAATCTCCACACTGTTTTCCACAGAGGCTGTACTAACTTGCAGTCCTACCAACAGTGTCTAAGTGTTTCTTTCTCTCTGCATCTATACCAGCATCTACTGTTTTTGCTTTTTAATAAAGGCCATTCTGACTGGGGTAAGGTGACTTTTTTAAAGACATATTTTGTAGACATGTTTTCATGTATCTTTGATAAATACCTAGAAGTAAAATTACTGGGTCATATATGCTTAACTTTTTAATGAACTGCCAAACTGTTTTCCCAAACAATTGTACCATTTTCTACTCCCACTAGCAATGTATGAGGGTTCTGGTTGCTCCACATTTTTTCCAACATCAATCTTTTTCATTTTAGCTCTTCTGGAGGGTAAGTGGTACATCAAGGTTTTTTCATTTCTAGACGACTAATATATTGGGTACTTTTAAATATGCTTACTAGACATCTGTATATTTTGTTTTGTGAAATGTCTGTTCACAAAACAAACCTTTTAAAAACTGCATTTTTTAAAATTACTAAATCATAGAAGTTCTTTATTCTGGACTCAAATCCTGTGTCTGATATATGTGTTGTAAATATTTTATCCCATTCTGTATCTTTTTTCTTAAGTGTCCATTGAACAGAAGTTTTAATTTTAATGAAGTCACTTTATCAATTTCTGTTGTATAGCTCATGCTTTTGAAGAAATGTCTGCCTACAGCAATAATTTGAAGATATTCTCCTATGTTTTGTTCTGGTATCTTTATTGTTTTGGCTTTATTTTTACATGTACACTTGTGATTCATATTAAGTGATTTTCGTGGATGATGGGAGGTAGGGGTTGAGTTTTCTTCCTTCTATATAAATATCCACCTGTTCCAGAAATATTTGTTGAAGAGATTTTACTTTCCCATTCAAATGCTGTGGTGCTCTAATAGAAAATCATTTGACTACACAGGTATGGTTCTATTCCTGGCCTCCTCCTTTGTTCCACTGTTCTATTTGTCTATCTTGTTGCCAATACCACATACAATGACCACTTCATTCATTTCATTTTTAAAGGGTATTTGCAGGGTGTAGAGTTCTAGGTTGGCAGTATTTTCTTTCACTAATTGAGATATGTCATTCCTTTGTCTTCTGGTTCCATTGTCCTTGTTGAGAAGTTGACTGTCGGTTTTGTTATTCATTTGATAATGACTTTATTTTCTCTATCTTTAAGATTTTATTGTCTTTTGTTTTTTTTTTTTTTTTTTTTTTTTGAGACAGAGTCTCGCTTTCTTGCCTAGGCTAGAGTGAGTGCCATGGCGTCAGCCTAGCTCACAGCAACCTCAAACTCCTGGGCTCAAGCGATCCTCCTACCTCAGCCTCCCGAGTAGCTGGGACTACAGGCACGAGCCACCATGCCTGGCTGATTTTTTTTTTTTTTATTATATATATTAGTTGGCCAATTAATTTCTTTCTATTTTTATGGTAGAGACGGGGTCTCGCTCAGGCTGGTTTTGAACTCCTGACCTTGAGCAATCAGCCCGCCTCGGCCTCCCAGAGTGCTAGGATTACAGGCGTGAGCCACCGCGCCCGGCCTATTGTCTTTTGTTTTCAGCAGTTTGCTATAATGTTTTAGTGGGGCTTCTTTGTATATACACTGTGGACTACAGACTTTATTGGCTCTGTGGAATGATGTTTTTCATCATTTTTAGAAAATTCTTAGCTATTACCTCTTCAAACAATGCTCCTGCTCATTCTCTCTCTTCTCCTGGGATTCCATGTTGGACTTTTTTTTTTTTATGTATTCAACATGTCTTTTATGTTATTATCTGTCCCCCCCCCTGCAAATTCCTTCACGTCTTTATGTATCAGCTTTGATATTTTCTACCAACCTCAAAAAAACCTTTTTTCTTTTTCATGCTTCAGTTTGGATATTTTCTAATAACCTGTTTTGACCTTTCATCTTTTTTGCTGTGACTAATCATCTGTTCTATCCAATCTGATCCTTTTTATTATAGTGAAAACTCATAACATAACATTTACCATCTTAACAATTTCTAAGAATACACTGTAGTAGTGTTTAGTATATTCACATTGTTGTGCAATCAAGCTTAGAACCCTTCCATCTGGCAAAACTGAAACTCACCCATTGAACACCAACTTTCCATATCCCACTGCTCCCAATCACTGTTAACCACCATTCTACCTTTTGTCTCTATGAACATGACTACTGTAGATACCTCATATAAGTTGAATCATTCAGTATTTGTCTTTTTGTGACTGGCTTATTTCACTTAGCATAATTCGTTAAGATTCATCCATGTTGTAAGATGTGTCAGAATTTCCTTCCTTTTTAAGGCTGAATCCATTGTAGTGTATGCCATATGTTGTTTATCCATTCATCTGTTGATGTGCATTGGGCTGATTCCATCTCTTGGCTATTGTGAATAGTACTGGTATGAACATAGGTGTGCAAATATTTCTTTGGGATCCTGCTTTCAATTCTTTTGGATATATACGCAAAAGTGGAAATGCTAGATCATATGGCAATACTATGTTTAATATTTTGAGGAACTGTGATACTGTTTCCCATTGTCGCTGTGCCATTTTACATTGCCACCAACAGTGTATGAGGGTTCCAACTTCTCCATATCCTCATTGTGGCTTTGATTTGCATTTTTTTAATGATTAGTGATGTTCAGCATCTTTTTACATGTTTATTGGCCATTTGTATATCATCTTTGGAGATATGTCTATTCAAATGCTTTATACATTTTAAAATTGGGTTACTTTGTTGTTAAGCTGTAGAAGTTCTTTATTCTGGATATTAACCCAATATCAGATGAATGACTTGTAAATATTTTTTCCCAAACAGGCTGCCTTTTCACTTAATTGTGCCTTTGATGTGCAGAAGTTTTAAATTCTGATGTAGTCCAACTTGCCTATTTTTACATTGTTGCCTGTGCTTTTGGTGTTATATCTAAGAAGTCTTTGCCAAATACAATGTGTCAACACTTTTCTACTATGTTTTCTTCCAAGGGTTTTATAGTTTTAGGTCTCACAATTAGGTCTTTGACCCATTTTGAGTTAATTTTTGCGTATGTATAAGGTGAGGATCCAACTTCATTATTTTGCATATGGATATACAGTTTTCCTGACAACAGTTGTTACAGAGACTACCCTTTCCCCAGTGAATGGTCTTGGCACCCTTGTTGAAAATCATTTGACCATATATGTGAGGGTTTATTTTTGGGATCTCCACTGTCTAATCTGATTTTAAACCCATTTATTGAGTTCCTAATTTCAATTATTATAATTCTCAGCTCTAGAATGCCCATTTATTTTATTCAGAAGTTCCAATTGTTTGGAAAAATTTCCTTTTCATCTTTTCTCCCTTTTTCCCATTTTTCTTGAACATATTATTGTTAAAGTCTTGTCATAACTGCAATGTCGGTATCATCTGTGGGTATATTTCTATTGTCTTCCCTTTCTTTTAGTTTTTAGTCCCAACTCCTGGATGTCTAGTATAATTTTATTAAAGTCTTGACATTGTGTCTAAAAAATTGTAGAGGCTCCATATGATGCTCTCTTCTTAAAGAGAGCATTCAATCGCCCTTCCTTCAGCTTGGCAAGCGGACAGTTGATCAACTTAATCCAATCACTGACTACGAATCTGGGCTGGTATGCTGCTGTGGAAAGGCTCACTCTCCCTCAGTGTTGCCCCTTCTTAAGGCACAAGTCTCCCAACCTTTCAAATGAAATTTTGGGATATTCACTAGAAGCCTCTTGTCCTTAGTGATGGATTTTGAACTCTAATCTTTGACTCACAGTATTGTGGGACTGCTAAAAACTGTTTTTCACAGCTTTATACTTGGCTTTCTGGTCTCTTGTGTTTTGAGTACTAGGCTTAGTTTCTGTCATTCCCTTCTCGGCAGGATCTTGGCCCTTCTGGTGTCCAGTTATTTCTCTAGCCCTGCAAGATTTCTAAAGTCTGTTGGTATTTCTGTCTGGATCATCACCCTCCTGTATTATAGCAGGTCATGCTCTCTTTTAAAAAAAAAGTTTATATTTTCTGTTCTTTATAATTCAGTCTGAATATTTTCCATTGCTTTTTCTGCTCTTTCATTAATCTTCTCTTCTGCAATGTCTAGCCCATTTTCCTAAAGGACTGATGATCTTTTTCTTCCTTTTAGAATTTCCTTAGAAATTAGGTTTAAAAACCCTTTATCTAGGCCGGGCGCGGTGGCTCACGCCTGTAATCCTAGCATTCTGGGAGGCTGAGGTAGGCGGATTGCTCGAGGTGAGGAGTTCGAAACCAGCCTGATCAAGAGCGAGACCCTGTCTCTACTATAAATAGAAAGAAATTAATTGGCCAACTAATATATAAAGAAAAAATTAGCCGGGCATGGTGGCACATGCCTGTAGTCCCAGCTACTCGGGAGGCTGAGGCAGGAGGATCGCCTGAGCCCAGGAGTTTGAGGTTGCTGTGAGCAAGGCTGACGCCACGGCACTCACTCTAGCCTGGGCAACAAAGTGAGACTCTGCCTCAAAAAAAAAAACAACAAAAACAAAACAAAACAAAAACCCTTTATCTAGAATTTGAAAATATTGTTCCTAGCTTTTCATTTTGTTCATACTGTTTGTTTGAAATGCAAGTTTATTTTTATGTAAACTATCAATCTTTTTCCTTATTGTGTGTGAATTCTGAATCAATTAGGAAAATTTCCCTACATCCAAGCTACAGAGAAATTCCTGTATACCCTGCTTATACTTGTATGAGGTCATTTTCTACATTTAATCTCTGATCCACTTAAAATTCATCTTGACGTATAGTGGAAGTAATGGGTCTAATTTTATATTTCTCCTACCTAGCATTAAAACATACATTTCCGGCCGGGCGCTGTGGCTCACGCCTGTAATCCTAGCTCTTGGGAGGCCGAGGCGGGCAGATTGCTCAAGGTCAGGAGTTCAAAACCAGCCTGAGCAAGAGCGAGACCCCGTCTCTACTATAAATAGAAAGAAATTAATTGGCCAACTAATATATATAGAAAATATTAGCCGGGCATGGTGGCGCATGCCTGTAGTCCCAGCTACCCGGGAGGCTGAGGCAGAAGGATCACTGGAGCCCAGGAGTTTGAGGTTGCTGTGAGCTAGGCTGACGCCACGGCACTCACTCTAGCCTGGGCAACAAAGCGAGACTCTGTCTCAAAAAAAAAAAAAAAAAAAAAAAAGTTTTGTCTAAGGTACTTTCTTTTTAAATTCTCTTACATCTTTTTTTTTTTTTTGGTTGCTGTGTACATGAAGCCTATTTCTTATATGTTATATGTTAATATAACATATAAGAAATATGTTAATATAACATATAACACATAACTTATATGTTAATTTTACTGATTTCTGGTTTAACTGATTTTGGTGAGAGATGCGTGCTAAATATTTTCAATCTCTGGAAATTAGTTGAAGCCTTCTTTATGACTTAGTCATACGTTAAATGTTTACATATGATAAACAGTCCTTCATTATACACCTAAAAAGAATTTTGTCACTGTCAGATGCAGTGTTTATATATGTCAATTAGGTCACATTTGTAATTGTGTTTTTTGTCCTACTTGTTTTACCAGCTATTATGAGAAGTATATTAAAATGTACTTGGATTGGGAACACGTCTATTTTTTTTTTTTAGCTATGTCAATGTTTACATTATATATATATCTATATATATATTTTTTGAGACATAGTGTTGCTTTGTTGCCCAGGCTAGAGTGAGTGCCATGGCATCAGCCTAGCTCACAGCAACCTCAAACTCCTGGGCTCAGGTGATCCTCCTGCCTCAGCCTCCTGAGTAGCTGGGACTACAGGCATGCACCACCATGCCTAGCTAATTTTTTTCTATATATATTAGTTGGCTAATTAATTTCTTTCTATTTATAGTAGAGATGGCGTCTCGCTCTTGCTCAGGCTGGTTTCGAACTCCTGACCTCGAGCAGTCCACCCGCCTCAGCCCCTCAGAGTGCTAGGATTATAGGCGTGAACCATCGTGCCTGGCCTACATTATATGTTGTAAGCTACGCTATTGAGTACATAAAGTTTATGGAACACACCTACCTTGTAAATTAAATCTGTATTAGTTTCCTATGGCTACTGTGACAAACTAACATATACTTGGTGGTTTACAACAACAAAAATTTATTCCTTCATAGTTGTGGGGACAAGAAGTCCCGAATCAGTATCATTGGGTCAAAAATCAATGTGTCAGCAGGGCTGTGCTCCCTTCAGAAGATACAGAAGAGGATCCATTTCTTTTCTTTTCTGGTTTCTGGTGGCTGCTGGCCTTTGTTGGTTTGTGGCTGCATCACTCCAATCTCTGTTACATTGCCTTCTCTTCTGGATCTCATGTCTCTGTCTGCCTTTCTCTTTATGAGGATACATGTGATTGGATTTGGGATCCACCTGGATAATCTAGGATAATCACTGTATCTCTAGATCATCAAGTTAATTTTATCTGCAAAATCCTTTTTAACTATGTATGGTAGTTTTCACAGGTTCCAGGGATTCAAATGTAGATATTCTTGGGGGGGGGGGGTCACTATTCAGCCTATCACAGATTTTATAATGATAAAGCACTTCTCATTATAGAAATATACCACTTCAGTAATGCTTCTTAAAGTTTACTTTTTCAGGTAAAAGTATAACTATACCAAATTTCTTTTATTATTGTTTGCATGATATTTTATTTTCCATGTTTGTCCTTCCAATCTTTCTATATTCTAATTTAAAAATGTTTCTCTTTAAAGCAGCATGTAGTTGGGTTTTTAAAAAATCTCCAGTCCACATTTATTTTTGTATTATATAGTCTTTTTGTACTTAACTACTGATGTGCTTGAGTCTACATTTGCTTATTTTACTATTTGTGTTAAATTTTTTATGTGCCTTTTACCTTTCTTGTCTTCTTTTGAATTAATCCAATGTTCTACTTTATTGTATTTTCCTTCTATTAAGTTACCTTTTAAAATAATTTTAATAGCTAGCCTAAAGCTTAAAACATGCATTCTTACTTATTAAAGCCAATGCAAATTATTACTTTTACTACTTGCCTGATACCAATTAAGCCTTAGGACTTTTAAACTCCAATTACTTCCCTCCCATCATTTATGTTGCTACCACGAATTTTAGATATACAATACATAAAACTGAAACTCTTCGGGGTGCTACAATTATTATTTTGTATAGTTACTGTTCATTTATATATATATTTTTTCAATGTTCTTCATTTTCTCTTGCATATCCATATTTCTATCTGGGATCATACTGGAGCCAAATTTTCTCAATTTTCATTTGTTTGACTACATCTTTACTTCACTTTAATTTTTTTTTTTTTGAGACAGAGTCTCACTTTGTTGCCCAGGCTAGAGAGAGTGCCATGGCATCAGCCTAGCTCACAGCAACCTCAAACTCCTGGGCTTAAGCAATCCTTCTGCCTCAGCCTCCCGAGTAGCTGGGACTACAGGCATGCACCACCATGCCCGGCTAATTTTTTGTACATATATTAGTTGGTCAATTAATTTCTTTCTATTTATAGTAGAGACAGGGTCTCACTCTTGATCAGGCTAGTTTCGAACTCCTGACCTCGAGCAATCCACCCGCCTTGGCCTCCCAGAGTGCTAGGATTACAGGTGTGAACCACCGCGCCCGGCCTCACTTTAATTTTTGAAGAATACTTTTGCTGGTAGAGAATTCTATGCTTGCAAGTTTCTTTTTCAAGCACTTTAAAGATAGTACATTGGCTCTGGGTTTCCATCATTTGTGTGGAGAAGCTAATAGTTTCATTGTTGCAATCTGAAGGTAACTGTGTTGACTTAAAGATTAGCCACACATTCTTTGTTACTAATAGAAAGTGGAGGATATTTCCTCTGCACTTAGTTTTGGGCAGGCCCCAGGACTTGCTTTGATAGACAGGACAGATGGAAGTACTGCTGTTCCAGTTCCGTGCACAGGCTCTAGGAGGGCTGGCCCGGATACTTTTGCTTTCACCCTCTTGGAGCCCTGAGCCAACATGTAAAAAGGTTCAGCTGTGCTGCTGCAGAGAGGATTCCCAGCTGTGGCCCAGCTATTGCGGCCACCCCAGCTGAAGCACCAGGCATTTGAGTAACGCCATGTTTGGTGGCCAGCTCCAGTAGTATCTCCACATGTCTACAGTTGCATAGATGACTAAGTGAAACTGGAGGAAATACCTAGCTGATTCCAGTTTAGACTGTAAAATCTTAAGCAAAGAATATTTTTATTTTAAACTAGTAAATTATGTGGTGATTTGTAAAGCAGAAATAGATAATTGAAATAGTATTTGGCATTTGAATGGAATGTTGCCAAAATAGAAACTTAAAGCATGTGATACTGGTTTTGGGACCAGGCTACAGTGAGACTATTAATAGAACCTGGAAAAGCACTAAGTAAATTGCTACTGGAGACTGGAGAGAAGGCATGCTATCTATGGACAAAACATGTGGTGAAACTATAGCTTAGAAGATAAAAAAAATACCTACTGAAATTATAGATCTGGCTAAGAAGATTTCCAGGAAGAATGCTGAAAGTGAGAAATGTTTGTTTGTTTTTTTTTAAACTACCTATAATAAAGCATTTAAAGAGACAGGAGAGCTAAACAAGGAACTCTGCAGTTTTCAAGCAGAATTTAGGGAAAAATACTCTCAACCTGGGACTTGCAGAGTTAGAAAATAAAACTTTCTCATTACCAGTTTCTCTAGTCAGCAAATGATTTTGAAGTTAAAAAAAAATTAAACCAGGATGTTGTGCTAACAGTAAAACTATGGCCTCAAGGTCAAGATAAAATCAAGAGTATGGCAGTAAGACCTGGTTACTACTATAGACACTGCTCTACTTATGATGGGGTTGTGTCCCTATAAACCCAGTATAAATTTAAAATAACATTAATTTGAAATGTATTCAATATGACCAACCTACTGAACATCATAGCTTAGCCTAACCTTCCTTAAACATGCTCAGAACACTTACATTAGCCTTTGGTTGGGCAAAAATCATCTAACATGACATATTTTATAATAAAGTGTTGAATATCTCATGGAATTTATTAAATACTGTATCAAAAGTGAAAAACAGAATGTTTGAGTACTTGAAGTATGGTTTCTACTAAATGTACATTGCTTTTGGCACAATCATAAAGCAAAAAAATCTTAAGTTAAACCATCATAAGTCCGGGACCATCTGTACTTAGAAGGATTTCAGTCAGTGCCTAGCAGACTCAGTTTGACAAAAGGCATCTAGAATCTTAAGGGTATTGTCCCTAACTCATATTCAAAGTAGACAGGGGCATTCTTTAAGGAATTTGCAGGTGTGGCTTCTGTCTGATACAGTGATTAGTTTATAACTTGAAAGTCCACAAAGTTTTTTAAAGATGTTGTGCCAGTTTGGATTAAAAGCACAAAAATAGGCAGAAAGTAGGCTGGGAAAGCTATTCAGCTACAAAAGCAGGACATTTCTTATGGGAAAGGAGAGACAGCTCAGAGAGAAAAGTCAAGAGATGAGAAACAGAAAAGGGAACCAACCTCTGGGAACCAAAATAGGCCCTAATAAAAGAATATACCCTACCCCTAGAATTTTGACATATGGTCATAAGGATTTCAGAATTGCCATGGGATTGCCTTCCATTCCCTCTCTTTTAAATTGATGTGAAATCTTACCCCTGCTATACCAATGTAGGTTGTGTGTGGGAAGAGGATGAGGGGGGCAGATAAATTTTTTTTTTTTTTTTGAGACAGAGTCTCGCTTTGTTGCCCAGGCTAGAGTGAGTGCCGTGGCGTCAGCCTAGCTCACAGCAACCTCAAACTCCTGGGCTCGAGAGATCCTTTTGCCTCAGCCTCCCGAGTAGCTGGAACTACAGGCATGCGCCACCATGCCCGGCTAATTTTTTTTAATATACATATCAGTTGGCCAATTAATTTCTTTCTATTTATAGTAGAGACGGGGTCTCGCTCTTGCTCAGGCTGGTTTTGAACTCCTGACCTTGAGCAATCCGCCCGCCTCGGCCTCCCAGAGAGCTAGGATTACAGGCGTGAGCCACTGCGCCCGGCCAAATTTTTTAAAAATTCATAGATCTACAGATCAAGAGAAGCTGTATTTGAGTACGGCTACTTCCATATATAGTAGTTCCCCCTTACCCAAGAAGAATACATTCCAAGATCCCCAGTGGATACCTGAAACCACAGATAGTACCAAACCCCATACATGCTATGTTTTTTCCTATATATATACCTGCGATAAAGTTAAATTTATAAATAAAGCACAGTAAGAGATTAACAACAATAAAAGAGAACAATGATAATATACTGTAATAAAAGTTATGCGAATGTGATCTTTCTGTCTCTAAAGACCTAATTTCAGATCTCAGTTGACTGAGAGTAACTGAAACTATGGAAAGTGAAACCAGAGTTAACGGGGGACTATTGTATACAAGCTGACTCTGAGCCCAATGCCATATTTGGATTAATCTCTGAGGATCTTGGGAGGGGGTTAGTGTTATTTTGCATGTAAGAGTTATTTAAACAATTTGTGGCCAAACGGAAGACTCAGGTAATTTAAAGATGCCTCAAAAGTCTTTGCTGCCCTCCTCCTTGCCCAGGCCCAATCAATAAGTGAAGTCCTACCCCTTCCCCTGCATCTCAGCTGGCCTTGTGATGAGCTGCTTTGACCAACAAGAATGTAGTAGAAATGATGCTGTGCCAGTTTCTAGGCTTTAAGAGGCCTGGTAGATTCCCTTTTTACCCTTCTAGATGCCTGAGCCATCATCTGCTGCTTACTGTGCTAGAGAGACCATGTGGAGTCAGTGCCTGGCTAGCTCCCACTCTTCCAGACTTCCCAGGAGGCACCAAATATGTGAGTCAAGTTATCTTGGGTACATAGCCCCAGCTGCAAAAGTGACTTCAGGTGAGACCAGCAGAAGTGCCTGACTGAGTCTGGTCCAGATAGCAGAATTAGGAACAAAAAAAAAAAATAGTTGCTGTTTTATACTACTAAGTCCTGTAGTGCTATGTATGCTATGCAGCACTAGATAACTGATACAGAAATGAGTATTTTTCCTCCTGGCTGCTGTCTTAAGCTTTTGATTTTCAGTGGTTTTATAATGATGTGCCTAGGTATGCTTTTCTTTGTACTTATTCTGCTTGAGGTCTGCTGAGCTTCTAGAACCTGCAGGCTATCATCCATTTTGGAAAATTCTTACTCATTTCTTCAAATACTGCTTCTGCCCTGTTCTCACACTTCTCTACCTCTGAGACCCTAATGATATGTATGTTAGATCTTTGGAATATTTCCATCATGTTTCTTATGCTCTTATTAGGTTGCTTCTCCCCTTTTTTCCCCTGTGGTTTAGATTGCATATTTTTCTATTTCACCAATTCTGAGCTGTGCTGTGTTAAATCTGATATTAAACCCATTCAGTGAGTTTTTATTACTGTTTTTTCAGTAATTTTATCTGTTTTTTTTTGTAGTTTCTAGTTCTCTGGTGAAAATGCACTTTTTTTCATATATTTTCTCCATCTGTCTTTTATTTCATGAACTTATTAATTGTGGCTATTTTAAAGCCTTGTCTATTAACCATAATATCTGCATTATCTGTGAATCTGCTCCTATTGTCTCACTTTGCCTTGTTATCAATCTTGCTTCTTTGCATTTCTAGTTTTTTTTTTTTTTTTTAACCATATTCTGGTCTTTGTGTATAAAAGAACCACAGAGGCTCCAGATGATATTATACTTCATCAGGGCAGTTTCTCCCTTCATTCTATTAAGCAAATAAGGTGTGGGACTGATCAACTCATTTCTGTCAAATATTGAGCTGAGTTGGAACTGGCCTGCAGTTTTAGTAAGACTCAATCTGTGTCTGGGTCATCCTTATTCCTCAGTTGTGGCACTCCAGGGATTCTGATTAAGAGCTTACTGGGTGTCTGTCTCTTCACCCCCCAAAGACTTTTCCTTTTAGAGGTTCCCAGCCCTTCAGTTTTCTATCCAAGCAATATCAAGATGAAAATCCTGAGGGGAAAACCAGCCATATGCTTAAGGCTGGCTCTGTCACCCAGCATCTCTTTATTTCCTAAGCAATGTGAGATGGAGATATTTCACTCTACCTTTTCTAAGTTTTTAACCTAATTCCCCAGACTCCTGTGTGGCCTTAGCTCTAATCAGATGCTCCTTGGAAAAAAAAAAACAAAACTGTGTTCAATTTCCAATCTGTTAATTTCACCTTGAGCAACTGCTAAAAGCTTCACTGGCTTCTCTTTTTCCCAGCAATGCTTTCTCCCTGGGATAAGCCTGATTCTTAGCTCATACCCAGAATAAACAAAGGCTCCCAAGGGAAAAAAAAACCCCAGCTAGCAATCACCAGCTCACCTTGCAAAGGTTCTCCTGTCACTAACAATTTAGTTCTTTCATATCTTGTTGCTTCCTAGTTCTCTGATGCCTTTAAAAATATGATTTAAAAAGTTTATGTGGTTCATTCCAGTTACTGCAATGCACTGATCTACCTTGACCTACTACATCCTAACTGGAATATTAATTTTATATTTGTGTCAATTTTTAATCTGTTACTTGACTAAATTCTCTTACTCTTTGTCGTTGCTTTTTCATATATTCTTTTCGGTTTTCCAGACACATAATCTTACTGGATACAAGTGGGCAGTCTGAATACTTTGTTTTCTTTCTCTACACATCTCCAAAGTAGTATACAAAGTAGATACAGTGGACGTTCTTGTTTTTTAACTTTAGTGGGAAAGCATCTAGAAGGCACCTAGTAAGGTTCTGGCTTTTTTGCTGAGGGGAACTGTGTGTATTGATACTACATGTTAAGAAAAGTATTTATCAATTCCTAATTTAAAGTTCTTAACATAGTTGGTACTGAATTTTTCCAATGCTTGTGGAAGTCTGGATATAATTATATAATATTCCTCTCTATCTCTATCAAAGTGAAAGATTATATTAATGGTTTCCAAATAGTGAATCAATTTTGTATTCCTGGACTATAGCCAAAGGGTCATGATGTATTCTTTTATTCAAATATGCTGTTAGATTCTGTTTGTTAATATTTATAATATTTGATTTGATGCTGACAAGCGAAATAGGTGTGTAGTTTCCTTTTTTGATGCTAACTTTTTCAGATTTTAGGAACAATGA
Organism: Microcebus murinus; assembly: GCF_040939455.1. Classification (NCBI taxonomy): domain Eukaryota; kingdom Metazoa; phylum Chordata; class Mammalia; order Primates; family Cheirogaleidae; genus Microcebus; species Microcebus murinus. Next base: position 24,305,182 of record NC_134107.1, read on the forward strand.
TATATTTCCTTCATAAAATAAAAGTTTTCTTTTTTTGATGCTCTGAAATATAACAGCATTGGACATTTTAGTCTTTAAATGGTTGAAGAAATTTCTTGTGAAGTCATCTGGGCCTAGTGAGCTTCTGGTTGGAGTTAACTATTTTCTGTTTCTTCTATAGCAATTTTCTGAATTAGACTTTCTTTCTACTGAGGTCAATTTTCCTAAGTTGTATTTTTTTAAAAAAACATTTATCTCATTTAGATTCTCAAATTTATTTGCATAGATTATGCAAAATAGTTTGCTTTCTTCTTTTTTTTTGGTCAGAGTAGTCTGATTCTTTAAATTTCATGTTTTGATAGTTATTTCCTCCTGTCTTTCTAATTTTGTTTATTTGGGAAATCTCCTTTTCCTTTATTAGGTTAGCTAGTCATGTGTCTGTTTTATCAGTATATACCAAAACTCAACTTTTGGATTCATTATTTGTATTAATTTTTTGCACAAAATTAATGTATCTTTTTTCTTTGTAATTCTTTTCTTTTGCTTTTTTTACTTTGGTTTATTTTTGCATCCTAGCTTTGGGTGTTTAACTCGTGTATTTTATTATTTTTCATTTTTATTGATACAGGTATTTAATGCCATAAAAATTCCTTTGATAACTGTCTTAGATCTACTCTACAGACTTATTTTATCTTCAAGAAATTCTAAATTTTATTTTGTATTTCCCCTTTGACTCAGTAGTTGTTTACTTTTTTTGTTTGTTTGTTTTGTTTTTTGGGGGGTTTTTTTGAGACAGAGTCTGGCTTTGTTGACCAGGCTAGAGTGAGTGCCATGGCGTCAGCCTAGCTCATAGCAACCTCAAACTCCTGGGCTCAAGCAATCCTGCTGCCTCAGCCTCCCGAGTAGCTGGGACTACAGGCATGTGCCACCATGCCTGGCTAATTTCTTTTTCTATAAATTAGTTGGCCAATTAATTTCTTTCTATTTATAGTAGAGACGGGGTCTCACTCTAGCTCAGGCTGGTTTTGAACTCCTGACCTCGAGCGATCCGCCCACCTTGGCCTCCCAGAGTGCTAGGATTACAGGCGTGAGCCACCATGCCCGGCTAACTCAGTAGATGTTTAAATGACATGTTTCAGAATTTCCAGGTAGGAGGGCTTTTATATGTTTTTGTTATTAATTTTTATTTTTTGTATTCTGGTCTGAGAATACTAGTTTTACTTTCTTCTTTGGAATTTATTTGAATTTGTTCATTGCTCTGATATGATCAAATTTCATAAATATTCTATGGTCAAATGAAGAAAAGATGTATTTTCTATTATCCAAGTGCAGAGTTTGATATATCTAATAAGATTGGCCTTGCCAATTATATTATTTAGGTCTTTTATATCCTAATTTTTTGTCATTATGAGGTATATTTTAATCTATTTCTTTAAATCTCCTTTAGTTTCTGCTCTATGAAATTTGTTTCTGAATTACTAGGTATATAAATATTAATAATTATTATAACTTCATTGTGAACTGTCGTCTTTATAATTATAAAGTGTATTTTTTTGTCATTTCAAGCTTTTTGATCTAAATTTTTCCTGGTTAGGTATGGACATAAAATTTGTATGTATGCTTTGTCCATTCTTTTATTTTTACTTTAAATCTTTTTAAATTTTATTAAGATGTGTAAGAAGGCTTGTATTGCACCTATATAGTAATGCCTTTACATAATTCCATTACTCTTCCCGCCTCCACACTTTTTTTGGGCTATATTCTATTGGTTACCTACTATGAACAATATGGAAACTATGTTCTAACCTTTTCTTACATTTCTGCCTTTCCTCTCCATCAGCATATGATTTGAAGTACCACTTCTGAATTCCCCACTAGTTCCAATTAAGTAATCAGTGAGCTTATTTTACCTTTCATATATTCTTCCATTTTCTCACCATTTTTTGGTGATTGCACTATACCTACATTTTCAGAGTACACTCAGTTCCCACCTTATGAATTTTTGACTTTGGGATGGTGTGAAAGCAATACCCATTTAGTAGAAAGTAGCATGATACTCTCTCATGATGCTGGACAGCAGCAGTAGTGAGCTGCAGCTCCCAGCCAGCAACATAACTGTGAGGGTCAGCAACTGATACTCTACTGTATACTGTGTTCTGAGCATGCTTAAAGTAGTAGGCTAAGCTATGATGTTCAGTATGTGTATTAAATGCAGTTTTTACTTATGGTATTTTCAACTTATGATGGGTTTACCAGGATGTAATCCCACTGTAAACCGAGGAGCATCTGTATATACCATTACCTAGGATACTATCTCCTTTATAGCCATTATTTAGTCTTGGTTCTAAAGGCAAATGTATAATGCTTACTACTAGTCCCTTATACAAATGCTGTTCTGGTCATTTTGGCTGTCTGAAGCTCATTCTCTAGTAGTCAGCCTTCTCAAGAAGGGGCTCATGGAAACAATATTCATTGCATGTTCATCACAATTTGTGAACTCTATACTGATAGTTGATTTGGTAGCACATAAAATCCTTGACTCACAATTTTTTTTAAGACTCCTAAATATGTTACTCCACTGACTTCTAGAATCAAGAGTCACTTGAAAAATCTGATAACATTTGTTTTCTTTATTTTACTTGAGAGTCCAAAGGAATTTTTTCCATCTTTACAATATTTTTTAGAATTGGCTATTCTAGGTTGATTTCCCCAAGCATGTGGTATGCTTTTTTTTTTTTTTTTTTTTTTTTTTTTGAGACAGAGTCTCACTTTGTTGCCCAGGCTAGAGTGAGTGCCGTGGCGTCAGCCTAGCTCACAGCAACCTCAAACTCCTGGGCTCGAGTGATCCTTCTGCCTCAGCCTCCCGGGTAGCTGAGACTACAGGCATGCGCCACCATGCCCGGCTAATTTTTTATATATATATCAGTTGGCCAATTAATTTCTTTCTATTTATAGTAGAGACGGGGTCTCGCTCTTGCTCAGGCTGGTTTTGAACTCCTGACCTTGAGCAATCCGCCCGCCTCGGCCTCCCAAGAGCTAGGATTACAGGCGTGAGCCACAGCGCCCGGCCAGTATGCTCTTTTAATATGTAGTTTCATTCTTTTTTTTTTAAGGAATATTTTGTTGAATTATAATTTTTTTTCTTGACATACAATATTTTACATATTTTGGGGTACATGCAATATTTGTTTATATGCATAGAATGTGTAATGATCAAGTCTGGGTATATGGGGCATCCATCACCTTGAGTATTTATTATTTCTCAAGGTGGGAATATTTCAAGTGCTGGGAATATTTCAAGTTCTTTCTTCTAGCTACTTTGAAATGTACAATACACTGTTACTAAGTGTTGTCAACCTACTTTTATTGAACATTAGAACTTATATCTTCTATCTAATTGTGTATTTGTTACCTACCGACCAAGCTCTCTTCATCCCCCACCCCACCCCTTCCCAGCCTCTGTTGTCTATCATTCTATTCTCTACCACCATGAGATATACATTTTTAGCTCCCACATGTGAATAAGAACACGCAAATTTTGTCTTTCTATACCTAGCTTATTTCACTTAAAGACCTCCAGTTCCATCCATATGCTACAAATGACATGATTTCATTCCTTTTTATAGCTGAATAGATTCCACTGTGTATATATTCCACATTTTCTTTATCCATTCATCTGTTGATGGACACTTAGGTTGATTCCATATCTTTGCCATTATGAATAGTGTTGTGATAAACATGGGGGTGAGGTATCTTTCTTATTTTTTTTATTTTTATTTTTTCTTATTTTTTTTTTAAATTTCAGAATATTATGGGGGTACAAACGTTTAGGTTACATATATTACCTTTGCACTGCCCAAGTAAGAGCTACACACATGCCCATCCCCCAGACAGTATGTACCTTACCCATTAGGTGTGAATAAACTCAGTCCCTCCTCCCCTCCTACCTGCCTAACACCCACAGGTATCTTTCTGATACACAGATTTCTTTTCCTTTGGATAAATGCCCAGTAGTGGACTGCTGGGTTGTATGGTAGCACTATTTTTAGTTTTTTGAGAAACCTCCACATTGTTTTCTACAGTGGTTGTACTAATTTACATTCCCACCTATATGAACTCTCTTTTCTCCACAAATATTTTTTTGAGTTTTCTTTTTTAAGAGACAGGTCTTGTTGTGTCACCCAGGCTGGAGTACAGTGGTGTGATCATTACCCATTGCAGCTTCAAACTCCCAGGCTCAAGTGATCCTCCTGCCTCAGCCTCCTGAGTAGTTGGGACTACAGGTGCATGCCAACAAGCCTGACTAATTAAAAAAATATATATATATATGTGTGTATATATATATATATATATATAGGTGCGCGCACACACACGTATATTTTAGAGTCAAGGTCTTACTATCTTTTTTTTTTTTTTTTTTTTGAGACAGAGTCTCACTTTGTTGCCAGGCTAGAGAGTGAGTGCCGTGGCATCAGCGTAGCTCACAGCAACCTCAAATTCCTGGGCTCAAGTGATCGTCCTGCCTCAGCCTCCCAAGTAGCTGGGACTACAGGCATGCGCCACCATGCCCGGCTAATTTTTTCTATGTATATTAGTTGGCCAATTAATTTCTTTTTTATTTATAGTAGAGACGAGGTCTTGCTCTTGCTCAGGCTGGTTTCGAACTCCTGACCTCGAGTAATCCGCCCGCCTCGGCCTCCCAGAGTGCTAGGATTACAGGCGTGAGCCACCACGCCCGGCCAAGGTCTTGCTATCTTTTTTTTTTTTTTTTTTTTGAGACAGAGTCTCACTTTGTTGCCCAGGCTAGAGTGAGTGCCGTGGCGTCAGCCTGGCTCACAGCAACCTCAAACTCCTGGGCTCAGCGATCCTACTGCTTCAGCCTCCCGAGTAGCTGGGACTACAGGCATGCGCCACCATGCCCGGCTAATTTTTTGTATATATATTTTTAGTTGGTCAATTAGTTTCTTTCTATTTTTGGTAGAGACGGGGTCTCGCTCAGGCTGGTTTCGAACTCCTGACCTTGAGCGATCCGCCCGCCTCGGCCTCCCAAAGTGCTAGGATTACAGGCGTGAGCCACCGCGCCGGCCCGGTCTTGCTATCTTGAACAGGCTGGTCTCTAACTCCTGGACTTAAGCAATCTTTCCGCCTCGGGCTCCCAAAGTGCTGGGATTACAGGTGTGACCTGCTATGCCTCGCCTCTACATACTTGTTTTGTTTCATTGCTTTGGTTTCTTCTTTAGGACTCCTGTTATGTGTACACTGCATCTTCTTCTTCCTTCTACATCTATCACTTTTTCTCAGATCCCTTTAACTCTTCCTTTATTTCCTTTAGATTTAAAAAAAAACAAAACTATTTTCCTTAAGGCACTACCCATTGTGTTCATTTGCTATGTTACTTCCTATTTTGGCCTTATTTATAAATAATTTCTTTTATTTACAATTTTTTCCAATATTGTGTCTACTTTCTTTTCAAATCTTCCTTTTAGCCAATTACCTCATTTTTTAGTTTTTCTGATTCTAATTTAAGTGTTTTTGCATGATTTGTATCAATTCAGTGTAGGATCTAGGGCTGAGCTTCCCTAGTCATTGGCTCAAGGTTTAGTACCCAGAGTTTATCAACATCTGTCCCCAAGATGGATTAGCCTCCTGAAGCTCCAGCTGTTAGCTACTTCACATTTCAAATTTTTTAATGAAGGAAGAGGTCTTTAGAGTCCTACTCCTTGTGAGACCAGCAATAACTCAAAAAACATATGTCCTATATAGGACATAGTTATTCCACCGTGGAAGGATCTCTTTGGGAGACTAATCAGCCAAGTCAAAAGTAAAAGTCAAGGACTCTTCTTTCTCTTTAAAGTCAAATAACGTGGTTTTTATGTATATGATCTCCAGAAGAGGAAGGAAACTGCTATCTCACAATGTCATGTTCATACTCAAAGTTGAGTAGATTTTCTTAATGACTACGTTAAATTAGCTGTTTAATAGTATATAGTAATAACGTAGAGGTTCTTAACTAATTAAATTAAAATTTGAAACCCCCTCCTCTTTATACAAATATCACTCAGAGGAAGATAAATAGTCTTAGAGACTCTCAATTATATTTTATGTGGTAGGCTGTATGAAAATGCAGTTCTGTAAATATTTTGTTTCATGATTTCAAGAAAAAAGATATTCCAAGATGTGTTTCCTATCCACCACCCAAAATACCAAATATTCTTTACTATCAGAATACCTGACATATTTCATATACCTAAATAGTTTCCAGGAACACCACCTCTACATATCCACGCTGGAGTAAAGAAGAGAAAGCCGACAAACTGATGAAACGAGGTAAATTTCACCACAGAAGGTAATAAGCAAAGGGGCAAAAAAAGAATACTAACCAAGTGATGGAAAAAGTAATGGAAAAGTGACTGAAACATTGTGAGTGGGGTTATTTCATGTTATCCTTTTAGTTACCAGGTGCTAAGTAACTAACAGAAGAGGTCAGAGCCACTTAAGAGAAAATAATCTGGAAAAAAATTAAGAAGGCCAGCAATAGTTTCCAGCTTTTCTGTGGGGTAACTTACCTTTTCCAAAACTTTGGCAATTCGGGTGCCAATCTGTTCAAGTGACTGTTGTGGATATTGGTCTTTGCCAAGATTTTGCAATACCTGGAATAGGGAGGAAGGTGGTAGATTAGAAGAATGAAAATGATGCAGGATCTAGATGATATTGCTGATGCTGAGTTGGCACTATACCACAAAAGGAAATTGTTTCTCTGGGATACACGCTGTGGTCCTGTTGGTAAGGTAGACTGTGGAAGACACATTTAAGGCCATTTTACCATCCCCTCAGCCCTCTCCCACTTAACAAGAATTACAGAATGTAAAACACATGCATTATAGCAACATTAGGAAATTGAGTAGATAAAGAAAATAAAAACTATTTGTAATCCTGTTACTGGGACAAATAAAGGTATCAATAAACAACGAAATGGTAGTTGTTAATACCTTTAAATATGTCTTCCACATATTTTTCTATATATACATATATTATTTCTCTCATAAAATATGGGATTACACTATATACTATTACCTATGTTTTCATACAGAATATCCTGAAAATTTCTTCATGCCAGTAAGTATATTTCTACTACATCTTTCCTAGTGGCAACATTGTGTACTATCTTACATCTACACCAAATTTATTTAACCTATCCTCTACTGTTGGACATTTGTGACATGTCTTTCCAATTCTTCTAGGTATACTCTTTGCTAGGTCTGCCTTCTTTCCCTTTCTTCTTAAAACTGTCAACAGGAGAATTAACTGCCCCAAATATTTCTCTCAGGGCCTGAAAGAAATTAGGTTTGGCTGAAATTCACCTAGATGATGGCTAACTGAAAATGATGGCCAACTTATTATTTTTTTTAATAAGGCCTGGCCACTTGTGCTTTCTGCTATCAGGTGCATCCTAATTGTGAGGCTAAAAAATACAGACAGGCTGAACAAAGCTGAGCACTCACCTCTGTTAACTGACTCTCACCCGTGTAGTGTAGGCTGGCTCTGTTGGAAACTCCATGCAAGTGGTCCAGGGTATGCATACTGGTAGGGAGATTGCCATTGCAAAGGGGCTCCATTGCTGGCTGTTGTATTGGGGTGGCAAAGTCTATGTGTTCTGTGATGCTGAAAAATGGAGATTACCACATTAACTATGGAAAATTTGTGTGGGTGAGGAGAGAGAGAGCATTAACAATCAGCTAATCATAACTTCAGTATGCTATCCCCTGTCTGGGGAGGTTTTAAATCAGGTAAGTTTTCTTCTATTTCTTCTTCCAGGGTATAGGCAGTGATAAATACCCACAACTGGTATTATCTTTTACTTTTCCTTTATGCATGGAAGCACACTTATCCCCACAGAAAATGTTACCTAGAGCTTAGATAGTAAATTTTATACAGATATAGCTATATATTGTATTTATGTATGAGATTAAATATTTCCCTTCATGGCCCCAAAGGCAGTCATTTGCCCACTATATATAAGCTAAATGTTATAGATTATAATATGTACTGATATGACAAATTGGCGTTGCCAAGTTTTACTTCCAGCTATTTAAAAGCTATTTTAAAAGCTTAACAGTGGCAGGGCATGGTGGCTCACGCCTGTAATCCTAGCACTCTGGGAGGCCGAGGCGGGCAGATTGCTCGAGGTCAGGAGTTCGAAACCAGCCTGAGCAAGAGCGAGACTCCATCTCTACTATAACTAGAAAGAAATTAATTGGCCGACTAATATATATAGAAAAAAAATTAGCCGGGCATGGTGGCGCATGCCTATAGTCCCAGCTGCTTGGGAGGCTGAGGCAGTAGGATTGCTTGAGCCCAGGAGTTTGAGGTTGCTGTGAACTAGGCTGACGCCATGGCACTAACTCTAGCCTGGGCAACAAAGCGAGACTCTGTCTCAAAAAAAAAATAAATAAAAATAAATAAATAAAAAAAAAAAACCAAAAAATTAAAAAGCTTAACAGTTATTAGGCAAACATACATACATTCATTCATTCGTTCGTTATTTATTCAGAGCCTATTACATGTCCAATACTAGGACTATAATAATTAGCAAAACATACTCAGGCCTTGCTGTTGTTGTGGTCCTCATCTTGTAATTCAATTACAGATATGGTAAGTTATAAAAGATAAAAACATGGTAAAATGAGAATACACTACAGGAGGGTATACATTTCCTCTGCACTGATAGAGGAGGGAGGTGGCTAGTGAAGGATTCCCTGAGGAAGTATTTGAAACCAGAAGGATGAGTCTGAATCGTCCAGCTGAGAAGTAGCAGAGAACGACAGTGCAGACAAAGGAGATGCCACATATAAAGGCCTGGATGGGAGAGAGGGCAGAGTTGAAGATGCAAAGAAAGGCAGAAAGCGGATCAAGAAGGGCTTTGTGGATGACTTTAAATAGCAGTAAGAAGATACTAGAGTGTTTCAAGAATGAGTTGATTTTTATATTTGAAGAATTCTGAGTATGGTGGAAAGAATGTATTGAATCTCTAGAGGCAAGAGTCAACACAGCAAGAGGACCAATAGGAGGCTACTAAATGAACCTACATGGATACGGTGGTGCTCTGTTTTAAGGAGGCAGCAATGGAGACAGAGAAAGTAGATGGTTTTGAAAAATACTCAGGGAGTAAAAGTGGTAAGAATTGATAATAAGCTTGGATAGAGGGGTAACAGAGGAGAATTGTTAAGGAAAACTCCCAGGTTACTGGCCTAAGAACTGCTGTAGCTATTTACTAAAAATAGAAAGAGAAAAACCCAACCAAACAAATGAATTTTTAGATGGAGAATGGGCAAGAAAATTATGAGTTTAAATACCTAGAGCTTGGGGTACCTGAGAGCACTCTAGAAAGAGAGGTCAGGGAGCTAACTGGAAAAATGAGTTGAGGGCTTTAAAGAAAGATCTGGTGTAGAGATTCAAATTTGGGAGTTGTCAATACATCAATGGTGACCGAGGTTCTTGGAGTAGATCAGTCTGACTAGGAGCGGTTATAATATAAGAAGTATTAATCCTGGGGAACCTAACACTTAAAGGGTAGAAAAGGGGCCAGCACGAGAATGAGCACCTCATGAGGCAAAAGCAGTTACTGAAGAGACTATCTTGCTAAGCCTATCTCATGGTAGATGCTTGCAAATCTGGATTTGTTCTGGCTCCCCTACAAGTGCATGAAGTCTATGAGAGGCCATGGGTTTTGTGCTTCTATAAAGAAGGATCCAGCATTGAATCCAAACAAATCAAGTTATATGTGACTTCTGGACAGCCTACAAATGTAGGTGAAGGCACTGAAAAGGGGGCACACTCACTGCTTCACTATAAGGGGTTGGGTCCATCTGGGGGCTGTGATCAGCAATGGTCATCCCTTAAACCACTAACTCTAGAAGGGATAACTCTTCCAATAGCTGCTGACAAAGAGGGCACCCTGAAGTCAGCTGAGGCCCAGCGGGTTCACTGGAACACAAATATCACAAAAGAGGGAGAAGATTAAGATTACTCACTCAATGTTTTTTGAAGAAACTGCAAGCCAGGTACTCACGATGGCAGTCAGCTCCACCCAGCGGAGTTTGAGGCACTCATCCGGGCTGGGCCATCCCAGACTCTGGTAGTCACGTTTTTTTCCTGGAAGAAAGTATGTCATGAATCAACACAATTGCAAAGGAACAGAACCCGAAGTGCCTTATGTCCTGGTGATTGCTTCATCCAGACTGGTGTGTTTGGAGGCACTAGTCATTCTTATAGTCTTTAGAATTTCCACTTTCTGTAGATCTAACTAAAATCTTGCCATTCACAGCATTGGAAATAAAGATCATCTCTAGGCAAAGCCTTAATCTCAAAGATAAATGGTGAAGTAAAAACAAATGTGTGCTTTTCTGGATTTAAGACTGATCAATATGAAATAAGGGTTAAGATATTCTTCGATGTTAACATTCTTATCTAACTTAATTTTTACCCCTGTACATTTTGATTTTATAAGGACAACTCCAATTTAGTGAGTAGAAATATATATCTCTAAAGCAGGGTTTCTCAATCTGGCATTATCGACATTTGGGGCTAGATAATTCTTTTTTTTTGAGACAAAGTCTTGCTTTGTTGCCCAGGCTAGAATGAGTGCCGTGGCGTCAGCCTAGCTCACAGCAACCTCAAACTCCTGGGCTCAAGCAAGCCTACTGCTTCAGCCTCCCGAGTAGCTGGGACTACAGGCATGCACCCATGCCCAGCTAATTTTTTCTATATATATTAGTTGGTCAATTAATTTCTTTCTAGTTATAGTAGAGACAGGGTCTTACTCTTGCTCAGGCTGGTTTCGAACTCCTGACCTCGAGCAATCCACCCACCTCGGCCTCCCAGAGTGCTAGGATTACAGGCGTGAGCCACTGCACCCGGCCTATTCCAAAGAGGAAGCCTCCCTATCTCCCTTAGTTATTTTCTTCAGTGTTTGATAATAATTATATCTAAGTTAAATGTCCCTCACTGAATCTGTAATTGGTTGTGATCAATTAGTTGTAAACACCACTGCACTTGGATCAGCCGGGTTATCATCTATTTTAAGAGCACTTACTATGTGTTCAGGTCCTGTGCTAAGTGCTTTACATCCTTAACCTCATGAGGTAGATTTTTTTTTTTTTCTTTTGAGACAGGGCCTCACTCTGTAGCTAGGGCTAGAGTGTAGTGGCGTCATCACAGCTCACTGCAACTTCAAATTCCTGGACTCAAGCAATCCTTCTGCCTTAGCCACTTGAGTAGCTGGGACTAGAGGCATACACCACCGATACCACCAATTAGAGGCATACACCACCACTAATTTTTTGTGTATTTTTTTACAGACTGGGGGGGGGTCTCACTCCTGCTCAGGCTGGTCTTGAACTCCTGGCCTCAAGCAATTCTTCCACCTCAGCCTCCTAAAGTGCTAGGATTATAGGTGGGAGCCACCACGCCTGGCCTCATGAGGCAGATTTTAACCCTCATTTTTTCAGGTGAAAAGGGAGGCTCAGAGAGATTAAGTGACCTGCCCTAGGTCACCAGGCTAGTAGTAGTTGGCTAAGCTAGGACCCAGATCTAGGCGTCTTAGACTTTAACAAGCATGCTCCCAATCAATACACTATATAAAGCTATAAAGGACTTTTAAAGCTACTACTTTTTGGGTCCAGGCCCTTTAATTAGACCAAGTCCCCAAGAGAGCAGAACTGCCTTGTCTGGGAAGGATTCTTCTAAGGGTATTAATGAAATGGGCAGGAAGAACTTTAGTCCTGTACAGCACTTTTTATACTATAGGAATTTACCAATTACAGAAACTTGTTTGAGGTATAGGCAGGGGTTTAGATTGAGATTTTAATAAAACAGAAAAGAACAGTTTGAAAGAATTTCAAATAAATTAATAACTTAATAATTAAGTTTAAATTAACAACTGTTTAATAACTTCAATAAACCATAACTTTCACAAAAAAGTTTTCTTTTATATTTAAGAAATCATTTGAAAAATATCTGTTGAATGCCTATTATAAGGAGCTGGGAATGTGTAAGACACTAGGGATAAGGACAAGAATAACAAGATGGTCTGCTCTTGGGCTCAGTCTAGTGAGAAAGGCAAACAAAGAAATCATTAGAATACAATCGGATATATGCTAGAGTGAAGGTATATAATTGCACAGAGGAAAGAGCAACTAATTCTGCCTGAAGGCCCCAAGAAAGTGATGGCACTTGATTTTGAAGTTTAAGGGTGAGTGACATTTTAGCAGTGTAAAGGTGGCACAAGAGCATTCCAGGTAAGTATAACAGCCTGTGCAAAGGCATGGAGGTAAAATAAGAGCATGGTTGGTTCAGACAATGGCGCTGAAGGGTAGAGAGAGGCTAAGTTGTAAAGGGTCTTGTACGCTACACTAAGAAGTTTGGACTTTATCCTGTAGGAAATGGGAAAGCTTTGAGCCCATATCTCTACATCTTGTTCACAACGATATCATAAGAGAACGATATCATAAGAGGCTCTGTTAAATGCCTTTCTGAAATCCAGTGAGATTATGTCTAAGGCACTTCCCTGGTCTTCCAGTCTAACAGCCCTAACCAAAAAAAAGAAATGAAATTAGTTAAGCATTGTTACCCTTCCTTTCCTTCCCTTCCTTCCCTTCCTCCCTCTCTCCCTCTCTCTCTGTCTCTCTTTCTTTTCTTTCTTTTTTTTTGAGATAGAGTCTCACTCTGTTGCCCTGGGTAGAGTGCAGTGGTGTGTTGTTAAAGTTCACAGCAACCTCAAACTCTTGGGCTCAAGTAATCCTGCCTCAACCTCCTGAGTAGCTGGGACTACAGGTGTGAGCCACACCGGGTCAATTTTTTCTATTTTTAGTAGAGACAAGCTAGTCTCAAACTCCTGAGCTCAAGTAATCCTTCCACCTCAGCCTCCCAGAATGCTAGGATTCCAGGTGTGAGCCACCACGCCTACTCTCTTTTCTTTCTTTCTTCCTTCTTTTTTTTTTTTTTTTTTTGAGACGAGGTTTTGCTCTGTTGCCCAGACTGGAGTGCTGTGGTACAATCATAACTCACTGCAACTGCCAATTCCTGGGCTCAAGCAATCATTCTCCCTCAGCCTCCAGAGTAACTGGGACAACAGAAATATGCCATAATCTCTGGCTAATTAAAAAGAAAACTTGTTTGTAGAGATGAAGTCTTGCTGTATCGCCTGGTCAGGTCTCGAACTTCTGGGTTCAAGAGATCCTCCTGCCTTAGCCTCCCAAACTGCTGGGATTATAGGTATGAGCCATCACGCCTGGTGCTATTTTCTTTTGAAAAACTTCTGTTCATGCCTTTTGCCCACTTTTTAACTGGGTTGTTTTTTCTTGCTGATATGAGTTCTTTGTAGATTCTGGATATTAGCTGTTTGTTGGATGTATAGTTTGTGAATATTTTCTCCCATTCTGTAGGTTGTCTATTTACTCTGCTGATTATTTTCTTTGCTGTGCAGAAGTTTTTAAATTGAATTAAATCCCATTTATTTATTTTTGTTATTGAAATATTTGCTTTTGGGGTCTTAGTCATAAATTCTTTGCCTAGGCAAATATTCAGAAGAGTTTTCCCAACACTTTCTTATAGCATTCTTATGGTTTCACGCCTTACATTTAAGTCTTTTATCCATCTTGAATTAATTTTTGTATATGGTGAAAGATAGGGGTCTTGTTTCATTCTTCTGTGCATGGTTATCCAATTTTCCCAGCAACATTTATTGAATAGTGCTTCTTTTTCCCAGTGTATGTTATTGTCTGCTTTGTCAAAGATCAGTTTTGGTTTTAAGTAGCTTTTTTCTGGGTTCTCTGTTTTGTTCCATTTGTCTATGTCTCTACTTTTATACCAATACCATATTGCTTTGTATAATAGTGTCTTGTAGTATAATTTGAAGTCAGGTAATGTGATGCCTCCAGATTTGTTCTTTTTGGTTAAGATTGCTTTTGTTATTCAGGCTCCTTTTTTGGTTCCAAATGAAGCTTAGAATTATTTTTCTTGATCTGCAAAATATGATGATGTTGGTATTTTGATGGAGATTGTATTGAATGCATAAATCACTTTGGGTCATATGGACATTTTAACAACATTGATTCTATCAATCCATGAACATGGGATCTTCTCCAATTTGTTTGTATAATCTATGATTTCTTTCATCAGTGTTTTGTAGTTCTCCTTGTAGAGATCTTTCACCTTCATGATTAAGTGTATTTCTAGGTATTTTATTTTCTTTGTAGATATTGTAGATGGTATTGAGTCCTTGTTTTGCCTCTTTGCTTGACTGGGATTAGAATATAGAAATGCTGCTGATTTGTGTGTATTGATTTTGCAACCTGAGACTGTTAAATTTACTTATCAGTTCTAGGAGTCCTTTGGCAGAGTCTTTAGGATTTTTTCAGTACAAGTTCGTATCAACAGCAAACAGGGATAGTTTGGCCTCCTTTTTCCCAATTTGGATATTTCTTTCTCTTGCCTGATTGCTCTGGCTAGGATTTCCAGTACTATGCTGAATAGAAGTGGTGACAGTGGGCAACCATCTTATTCCAGTTTTTAGGGGGAATGCTTTCAACTTTTCCCCATTTAGTATGATGTTGGTTGTGGGTTTGTCATATATGGCTTCTATAATTTTGAGGTATGTTCCTCTTATGCCAAGCTTGTTGAGGGCTTTCTTCTTTTTTTTTTTTTTTTCTCTCACTCTGTTGCCTGGGCTAGAGTGCCATGGCATCAGCCTAGCTCACAGCAACCTCAGATTCCTGGGCTCAAGCAATCCTACTGCCTCAGCCTCCCAAGTAGCTGGGACTATGGACATGTGCCACCATGCGCGGCTAATTTTTTCTATTTTTAGTAGTGACAGGGTCTCGCTCTTGCTCAGGCTGGTCTCAAACTCCTGAGCTCAAAAGCTCTGCCTGCCTTGGCCTCCTAGAGTGCTAGGATTACAGGCATGAGCCACCACACCCAGCCCTGTTGAGGGTTTTTATCAAGAAAGAGTACTGGATTTCATTGAATACTTTTTCTGCATCTATTGAGATGATCATGTGGTCTTTGTTTTTGCTTCTGTTTATGTGGTTAATTACATTTTCTTGACTTGTGTATGTTAAAGTAGCCTTGTATCCCTGGGATGAAACCTACTTGATCATAGTGAATTATTTTTTTGAGTGTAGTTGTACTGTTTGCTAGTATTTTGTTGACGATTTCTGATCTATATTCATAAGAGATATTGGTCTCTAGTTCTCTTTTTTTGTTATGTCCTTTCCTGGCTTCAGTATAATGGTGATACTGGCTTCATAAAATGAGTTAGGGAGGATTCGCTCCTTCTTGATATTATGGAATAATTTCTGTAGGATAAGTATCAGTTCTTCTTTGTAGGTCTAGTAGAATTTGGTTGTGAACCCATCTGGTATGGGGCATTTTTTTTTGTTGGTAGATTTTTTATTACTGCTTCCTTCTAAGTGCTCATTATTGGTCTATTCAGGATTTTTATTTCTTTCTGACCTAGGCTTGGGAAGTTGTATGTTTTTCAGGAATTTATCCATTTCTTCTATGTTTTCTCGTTTGTGTGTATAGAGATTTTTTGTAGTATTCATAGATAATATTTTGTATTTCTGTGGAATCAGTTGTAATGTCTCCTTTTTCACTTCTCATTGAGCTTATTTGGGTCCTTTCTCTTCTATTTCTGGTTAGTCTAGCTAGTGGTCTATTGATCTTGCTAATGAGGCTGAACATTTTCTCATGTTTAATAGCCATTTGTGTATGTATTTGGTGAATGCCTATGTACTGTACACTATTTTATTGAAATACTATATTTTTCATATTGATTTGTAGGTGTTCTTTAAATGATATTAATACCCTTTACCATATATTCTGTAAATATATACAAATATTCAGCAAAAAATACTTTGTTTCAGTACTTTGTCTTTTTATTTTGTTGTGCCTTCTGGTGCCAGAATTATTATTTTCTTTCTCTCTCTCTGCCTTAGAAAATCCTTCTCCATAAATCTAGTGAATATTCATCTAGATTTTCTTCCTTTAGGACTTATAATGTGTAATGTTTGATCTGCTGGAATTTTCATTTCCATAATGTTTTATAGTTTGGACATCTTTTTTCACTGATACAGAAGACAGACCTAATAGAGAAAGTGTTGCCTTCCTTTTGTAATTTAATATATGCTAGCTTCCTTAAACAGTAGACAGCTAATTCAAGCTTTTAACTTCAGTCATGACAAAATGTCCTTGGTGTCCTTAACTTTTTCGCAAGTCTCAGTTCATTCTGGGTTTTAGTCAAACTGACCCCATTCTTTACATTTTAATATGGGCCCTTTGCTTTTAGCTTTGGTTAAGTACTCATACCAAATTAAGTAAGACATATTTTAATGAAGTTACTTTAAATTTTTAATCTAAGATAGTAAAAATACCCTTTAAAAAAGGAGATAAATTTTTTTGAAAGAAATTCTATCACCACTGTTTTTTTTCTTTTTTTTTTAGAGACCTGAATATGAGCTTCAGATCACCACTGTTTAATTGCTGGAATGAAAGTCAACTGGATGCATGGCAATGGCCTCTTACCTGGAGCCCAGCGATGGAATTCAGGACAAGTATGAACCCCTGAAAGTACATGCCAAACTTTGACATATGCGTGTTTTTTTCTGGGGAGCAATTATACGGCATTCATCCAATACTTAAGGAGATATCTGATACACACAAAACATTACTAGATAGTTAAAATTTATTGAGCCCTATGTGCCCAGTACATTTAAAGCACTTTACATGCATAAGTCATATAATCTCCATGACTTCCTATAAGGTAGATGTGATTATAATTCCTATTTTACAGATAAGGAGAATGAGGCACAGGAAGATAAATGGCAGAACTAGTGTTTGAACCCAGGAAGTATCTCTCAACCCACACTTTCATATATTATACTGGAAGGCCTAGTTAAGAATCAATAGGATATTTAAGCTTAAGATGATAAGAATATAAGCCAAATAGTTGATGGTTTAAAAAAAAATAGTCAAGTAAATGTCAAATAAACTTTTTATATCAATGACTGGTTTTTTGTTCACTTTGCCTTTTATCTTCTCATCTGAACTATTTAAGTCACCAATACATACTCTGTGAATTAGTGAAAAATAAAAGAAGAAACCGGCACAGTAAACACTCAAATTTACCTTGTGGCCCAGGAGATGCCACTTTGGGGCCAGTGATCTCCAGGTTTGCTTGGTGATGATGTCCATTTTCTGCCTGATTTGATTCTGCCTTTTTCCCAGGAGTTTTCTTATGATCTCCTTTGGGTTTCTTTACACGTTTGACCTGGAACGTGATCTGGAAAACAGAAACATGTTAGGGATAAAGGAGACCAATTACCAAATTTGTCAGTGACTATGAATATCAGTGGCTTTAAGAATAACCCAGTCCAGTGCTAGGGTTAAGTTATCTCCTTCACTTTAATTTTTAAAGGTCTAAATGAAAAATGGTTAGTGAAACAAACAAAATAATCTATCCTTGAAGAGTGTATAGAAGAAACTGAAAAGAAAGATGTCTGAATTGGGCAGTTCCAAGTCTGTAGGCTTAGACTGTGGATTCACAACCATCCCACTTCCTTCTATCTCCCAGGAGAGCTAGCAATGTGTAAGTGACATGAAATGGTTTCTGCAGTACAATTCCAATATGAAGGCTGTACTGAAGTATGGAGTAAAGTAGTGCTACATACTTAACAGAAACTTTACAAACCAGGAGCTCCCCAAAAGACCTGGGCTACACTTTCATGAGAATTAAGCTGGTAAACTCTCACCCATTCTGTTGCTTCATCATCTTCACTTTTGCAGTCTCCATAGCAAGAACTTCTGGCCACTCCATCCTGGGGACCTTTCTTTAGCACCCTTATCCCCTGCAAGTCTAGACGCCGCCCTTTCATCTCTAGTGCACCCCCAAAGCCTTCCAAAGGCCAGGCTTGTTGAAATTCATCCACCAAAGCCAGTATCTCTTCTGACATCTTTGTTTCATCCGAATTCTCCATCTCATCAGAACCATTGCTCTCCTCAACCACTGTACCTGAAAATCAAGAGGCGGCATGTTATTAAAGGTTATATAGGGCCAGGTGCGGTGGCTCTCGCCTGTAATCCTAGCACTCTGGGAGGCCAAGGCAGGCGGATCATTTGGACTCAGGAGTTTGAGACCAGCCTGAGCAAGAGCAATACTCCATCTCTACTAAAAAAATAGAAAGAAATTAGCTGTACAACTAAAAATATATAGAAAAAGTTAGCCTGGCATGGTGGCACATGCCTGTAGTCCCAGCTACTTGGAAGGCTGAGGCAGTAGGATTGCTTGATCTCAGGAGTCTGAGGTTGCTGTGAGCTAGGCGGATGCCACAGCACTGTAGCTGGGGTAACAGAGTGACACTGTGTCTCAAAAAAAAAAAAAAGTTACATAGTACTCATTCAAGTACTTCAGTGACTCCAATCCTACTTTCAAAGAAAAGTTTTGGCTCTGCTTTCAGGTGCTTCTACAGCCCAACATCACAAAAATACCATTCAGTATCTTTAAAATTTGTAATAAAATATCATCTTTGTCATCTCGCTATTGCTGAAAGTCTGGTTGAGAACAATGGCAGCAGCTAGATGGCAAGCAGCACAGATTAGTAATGACATGAAGACAGGTATGCAATGTATTATTTTTTGAAAGAAGATCCATTTGCTCTACATATAAGACATAGATGACAAGGATGAAGTTTATTATGGTATGTTATTTAATATGTGGGATTCTTTAGGCTTTACTCAAATATCATGAAATATCATAGTTGCATGTCCAAACCATACAGTTGGCTTAATTACCTTCACTGAACAATGACTTATTTAATGAAAAACCATCCTAATTCCACATGAAGGCTCCCATTTTCACTATTGGCGATATACTAAAATGGTTACCAAGGTATTATTTATGTTGTTCAAGTCTCTTAGACATAAATACTACCATGGATGTCTCTCAGCACAATGAACTAGTAAAAAGTCTCCCTCCTGAGAACTCATTATGTGTCCTTTATTATGCAATGAAAGCTACACAACCCTCTATGTTCCCCTCTATGCTTGGATAACAAGGAAACTCAGAGCAAACTTAGCTTGAGTTTAATAGAATGCTTTCTTTACTGTTTAACTTTTCCTGTTTCTTTTGAATGGCTGAATCTTACACTGTGTGTTCCATGAAAGTCATCTCTAGTCTTTTATGGAAATAAACAGGGTACAAAAATAAATAACAAAATGCCTCCTTTTGTAACATGTACCCACTGGACAACCTGAGAGCTCTGGGTTGATAGCTCACAAAATGCCAGTCTGTTATTCTGGTGCAGTAATTTTCAATTAGTGATTCTGGCTTATTCAAGGATTTAGTGCAAGGATTTAGTGCATTTACAGTTGTGCCACATAACAAAGTTTTGGTCAATGATAACATGCATATACAACAGTAGTCCCATAAATTATAATACCGTATTTTTTACTGTACCTTTTTTTGTTTAGATACACAAATACCCTTGTGTTATAACTGACTATAGCTGCAGTTCCCAACCCCCAGTCTGTAGATTAGTACTGGTCCATGGCCTGTTAGGGACCAGGCTGCAGAGCTCCATTGCCCTCCCTGTGCCCCCAACCCCATCCATGGAAAAACTGTCTTCCATGAAAGTTAGGAAAGGGGGGTAGGGAACACAGCCAGAGGTGAGCAGCAGGCTAGCGAGCAAAGCTTCATCTGTATTTACAGCTGCTCTCTATTGCTCATATCACTGCCTGAGCAGGAGCTTCTCCTCCCTCAACCCTACCTGCCCACTGTTCATGGAAAAACTGTCTTCCACAGAACCAGTACCTAGTGCCAAAAAGGTTGGGGACCACTACAGTATTTGGTACAGTAACATGCTGTATAGGACTTTAGCCTGGGAACAGTAGGCTATATCATGTAGCATAAGTGTGTAGTAGGCTATACCATCTAGTTTTATGTAAGTATGCTCTATGATGTTCGCACAATGATGAAATCACTCAATGACCCCATTTCTCAGAATGTATGCACATTGTTAAGTGATATATGAATGTAATAAGGCCAATGTTAGGACTCTCATATTTACACTGACCTGTAGCCACAGAGAGCAATCTATTTTAGAAATGTATAGCATTAGTCTCTTAAGAGACATGGGATGAGAAAGAAGGCTTATTACCAGAGCTAAAAAGAATCTATGCTTTGAGCCATACTCACCTGCAGCTCTGGTGGCATCTCCACCTCCCATCACACTATTACATTACACTTTTTATTTTATTCTATTCTGTTGTCAGGCTGGGGTCCTACTGGAAATCTCTAAGTGCTTTTCTTTCTTGAAAAAGCTATAAGGTTCATCCATTTGTTAACAAGTGACTACCTAATGTACTGCTGTCTTTTTAAGTAAGTTCCTTTTAGGTTTTCTAAACCAATCTGCTAATTTCTACTGCTTTCTATTATTATTATTGTTATTTTTTAATTGAGTTCTGAAATGAGCCTAGGGAAAAAAGACTAATTTGGGAGTTACATACATCGTAGTCACTAGGGAGTTGTACTGTTTTGGAATAGAAACTGTTTCTATAAATGCAATAAAATATCCCTTAACATTACTGTTTCATTTCTGTTCATTCTCAGTTCACCGAGGAACCTCATGATGTTCATTTAGTGTATGGGGACCTTGATGTTACAAAGAGATAGAGGCTGTCAGGCACCAGAGAGGAGTGTCATCCCCACTGTAAATGAAGAAACTGGCCATTTAGTTTAAGACTCAATCTATTTTGAATTGGGGAATGAGAATTAGTTTCCTTAAAGACCAATAATTTCTGGTAGAGCTGATGAAACTAATTTTCTTTTTTCTTTTCTTTTGTTGAGATGGAGTCTCACTCTGTCACTCAAGCTGGAGCACAGTGATATGAACAGAGCTCACTGTAACCTTGAACTCCTGGGCTCAAGTGATCCTCCTGCCTCAGCCTCTCAAAAAGCTGGGACCATGGGTGTGTCTTGCTATGTTGCCCAGGTTGGTCTCAAACTTCTAGCCTCAATTAATCCTCCTGTCTCAGCCTCCTGAGTAGCTGGGATTGATTAGTCATGAGCCACTGTGCCTGGACTGATGAAACTAATTTTCAAAAGCTATAAAGGTGAAAGTCACAATTTCCACTTTGAGATCTAGCTTGCTTCTCTTAGATATAATTTTTATATACAATACCTTTAGAAGGAAAAAGTCTATAATAGCTAAATATGTTAATTTAACCTATATAGGAAGGCAAATGCCACATTTCATTAACAAATATTTATATAAAAAATAAAAAGTTACACAGGGCACAGTATACAACAAGCTCATAGTCTGATGAGAGACATGATATACAAACAATTAACAGTGTATGAAATGTGCCTTGACAAAAAGCAGGAACAAGACAGTAGATGGGACACCAAAATACTTAGAAACCTCTGTGAAAGCTTTGCTCTAGAGGTGACATTTTTGAGCTGGATCTTGGAGATGTATAGGAGCTGTCCACATAAAGCAGAGTATTTAAGGGCCATTCCTAGCCTGTGCAAAAGACATGGAGGCTCAAAACAGCATGGCATGAGAGGGGATTGGTGAAAGGTTTGTATTTGCTGCTAGGTAGAGTACTAGTAGTTGGTACAGTTGGAGAGGGAATGGAGCCAAATTGCCTCATCCCCACACTAAGATCTGGAACCCTTTCTATAGGTAATAGAGGGACACTGAAAATTTTAAACCAAGCAACTTACCTGATCAGCTCTGCATTTTAGAAATAAATCTTTGGACAATTGGCAACAGTGGTTACTTCTGCTTTTTAAACTCTGTATCAACTACATGTATGATCTCTCTCACCTCTTTCTTTCTTGCTCTCTCCTCTCCCACATAGACACATCATCTAAAGTAAAAGATTAGATTTAGGGAACCAAATGAAGAGGCTACTACAGTAGTGCAGGAAGAAATGAAGAAAGTCTGAATTCAGTCAGTGGTAGAGGGAATAGATAAAGAGATGATAGATTCAACAGGTTTTAAAGATTGATTGGATTTGGTGGTGCCTGGGTAAGTTGTGACGCCATTAACAGAGATCAGGAATACAGGAATTATAATCATTTCAGGAAAAAGGTTGAAAATGAAAAGTTCAGTTTTGGATATGTTAAATTTAAAGTGCCTGTGTCATATCCAGATCAAGACTACGCTAAACAAAGTGACAATAAGATCTGGAGTTGTAGAGAATGCCTTAGCTGAAGATACGAATTTGTAGTCATTGGTGTAGTCAAAGGTATCCGAATCCCCAAGAGATAACGCAGAGGGATGAGAAAAGAAGACCACAGTTATGATGCTGAATAACCCAACAAATAAAGGGCAGAATAAAGAATAAGTTAAAGAAACTTTAAAAGATGGCCTGAGGATAGGAGAAAGCCAAGAGCAAGTGACATTCCAGAAGCCAAGAAGAAAGGACAGAGTTTCAAGAAGTGGTGAGCTGTGCATTACATGCGTAGTTCCAAAGGCAGTGAAGTGGTCAAGTAGGAATACTAAAAAGAAGTCAGTAAATTCAGTCAATTCTGAATTGACTGATAATCTTAGCAAGAACTGTTCAGCACAGCACAGCTCAACATATGGTCATAAAATGGAATCTTAGGAGAGGGCCTTCGAGGTACACCCATTATTCCAAATCTTCCTATTTTACTGGGTTAGTGTAAATACAACTTATCTTCCTTTTTTCAATGAGTGACATTGAGAAGAAAGACTGGTACATAACAAATCAAAATTTTTTTTCTAGCAAAAGATGACACTGAGGTAGAGAAAAAAGAAAGTGTGAAGAGCACTTTCATCTTATAGCTTATCTTCTACCTTACCACTTAGCACCTGAGGGTCACCCTCACGACTGCACAACATAATGAGTGACTGGGGTTTTTCTGATATAGAGTCTCGCTTTGTTACCCAGGGGAGAGTGCAGTGGCGTCATCATAGCTTGCTGCACCCTCAAACTCCTGAGCTCAAGCGATCCTCCTCCCTCAGCCTCCCAAAGTTCTAGGATTACATACATGAGCCACTGTGGCTGGCCAATAAGTGACTGTTAAAAGAAGGAATCAAACTCCTAAAAGTAGAGAAAGCCTAAGCTTAAAGCTTGAGAGTTGATTTTTTCCCAGAAGCACAGCTCAGGTCAAATCAACTTACTTTCAAGTCTAAGGGCATCTGAGTCCCTCCCTGAATGTTCAACAGAGAGTACAGGGTCCTCCTCTGTTCCTCTCTCAGAGGGTTCTTCTTCAGCAGCATCCAATGACTGTGAGTTGTCAAAATATTTCTGTTTATCATGGCTGTTGTCCAGGGTTTTCTCATGACAATTACCTCAATGACAAGAGACACAGATATAGCACATTAGAAACATCTCTCTGTAGTCCCATAGCGCAAGGTCCCAACATATCAAGAACAAAAAGGTGACAATGCTAGCTTTTCTCCATCAGAGCACACAAAAATCAGTGAGTTGCAGCACCCAAAGCCAGATCATTACTGTCATTCAAGATTTTGCACTGAAGTTCAAGTTTTAGCTACTAGACTGTCATTAGAATCAAGGATTTTGGAGGGTAAAAAAAAACTGTAACAACAAAGATCAGGCCTCAAAACCTTGTTCCATTCATAATGGCTGTAAAATATTTCTTTATCATGAAAAAGTTTTCCTTCTATTTGTCTTTCAAAGGTGAGAAATGACAGATTAGTACATGGATAAGTCTGAGGTAGATAAATTAGAGCAGAGAAAAATACTATTCTTACATCATCGCTTAAAATGAGATATGTCAAAAGATGAGGGGTTATAAAAAATTAAAAGCCAAGGAATTCAAAGGGGGGTAGATGGCAGAAAGTCCACATTTAAGACTGCAATATAACAAAGGTACTTTTTTCTTTTGGCAAATAAGTTCTCAAATAAGTTATGTGGATAAAGATTTATGTAAGCATAAAATGTCAAATCTCGAATTTAATCCTAGCACTCTGATAATTTTTGACATGTATAGTGAGACTGACCTCTTACAATTTTGCCAATTTGTCAAAGGGTTTTGATCTTATTAGGGATTGTATGTTACTATGGACCAAAAAACTCATTATTCAGCTCCACCTGATGGTCATTTTCTGGTTAGGGAAATAAGTTACTATAGATTATTGAATCTAATGCAGCAGTAATCTGTCTATTACATCTGTCTCTCCTTTGACGGCCAATGGTTAATTCTAGCTGATGTGGCTAGCTGAACAGGTGTCCTCATTCTCCCTTATGTTCCATGGATATTGTCACTGAAGATATATATTCAGTGGAAGGACATAACTTTCCTATCAGAGGACAATTCTTTGGTTAAGAATGTATAAGTAACTGCTCTCCTTTATTAGACATTCAAACACGCTCTAAATATGTTTAGAGAACATTGTCTCAGATGTATATACCCAATCAAGCTCTCTCTGCATCAATAGAAGTACAAGAAGTCTTTTTCTGGATTTGATGGCTACCTTTTAGATTACATAAGTTAAGAAAGTACTTCTCACACCATTTCCCTATTGTGCCAAGAAAATGTAATGGAATCAAAACTTCTTCCAAGTTAATGAATCACAGGCTTAGGGAGTCACTTTACATTTTCAAATTAGACACTATCACACATCTAAGGCTACCATATTTAACACGGCTATGTCAGAAATTGAAAAGTCTTTCCTTCAACAGAGCTTTAGCTCTCAAAAAACTTACATGCAACTTGGGTAGAAAGTAAATACAAGACAACAAACAATACTGAGGTAGCATGCTGTAACAAATAAGTGCTTCAGAGAATAAGCTTTGAGTAGGCAGAACTTGAATTTTGAAGACTAGGCAGACTTACAAAAGGGGAAACTACAGAGAATGAAGTCAACATTTGTCGAGTGCTTTCTATTCTATTTTTTCCTCCATTTAACTCTCATAAAAACTTCGTTAAGGCTGGGCGCGGTGGCTCACGCCTGTAATCCTAGCACTCTGGGAGGCCGAGGCGGGTGGATTGCTTGAGACCAGGAGTTCGAAACCAGCCTGAGAAAGAGCGAGACCCCGTCTCTACTATAAATAGAAACAAATTAATTGGCCAACTAATATATATGGAAAAAATTAGCCAGGCATGGTGGCGCATGCCTGCAGTCCCAGCTACTCAGGAGGCTGAGGCAGGAGGATTGCTTGAGCCCAGGAATTTGAGGTTGCTGTGAGCTAGGCTGACGCCATGGCATTCACTCTAGCCTGGGCAACAAAGTGAGACTCTGTCTCAAAAAAAAAAAACACAAAAAAACCCCACTTCATTAAGTGTTATTAATGTTTGTCAAAGGGTTTTGATCTTATTGTTTACAATAAGATCTTATTGTTTTACAGATAAGGAAACTAATTCTCAGTGAGAGTAAGTAACTTGCCTAAAGTCAACAGTAAGTGGTACATCTAGGATTTGCTTCAGGTCTATCTTATCACAAAGTTTCTGGGCTTTCCACTGGTCATTGTCACCTCATTAGCAGAAAACATAGAGAAGGCAGCATTCTAGGCAAGGAAGAATAATGTGTTGGGCAAAGCCATAGGAACAGGAATTCTCACTTGCATTTGGGGGGGGCCATGAGAAGTACATTTTGATAGCGACAGAGGGTATGGGCTATGCATAAGTGTCTGTGTGTGCTCATGGAGGGCTAATGGGAAAGAAGCCATGAGCAATGGTGTTCACTTTCTTTTTTCAGATTCTCCTATGAGAAGACAAAGGGTGCTGATTTGCCTCCTCTTCTGCTTTCACCACCTGCAGTTAAGGATAGGGGAACTAAGTATAAGAACATTAAAACAAAATGGTAATGACAAAAAACTCTGCACACCCAACTGAGTATAATTTACTATGAAGAACATCACACTTCTCAGAGAAAATCTTTAATTGGGATTTAAATAAGCAAGACTATTAAAAGCAGAGAGGAAATAATGATGACAATGATGTTGATTAAACATTTTTCACCTTGACACAGTTGTGTAAAACTTAACATCACAAAAGCAAAGGACAAACTTTTATCACTGGAACCCAGCGAAATTCTGTGTTTTCCAAAGTTTATTTCCTCCCCCAACATTTGTATCTCTTCTGTTTCTCTCCTACCCTCTTCCCACTGTAAAAATTTAATTGGTTTCACCTTTTAAATTTCTGCAACACACACAAAAAATACCTTGTAGGTAATTTATAAGATATGATGTGCACAAGACCGAAAGCTAAAATTTGTCTTCTTGTATGACCTCAACGTCAAACACCTTGTGCAAGCCTTGTGCATTCTAAGAATGTCTTGCCCTCCAACTCAGGAAATTGGGGCCAACGTCTCAGAGGGAGAGGACCAAAGAGGATCAAGGAGAATTGGGGGAATAAAAGGAAGAATCAGAGGTTTATGTTAGGGTATTTCTTGGAAGTAGGCATCAAAATGATCAAATAAAACCTACATGCTTTAAGATTAGAACTGTTAGTATTAACTCCCTTACACTAATAGTGAAATTACCTAATTTTTAAACAACTTATTCCAGTTGTCTAAGGGGGAAGTTAAGTACTTCAGAAAGAACTAAGGTTTCTACTCTTTGGACTATAATATGGGTCTGTTCCAGTTCAAAGGGGAACTAAAAAAGTTGCATACATGGAAAAATAGTACTTGTTTTCCTGGCAGAGATGGAGATAATGTTCTCATTATAGAAACACAGGGAAATGCTGGAGAAGGAAAAATGGAAAGACAACTGGAAAGTAGCAAGTCTTTTTCTATGCACATGACTATTATTTTTTGCTGACACAAAAATGAGGAGATGCTATGGCTTAGACTAACCTTGAAAGGTATTTTTTTTTTTAAGGAACTAAATCATTTAAATGAAATGCTTTAGATAACAAGGTCCCAGGTGAGAATGGAAACAATTTTCTGAGTTTAATGCTCTGTACTTGCTTGCAAAGCATTTAGCATCTAATTCAAATCCTAACAGTTTGTTTTAGAAGTAGAGACTGCAAGGCAATACTAGCTAAGTAATTATACAACTCCAAGGAGGGTATTTCTGATTCTGGAACTACTTTGAGATCTTAGAGATATTAACATTCTTTTCTGTGTTTAGAGTATCTCCTGCATAAACTGGGTTATTAATATTAACCTATCCTACAAGAATGTTCTAGAAAACAATTAAATATTTAATCTACCTTGTGAAAGTATAAGTCTCTTGACAGATAAAGGCACAATTTATCCTGTGGCTAAACAGTTTTTCAAAGTAAACTAAGTTCTCAGAATCTCCTATCTTCTCATGTTAACTGTTTAAACAGTTCCTAGAAGTATACTTTTCACTTTCTATCTAGAGTTGGGTAACTATTAATACTTACTTGTTAAAAAGAATTCTTATCTTCTAAATCTCATACATTGGTAAAGAGATTCCTGGTGGAACTCTATAGGATTAGTTATAATAAAGAAACACCAGAAATAAATTAACTGAGAGGCATCAAAACTTTGTTAGAGCCAGGTAACTAAAGATAGCATCAAGGGTAAGATCATGTGGTTCTTTTAGCATTATAGCATAGTGGTTATGAGCACAGATTGGAGCCAGACTACATAAGTTCAAATCCTACTTCTACTATTTTCTAATTCTTTAAAGCAGGACAAGTAATTTTTTACCTCTTTGTGTATCAGTTTCTTCATCCGCAAATTGAGTTTTTTTTTTTTTAATTAATACATGGGGGTCTTGCTATATTGCCCAGGCTGTATTTGAACTCTTGGGCTCAAGCAATCCTCCTACCTCAGCCTCCTGCATGGTAGGGACTACAGACATATGCTGCCAGGCCTGGCTGCAAACTGAGTTTAATAATTGTATACACTTGATTATGTTGTTGACAATTAAATATAAAGAGCTGGACCACTGCCTACCACATGGTAAAATGCTATTATTGTTAGCATTGTCTACCTAAAAAGTTATAATGTAATAAAAGTTAGCCCAGTGTAATCTCTTTTTAATAAGGCCTTTTAGTTACAGCCATAGTATCATAATCTCTCATCTTTAGTATAGTCAACTAGCTAATAGAAGTTATTAGAGTATCTGCCTAATTCCAACTTTCTGTGTGTGTATATATGTAACGTATGTGTAGAAGGGATGCTGAAGGTAGGATAGAGTTCACTTTTATGCATCTTTTAGAAGAAAACAATTAATTCAGATTAAACTGCTCAGAATATTTAACTCCTAAAACATTTAGTACATTTAGAAATTAGCCTCACAGTCTGCTCTGTGCTCTCTAAATGAGTTTTAATAGATTATGTAAATTCCCTGCCTTACAATATGAAAACAGACTACAGATACTATGTTAAGTTAAATCAATACTTACCTCTTTGCTGCTTTTTTTTTTTTTTTTTTTTTTTTGAGACAGTCTCGCTTTGTTGCCCAGGCGAGAGTGAGTGCCGTGGCATCAGCCTAGCTCACAGCAACCTCAAACTCCTGGGCTCAAGCGATCCTACTGCTTCAGCCTCCCAAGTAGCTGGGACTACAGGCATGCGCCACCATGCCTGGCTAATTTTTTCTATGTATATTAGTTGGCCAATTAAGTTCTTCCTATTTATACTAGAGACGGGGTCTTGCTCTTGCTCAGGTTAGTTTCGAACTCCTGGACTCAAACGATCCGCCTGCCTCCGCCTCCCAGAGAGCTAGGATTACAGGCGTGAGCCACCTCTGGCCCTCTTTGCTGCTTAATGGCTCCCTCTAGGTTATCAATCTTGCCTTAGTCCTTTCCCTAACATACTTTTTGTTTTCATATAACAAATAAGAGTGATACTCCTATGTTACTTATTCTATAATGAATTTCTAAGACATAAATAATAATTAAACTGGTCTGTAACGGGAGCTAGAATTTGAATTTGAAGGCAAAGTAACAGATATTAGAAAAGTGGTCTTTGTGAACATTCTTTGTGAATATTCTAAATGTTTTCCTAGTATCCCTGCTCCAATGGGTTTATATTATACTCTACTGTCTCCTTTCTTCTGCGTTTTAGAAGAGGTACCTTCTAGGAAGCATTCTGGTACATTCAATTAAATATAAGGCATCTAGGCGGACAATACAGATAACATCATCCTCTTAACATATATGAGTGACTTTTTTACCGTACTTGTTTTTCTTCTTATTTTTATACAACTACACACAAAATTATGCAGCTATAAAACCATTATTTTTTTGGGGGGAGGAGGGAAGGAACAGGTAACTTAGAAACATGCCGTGAATGTCTCAGTTTATTATAATTTAAGCTACATCATAATATTACTTAATGATATTTATTTCTTTAGTTAAAATATAATCTGTGTTTTAGAAAAGGTAGTAACATAAATTATAAAGTGAACAAAATGTATCTTTCAGTTACTCACCATTGTTATACAAAATTACTTTAAAATATTACCAGGAAACTTTTACCATGGGTGTTGTTTGAGACTTTGATACCACACAGAGTAATATACTAGAGGAAGAAAGAAATCTTACCAGGAATGGATACCTTTATGATTTTCACCTTCAGAGACCGTAAAAGTCCAGTAGACTTTTTACCAAGAGGAACATTCCATAGTGTAAATTCAAATCTTGCCTTAGCTGCAGCCTTACCATACAAACTTGGGCAAGTTAATTTATTTCTCTGTATCTAGGTTATTTGAAATAGAGACATAAACTATTATCTTAGTTTAATAGGGTCATTGGGAAACACCATTAATGAAACCATAACCATACATAACTTCTTTTTTTTTTTTTTTTTTTGATACAGAGTCTTTGTTGCCCAGGCTAGAGTGAGTGCTGTGGCATCAGCCTAGTTCACAGCAACTTCAAGCTATCTTACTACCTCAGCCTCCCGAGTAGCTGGGACTACAGGCATGCGCCACCATGCCTGGCTAATTTTTTCTATATATATTAGTTGGCCAATTGATTTCTTTCTATTTATAATAGAGATGGGGTCTCGCTCTTGCTCAGGCTGGTTTTGAACTCCTGACCTCGAGCAATCCGCCCTCCTCGGCCTCCCAGAGAGCTAGGATTACAGGCGTGAGCCACTGCGCCAGGCCTACAACTTCTTAAATTTCGGTGAAACCTAGGTCGCTGATGACGGCACGTAACAGAAAAATGAAGATACCTCATCTCCTTTGCCCTGTGCTGTACTCTACTTGGGGAAGACAAAGGAAATTATTTCAACAGAAATGATGGGTCTTTAGACCTGTTCTCATTCAGCAATTACTGCTGAATGTAATTCTTTGCAGGAGGTTTTAAAGTAATGTTTATGTACTGACTGACCTTAAAAGTGCAATGCCAGATGGAAAAACAGACTATACTTGAAATTGGCAATCTCAGGCTCATACTGGCATTCGCTCCTGGTGAGGTGAATGAGCCAGAAGAGAGTTTTAAAAAAAAGAAAGAAACGTATGTGAACCCAAATAAGCATGTACATGTGCATGCACATTTGTGTGTGTGTTTCCCTTTTACTACATACTCTGGAGTTGAATTCTATCCTGGGGAACATTCTGTTCACACATGGTCAGGAAATTTGCTTTGCCCAAGAATTCTGAGCCTAAGTAGTTTCTGAAGACCTATATTCTATGCCTCCTTTGAGATCAGAAGAAGAAGTGGCTGCAAATCTAGCCTCTTGGTCTTGACATGTGGCCTTCTCTTAGATGACTAAAGCACTGGAAACAAAGTAAGTGCTAGTTGAGAGCCAGATGTCATGACATATAGGCTGTGTTAGAAACTACTTCAGTGATGAATCCAAGCTCTTGGCAGCTTAACTTCCTATAGAAAGGTGAAAGATCAGATTACATCTAAAAACAAGGGAATTTAAACATTCATTAGAGAGTCTTCCATATATATATTATATGGTAAAAGAAAATTAACTGCCATATCTCTATTATTATTTTTTTTAATTTAAATCTCTGGCTTACTTTAACCTAGGGAAATTTTCTTCAAGCAAAAATACTGGAGAAACAAACCCAACAGACTTCCTCAAACTTACTAATTTACCCATAGATATTAGATTCCAGTAAGGATCAAAAAGGACATTTGTTTAGAACTTTCATTAAAAACAGGGGGGACTGGAGGTGGGAGAATACAGGCTACCTACTAGATGTGTTAGTTTCTAGTGGGCAAGCGAGTCAATACTATTCTTTTTCTCTTCTGTCTTAATGGTAGAAGCTCCTTGAAGATCTACATCAAGGCTGGGCGCGGTGGCTCATGCCTGTAATCCTAGTACTCTGGGAGGCTGAGGCGGGTGGATTGCTCAAGGTTAGAAGTTCGAAACCAGCCTGAGCAAGAGCGAGATCCTGTCTCTACTATAAATAAAAAGAAATTAATTGACCAACTAACATATATAGAAAAAATTAGCCAGGCATGGTGGCACATGCCTGTAGTTCCGGCTACTCGGGATGCTGATGCAGTAGTATCGCTTGAGCCCAGGAGTTTGAGGTTGCTGTGAGCTAGGCTGACGCCACGGCACTCACTCTAGCCTGGGCAACAAAGTGAGACTCTGTCTCAAAAAAAAAAAAAAAAAAAAAAAAAAAAGATCTACATCTACGAATGAAAAAAGGACTGGTTCCTGCTGTCAGGGAGCTAGGAGGGCCTTGTAAGAGTGTTGTGTGATGTACACAGATGGCAAATGACAGAAGCCAAAGGACAGGCACAGCTAAAATGATTGGTTACAACATTATTTATAATTAGGGGATCAGGTAAGACATATGGCAGAAGTGGGCCTTGGAAGATGGATAAGACTGGTACTTTGGGATGGGTGGAGGATGGAAGGATGGGAAGTTATGGGGCAGAGCTGTAGTAAACAATACGTGCAAACATGTGGAACCAGGAAAGCAGGATGTAGGTAGTAAAGAAAATGGCTAATAAAATCACAAAGGCTTTTTTTACTCCTCAGATTAAATGAATTATAAGAACGGCATCTTCAAATGAGAAACCAAGATCCTAGTTTTTCCATAATTGATAAGCACTTGAATCTAGCAATATATCATAGGTCCTAGATAGAAGGACAAAGAGCAAGCACTAGGAAATGTCCTTTTCATTGGCATGGCTAGTAAGTATGATATCTAACCAAGGTTTAAAAACTGCATTGAAGTCCCTCTGCCAAAGAACATTTTGAGCAGAGCCTTATGGATTTAAATAACAAGGTTCTTTAATTCCCAGATTCAAGAGCCCACTTCAGGGGTGTGGGATTAAGAGAGACACTTTGATGTGAGCCTATCTACCTACATCTAAGCCAATGCACAAAATCAAATAAAAAGTATAGAAAAATAAATGATGGTATTATACTGTTTCCTCTTGATTTATGTCATCAAATGAAAGTCACCTGGAGGCACTCACTTCAGTGGCCACTTTGCACATAATAACATAGTTTCTAGGACCTTACTCATTCTCTCCAAATGTTTAACATTTTATGGTGTTTGGCTAGTGTACTGTGAGAGAAGTGGTAAATTGCTTACCTTTTTTGGTTTACATTAGGTTTTTCTCTAGCTGTATTTCACATCATCAAGGGAAACTGAGCTATATTATTAGAGGTATAGTAGGAATCAGAAGACTTGCTCTACACCAGGTACCCCATCAACTGCCACTGATCTCTAGCTCTTTTTCCTGAAATTTATTGTGCTTATTATTTTCTATAATCATCACATTGGATATTTGTGATCTGACTAGGTTATGAAGCAATGCCTGTCCACTAAAGGGATTTAAACTGCTTTGAGGATGGCAAATTTTGAATGACAAATTTAGGTTTGTTCTTATAAAAGGCAAATAAATGAGAAGACAAATCCAAAGCTGTGGTCCTTTCAACAGTTGTGAAATGTAATTTAAATTTCTCCTGCATCTTTGAGATTATAATTAAATAAACTTTGGTACTTAAGGAAAAGTAACAGATTACTGAGATTTTCCTGATCAAAGAGCACAGTAGCTTAGTAGGAAATAAATTCAACCACTAGTAATAACTACCAACAATGAAAGAAAAAGGGGGGAGGGGAAGAAAAGCCCAAAGCAGCATACACAGATACACACATTTATGGTAGGTATCCTTAATCATATGCATTTTAAAATCTCACTAATGCTCTTTTCTAATGATTATCAGGCTCACTACTTTACTTCTACCAGGAATGGTATTGAGTAGAGATCATCCAATGATTACATTCATAAAGGGGTTTAAATACTTGGTGCTCTTTTAAAAAAGTACTCGCAAACTGGGAATTCATTTCAGCTTCTCAGAGCACACATAAAGAATTCTGAGGCACAAATCACTTAAAATTTTTTTTTAAAAAAGCCCACTCTACCAATGTAGAATGGATTGTTGTGTATGTGTGTATTTTGCAAATTAGAATAATCTTTTTTTTCTTTTTTAAGAGACAGGGACTCACTACGTTGCCCAGGTTGGAATGCAGTGGGTATTCACAGGCACAATCACAGTACAATATAGCCTTGAACTCCTGGGCTCAAGCAATCTTCCTGTTTCAGACTCCCAAGTAGCTGGGACTATAAGCACGCACCACTGTGCCCAGCTAGAATAATCTTTTTGAATGGAGAAGAGCCATGTAAATGCCCGCTGTATGAAATGGCAAAGCTTAACATTATATAAACTGAAATATCTCCAAAACATCTAGAATGACGAATATAAATTGAAGATTTAAAAAGAAAGACAACATCCAATGAACTTGCCTTACTCCATACAAATATATATATCTAGAAGTCAGTCCCCTTTAGTTCCTATCAAGGGATTAAAATATAACTGTAGCAACAAACCATATTTAAAAATATCCTGTTCAATGACTAATGGGAACTAGATAAAACAGATCCCTATCTTGCTCATCCTACATATCTTTTTGATGGCAAGTACGATCACTTTGTCCTTTGTGATGTGAATTCAGGAAATCACAGTAAGCTTCTGATGCAGAATGGGGCCTATACACAAAGAAAAATGTCTAAATATAACTTTCTGACCCTATAAGTAGATAGGTGATCACAAAATATGATTAACAATACCTTCCAGTGGGTGTCTCTGCACTATAGACAGAGCAGAAAGCAAGCAGAATTGTAATCTAACTTAATTTAGTATTTCAAAAATGTAACTGACCTCCTTTTGGAGATTCAATACAGTAACCCTAACATTGGCACAGACCATTTGCATATTAAGCTCTGTAATTCAGAGACATTATAAAATTTATTTTTAAGTTAATGAACATGAGTATTCCATACTGAATGATAAGCTGCAGTGCTAGCCTATCCTGGCTACACTGGGCTGGGCACCGTGGCTCACACCTATAATCCTAGCACTCTGGGAGGCTGAGGTGGGAGAACTGCTTGAGCTCAGGAGTTTGAGACCAACCTGAGCAAGAACGAGACCCCATCTCCACAAAATAGAAAAATTAGCCAGGGATGGTGGTATGTGCCTGTTCCCAGCTACTCGGGAGTCTGAGGCAGGAGACTCTTGAGCCCAGGAATTTGAGGCTGCAATGAGCTATAATGACATCACTGTACTCTAGCCAAGGCAACAAAGTGAGCCTCCATCTCAAAAACAAAAAAGAAATGTCTGAGTGAAATGTCTAAATGAAATGTCTACTGAAATGTCTAAAGTGACAGCTTAGTTACTGCCCTTGGTCCCACTCCTCTTGGAGCATCAGAGCCCAGAGCCAAATCTATAGTAATTCAGCTCCAACAGTCCTGGTGAAACAGGATGAAATCATTACTTGCTTTGTGTATACTACATAATGGGGCTTAGCACAACCTCTTGATAAATGCCCTAGTTCTTCAATTATGCATCAAAATTTTCTACTATTTTATTTCACATACACAATTTTTCATGTTTCTAACAAGTAAATTTTTTTAAGCAGCTTTCCTTATTTGTGTCCTATTATATTTACATGTTTTCTAAAGAATGATTCTTGGTATTGTTTCTTATTTGCTTTAAAGTTATTTTAGTCACTCAGTGACAGGATGACATATGAGTTATGTTTTAGGAACTATGGTAACAGCCCTAAAAGTAATTCATTTATATATAGAGAACTCACTTTAATACTTCCATTATCCTAAAATTTATTCATATTATTTTAGTGTAGCTATCTCCCCATTTTACAGAAAATGCTTTGGATAAAATGAAGTCACCAATGACTTTCTAAACTGTTAAACCCAGAGCTTCCCACACTTTATTCATTACTACCAAGGTGATAATTACTATCATGATTTTTACATAGGTACCAGTATCATCATTTACTTGTTTTTCTTTAAATGAATTCAGTTTATTCTTATGCTAATTAATGTTAAAAGGGAAAATCAGTACCACTTTTCATAAATCACAGGTTTTACTAGTCACTTATATATATTTCCAAATGCCCATTAAAATAAACCATAAATATTAAAGTACCACCTAGAAGTTTACATACCTCTAGTGATATCTGCCACACTTTGGGAACTAATGCAAGACATACTACAATTGATCTCTTCTTCCTTCTCAAACCCCCCTCCATTCTTGTAACCTTCAGGACCCAGCTCCCCCTTGGCTCTTTGAATACTTCTCTTTACTCACAATTTCACTGGCTCTGTTCCTTAAATGTAAGTATTATCTAAGATTCCATTCTTGGCATTTTCTTCACATCATGCATTCTTACTGAGGGAACCAGAGTTATCGCCAAATGAACATGTCTATCACTGAACTCATTATTCCCAGCACAACATTAATGCATAGATGATTTATCCTCCATATTCCCTTTCTTGATTAACGACCTAAGACAGGTATCCAGTTGCCAAAGTTAGAAACTTCTCCAGTTAATTGACATTCTGAGACAATTTTTTTCAGCCTTTCTTCTCTTATCAAATCTCCAATACTCTTCGTTCTCATCTGAAAATTCACCTGCTAAGATGGAATTAAAAGTCCTACACCAAATCTTTTAACATGCCTACAACTTTATCTATATATTGGTCCCTATTCCTATCTAAGGACAACCCTCACATTTGTGCCTTAGATCTCATCCCCTCCTGTCTACTCAAGAACTCTGCTTCTATAACTGTAACTTCTTTCCTGTATCTTCAATTTCTCCCTCTTTATTGTATCATTCCTATAGAAACATGCTATAATATATTCTATTTTTAGAACGAAAACAAATCTATTCAATCCCACAGGCCCCTCCAACTACATCCCATTTTCTTGCTCCTCACTATAGCAAAACTCCTTAAAAAAGCTGCTTGATATCTCCAGTTCCTCATCGCCTTCAAAACCCTTTTCACATAAGCTCTTACAAGATTACCAACAACCTCCATGTTACTAAATCCAGTGGTTCATTCTCTGCCCCCATCAAACTCAATCTCTCAGGATATATCCACCTGGTGCAACAATAATAAGTTTGATCACTCCTTAAAACACTTTTTTCATTTTACTGTTACCTTCCTGACCTCTAAATGTTGGCTAGAATGCCCTAGTAATTAATTGTTAACCCATTTTCCTTTTTACACTAATTAGTCAGGTAATTTCATCCAAGCTCATTATTTAAAATCATTCATATGCCCATGACTCACAAATCACTATCTCTAGCCTAAGTCTCTTCCCTGGCCATCATAACACTCACATCCAACTACCTACTTAATATCTCTACTTGAACACTTAATAGGCAACTCAAACTTTACAATGTCTAAAATCAAACTTGTTTTTCTCTAAAAACCTGTTCCTTCCTCAGATTTGAATATCTCATTAAATAGCACCACTACTTACCTGGTTGCTCAGGTCCCAAATTTAGGAGTCCCCCAAACCTTTTTCATTTACCACATACCTTTCTAGTAGTGTCTTGTTGGTTCTATCTTTAAAATATAACCCAAATATGATCACTTCTCACTTTCCCTCCTTTCACCCAACTGGTCCAGGCCAGTATCATCTCTCCCTGATATTTTTGCAATAGCATCCTCACTGGTCTTGCCTCTGCCCTTACCCCACTATAGTCCATTCTCAACAAACCAACCAGAGGAAGCCTGTTAAAATGCATATCAGAACATTTTACTCTTGTGTTAAAAATCTTCAAATCATACATCTTTCTCTTAGAATAAAAGCTCAAATTATTACGATGATCTGCAAGGTAGTAAAGATGTGGCTATATACTCCCCTCACCCCCCATTCATCTCCTACATCTGCACTGCAGCCACATAAGCCTCTTGCTATTCCTTGTATGAGCCTTTGCAATGATATCCTATGTGCCTGAAATGCTCTTATGCTGTGTGTCTGCATGGCTTGGAACCCTTAACCTTCAAGTCTTTACTCAAATGTCACTTTCACAATGGGGCCTCCCTTGATGACACCAACCCCCACTGTGCTATTTTTCTCCATAACACTTAATCTTCTATCATACTAAATAATTTATTATGTTTATCATCTACTCACTCCTTTCCTCTAATAGAATATAGTTCCATAAGAGGCAGATTTTTTTTTTGTTTGGTTTCCAGTTCCTAGAATAGTGCCTGACACATATAGATAAGTATTAGTTGAATGAACAAATGAGTGAATAAACCACACCCAGGTTCCTTGGGTGAAAATAAATATTCTGTTGCTTTAGAAGATTGTATCTACTATTAAATTTCATTTTTCTTAGGTATTATTTGTTCAGGTTAATAATCTATAATAACTGGATAGAATGTTGTGAAAAGAAGTTAGGCATTGGATTGACCTAAGATCATAGGATAGCAAAAAAAAAAAAAAAAAAAAAAATTAGGCAAGGGCCAATAAGCTCATTCATCAAAAGAAAAAAAAGTTTTTAGTATACAGTATACAGGACAAAAAATTCACGTTACAAACCAAGCAATATTTATTTATATTCAATGTCTTTCAGAGGCTGATGTGTAAAACCACTAGTCATCAAAATCTGATACATATTATCCTAAGTTCTTATAAAAGCCAGAGGTAACCATTTTGTTCACGAAAGCTAAATGCTGAAATTCTAAGAGAAAAATATTGCCTACTGAGAAAGCTAAATGCTGGAAATTCTAAGAGAAAAACATTGCCTACTGATCTAACACTACCAGTATGGTCACCAGATCTTCTGTGTAAAATTTAAGGCTTTGTGGCAATTTAATGATGAAAGACTCAGAAAAGATCAAGGAGACATGTTAAACTGAAGAGACCATTTTAGGTGTGTTCTTAGGGTTCATATGACTGCCCCCCATAATCTAGTTTAGATTCACATTTTATATAGAGATGTTATCTCTTTTGAAGGATGACATAAAAGTGCTGATTATATACCAATTCCATAAAATGTCCCAAGAGTCTACAAACATGAATTCTTTCAGTCATGAGGTGGGACAGTTTATGACCTGAACTAATTGAATTGTCCATGGGAACACACTGGCCCTGGAAGGCAGAGAACTCAGATTTAAGTTTTGGCTTTACCACTGAATGAGTCTATGACTTGAATAAATCATAACTTTTGCTTCTAGATTCATAAATTCATAAAATATTTTCCTATTCTCTTCTTTATCACATAGATACATGTCAAGGAATTATTTGTTAACCAAATAATTACAGCCCTTTTAAGTAAAGAATATAAAAATCTAGGCCAGGTACAGTGACTCAGGCCTGTAATTCCAGCACTTTGGAAGGCTGAGTGAGGCAGAAGGATCGCTCAAGGCCAAGAATTTGAGACCAGGCTGGGTAACATAGTGAAACTCCATCTCTACAAAAAAAATAATTAATTAAAAAAAAATCCCATCCACTGGCGTGGGGAACCTGCGGCCCTAAGGCTACATGTAGATTTCTAGGTCTTTAGTGCAGTCTCTTGACTGAATCCAAATTTTACAGAATAAATCCTTTTATTTAAAAAAGTGCAGAAGAGAAAGATGAAGCTTTTCTCGCCTCCTTTGGTACTTAAAAAAGAACAATCTTGAAATCAGAAGGCCACAGGTTCCCTACCCCTAAAAGTTTTACTTCTTTTTACAGAAACAAATGGAGGTGACCTGACTAACAGCATATTAACACCACCGTAGGAGCCAGGCCCAGTGGTGAGCACTTTTAGTCTCATCTACTTGGGAGGCTGAGGCTTTTGAGCCCAGGAGTTGAAGGCTGTAGTGCGCTAGGAATAGCGCACTCTCTCAACATAGCGAGACTTCATCTCTTGAAAACAATGCTATAAAAACTGAGTCGATAAGAATATCTTTAAGAAAAAAAAAAGCAAGTATCTTCACTAATTCTTACAAAGAATGTGATAAAGCAAAGTTCCTTAATTGCAGGTAATATATGCTGGATAGTCCACCAGAGGGCAGCAAAATGCAAGATTTCTTTTTCTTCAAAATCTGAACTCTAAAATTACTTTAAGTTATAAATTATAAATCTACAGAAATTTAGGTTCAAGGATGGAGACTAAAACCACAGGAAATGAAATAAAGTATAAAAGGAGATATGATTTTAAGTAAACTGATGCTATAAATACAGAGATACTGTGATGAGAATACAGATACTCCAGCCACACATTAGAACAGATATTAAAGCTCATATACTTAACTTGAAAATTCTTCTATTTTTTCCCTAGAGGTAAAAGCTATGAAATACATACTGTAGAGAAATTTGTATAAAATTCTAAAAATACCTGGACATTAAACTCTTGAGTTGAGGATCTGGGCCAATATTTTTTAGTAGGCACATATCCTAGTAAATTAAGAAAAGACCATGGCTCAGAAATCCTGGATTTAATGCTTAAGTATATTTGGTAAACACAATGCTGTTGTTTGTGACAAACCCATATATTTCATACATATGAAGTCTAAAAAATACCTACCAATGAAGACTATTAAAAATTAAGTGAAATCGGCCGGGCGCTGTGGCTCACGCCTGTAATCCTAGCTCTTGGGAGGCCGAGGCGGGCGGATTGCTCAAGGTCAGGAGTTCAAAACCAGCCTGAGCAAGAGCGAGACCCCGTCTCTACTATAAATAGAAAGAAATTAATTGGCCAACTGATATATATAGAAAAAATTAGCCGGGCATGGTGGCGCATGCCTGTAGTCCCAGCTCTTCGGGAGGCTGAGGCAGGAGGATCGCTTGAGCCCAGGAGTTTGAGGTTGCTGTGAGCTAGGCTGACGCCACGGCACTCACTCTAGCCTGGGTAACAAGTGAGACTATGTCTCAAAAAAAAAAAAAATAAAAATAAAAATTAAGTGAAATCACACATATCAGAGACATAATAATGGGACAGTCTAGATTGCTTCAGTAGTAGAAAATATCTTTTCTAGATGTAACTTTTTTATTTGCATAGTAGTAAAGTTGAAGGATCAAAATATTTCAAAAATATTTTAGAGTAATAATTGCTTGGAAAATCCACTAGTAAAAAC
The DNA here is from genome assembly GCF_040939455.1 of Microcebus murinus. Lineage (NCBI taxonomy): Eukaryota > Metazoa > Chordata > Mammalia > Primates > Cheirogaleidae > Microcebus > Microcebus murinus. Next base: position 24,345,497 of record NC_134107.1, read on the forward strand.
TTCTTTCAGTGATCTTACCAAGTTTGAGCAAAGACCTGTTAACTAGTAAACTAGCTAATTACAATGTAAAAGGGGCTAAATGTTGTTTACTTACTTACACACTTATTTATTTATTTTAGAGACAGGGTGCTGGGCTATACTCCTGGCTGGAGTACAACAGTGTGATCATAGCTCACTGCAACCTCAAATGCCTGGGCTCAAGTGATCCTTCCATTTAAGCCTCCCAAGTAGCTGGGACTACAGGTACCTGCCACCACACCCACCTAAAAAAATTTAAAAAATTTTTTTTGTTGAAATGGAGTTACCTAGAGGTAAATAACTATGTTACCCAGGCTGGTCTCAAACTCCTGGTCTCTAATGATCGTCTCACCTTGGCCTCCCAATGAGCTGGGATTACAGACATAAGCCACCAAGCCTGGCCCATTGTTTTTATTGATAAGCTCTTTTGGAAAAAATTAAAATATTCTCTCTTTCCAAGTCAAATTATTTTCTTTTATTGTTATTATATTGGATCCTGTAATATTTTTGGGATAATCTGGATTATCAGATACAATAACTCTGAGAAAGATTTGTTCTAAATTATTAGTTTCCTAGACTATCTGAAGTTATGCTCTGGGGAAAAAGTTCAAGACAACTGAATTCCCTGTCTTGACATGACTCATATAAACTAAGAATAAATTTCAAGAAACTAAAATATTAAACAGAAACATGTGAAACTAATGCTAAAGAAAATACTTTTTAGAAAAGAGTTACTTTAGAAAAGGGTTTTACACACACGCGTGCGCGCACACACACACACACACACACACACCTTCTTCTTACCAATAATAGGAAATTCTAGGAGAGGTAGGGGGAGATGATAAGTAAAGAAAATAAGGGATTCTATTAATATAAAAAGCTCACTGAAAAAGTGAAATCTTGTTTATAAGGCTGTTCCTATGTAATCTACAACATTTAAAAGACCACAGCATAGGCCGGGTGCGGTGGCTCACGCCTGTAATCCTAGCTCTCTGGGAGGCCAAGGCAGGCGGATTGCTCAAGGTCAGGAGTTCAAAACCAGCCTGAGCAAGAGCGAGACCCTGTCTCTACTATAAATAGAAAGAAATTAATTGGCCAACTAATATATATAGAAAAAATTAGCTGGGCATGGTGGCGCATGCCTGTAGTCCCAGCTACTCGGGAGGCTGAGGCAGAAGGATCGCTCGAGCCCAGGAGTTTGAGGTTGCTGTGAGCTAGGCTGATGCCACGGCACTCACTCTAGCCTGGACAACTAAGCGAGACTCTGTCTCAAAAAAAAAAACAAAACAAAAACAACAAAAAAAAAACAAAAAAAACAAACAAAAAAGACCACAGCATATTTTCTAGGATTAAGTAAGAATATAAAGATCTGTAATTTGCACCTTTAAAGTGCCTGCATTCTTTGCAATCACGGTATTCATTATGAATTCCTAATGGTTTACTTTTACCCAACATCGACTACATGATAAGGCTCTCTAATCCCCAACAGGTGTATGATATAGATCTTATTGTCTTTCATCGTATAGATGAGGACCCAAGTTACTTTAGTGGGATCAGCAAGTTACGGCAGAGCTGGAGCTCAAACATGAATCTATATGATCCTAGATCCTAGTCACTCCACTCTACTGCCTTGCTAAAATACTGTCTTAGGCCTTCAATATTCATATAAGAACTCTTATCAGATTATGTTCAACACTGATCCACAACTGATACTGCTGAGAGATTCTTGGTTTCTTCAGTAAATAATTGGGCTCTGATATTTAAAGATGCAAGCACTACTTAATTGTCTGTTATTCCATTAAAATCCTAAGGTAGTCTGGGATAGTGAATCAAGAAAACAAGTTTCTGGTCCCAAATCTACTAGTAATTATTAATGTCTTTTAGACAAGTCATATAAATAAGTGCATATCTGATATTTATTGTTTTTATTATCTAAAGTACAGGAGGTGGACTGATAGCCCTCTGCTTAAATGTTACAATCTACTTTGAATATTAAGAAAGCGTAAACTGTGTGCTCTACAATGGCTAGGTATTGAGAATCCACACATTATGTCAACTGTACCTATCATGATTCAAGGCAGGGAGTTTAGCTCATGATTTTCTTTTCTTATAGTGAAGGTTAAATAAGTAAATAGCCAAATATCATGGGATTCATAGAAAGAGAGATCTAATTGATCAATTTGCAGTTTAAGACAGTAGCTTATTCAGGTGAATATGCTTGTGCACATGCACCCATGGCTGAGGGGAAGAGTGGAAGAAGGGAAAGAGATATCATTTAATGTCAGATCACTATTTTAATGCAATAAAGGTCTGAATCACCTTTACTGAAAGTCAAGGAGCTGTATTTTAGTGACTGAGTGTGTAGAACTGCTTCAACTCTCATTATACCCTTTGACTTCACAGACAGAAAAAAATATCCTTTATCATGAATATTGGTCATTATAAAATATCAGAGATTTAGGGACAAAGAAAAAATCTCACATCCTATTAATCCCAGGTGAATATACTATATATTAATATTTTAATCAGCCTTTCTTGGGTTCTGGGCAACAATTAACCCTTAATACTCTAAGGCAGAAATACTCTAAGGAAGATGTACTGAATTAACTTCTTTCCTATATGTCTGGAATTATTAAAATCCTTAGGTAAAATTAAGAAAATAATTTTCTGTGTTCTGTTGATCAGAACAGGAACTCTGGCTGAGCTCATTATTTTGCCAGTATTTAACAGTTGCTTACCACTGCAAACAGAAGAGGTGATGTTGTACAGAAAAGGATAAAACTGCATACAGCGGATTAACTTCAGGCTGTTTTCACACTCTGGGCATTTGGTAGTTAATTTCAAAGCCTGTCTAAAGGCTTCAAGTGCCCCGCTGATATTCTTCAGAGCAAGGTAAGCATTTCCAAGGCTCAAAAAGGTCAGAGGCTGAAAAGAAAAAAAAAATCAGCAAAATGTTAATGAATTAATATTTTCTGAGAGTTACAATACCTTTACAGCAGTGGTCCCCAACCATTTTGACACCAGGGACCAGTTTGGTGGAAGACAGTTTTCCCACAGGCGGGGGAGGGTCACTGTCTGGGCTTCAGGTCATCATCAGGCATTGGATTCTCAATGGGGAGTGTGCAACCTGGATCCCTCACATGTGCAATTTGCAGTGGAGTTCTGGCTCCTATGAGGGTCTGACGTCACTGTTAATCTCAGGGAGGGTGGGGCTTGGGCGGTGATAGGGAGCGGCTGTGGGTACAGGTGGGACTTCCCTTGCTCACTCTCTGCAGCGGGAGGTGGGTCCACAGCCAGGGGTTTTACAGTATGCAAAACTGCAGCTTTACAGTATGTCTTTTGGCTTTTCTTAGGTTACTTCATAAAGGTTATTAGTAATTGTCCATTTTATTCACACCAGCCACTTCTAAATTTTATAACATATGTAAATGTATGTTTTACCTTTTTATTAAGATAAATATATAAAGTGTTTAATGTATACTAGTCTTAAGTGTACAGCTCAATGAATTTTTATATATGTATATATCCCTGTAACTACCACTCAGTTCAAGATAGTAAACATTTAAGAATGTTTCCAGTATAGGAGGAAGTTCCCTTGGGCAATCCAAACCCAACTCCAGTAACCACTGTTATGATACTGTGACTCCCATTACCATAGATTAGCTTTGCCTGTTCTTGAACTTGATAAAAATGGAATCAAACAACCTGTTCTCTTACATGCACATATAATATGTATTCTTTTGTAGCTTTTTATTCAATCTAATATTTGCCCATGTTTTTGTGTATATAAGGTCATTCTTTTTTTCTAAATTGATGTATAATGTTTTATCATATGAATATACCAGAGCTTGTTCATACAATCTCCTACTGATTGGTATTTGCGCTGTTTCCACTTTCTGGCTACTATGAATAAAGCTACCATGAATACTCCCATAAACATCTTTTGATAGACATATTGTACTCATTTTACTTGGGTATATACTTAGTGTGGGTTGGAAGGCAGACATATAGTTTTAGTAGATATAACCAAATAGTTTTCCAAAAGGAATGCATAAATTTACACTCTTACCAGCAAGTATGAAAATTCACTGACTTCCTGTTGTCAGTCTTTTAAATTTTAGCTATTTTAGTAGGTTGAGTGGCATTTCATTGTGGTTTTAATTTGCATTTTCCTTGTGGGCAATAATGTTGAGTGTTTTTTTGTGTGCCTATTGGCCAACTGAATATCCTAACTTCTGAAGTGCCTGTTCTTTTTCTCCATTAAAAGAAATTAGGATGTCTTTGTTATTGATTTGAAGGAGTTCTCTCTATATAGCCCTTTGTTGGAAATGTTTATTAAAAATATCTTCTCCCAGTCTGTGGTTTACCTTTTTACTCTCTTAGTGGTATCTTTTGACAAACAGAAATTCTTAATTTTAATGAAGTTCAGTTTATCATTTTTTTCTTTTATAGTTAATGCTTTTGAAATCTTTGTCTACTGCAAGGTCATGAAGACTTTCTCTTATGATTTCATCAAGAAGCTTTATTGTTCTCTCTCTCACATTTTGGTAAATGATCCACTTCAAATTAATTCTGTGTACAGCATGAGGCAGGAATCAAAGTTCTTATCTTTTTTCATAGGGATATCTAATTATTCCAGCACTCTTATTGAAAAACCAAAAAGTCTTTCCCCTAAATGAACTACAGGTGCATCTGTCATAAATCAGTGACCATATATGTGATGGTCTATTTCTAAAGTCTCTACTGTGTTCCACTGACATGGTTGAGTATCTCTGTACCAATACCATAATGATTTAATTATGGTAAGTCTTGAAATCTAGTAATATAAGCTTTCCAACTCTGTTCCTCCCCCCAATCCCACCAAATTTGGCTACTCTGGATCCATTTCTATATAGATTTTAGAATTAACTATCAGTATAAACACACACACATATATAATTGCTAGGTGTCTGACTGGGATTGAATTGGATGTATAAAACAATTTGCAGTGAATTTACACATAGATAATATTGGAGCTCTTACTTTGTGAACATGATATATATTTTAATTTCAGGTTAAGAATTTCTTATCTGAAATGCTTAGAACCAGAAATGTTTTGAATTTCATTTATTTTTTTTTTGGATTTTGCAATATTTGCATTATATACTAACTGCCTGAACATTCCAAATCCAAAATCCAACATCTGAAGTGCCCCAATACTCATTTTCTTTGAGCATCATGTTATCATGTTTCTGCTGTCATGTTTCTGCTGTCGGTTCAGCAGAAATGTCTCACTGTAACCATGCCAAGGTGTATAAAATACTCTACATTAAGGAGGTCTAATTTAAGCAGCTCTCAGATTACATTTAAAGTTTTATTTTATGGTTCACACCCAGACACAAAATTAAATCCCATATATAGATTTCAAAAGTGTCTTTATATTTTGCATAAGGAAACAAAGTGTCGCAATTATCCCTATGAACAGAATGATGATTGTACAAATATTTTTCATTGAGACAAACTGGTTAGCATTTTGGAAAAAAAGATGAATTTTAATTAATTCATCCAGAAAATAAGTGCTGAATGTTATGTTCTGGGCACTGTTTTAGACACTAAGAATACAGCAGAAAACAAGAAAGATAATTTCAGGCCTATAATCCTAGCATTCTGGGAGGCCGAGGCAGGCGGATCATTTGAGCTCAGGAGTTCGAGACCAGCCTGAGCAAGAGCGAGACCCCATCACTACTAAAAAAACAGAAAGAAATTAGCTGGACAACTAAAATATATATATATATATATTTCTATAAAGAATATATAAATATATATATATTTACACACACACACACACACACACACACACACACACACACACACACTTAGCTGGGCATGGTGGTGTATGCCTGTAGTCCCAGCTACTCGGGAGGCTTGCTGTGAGCTAGGCTGATGTCATGGCACTTTAGCCTGGGCAACAGAGTGAGATTTTATCTCAAAAAAAAAAAGATAATCTCTATCTTCATGAATCTTAAAGTCTAGTGTGGGATGTGAGTAAAATGTAATGGAGAAAAAATGTAGAAGGAAGAGATGTAAGTAGTACTAGAATGGTGTGTGTGTGTGATTTTAAATAGAGTAGAACAAGAAAGACTTACTGAGAAGTTAGCAAGACTTTAAGGAGGTGAAAGAGAAAGCAACAAGGAATCTTGGTGGAGTGAAGAACTCCATGCAGAGAGAACACAAAGTGCAAAGGCCCTGGGTGCCTAATATGTTCAAAAAATTGCAAGGAGGCAAGTGAGGCCATAGTAAAATGAGCAAAGGAATTATCTTATAAAGTCAGAAAAGTAAAAGGTCATATATGACCTTCTACACCGCTACACATTCTTATGTTCTACTCTGAGTTCTATGGAGAGCCACTGAAGAGATTTGAATAGACAAATAACATCTGACTTTTTATAAGGATTTTATTGCTTGCTATATAAGAATAGACTGTAGGAGGACAAGACTGAAGCAGAGATATCAGTGTAGAGGTTACCGAAATAATCTAGACAAAAATAATGGTAGTTTGGGTCAGACAGCAATGGAGATGATGATAAATAGTGAAATCCCTGATATATGTTTAAATTAAAACAGAATCAGCAAGGTTAGCTAATAGATTGATTTGTCCTGAGAGAAGGAGAGGGGTATGAAGGATGGCTTTAAGTTTTTGCCCTGAGCTAGTGGAAAGATAGATAGCTTTACTGTTTCCTGAAATGGGGGGAGACTGGGAAGAACAAATTTGGAAGTGTTAAGGAACTTGGTTTTTGCCTTTAGTTTTAGAATACCCTTTATACATCGAAGAGGAGATGTCAAGTAAGCTGTTGGATAAAGAAGTTTGGAGTTCAAAGCAAAGGTGATGACAGGTAACTCAATAGGAAGAGGATAGTCTTCAAGATATGGTGCTGGAACAACTGCATATCTATGTAGATATAAATTTTGATCCCTACCTCATACCACAAAGAAAGTTTCACTTGAAATGGATCATAGACCTAAATGTAAAACCTAAATCTAGAAAAGATCTCAGAGATAACTTAGAAAAAGATCTTATATATTTGAAAAGTAACTATTTAAAGGTCAACTCATAGAAAAAACAAAACAGAATTAATTTTTTTCAAACCTCTGTGAAGAAACTTTAAATCTAGTAATAGAAATCAAAATCAAAAAGATTGACAAATGGCAATATTTAATGCTAAGATAAAAAAGGAAAGAGAAATATTTTTAACACATGACAGATGTAGTTAGACTTTATTGTACAAAGAGTTTGTACAAAATTAAAAAACTAAATTCTAACAAAATGAGCAATACAAACTTTTACTTTAAAAATATACTTAAAAGACAAAAATATCCATTTTACAACAGAGAAGTAACATTTTTAAACAAGCAAACTTGCCTCTCTAAATTCAGAGGCAGTGTAACATGGCTAAAGAATGTGAGCTCTGTGGACAATCTCCCTGAGTTTAAAAACAAGCTCTATGAGTTGGTTAATCCATTAATTTCTCGGTACATTTTAACTCCTTGAGTTTCCTCATCTATCAAACGGAAATTCTATCTCACAGGGTTGGTGTTAGGACTAAATGAGTTACAGTTACAGGAGTAACATGTAAAATGCTTGGTATGGTGCCTGGCTCTAACAACCAATCAAGAAAAGTTAGTGGTTATTTCAAATGTCCAATCTAGTGAAGATACAGGTGAAATAAATATTTTGAGACCTCATTCATATATTGGTCCAAACCTTTTGATGGATTGTTTGGCATTTTGTATCAGAGTCATCAAAATATTCATTCTCTTACTGATTTAGTAATTCCACTGCTAACAATCTCTCCTAAGAAAATTATCTGGAATATAGAAAACACTTCATGCAGAAAAACATTACTGATAATAGCTATATAGCATCAACAACAATAGAAGAGTAGGCTGTGACATGCCAATTCATTGAACCTTTATATAACCATCTAAATTGATGGCTTTAAAAAAACTATGTAGTAATACAATTTTTTAAATAAGCTTCAAAGATTAGCTGTAGAGTTGCAATATTATAAAATATTTGCATACAAGACAGTTTCTAAGGAAGTATTTCCAAATGCTGACAGTTGGGGAGGGGGTGCTGGTTAAAGTATATTTTTGGGTTTCCCACCCTGACCTATTAATTTATCTTTTTATTCTCATTGCAGTACTATAGTATTTTAGTATAATTTTAAAATATGGAAATGCAACTAATCTCTAAGGAAGCTCTTTTTTCTTCAGAAGAATGCTAACTAACTGCCTTGGCTGGAAGCAGTGGCAAGTGAACCCTAAGTATCAAGGGAATACAGCTGTATTGAGCCTTCCATTTGGATAGCCACGTTATCATATTCTGTACGTGTACAGAATGAAAAAAATATATATATATCTCATATGTGTTTCTACTGTACCAGCACCTGGTACATAGTAAGCATTAGATAAATATTTGATGTACTTCTATGGCAATGTGACCTGCAACATAGTGTAAAGATTGTAAATTTGTTCTTAAAATCCAGTTGTGAATCTATATATTTCAAAGGAAAGTCTTTCTATATATTTCAAAGGAAAGTCTTAATAGGCAATATTTTCTTCTTATATTTAAAAATCGGTTTTGGGATACCTTAAAAACCTAAAGCATTCATGAACACCTCCTCTAAAGGTTTCTTTGGATATAAAACATATAGACATTAGATATAAAATCAATTTAATTATATATTTATTATAACTGTATTCCATCAAACCTAACCTATAATATGACAACAATTATAACATATATCTGATTTCAGAGATGTTAAAATATAAAAAGAAAAGTATCTTTGAGACCATGAAGGGAAAGAGATACCACTTAGTATCATAGATTAGATAACAGTAAATAACTATAAAGCAATGAGGTAACTCTATGGGCTGCATGTGGGAGGTTCATTTCCATCTACCTATCTATTCTTATCCAAATCACCTCTAAATTGTGCTCTGACTTGGATAGTATATCTATAAAGTTATAAAACAGTATGATATTAAGCAGTGTGCATGCTGTGATGAGCAGAATAAAATAAGAACCATATGTTTCAGACTGAAATAAAAGTGAAGTATATTTTTATAGCTATGTCATTTTTATTTAAACATAATTTTCTTTAAAAATTTAACTGTGTAATTATAAATTTTACTCATTTAAAATAAAAAATGAACACAACCAAATAAAATCTTTCTATGCCCTCTTTTGAAATATGCAAATTATACTCTGAAAAAGAAAACATGACATTTTTTATGTTCTTCATAGAAAAATACAAATTGTACTCTGAATTTGAGTTACCCTACCTAGTACAGGGAGCTACAAAAAAACATAAAACCTTACCTCAGAGCTATTGATGGCCAAAGCTTGAAGTAGCAGCTTAGTTGCATCAAGATGAAGGCCATAGTGAATCAAAAGGTTGGCTAAATTGACAAGAGGGACATCCTGGTACTGAAGTGGAGCTAAATTCAAAGCCCTCTGAAGACAGGCAATAGCAAAAGTGCTATTTCCTACTGCTCTCCAGTAGAGACCAGCTTCATTGAGTATGAGCCAGACGGGAGCATTTGGCTGAAAAACCCCAAAATACTTTAGTTAGTATAAGAATACTGTATTTGTTCCAAATAGGATTTTTAAAAAATACATTTTAACTTTTAATTATATCTATGAAGCTTTTAATCAGATGCCAAAGTAAACAACTTACCTTGTTAATAGCATGAAATAAGAAAGATCCAATTTCTTCTTCTGGGATTGTATAGTTATTAATACGGGAAAGCAAAATCTGAAACATCAAAAGGAAGAATGACTCAATTGAAAATAACAGAAAAGACATTTGAAAAGAATTTTTATAGATGACAGTCTTTTCTTGAGCTCCTCAGGAAAAGCTAATTTGAACAGATATTTATAATCATATATATAACATAAAGTCTTTGTCATAACAACAGGTGTTGACCTGCTCAAACGTATGTACTAGTTTCCTTTAACTACAAAAGTTAAAGACATATACACACAAATATACATATTAAAGTATCTACCATACATCATTAAAGTCAACCTAAGTGTCCAGAATCTAAGAAGAAATTATTCAAAAGACAATGGCATGCAATATCTGATGAAATAACATCTGCTATCTTCCTTAGCTGGAAAACACCACATCCCCAACTAACCTATTTAATGTTCTTGCAGCATTTATATAATTGTGAGCAACTCTAAGGCAAGGATTTATTTCTCTTTGTATTCCTAGCACCCAGAACAATGTCTGGCACATAATGTTTTTTCCCTCAGTAAATGTTTAAATATAAGTATTAATAGCAACTGCCTATAGTTTTAAAATTAAGTTTTACAAAAAGGTGGTTGTGATGGTCTATCATCTCCATAAAAAGGTAATATTTTTCATTTGTATCTATGAAATGGCATCTAATATAATAACGGCATAAAATATGCTAGGATAATTGAACAAAACTGTAATAAAACATTCCTAGTTATAGATAACTGATAGTTACACAGAAAAACAGAACTTCTAATGTTTGCGAAGTGGTTATCAAATTAATACAAATTCCTAAGGACCTTTATAAGGCCTGGGAAAGAGAACCTTCAAGTTTTCAATTTATACAACTTTCCGGAGGACTGGAGGATGTAAAGTTAAACTGAAATGATCAGAATGCCTCCATTAGACCAATCCCATTTGGGAAACAAAGTTCTGTATTATTCATCTTTGTAGCCCTTGTACAGGAATAGTGCTTCAGTAGTCTTATGTACAGCAGCCCTGAGGAATACTCCCCTGGCACTCCTTTAATCATTTCACCAATTCTTTAACTCTATCCTTCAGTTATATACATTTAAAACTCAATAACTGCCTTTTATCAAATTTTTGTTCCATCTAAGAGGCTTCTGAAGTCACCCAGAATGGACAGCAATAAACACCAGCCTAAGTGAGTCTTACTTTTCGTGCATAGTCATCTGGTATTTTGGCTTTCAGATCCATGCGGACCTCTAATTCTTTGACTAAGTAGGACAGAGTGTGGCTTTTTCTGAAGTCAGTTATGGAACAGTCAGGGGTTTGGGCCTCTTCTTCTGAAGAATAATCATCACTGTTGAGTTCGTGGATCCTGGCACAAGAAAAAGGAACAAGATTCATATTTTCAAAGTTTGGGTGATTTTGAGATAAAGACTTAACCTTTCAAATCCAAGGCTGGTGCTCTCAAAGAACCGCCAGGTGACAATCATGCAGAATCGGGTGCTTTGCCAAATCCATCAGCACTTGCCTGAGTCCTTTGTTTTCCGGAGGTAGAAAATATGTTGGCAATTCCCCGCCAACAGGGACTCTAGGGTAGCTTTCTGTACAATCTGCTCTTTTAGGCCACAAAATATGCTGTTTGTCCTAATAAAGAAACAAAGATTCTGATAAATTCCTTTGGATTTAATATTTCAATATGCTAAATAAACTTTTAAAAAAGAATATACCAGGATAACTGAACAAAACTGTAGTATTTTAAGATAAATGTAGACACTGTGGTAGAGTCTATAATATTTCTTCTACTGCAGATTATTGGTATAAATCAGCAATTCTCCCTGCTTTACCACAGACTAGTTCAGGGTTGGGTGGCCTATACCAGTTGAGCCAATGAGACACAAGGAGAGGCTTGCTTTGGGTTTTTGGGAAAGAAAAGCAAAGTCTTAGTCTCCTATGCTACGTATGAAAAAAAAGCATGTTGTTCCAGTTGCTGCTGACTGTCATCTCATGACCATGAGGAAAACAAGCTTTCAGATGAAACCTATACTGTGGATGGTAGAGTCAAGGAAAAAAAAAAAAAAACAGAAAGAAATGGGTAACTGATCACATCACTGGGCCACTGAATCAACCAAACCAAAAGTTTAATCCTATCTCTGGACTTCCTGTAATAACAGCCAAATTTTCTTTCTGTTTCAGTCAATCTGAAATGGATTTTATTACTTGTTATTTGAAAGCACAAATAAGTTTATAAAACTGGCATTGAAAACTATCTTTCTATGAACAAAACCTTTTCTTTGTCAGGATCAAAGTTTAACAATTGTTTTATGATTAGTAAAATGTTTATTTTTTTCTAAACATGAATAACATGTACCAAAGGCCTACTAGACTTATATCCTGAAGCTATCAAACTTTGGAGAATGTATATTACATATCATTAAATCTAAGTGACTATATTAATTCTGTGAAACACTCAATTAAATTTTGAAAATTGGGGCCAGGAGCAGTGGCCTATAGTCCAAGCTCCTTGGGACGCTGAGACAGAAGGATTGCTTGAGCTCAGGAGTTCGAGGTTGCAATGAGCTATAATGAGGCTGCTCCAGGCCACTATAAAATGGGTTATGATATAGCAAGACCCTGTCTCAAAAAAAAAAAAAACCCCAAAAATTCTGAAAATGTAATGATGAATAAAAAAATACATGGTTTCTGTCTTTATACCATGGTATCCCCATCAGCTAACACACGATTATTTCTTCGTCTAAAAATGCATATTTTTTAACTTGTTTATTGTCAATACCTCTCACTATAGTATAAGCTCAGGAGACCTATAATATTGCTAGCATCAGCCTAGCACACTGTTGGGAGCTCAATAAAAGAATGCTGAAATCTACCCATCCGTGAAAAAAAAATAAATAAAAGTAAAAAAGATGAAAAAAAAAAAAGAATGCTGATTAAGTAAGTGAAGCATATAGAAGCCTACCCTTGGGTCAAGTTTAGAAACTTGTTAAGGTTGGTAATTATACTCAGAGCATAAATCTTTGAACTGAAATCAGGGTATCTATCAGCCCCACTATAATGGAAAGAAGAACTCAAGGTATAGCCTGTGTTTTACTCATCCGCTATCTAGCAGAATGCCTTCCATCTAACGTAAGTTTAATAAATGTTTGCTGAACAGTGACAGAGCCATATTAATCGGTGAGTTGAGGGCCACTGTTTTAAGAGATCATGTCCTTTTAAGAAAACTCCTTCATCATCCTCTATTAACTTACCCTGTATGCATCAGAGTCCCTGCCCCAGATCCAGAGAATAGAATGGGCTACAGGAGAAGACTTGACTGAATCACTGATATCACTCTGATTTGACTGAACATCAAAGTTCACCGATATCATACTGGATGTTGATGAATCCTCACCAAACTAGAAAATGAAAAGAAAAGTTCAATCAAATTGGAAATGGAAAAGGAGTTGTGACTAAAATTTAACTCAAACCAAAAAAGCTAGTGAATACTCAAAACTATTAGGAAATCAGCAAATAGGTCAGCAATTAAGCAATCAGATCTTTTAATTTTAAGAACTATGCCCCAACAGTATTCTCTCATGGATAATGAATAGCTACGATTAACTTTGCCACTGGAGTATGAGAAAAACAGCATGAATTGTTTTCCTGTCCCTTTGCTTCCTTTTTATGATTTAGTCTCTTTTAGATTTAATGATTAGCTAATAAAGAGATTTGGTTCATTATTCCTTTCCTCTTCCTAGACTAAAATGACTATCACTCTATAAAATTAGTGTGCTGTGGGTAGAAGCAAGGAAACTTAAGAAAGGGTTTTCAAGAGTTTAATATATATTGGGCTAGGCACGGTGGATCACGCCTATAATCCTAGCACTCTGGGAGGCCAAAGCAGGTGGATCAAGGTCAGGAGTTCAAAACCAGCCTGAGCAAGAGTGAGATCCCGTCTCTACTAAAAAACAGAAAGAAATTAACTGGCCAACTAAAAATATATATAGAAAAAATTAGCCGGGCATGGTGGCACATGCCTGTAGTCCCAGCTACTCGGGAGGCTGAGGCAGAAGGATTGCTTGAGCCCAGGAGTTGGAGGCTGCTGTGAGCTAGGGTGACACTACGGCACTCTAGCCCAGGCAACAGAGTAAGACTCTGTCTCAAAAAAAAAGAGTTTAATATAACTATCACTTAGAGATTATAGACTATTGTGCAATCAATGCCAAATAAAAGCTTAAGACGTGAAAGGGAAAACCAGGAGATGAAAAAACACAAACAGCCTTCCTCCAAAACAAGTAGAACAATATTTGATATACTCACAAGATACCATAGTTCTTGTGTATTTCTGAAACCTTGTTAGATAAGGAGATGGGACGAGGTAGGAAAGACATAAGAAAAAGGAATGAACATGATGAATTTGAATAAGAATGGATTCTTTGACTATATGGTGGTAATATAATTTATGAATATATTATAGACTATTAAAAGACACACTGATACATGGCAGTCCTCCAAATGGTCTGTCTTGAGACTGTTAAGAAGTCCAAAAGTTAATTGGGTTGCAATCTATTTTATTTCTAAACATTCCCTTTTTTCCCCTTTAAGACGCTTGGTTTTAAGACAGGGAGCAACAATCCCAGAGGGTGTGAATCAGGTCTTCCTTTATTCCTTCTTTTGAAAGCCAAATATCCCATATAGGAGCTGGTTTACAAAATTCATAAGAAGCTTTTTGTCCTTTTCCCCTTTTAAATGGCCCCTTAATTTTTGAATCTTACTCTTTTCTCAACGTAGTCTGGGTTTTTCCTGATTAAAGAGCTCTAATTTTTTGTGGTTTATCCTCCTAGAGATGCTCTCTTCATCTCTTCATTATCTTAACAGCTCATTTCTGAAAATTTCTGTATCTATGATTAGGTATATGATGGGTTTCCTCTATGATAGGATAAACACTGCTTTATTTCTAATACAGGTTGAGTATCCCTTATCTGAAATGCATGGGACCAGAAGAATTTCAGATTGGGGATATTTTTTTGCATTTTGGAGCATTTTATCATACTTACTGAATATCCCAAATCTGAAAATCTGAAATCCAAAATGCTCCCATGAGCATTTCGTTTGAGAGTCAAGTCAGTGCTCAAAAAGTTTCAAATTTTGTGGCCTATTTTTTACACTTAGAATTCTGGTTGTGCTTATTGTCTATATCACCTACTGAGCATCAGTTACATATACCTGGTATCATTATATTTATGTATTATCTCTTCCCAACTAGATGACCAGGATGGCATGTATATGTGGTATGTACATGTGTATTCACATGTATGTGCATGTGTTTTTGTGTTTGTATATATGGAGACAGAAAGAAAATGAAAGAAAGCATGTACCTAGCAATAGTGCTTAATTAACATTCTCTGTTGATAATGAGCATTTTGTTGGTGTTTTGGGTTAAGGCAACATAACTGGACTGATGACTTCAGGAAAGAGATGGCATGATTGCTCTCTCTCAAATTTTAAAGACGTCTTACTCTAATGGTTAAGAGGGGAGATGAAAGTTCTGAGTTAAGTAGTAATAATAGTCCAATTCTAACTTCCATGGTAAAGGAGATAAAAAGCAAATGTATGTGCATATATACATACAGATGGTACTGGGAAACAGAATGCATCTATGGAGTTACTAAGTACTCCCTACAAAATCTGACTTCATAAATATAACAGATACTCAAAATCTTAAAGTTCTAAATGATACAAATTTTAGGGATCAAATATATAAGGAATCAAGGAGATAAAGACATGGGTATTACTTTCAGATATACAAAAGGGTATAAGAACTAGAAGAGACCAAGAAAGAGACCTGAACATAGTCGACATTTTCAAAGATATCTCCACGATGATAGCGCACAGGCTGGTCCCACTGGCAATGTAAACTATGCTGCTGGTTGACCAGACAGCATATCTGATGATTTCCTGGAATAAGAAAGGAAATTACACAAATGATGAGAAAGGTCAGCAATGCCAATGTGATTTTATTAGTCTTTTAGTTTCAACTCTGTATTCCTCAGAACCTAGCAGAGCACATATATAGGGAGTACTTAGAGCAACACTCATCAATGGTTAAATTAAATAATTCTAAAGTCTCAATTTCTCCACCTATAAAACAAAGGGGCACCACTAGATGATCACTGAGGTATTTCCTGGCAATTACATTCTGTAATTATAAAATGTATTGATTATATTGTTTAAGAGACTTTGGCCATCTCTCTGGACAGAATTTGCTTTACATACTTTTTTTTTGTTTCAAATTTATATTAATATAAGAGATCTGGATGCATTTTACTACGAACTGAGTAATCCCAAGGACTAAACATACTCATTACACTTAAAATAGCAAAGAAAACTTGTTAGGTGGATTGTAAAATGAATTATAAATAGTCATAGCTAAGGTTCAAAGGTTAAAAGTCTTTCTAGACCAGTATATTTACCAAGGGAGAAGAGTGTAATTTAAGGGATTCTATTACTTTATTTGCTGGTGTTGTCAGATCTGCTCCGGTGGAGTTTAACCAGAAACAAAACATTCTGGATATAACCAAATCATTGATCTCCTGACAGCCTAAGTTTCCTAGACCAATGGTTCTATTTTGGGGGTCACAGATTCTAAGATTTTTTTTTTTTGAGACAGAGTCTCACTTTGTTGCTCAGGCTAGAATGAGTGCCATGGTGTCAGCCTAGCTCATAGCAACCTCATTCTCCTGGGCTCAAGTGATCCTACTGCCTCAACCTCCAAGTAGCTGGGACTACAGGCATGCGCCACCATGCCCGGCTAATTTTTGTATATATATTTTTAGTTGGTCAATTAGTTTCTTTCTATTTTTAGTAGAGACAGGGTCTCGCTCAGGCTGGTTTCGAACTTCTGACCTTGAGTGATCCACCTGCCTCGGCCTCCCAGAGTGCTAGGATTACAGGTATGAGCCACCGCGCCCTGCCTATTCTAAGATATTTTAATAAGAGCTATATACTCACTTCCCAGGGAAAAAAAAAAAAAAAGACCAACCGTGTATATACACAATTTACACATAATTTGAGAGAGGATTTCAGAACTCCCTGAAATTAATCCTTTCACCCAGGTTAAGAATTCCTTCTGAGACAAAAGGAACCTAGTCTAAAATCTTCTGAAATTGTGTTTGTTTTTAAGGGAGCAAGAAAAAAAGAATATTTAGCCTTATTGCCAGTGTTAACCAAAGTGTTTGCATGCACTGTTTATAGGTTGTGTATGGCTTGTGTTTACTTGGTGTAAATTCTTGTTATCCAGTGTAGTTTTTAGACCAGCAGCAACAAGCATCACCTGGGAGCTTGTTAGGAAATCAGATTCTCAGGCCCCACCTCATATGCATTCAATCAGAATCTGCATATTAACAAGATCTCTAGGAGATTGATATGCATACTAAAGTTGGAAAAAAGACAATGTAAGGTACAAAGGGCAAACAACTGTTAAGACTCCTAGGATCTAAAAGACTTAAAAATGTATAAAACCTCTAAAAATTTTTTTCTATCTCTCTTTTGACTTTCTACATCCTTGGGCTCCACTGCTGAGTTAGTGTATGTATTAGTCAGTCCAAGTTGCCATAACAAGATACTCCAGATTAAATAGCTTAAACAACAGAATTCATTTTCTCATAGTTCTAGAGTCTAGAAGTCCCAGATCAAGGTGCCAGGAGATTTGGTTTCTGGTGAGGGCCCTCTTCATGGCTTGCAGACAACCACCTTCTAGCTGTGTCCTCACATGGCCTTTCCTCTGTATGTTGCAAGAAGGGGGGGGAGAGAGAGAGAGAACGCTGGTGTCTCTTCCTCTTCTTCTTCATTTTTTGATAGGGTCTTGCTCTGTCACACAGAGTGCAGTGCAATGGCCTGATCATAGCTCATTGTAGCATCAAACTCCTGGACTCAAGTGATCCTCCTGCCTCAGCCTCCTAAATAGTGAGGACTACAGGTGTGTGTCACCACACCCAGCTTTTTTTTTTTTTTTGTGGTAGAGACTAGGTCTCGCTGAGTTGCCCTGGCTAGTCATGAACTCTCAGATCTTAAGGAAGCCTCCCTCCTCAGCCTCCTAAAGAGCTGGGATTACGATACAAGCCACTGTGCATAGCCTTATTTCAAAATGTAAATTAAAAAGAGCAAAGGGGACCAAACCAGCTCCCCAGGACTCCTGATACACCGTCTGTGACGAATCTTGATTTTAAGACCCAGGAAAGTCATAAACACAACTTTACATTGCTTTAAGGCTACACGAAAGTTGAAAGCAGCACATGTTAGAAGTGAATCTCCTAACCTGCCTTTAATTACTTAGAGTCACTACTTACCTAATTGTGCCTCTTTTGCCATCTGAGTCTCATGTATGATATTTCTTAAGATTTGTTCCTCCTGAATCAGTTTATGTTTTTCTAGGATCTCCTGCTGTCTCAGGTAGTGGTCATGCTGCTTTTGATACTCTTTTAACTCATTCAGTGTTCGCTGGAGAGATCTTAACATTTTTTAATACCAGGAAAAAGAGCTTTAAAATCATGAATTTTTAAAACCCACTTACATGCACAGATTTTTCTGGTTCTTATCAATAATTACTGGGTTTTTCCCCTTCTATTTAACACACAACCTCATATCACCAGTTCACAAATAACAGGGCTATATACTCTGCTTTTATTAAAACTTAAGAGCAAAAGGATAAATGTGAAAGTCTTCCCTTAAATGACATCAAATAGTGTGTTGCACTTTTTAGATACCATAAAAACACATCAAAATATACTATAAAATTTACATATTTAACAACTCTATTTCTCTCCATAAAATTTGCATTAGTGCTGCTGACATTCAAAGCCTTTCTAGAATTCTTGCCTCCTTTTTCCTTTGATTTTGCCTAAAGATAAGGTTAAGAGTTAGGGTCATAGTGCCTTGCTTTCACACTCTAGCTTGTTGGTTACAGCCTTTGGGAAAAACCACAGAAACTCTTCTTAGAAAGGAATATTCTCTACTACCTGATTTCAATAAATCAGCTGCCTGATTACATTTAGTTACAAAAATCTTATTACCTATTACACTAATATATGGAGATTTTAGGAGCTACCCAGATTGTGTAACAGAGAGCCAGTTTGATTGTTAAGAGCTTAATATTGGAAGAAGCTCAACCAGGGCAAATTCTAATACCGCATAACAGAAGCCAGTTATAAATAAGAAGCTGTCATCCTTTTTTTCCCACTACATAAGCAAGTACAAACGTTTAATGAGTTCTGTTGAATTCTCTAAGAACCAAAGGAACTCAAAATATTAAGGCTAATTCTGAGATATGAACAATTTATTTCACATAGTGAAGTTTCTTAACTAGCCCTATTATTTATGGAATCAAACATATATTTTACTAAGTATGCTGCAAGAGCCAAGTACAACAGACTTCCATTACTGTACACACAAATTTGATTAAAACATGGGCCACATAACTAATACAATGATAGCCCACCTTCAGGAGCCCAAAGCGAGAAAGATCAAATACTGCATGTATACGTGATTTTACTGAAACTTAGTGTATTCTATAGAAATAAAAATGTAATCAACAGAATTAGTGAGTATCCCACAGCCTCTTCACCACCATCTGACTTCATGAAAATAATCAATAGTCAAAACTGTAAAGATTTATTTATTTATTTTTTTTTGAGACAGAGTCTTGCTTTGTTGCCCAGGCTAGAGTGAGTGCCGTGGCGTCAGCCTTGCTCACAGCAACCTCAAACTCTTGGGCTCAAGCAATCCTTCTGCCTCAGCCTCTCAAGTAGCTGGGACTACAAGCATGCCCCACCATGCCCAGCTAATTTTTTCTATACATATTAGTTGGCCAATTAATTTCTATTTATAGTAGAGATGGGGTCTCGCTCTTGTTCAGGCTGATTTCGAACTCCTGACCACGAGCAATCCGCCCGCCTCAGTCTCCCAGAGTGCTAGGATTATAGGCGTGAGCCACAGCGCCTGGCCAAAACTGTAAAGATTTAAATGACAGCTATTACTGTGAATAGTTCCCTGGAGGAAGTCCTGGAATCCATGCTATTGAAGATAAGTCTTCTACACAACCACTAAATTATGCTAAACCACCAGGACTTGGAGAAAATGGATGGTATTTATAATAGTGAAGAGGTTTCTTTCTTAATTCCAATGACCAAATTAACACTGATACCACCCTACACAAATCTAAGATTCCATGGTACTAGTGCTTCAGTGAAATTTTTTCTCTCAATTACCTATGTTGAGCCTCTAATTTCTGCTCGAGTTTTTGCTGACACAGGACAGCATGCTTCCTCTTTATAGCTTGCTCAAACCCAGGTTTGGCCTGCAAAGCATGGTCATAACAGAGCACTGAGTGGTTATACTCCCCAAGCATCTGAAGAGACAAAAACAAACACACACATATACACACACATAGGAGAAAGTAACGTTAGCCATGCCTGGTTGCATCTGTCCAAACCCCGTAATGATTTCTGAGATCACACCTACATATTACTCTACAGTGAACATTATTATATAATCAGTGGCTGAATTCTCACAACAGGATGGCTTGCTATCCTGTTGGATGGTTTAGTTGGAAGTTATTGCTATCCTTAAGAGGTGTACCCTGTAGAAGTTAAAATTCCAATCAATTCAATTATTTTTCTTTTTTGTCAAGAGGCTAGAACAATGACAACATATTATTGTGTTGAGGGTTTTTCTTCCAAATTTCTTCATTTCCATTGTTAAGAACAAAGGAGGAAGGGAAAAAAGTAGCATTCTATTAAGAAAATTAAAAAAAGAAGAAAGTAGCAACCGATATGGCTCATGAAACAAAAAGTAGTATTTACTGCATATATATTCCCCAAAGTGTAATAGCTAGTGAAGAAGTCACTGTCATCCAAAGCTGCATGGACCACAACAGCAGCATCAGCAGAGAAGTGTGCTCTGTGTAGAACATTTGCCAAATTGACCAGGGCAATGTCTTTATTGTGCCTAAAAGAGGAGAGATGTAACTATATGTTAGGAAAGAAGCATGTGCTCCGTGAATATATATAACTACTTGACAAGGAAAAATGACATTCAAAATTGCTATGCTTAGGAAAATAACTCTGAGTATACTTACAGGTGGAGAAAATAATTTAAAATAATCATAATGTTTCATTTTAAAATTATTGGTGGTTCTTAATCTGATAGCTACAAATTTTGCCATAAAAGTAAGGTCTGCCAGACACTTTATGATTTTAAAATTTATTTAGGGTTTATATTTGCTTTAAGAAAAGTTAAACTTAATTTATGACAATTCCTCCAGTCAAGGTCCTTGTATTCAAGTTTCAAGTGAATCACAGAGCATCTACATTATATATATCTATATTTTTTCTTAATGGAAATGAAAAGTTTATTATACAATTATCACTGAACTTTTTGACATCTGTGATTTTTTTGTGATGGAACTAATTTCTTTGAACAAGGATGGAGGAGAATGCAAGTATAATGCAAAGCTGCTCTTATTGTTTTCTTATGTACTGTTTCTTTAACAGACCTGAGGAATGTGGAAAGTCAGGAAAATCAGGTCCAGGAGAGGAGGAATCTTACCTGGAAGAGAAGTGAAGCGCTCGCATGGCACATTCCACTACCTGATATGGCTCATTCTTTATTCTCCAGTAAAATGAAGCCATGTTATACAGTACCCATGAGGAAG
Source organism: Microcebus murinus (assembly GCF_040939455.1). NCBI lineage: Eukaryota > Metazoa > Chordata > Mammalia > Primates > Cheirogaleidae > Microcebus > Microcebus murinus. The sequence goes on from NC_134107.1 coordinate 24,366,971, forward strand.
AGTTCTAGAGATGAAACAAAGTGACAATCAAACATAACTCAACACAGTTTCTTTAACTAGGAATGCTCAAAAGGAGCACTTTCAATACTCTGGCTCTTCTGAAATTCAAGATGAAGAAGATCAAGACTACTGATAATAATGATAAATCAGAGGACAAAGTACAAATAAACTACACCTGTCAAAAGAATTTCCTAATCATCAGTTGAGCATGTGCATTAGGGTATGATCTTCCTATAGAGACCACCCAACTCCAGGCTACCATTCCAAGGTAGAAATAAAGCTGAAAAATCCACCAAGTAGCTACAAACTTGTTGGGTCCTATTTTAGGACATCAGAAATTAAGACATCTACTTAGAAATCCCAGTACCTCCAACATGAAATTCTTAAAATTGACATTTTATAAACTTTGCTAATTATGTAATACCTCAGTGAAAGTACAAACTTAAGCAAATGACTGGCTTATGCTTTTGTTATAGATGAATTTGTATTTGTCATTTTCTCATTTGTGTTTAGAATCTAATTCAACCATTCAAGCTATTAAAAACTACATTCTGGGATGGTCGTGTTGGATCATGCCTGTAATCCTAGCACTCTGGGAGGATGAGGCGGGAGGATTGCTTGAGCTCAGGAATTCGAAGCAAGAATGAGATCTCGACTCTACAAAAAATAGAAAAATTAGCCTGGTGTGGTGGTGCATGCCTGTAGTTCCAGCTCCTCATGAGGCTGAGGCAGGAGAAGAACTTGAGCTCAGGAGTTTGAGGTTGCAGTGAGCTGTGATGACGCCACTGCACTCTAGCCTGGGTGACAGAGTGAGACAATCTCAAAAAAAAAAAAAAAGAAACAAAAAGAATGGTTTTGAAATTATTTTTACATCTTTTTAAATAGATTTTTATAGTCTGAATATTTTATAAGAACCAATTATTTTAAAAATAGTTATTTTACATAGTCAAAAATAGTTTAAATTTAGTTAAATATGGTTTAAAATAGTTATTTTAAAAATAGTTATTTTTAAGATGAAAATAAGTACAATCTTACATTATTTATCCTTAAGTATTCTATTTTCAAGAAAAGTATGTGATTCTTGAGTGATGCAATTATGAACTAAAATAAAATCTAAGGCTCACTTCTCACTGGCTGACTGAATGGAGCCCCTTTTGGCCAAAGGAATATCCTAAAACTAAATTGCCTGCCAGAAGGAAGGAGGACAGATATGCCTCATTATGTTCCCCTCTCTTCTTGGGGACATCCTTTGGAACCCATTAACAGGCTTAAGGGTATTCAAGACAAACCTGCAAGTCCTCAGTTTACACAACAAATATATGTTTGGTGGCTTGTCTCTGATAAACAGCTCCTTATGTTAAAACATTCCAAGCCTTTAGACAAGCTTCATGTCTTTAACCAATTACAAGGCAAAGAATCTTTAAACCTACCTATAACCTGTAACACCCCCCGCTCCCCACTTCCAGATGTCCCACCTTTTTGGGCCAAACCAATGTATGCTCCCATGTATAGCTTTAACCCCTGTCTCCCTGAAATGTATAAAACCAAACTGTAACCCAACAACAGGGAGTCCACTTAATCAAGGCTTCTTGGGCATGGTTCCGGGTCATGATCCTCAAATTTGGCTCAGAATAAATCTCTTTAAAATTATTTTACAGAGTTTGGCTTTTTTTCCATTAACACAATTAAAGATTTTAGCACCATGTGCATGCCAACTTCTACTACTTGAAAAGTTGGTTAAGGGATAGTACATTCTTTTACAACTGACTTGTGACTAAGGTTTTAGTCTTCTTTTCAATAGTCTTTTGAGAAAGTTTTTTTTCAAATCACCAATGCTTTAAAGAAAAATCTTTCCATAAGATTTCTTATAAAGTCTCCTCCAAGTATTATAGCTCTTTGAGAATTTGTCTAGCAGCTTAAAAAACAAAACAAAACAAAACACCTCCAAATCTGTAAATGTTTGAATGTTACTGTTAATTGTTCCCTTCTTCCTTTGAACACCTTTTCTCTTGGTTCTTAAGGATACCACATTCTCCAGGACACTGTGTGTGGTCTTTTTTGCCTGCTAAATGTGGGATTACCCCAGGACTCATATTGGCTTCTTCTCAAATGTCACTTTTCCAGCAGATGGCTTTATCCAGTATCATGGCTTCATATAATCCCATTTCTTTTTTTCTTTGTTTTAGAGACAGGGTCTCACTCTGTCACCCAGGCTGCACTGCCTTTTTAACAATTATGCTCTATGTATACACCAAGATCTAACTTCTCCTGGAATTCTAGACTCACATAGGTATTTCAACTTAATACAGCCAAAACAGAACTCTATTTTCTTTTCTCCGACCCCAACCCTGCTCCTCCTTCAAGGTGCTCAGGTTGAAAATTTAGGAGTTATCCTTGATTCCTCTTTTGTCCTTATTCCCCACATCTAACTTATTAAGCTTCTAAACTTCTAAACATATCCTGTAATGGTTCAAGTCTCTCCATTTCCATTACTAACCATTTCTAGTGTAAACCATCTTCATCTCTCTCTTGAACTATTGCAACAGCCTTCTAACTGGTCTATTTCCAGTTTTGACTTGTTCAGTGACTTCTCCATTTAGTGAGTGATCTTTTAAAAATAATAATTGCATTACATTGCTTCTCTGCTCTAGCTTCTCAGCACACTTGGAGTAAGAATCACAGTCCTTAATCTGGCTTTCAGAGCCCTGTGTAATATGGTGCTGGCCTGCTTCTCTGGCATCATTCCCTACCATGTCCCTCCTGCTTGCCAGGCTCCAGCCATATTGGCCTGAATTTGGTTATATGTCATCTGTTATGAACTGAATGTTTGTTTTGCCCACACCCTGAATTCATATGTTGAAGCGTTAAAGGGCCTGTGAAGAGAGGTCATAGGGGTTGGGGCCCAAATTTAATAGGGTTTGTGAACTAAAATAAAATCTTAAAACTCTCCCTCAGCTGACTAAAAGGACCACCTCTTGGCCAAGGGGACCTCCAAAACACCCTAAAGCTGAGTTACTGGCCATGAAAAGAGAGGTCAGACTCATCTCATCATGTCCCCTTTTCCTTCTTGGAGATGTCCTTAGTAACTCAATAACTGGCCTAAGAATATACAAGACAAAGCTTAAGTCATACCTATAGGTCATTAGTTACTTAACAGAGCGCTTGAGTCTGAACATATATCCAGTGGTTTGTCTCTGATCAGCAGACTTCCTTACCTTAAAACATTCCAAGCCTTTAGACAAAACTTCATTTCTTCAACAAATTACAAATCAATGAGTCTTTAAACCCACCTATAACCTATAAGCCCCTGAGCTTTGATATGTCTCACCTTTTCAGGCCAAACCAATGTATGCCTTCCATATATTGATTTATGACTTTACATGTAATTCCTGTCTCCCTAAAACATATAAAAGCAAACGGTAACCCAACCAGAGCAAGTCTACTTGCTCAAGGCTTCTTGGGCATGGCTCTAGGCCATGGTCCTCAAATTTGACTCAGAATAAACCTCTTTAATTATTTTACAGTTTGGCTTCTTTTCAGTTGACAGGTTGGTGCCCTTATAAGAGGAAAAGACAGAGATCTCTCTCTTCATGCATGCACACAGGAGAGGCCATGTGAGGACACAGAAAGAAAGTGGTTGTGTAACAGAGGTAATAGCTTGAAAAAACCAAAAATGTTCTATGTGCTGTCTCTTTAAAACCTCCCTAATTCTTTTGGGAATGAAAACCCTCATCCCTAACCAAGACTAGCAATCAGAGGGGCAGGGGAGTATTCTTTGTTCTTTGTACTACAGGAAATGGCTCAACAGAATTGTCTGGGCAGAGGTCACAAGATAGTCTTCCCTGGAGATGGCGTCAATCAGGACCATCAACTATACCTAAATAGCAATAGCCTGAAGCTGAAAACCCTCCCTTTGAAAGCTCTGTATTTCTGCTTATAGTGAGGACTATGGCACATTGAGACAAGAGTCTTTAGCCTCCTCATTTGCTGGTAAATTAATAAATCTCCCCTTTCTTTTCCTCAAACCACCTGTCCTTTTTCTAATGAGGCCTTGGGGACAAGTGCCAAACTTTCAGTAACAGTTGTCTGCAAGCCAGGAAGAAAGCCCTCACTAGGAACCGAATTGCTGGCACCTTGATCTTGGATTTCTCAGCCTCCAAATAAATATCTGTTGTTTAAGCCACCAAGTGTGTGGTATAGATAAATGTATATCTGGTCTTTGCCTCTATTTCCTGACAAACATTTCCTAAAACCTCTGGAATCACAGGAGCAATAAGAGTGTTTTAGTATGCTAATGACATGACTGGTAGCTGGTAAACCACAGATAGCTTTAGAACCTGTGCTGGTCCCAGAAAAAAGAAGGTATTAGTAGAAAATTGGAACTTTCAGCCATGCTCTTCCTCCAACTACCACTCCCTGCCTTCTGGGGAAAAGAGAGACTAGAGATCAAGTTAATCACTAATGGCCAATAATGTAATCAATCATGCTACTTAGTAAGACCTCCATTAAAAAATCTAAATGACAGTATTTGGAGAGCTTCTGGGTTGGAGAGCATTAAGGTGCTAGGAGGAAAGTGTGCCTAGGGAAAACATAGAGACTCTGTGCACCCTTCCCCCCATACCTTGTCCTATGCATATTTTCATTTGACTGCTCCTGAACCGTATCCTTTAATAAGTCAATAATAATAACTGCTTCCTGAGTTCTGTGAGCTGTTCTAGAAAATTATTGAACTTGAGGAGAGAGTGATGGGAACCCCGACTTTATAGCTGGTTGGTTGGTGGCCTTGACTTGTAATTGACATCTGAAGTGGGGGTAGTCTTGTTGGACTCAGTCCTTAACCTTTGCACTAACTTTAGGTAGTCACTGTCAGAAGTGAAGTGTACACACAGTTGGTGCCAGGAGAATTGATTGGTGTTAGGAAAAAAACCCCATGCATTTGTTGTCAGAAGTGTTTTGAGTGGAAATAGTCTAGAGTGTATTTTGTTATAGTAGCCCAAACACACTAATATACAACCCAAGCTCATTCAGTCTTCAGGGCCTTTGCCTTGGCTTAGAATGCTCTTCTCTGATCTCTGAAGTTTGGTTCCTCCCTGTCATTCAGGTATCAACTTAAATTTTACCTTTCCAGAGAGGTTAACCTTGACTGCTTAATCTAATGTGCGTACCCAGTTACCCACTACTTTAATTTTCTATAGAGCACTTACCACTATGGTCTACTCTCAACTATTCTGTGAAGGATATTGTAAAATCCTGGGCCAGTTTTCCCTTATCAAGTTCTCGAATGCAAATGTTTTACATTACCTTCAGAAAAACAAGATGCAGATGGTAACTTAGCTATAAAGATAATGATATAATGCATTTGAAAGTCAAACTCTTTTCTTACTATTATCTCAGAATTCCTCCCTCAATACACAGAGCTATGTATTTCAACAAACTGTATACAAATGTTGCAATTACACACCTTACTTTATACCACTATAATTAATACCGCTTAGAAACTAACCTGCATTTTATGATACTCCTTAGGCATAAAGAAGAGCAAAAACCATTTTCTAAATTCCTACATGTCATACTGAATGACAGATACATTTAAATTCTTGGATCTTGTTATATAATTCCCTATTTCATTTTTTTTAAAGTGGATGTTTCTTTAAAAGAAAATTATAGAAGAGGCGCGGGTGGCTCACGCCTGTAATCCTAGCACTTTGGGAGGCCGAGGCGGGTGGATTGCTTGAGGTCAGGAGTTGGAAACCAGCCTGAGCAAGAGTGAGACCCCGTCTCTACTATAAATAGAAAGAAATTAATTGGCCAACTGATATATATAGAACAAATTAGCCGGACATGGTGGCGCATGCCTGTAGTCCCAGCTACTCGGGAGGCTGAGGCAGGAGGATCGCTTGAGCCCAGGAGTTTGAGGTTGCTGTGAGCTAGGCTAATGCCACTGCACTCACTCTAGCCTGGGCAACCAAGCCAGACTCTGTCTCAAAAAAAAAAAAAGAAAATTATAGAAGAGTTGCTGGGCACAGTGGCTCATGCCTGTAATCCTAGCACTTCGGGAAGCCAAGGCAGAAGGATTGCTTAAGGCCAGCCTGAACAAGAGCAAGACCCCATCTCTACAAAAAACAGAAAGATTAGTCGGATGTGGTGGCCAGTGCTTGTATTCCTGGCCCCTTGGAAGGTTGACGCAGGAGGATCACTTGAGCTCAGAGGGATCACAGTGAGCTATGATGACACCACTGCACTCTAGCCCAGGTAACAGAATAGATCCTGACCCAAAACAAAAAGAAAGAAAATTATAGAAGATTTTGTTTTGTTGGTGGTGATTCTTTCTCTGGTTCAGAGAACAGTGATAATCTATGTGTAGATATACCAAAGCCTCTAAAATGTTAAATCTTTTTACACACTATATATATAACCTAGCCTATAAGCCCTATTGGTTATATTAGTTTATGTTAGGCAGAGATCAAATCTGCAGATGGCAAATACAGGCCAAGAGGGCAGTTCCTAGGGGTAGGGAAGCTGGGGACCAATCAGGGGAAGGGACTGCAGGAAAACACAGAACACCTGACAATCGGGTATATAGATCATCTGGTAACATCCCACACTTCTTGTAAGCCCTCCCCAATATCAGGCCAATAAAAAGAAGCCACCTAGGAGTCCTTAACATCTTTCTCCACTTGTAGAGACTGACCCCTTCCTCCCTCTGGAATGTATTTTCACTTTGTGTAGCTTCCTTCTTTTCTACAATTGTGCAGCTTTCTTTTTTCTTCCTTCTTTTCTACAATGAAAGCTGTTTATGTGGAACCACTTCCTGTCTATGTTCACTCCACTGCACTAGCCCTGCTTGCAATTCTTCCAAGCAAGGAGGCAAAGAACCAGGACATTTCTCTTTCAAAAAATAGTTTATATTTTGTTTTTCATGAATTAGTTTAAATAAAACTTTTCACTGTCTCTTCCTGGCATACAGGACTAGTTTCTCCATGTTTCTCCCTAGCGTCAAACTATACAATCTATATTAATGTAATAATAATTTTAAATCATCCTCTGGACAAAAACAAGCTAGGCAGATATTTTCTGAGAGAAAAATATCTTGTGTTGACACAGAGCCTCCTGGCTCTCTAAGTCACTGATGACTTACCTTCTGCAGGCCTTCATGAATGAGGTGACCTATGTCATCTATACTTCTTCCTAACCTTTTAGATAAATATGTGAAGATTGGATCTTCTTTAGGTAATAGAGGTGCAGAAAGATTAACTCTCTCTTGTACACCCTGAAGAGAAGAAAAAGGTTGAAAAAAAAAATAGTCAAAGGATATAAAAAATCACAAGTAATTCAGTATCTTGTAGTATTTATTTTGAAGAAATTTCAAGAAATAGATGATTGTAGGGCAGGTGCAGTGGCTTATGCCTGTAATCCTAGCACTCTGGAGGCAGAGGCAGGAGGATTACTTGACGTCAGGAGTTCAAGACCAGTTTGAGCAAGAGCGAGATCCCATTTCTACTAAGAATAGATAAATTAGCTAGGTGTCATGGCGTGTGCCTATAGTCCCAGCTACTTGGGAGGCTGAGGCAGGAGGATCACTTGAGCCCAGGAGTTTGAGGTTGCAGTGAGCTATGATAATGCCACTGTATTCTAGCCGGGAAGACAGAGCAAGACTATCTCAAAAAAAAAAAAAAAAAAAGAAAGAAATAGATGTTTGTAAAATTATAAAACTATCTGGGAGGGCAGAAGAAAGAAAAATAGTTTTTATAAGTGAGAGACCAAATGAAAAAAATGCAAACACAAAAGCACTCCCTTCCCCCACAAAGTTCTCTACTTACTCGCAAGTGCTGAAAAGCATGTATACTATATGGTAGTTCTAGAATTTTAGTACAATCAGGTTGCTCAGGGTCTGGAGGAACAGGAGATTCTGTGTCTATATAATCTTCAGGGCTAAAATCAAGCAGCAAGAAGCAATGAATGAATGAAAGGTGAGATAAAAACACTTCAAGAAATGTCAAATTTTCCCCATAATTCTCATAGCAGTTCAACTTTGCAAACAGTATTAGTCAACTTCATACTTTTTCACATGGGTGCCACTGACAGTCCAACATTTTGGGAGTTCAATTTAAAGGGAGTAAGTTAAGAATTAGAGGGAAAATAGTAAGTAGGTCACAGAATGTTAAGATTGTGGACTTTAAAAAAACTAATATAACTCTGCTAAGTTGTTTCTAAAAATGTTAAACGAATTTATACTTCCATTGACAGCCTCTTTACATTTTTACTAGTTACTGATTTGTTTTTCCCAACTTGGCAGATAAAAACTATCTAAATGTTTTAATTTGTACCATTTTGAGAAATTCTTTTTCCACATGTTTCTTGGCCATCTGTAGTTTGTTGTTTTTCTTTACTAAAAATTATTCAATTTTCTACTGTGATGTTAAATATTTTAATTGATTTCTAAGAATTTTATATATAGTACGTATTTTGAATTTTTGAATTCCAATAAACTCATCTGTGCTTGAAGCTTATTCTTATTACAGAAATAATTTCTTACTGATTTGACAAAGGTTTGTTTGGGGGAAAAACAATTTTATTTTTCAAAAGGGAATCTCTTTACCTGATGTCTTTGCTCTCCAGAGTTATGTATGTGCCATCATACAGATCCAGGTCCCCTAAGGGCACCTTAGCTTTGATGCAGTCTGGATCTTCTTTATTATGTCTCTGTTCCAGTCCTGTGTCTCTGTCCTCATTTTCTTCTATGTGAATTTTTTGAGCAACCAATTGTTTCTGTTGAGAAGAAAATAAAAATAGAATGGATTCTTCTAATATTTCAGTCCAAATACCAATGAAGTGAAAGAATTTAATGATTTCTAAAAAAAAGTCAGAGGATACTCTCTGAAGGAAGACAAGGATTCTCAAAATGCCTTTAGTTAATTTACTCAACATGCATGAGCTTCTCTAAAAAGATGTCCACATACAGAAAGTAATAGAACACAATATCTATCATATTGGCACACAGATGCCTTCATAATATGATTTCTGACTACCCATGAAGCACATGTGCCAACTTCCCTGATAAAGAATGGCTCTGCAATTAAAACTTCCTTGAATTGTCCCAAACCCACCAGGTTGTTTCAGTCCTTCAAGATAGAAAGCATGATGTTACTGCTACCTGGATGTTCCAGGTAAATTCTTCACACTTATAAAATATATATTTTTTCAAACATACAGAGGAATAACATACATATTCATGTTTCTACACCTACACTTATAATAAGCTAGCATTTTATCTTACTTGCTTCAGTATTTTTTTAAAAGGACAAAAAAAATAGTTAATGAAAGCTCTTCTTTACTGGCTTCTAAATCCCTAATTTACCAAAGTTACCACTATCCTGAATCTATGTATCATTTCCATGTATATTTTTATAAAATATTACCATAGTACTCTTACTATCTTAGAATATTACTTTCAGGCCAGGTGCAGTGGCTCGTACCTAATTCTAGCACCCTGGGAGGCAAAGGCCTGAGAATTGCTTGAGGCCAGGAGTTCATAACCAGCCTGGGCAAAAGCAAGACCCCATCTGTACAAAAAATAGAAAACTTAACTGCGTGTGCTGGCACACACCTGTAGTCCGAGCTACTCAAGAGGCTGAGGCAGGAGAATTGCTTGAACCCAAGAATTTGAGGGTACCATGAGCTATGATAATACTACTGCACTCTAGCCTGGGCAAGAGTGAGACTCTGTCTCCAAAACAAAACAAAACAAAGCAAAACAAAAAAAACTTTCATTATGTAAGTATGTACCCAAAATCAACATATAACATTACTTTTCAAATTTTAAAATTTTATATACATGGTATCATACTGTATGTATCACTCTTCCACCTTCATTTTTTTAAAACTTAATATGTATTATGTTTTTGAGATCTACATCACATAGTTCTAAATTGATTTTAGTGGATGTAAAAAATGTATTTATCCATTTTCCTGTAAACATTTAGGATGCTTAATGTTTTTGCTAGTAAAAATGCTATAATATTCTTATAAATGTCTCATGTGCATATGTGTAAAAGCTCTAGCAAGGGTAGAAACACGGGGTCACATGGGATACATGTTTTCAGTTTATTTAGATACTGTCAACTGCTCTTCAGAGTGCTTACAACAATTAGAATCCTACCAGTAGATCATACCTATATCCCCCTCAATCTTAACAACATTTGGTTTTATCGTATTTTTATGTCAATCTGTTGAGTATGAAACATTATCTTATTATAATTATTGTGGTAGACTGTATTATTGTGATAGACTATACATTCACAAATATCATTTGTGAATCATCTGTACACTCACAAGTATCATTCACAAATATCCTTTCCCTCCTTACAAGAAGATCATACATCACTGTTCTGCTGGACTCAGCCTTGGGCAATATGACTTGCTTTGGCCAATGTAATATGAGAAGTTTCACGTGACCCTTTTATAGGGAAGGTTTTTTAGAGCCAGTGTATACTTCACCATGTTCTTTCTTTTCCCTCTGCTACTGAGAATGACAATATTAAAGAGAGTGGCTGCTCTGTCCTGGGTCCTGACTTAAGGATCAGAGTGACATGGTACAGATCCCAGACAGAGCCCCAGATAATCATTTAGCATGACCTTATTGTTTGGCTATTAAGATTTTTGGGGCTGTAACTAAAGGGGACAGATTTTATGATCTGTTTCCAATTATTCGTTCTTTCCACACCCTTTTCCTGTAGGTATACTACTCTGTCCCTACTGACTTCAGGCATGACCACGTGACTTACTTTGGTCACTAGAATGTGAGCAGCGATGATACATGTTCCTTTTCAGTAGAAACTTTAACCTGGCTTATATTGTTTTGTTATTCTTCCTTAAACCTCCACCTCAGCACTGACATTTTAGGACTATTTGTTGCCAACACAAAAGTTGACTAATATGCTGTAACAAAATGTATACTATATCAACTAATATAATCATAAGATTGAACATATTTTCATATGTTTATGAGATATTTTATGAACTGACTGTTCAAGTCTGCCCATTTTTTCCCTAGGTTTTCTTTTTTTAGAAAATTGATTTATAGAAATGTATTGAAAGAATAATTCTGTAAACTTATCCTCTATCAGTTATATGCATTGCAAATATCTTCTTTCAGCTTATAGCTTATCTTTTAATTTTGTTCACAGTATGATTTGCTGAAGAGAAGCTTTTAAAGTGGGCATTTTTATCAACTATTTTCTTAATTGTGCTTTCTGTTTAAGAAATCCTTCCCAACCTTGAGGTCATAATTTTATCAATCTATAATCATGTATTATATAATGATGCTTTGGTCAACAAAAGATCCCACATGTATAATGATGATCCTGTATTAGATTATACAGATTATAATACCATATTTTTACTGTACATTTTCTATGCTCAGATACACAAATACTCACCATTGTGTTATAATTGCCTATATTATTCACTATAGTAATATGCTATACAGGTTTGTAGCCTAGAAGCAATAGACTTTATCATATAGCCGAGGTGTGTAGCATGCTATACCATTTAGGTTTGTGTAAATATACTCTATGATGTTCCCATAATGACAAAATCACCTAACACCACATTTCTTAGAATGTATCCCTATCATTAAGCAAGACATGGCTATTCAATCTATCCATCCATTTTTTTTATTTAGTAAAAATTTTCACTTTTCATATTCAGATTTTTAAACTGAATAGGAAATTATTTTTGTGTATTGAAAGGTAAGACTGTCTGCTGGGCATAGTGGCTCATGCCTGTAATACTAGATATGGGTGTTGGGAAGCCAAGGTGAGAGGATCACTTGAGTTTGAGACCAGCGTAGATGAGATCCCACCACTATAAAAAAAATGTAATAATCAGCCGAATGTGGCTGTGCACTCCTGTAGTCCTAGCCACTCAGAAAGTTGAGGCGGGAGGATCATGTGAGCTCAGGAATTCAAGGTTATAATGAGCTATAATCATACCACTGTACTTCAGCCTGGGTGACAGAGCAAAATCTTGGCTCGCAAATAAATAAATAAATAAATAAAATGAGAATGATTTTTATGATTCCTTCTTGTTTTTAAGCACTCTTATTTTACTCTTACTACTCTTATTATTCTCAATAATTTCCTAAGTCTCATTTTGCAATTTGGTTTACTTTTTCTACAACTTATAGTTCCCTTAAAATTTGGATTCAGTTTACCCTGTAATTTTTTTTTTTTTTTTTTTGAGACAGAGTCTCGCTTTGTTGCCCAGGCTAGAGTGAGTGCCGTGGCGTCAGCCTAGCTCACAGCAACCTCAAACTCCTGGGCTCGAGTGATCCTTCTGCCTCAGCCTCCCAGGTAGCTGGGACTACAGGCATGCGCCACCATGCCCGGTTAATTTTTTATATATATATCAGTTGGCCAATTAATTTCTTTCTATTTATAGTAGAGACGGGGTCTCGCTCTTGCTCAGGCTGGTTTTGAACTCCTGACCTTGAGCAATCCGCCCGCCTCGGCCTCCCAAGAGCTAGAATTACAGGCGTGAGCCACAGCGCCCGGCCTACCCTGTAATTTTTAACCAGAGATTTTATGAGGAAAAATACTAGTTATTCAAATAACTCCTACTGTTTGCTATTAAGTAAAATCGGTTTATAGAAATCAATGATAGTGAAAGGTTAAACTATACTTGATTTGTTTATTAAACAAAAAGGTCAGATTTTATTAGCACTAATAAGTTTCAAGGTTGCAATTTACAAAGTGATTAATGCTTTTCATCTTAAGCATAAGAAGACATGTAAATGAGCAAAACTCTAGTTTTTACCACTTGGGAATGAAAAAAATTACATATTTTAGGCTATTAAAAACCTTTCTTCCTTTTCATATTTTACCCAAATTCTTTTCTAAGAACATTCTCAGAGATTATATTCTTTTCATAATTGATGAAAAAACTTAAACATAGAAACTCTGTTCAAGGATAAGTGAGTTAAGAGTCAGGCATATACCCAAGCCAGGTAGTCTGTTTCTCTTACTGTTGTTCAAATATCACTTTCATAAGATGGTTTTTTTTTTTTTTTTTTTTTTTTGAGACAGAGTCTCGCTTTGTTGCCTAGGCTAGAGTGAGTGCAATGGCGTCAGCCTAGCTCACAGCAACCTCAAACTCCTGGGCTCAAGCGATCCTTCTGTCTCAGCCTCCCAAGTAGCTGGGACTACAGGCATGAGCCACCATGCCCGGCTAATTTTTTTTTTTTTATATATATATATTAGTTGGCCAATTAGTTTCTTTCTATTTATAGTAGAGACGGGGTCTCGCTCTTGCTCAGGCTGGTTTCGAACTCCCGACCTCGAGCAATCCACCCGCCTAGGCCTCCCAGAGAGCTAGGATTACAGGCGTGAGCCACCGCGCCCGGCTTCATAAGATGGTTTTAAAAAAACAACAAAAACAAAAACAACATGATCTAAAGGTAGTATGTTTCTGCAGAAGTCAGAAGAATCAGGCTTAAGAAATAATATGCTTTAGCTTTTTTTAAACACAATAGAAAGTGTGAAATGCGACAAGTTTCAGCTGCATTTCATGTGCCCAGTTGTCTCACCTCCAATTCTTTGAGGTAGTTAACTGTTGTTTCTTGTCTCATTAATATGACTAGGTCATGAGGATGCTTCAAGTTCATTGGTGAATCCACCTGCAAGCAAGGAAGTGACAAATAAATAAATAAAGCTCTTATTTCATTAATGTTTGGATTAATAAAGTCCGTTTTAACATGTCTTAAATTATTGTTCAATTACTATTAAATCAGTGTTAGTTGCTCAGTAAAACTTCAGGGGTATTTTAAAGTGATCACATGTAAATTTTAACAAAGGAAACAACAAGTTCAATAGCTGTCTCTTGAACTACAACTTGAAAGAACAAGCATTTGAAGTAAATATTCTGACTTGAAAGATCATATAAGAAATACACAACAAAGTGACTATAATCAACAATAAATTAGGATAGATTTAAAAATAACTAAAAGAGTAGAACTGTAATGTTCCTATCAATAACACAAAGAAATGTTAAATGCCTGAGGTGATGGATACCTCAATAACCCTGATTTAATGCACACTGTATGCTTGTACCAAAACATCACATGCATCCTATAAAAATATATAACTATTATGTACCCATAATAATTAAAAATAATTTTTTTAAATAAATAAATATTGCTTATTTAATAGCACCCATGATAACTATGAAAAAAGTATTCAAGAAGAGAAGTATTTGGAAATGTGGCTCACGCCTGTAATCCTAGCACTCTGAGAGGCCGAGGTGGGCAGACCGCTCGAGGTCTGGAATTTGAAACCAGCCTGAGCAAGAGCGAGACCCGGGTCTCTACTATAAATAGAAATTAATTGGCCAACTAATATATATAGAAAAAAAAAATTAGCCGGGCATGGTGGCGCATGCCTGTAGTCCCAGCTACTCGGGAGGCTAAGGCAGCAGGATTGCTTGAGCTCAGGAGTTTGAGGTTGCTGTGAGCTAGGCTGATGCCATGGCACTTACTCTAGCTTGGGCACCAAAGCGAGAGACTGTCTCCAAAAAAAAAAAGAAGTATTTTGAAATGAATGATAAAGTAACTTCCTTAAAAGATGTTACATGCTTGTAATAATAATAAAAAAAAAAGGAGTTGTCTTGTTTTGATAGCACATTTCATACCTGAATAGGTTTGGAAGCAATAAAAGGAAAATATTAAAAGCACCTATTGTTGAAGGCTATTTGCAGAAACTATAAATCAAAGATAATATAACCTTGAGATTTATTACTTATAGCTTGTGTTCTCTGGATCAATAGATCAAGCAACTATGTTGTTAAAGATGTAGGAAAAACAAATGCTCATATACTGGTAGCAGGCTCACAAATTTTTGTTTTTAATGTTTGGAGTATCATTTGACAACATATATCAAAATGTTAAAAGTACATAACCTTTGACTTAGCAAAACAACTGTAGGAAACTATCCTATAGAGACACAGACACACACACAGACAGACACACACACGTGTATGAAGTATCCTCATGACAACATTTTTAGCGACCAAAAAAAAAAGCCACCAATAAAGGAAAGGCCCATTGTCCAGTGGAATGGGATACAGGAGAAAATGTAAAAGCTCTAGCCAATAACCAGAGTGTAAAAAAGCTTTATATAAGGAAGCCAAAGAAAGTCTGCTTGCTTTGGCGAGCCCTCAAGAGGTAGCTATTTAGTACGTAACTCTACAGGTGTTTTTAAACAAGGTTTTTATTTTTAAAAAAATTAGGGGAGGGGAAAGGAATGTGGAATATTATATGACATTCTCATTCCAAAATACCTAACCAGTCTGTTTACCTGATATTTAGAGAATTGCAAGAATGAAAGAATAAGATAAATGAAGATTCATATAGACAACTATTTTTTTTCCTTTTTTTTTTATTTCGGCATATTATGGGGGTACAGATTTGAAGGTTTCAATAAATGCCCATTGCCCCCTTCCCCCCCCAAGTCTGAGTCTACAGCATGACCATCCCCCAGATGGTGCACATCTCACTCATTATGTATGTATATACCCGCCCCCCTCCCCCCTCCTACCTGCCCAATACCCTATTACTGTAGTACCTATGTGTCCACTTAGGTGCTGCTCAATTAATACCAATTTGCTGATGAGTATATGTGGTGCTTGTTTTTCCATTCTTGGGAAGCTTTACTTAGTAGTATGGGTTCCAGCTCTAACCAGGAAAATATAAGATATGCTATATCACTGTTGTTTCTTAGAGCTGAATAGTACTCCATGGTATACATATACCACATTTTATTAATCCATTCTTGGATTGATGGGCACTTGGGCTGTTTCCACAACCTTGCAATTATGAATTGTGCTGCTATAAACATTCGAGTGCAGGTTAGACAACTATTTAAAGTATAATCTTAATTTTAAATTTAAAAATTACTAGATAACCAGTGTTTTATCATATTTGGATAGCATGGGTTTGGCCAACACTCAATTGTGAGGAAGTACTTTTTATTTTCTTGAAGCTTTTAGTTCAGCAAAAACATAGCAGCTAGAGTAGGTATAAAGATAATATTATTAGCAGAAGGAAGGGAGTCTCCTGACAGTTGTCTTTCTTTTTTTGAGGTGACAGCAAATGGCATGGATTTTAGCCAGATAAAGGTTGGCTATAGAAGACTTATAGCCTCACGCTATAGACTTATATCCTGACATGGATTTTTACTGAGGCATCTTCAAGTTCTTAAAATTTTAAGATGTTGTAATTATCTTTGGAAAATGCCAATTTGAATTTTTTTCCCCTCAAATACCTCTCTTCCTTGTAAGATTATGAAAGAAGGTATGTTTGATAACTTTGTTATACAGTAACAACTTTATAATATATAAACAACTTTGTAATACAGTTATGTTCAACATAACATTTCAGTGACAGACAATTATGATGTGGTTCCTTCTATAAGATTATAATACTATATTCTGATTGTACCTTTTCTATGTCTAGATATGTTTAGATACACAAATACCATTATGTTATAACTGCCTATAGTATTCAGTACAGTAACATGCTGTACAGGTTTATAGACTAGGTGTGTAGTAGGCTATCCCATCTAGGTTTGTGTAAGTTTAGTCTATGATGTCTGCACAAGGATAAAAATGCCTAACCATGCATTTCTCAGAACCCGTCCTTGTCGATAAGCAACACATGACAGTATTTCAACTAATAAATATTTATTAAGCCAGGACCACTATTAGTCACTATCTGGAGCCTCCTATGTCATATACTATGTGTAAAGGAATGGTAATAGGGTTTCGAATTCCTTAGCATTTAGAACAGAATGCTGTAAGCCAACGAATAAAAAGTGACAGGAATGAGAGGTAGGTTAAAAAGGACATAATACACACACAAAATCTCTAAGCATTTTATCACTTTTTCACAAGGGACAAACCACCTTATAAACTTCCATTGCTGCACAGCACAATAAATGATGCTCATAATGACCTGGACCATAAATAAAAAGTAGATTTTTATTTACTTTATTTAATAAGGTAAATAAATTATGAAATATATTTTAGAGCAAAATTTAAACATTTGAACTTCAAGGAAAACCTGACCAAGTATTTGGAAATTAGGCTGCATGGAATTCTATTATTGGGAATGATTCATTCTCTAAGAGTTCCAGGTAAACAAAGTTTCTATAGCAACTTATTTTAATAAAGAAAATGACAGGCTGAGCGTATAATCCCAGCACTTTGGGAGGTCAAGGTGGGAGGATCGCTTGCAGCCATAAGTTCAAGACCAGCCTGGTCAACAAAGCGAGATCCTGGCTTCACAAATGAAAAAAAAAAATTAGCTAGGGCTGGAGGTATGCACCTCTAGTCCTAGATGCTTGTGAAGCTTAGGTAGGAGGATATCTTTGCTTGTGCCCAGGAATTTGAGACTGCAGTGAGCTATGATTGCACCACTGAAATCAAGCCTGGGTGACAGAGTCAGATCCTGTCTCTAAAATATAAATTAAAAAAAAAAAAAAAAAGACAAGACAAAAAAATGACACACCATACAAAGCAATTTGATTTTTTTTTCCCTCTGACTATGTTACATAAGTACAGGTTGAGTATTCCTGATCTTGAAATCTAAAATCAGAAATGCTTCAAATCCTAAACTTTTTGAGTACTAACATGACACACAAAAGAAATGCTCATTGGAGAATTTTGAATTTTGGATTTTTGGATTAAGGATACTCAATCTGTACATGTATCCAATTATATATAACAAGAGTAAATATTTTACTCATATCAAGTTCATTTGTACATATTTCATTTGTTGCTTTATCTAATTAACCAAGATATAGTTAATATCTACACCTCCAATCTGGAGCCCCATCTCAACAAATTTAGTAAATTCACATGGTAACATATTACAAGTATTACTATATGAGGGTAATTACTGCATTTACCAAGTCAGATAAAGGGTGAACATTTTAAACTTAAAATAACCAATCTAAAGGTATAAACAGTTTTGATGTTCTATAAAAACAAGTTTGAGTCATTTTTCAATGGTCCTTTATGACAGGAAATTGAACATTTCTATTGTAACATTAATTCAAACTCTCACATACAACTTATTCTTCACATACACTGAACATATTTACATGTTTTTAAAATGGTATTCATATGAGTACATGAAAGCAACACAAGAAACTCACTCTTCTCCCAATAGAAGTTTGAAACTGATGAATGAAATCTTATATTATGCAAATCAGATGCTTTTTCAATAAGGAAGGGGATTATAGATTCTGGAGAGTGAAAACTACAAACACCCCCTAAAAGGAACCATTTCAGATTTTACATAGAGTTAAAATCTTAGAGGTTTTGAAGATTTTAGGTTTATTTCATATTGTATTCATATTTAAATAATCTAAAATTCTGAATAAAAGATTAAAATTATTTTGTCCTTAGTTTCTAACTTAAGGGGCAATTTTTTAAAATGTTTATGGTATAAGATTTCATTCATCATTATGCTTTGAGCAAAGGCCAAAAGACTTGGCTCCAGTGATACTTTTTTTGTGAAGCCATCTTTTTCTTTAGCTCCCACAGTACTTTATACACACTTCTGTAATAGCATTTATTACACTGTTTAATTACTATATGTCTGTCACTCCAAAAAAATTCTATGTATTCCTCTTTCCACCCTCAGTATGTAGCATGCTTTCAGATACATGTCAGGCACTTAATACATTGTTGATTGATGCATGACAGTGTCTGCTGCCACATTTGTTGGATATTCCATCTCCATCTGCTAAGGCATTACCATTCACTGATAACTACCTAGAAAAGGAGGTAAAGTGGCTTAGCCAACAGGGAGCAGAAACAAAATACATCTTTGATTGGCCTTTGGCTAGCTATGTGACTTATAATATAACAAACTAGTACATGTAAGTTTCCCTGAGTTCTGTTAGCCACTCTAGCAAATTAATCAAACCCAAAGAGGCTATTGTGGGGAACCCAACTTGAAGCTGGTCAGTCAGAAGTTCTGGAGGCCCAGGTCTTTGAAGTGGGGTGGATGTCTAAAGGGTGGGGTGGAGCTTGTGGGACTGAGCTCTCCACCTGTGGGGTCTGGTGCTATCTCCAGGTAGACAGTGCCAGACTTGAACTGGAGGAAACCTAGCTGGTATCAGCTGCTGAACTAATTGCTTGCTTCTTGTGGGGAAGAGATACCCACACATCTGGTATTAGAAGCATGTTAAAGAGTATAGAGGGAGAAAATGAGTTGTTTTTTCCACTCACATCTCTTTATCTGACAGCTTCTGTATCGTATTTTAAGAATGTGGTTTCTAGTTGGTGAGACTCTGGGTGATTATCCTCTTTTTGTTTACTTCTGTTTTCTGACATTTTCTATAGTATTACTTAAATTTATCAAGTGTTTTTTTTTTAAAGGGTTTCTTTTTTTTGTGCTATTTACAGGTCATCTTGTTAACATGAAACATTAGAGGACTATGCAACACATTTTATTTATTTAAACAGTAATGACACATATAATTTCAGGTCTCAGGAACAATCTTGTAGCTTTCCCTCATGTATGTACAGAGATACAATCCCTCTCACAGATATGGGACCAGGTAGAACACCTCAAAAGTGCAACATCTTCTATATTTTCTTGCTCCTTACCTTTCTCACCTCAGATTTTTACCCTTATCTCAAATCTAGTTCAAAACCATTTCCAAATGATTCAAACCATTAGGAAATGTGGCAAACAAGATGAGTTTTAGAGGAATGGAGTAAGAAAGGCAGAAAAGTCTGATGCCTCACCCTTCATGCAACTCTCTCTTCAGGATTCAAGTCTAACCCTCATGGATTTGCACATTCTTTCAGGTTTAGAGAATTGCAAGTTCACAAAATACAGTCCAGCTGTAGCTCTTTAGAGGGACATACTTGGGCTCCTGGCTATAATACTTGTTAAAACTAATATGTAAGATAAACAGATATTTTACTAGAAACATTTAATTGTATGAGATCAATAATTATTATGAACTGTCAGGATTTAGAAATATTTTTGTTAAAGATATCTTTCTGAAGCTAGAGTACTTGTATTTTAATGAGAAATTAAAAACTAGTCTCAGGCCAGACATAGTGGCTCACACCTATAATCCAAGCACTTCATGAGGCTGAAGCAGGAGGATCACTTGAGGTCATGAGTTCCAGACCATCCTGGGCAACATAGTGAGATCCCATCGCTATAAAAATTAATTTAAAAAAATTAGCCAGCTGTGGTGGCACACTCCTGTAGTCCCAGCTATTTGGGAGGCTGAGGCAGAAGTATTGCCTGAGTCCAGGAGTTCAAGGTTACAGTGAACTATGATCCTGCTGCTGTACTCCAGCTTGTGAGACAGAGCAAGACCCTGTCTCTAAAAAACAAACAAAACCATCCTACCAAAAAAATCCAGTCTCAATCTTGTAGGCTATCAAGTCATCAAAACTAAAAAGAAACTTGATATCAGGGGTCCTCAAACTATGGCCCGAGGGCCACATGTGGCCCACCGAGGACATTTATCTGGCCCGCCAGGTGTTTATGTCACCCTTGCGGGTCCTGCTTAGCAGCCGACTCATCCCGGGCCCACAGTACGCATGTGTGGAACTCGCGCCCGCACTCTCCAACAGTCTGAGGGACAGTGAAATGGCCCCCTGTTTAAAAAGTTTGAAGACCCCAAATAAAAATACTGAATCCTGACCATTATATGATTTTTCATGGCCTCATATCCCTATTTTCTCAAGTTTTACCCTCAACTAGATTTTACCTTCTCATTTTCATGGTTCCTGGAAGACAGTATTGTAAATGTTTAAACTCACATAAAATAATCTAAGTATGTGAAGTATACTGCATAGCTATTATCTAGATTTGAACATCTACAGGGTTGCAGCCAATTTTATGAAAACATTCAAATCAATCACCATTTTCCTAATTGATGAGCAAGTTAGTAACCATTTTCAACATGAATAAAAAGTGAACAACTTTTTATAAATGTGCTACCGGCCTACATTTTCTAATTTATGTCACCAGGAAATATACAAATAACACAATGAATAAAGTAGAAAATTTGCAACTTTATAAGGAAAGAAAAAAAACAATGGATCAGGACACAAGAGTCACGGGTTCTTTCTCGTTTGTATACTTCATAGTATTCTTATAAGCATATTTAGGAGCAATGCAGCTGTGTAGTTAGAGTTGTTTTATATGTAACTCTCAGAAATTCCAACAGCAAATATTTATTGCACAGAGTGGCAGGTAGAATAATGGCCCAACAAAGATGTCCCCATGTCCTAATGCCTAGAACTTGTGAATACATTATGTTACATGGCAAAAGGGAATTAAAGATGTTAACTAGATTAAGGTTGCTAATCAGATTGCCTTAATTAAAATAGAGAGCATAAACGGATTATCAGGTGGGCCCAATGTAATCACATGGGTCTTTAAAGGTGGAATAGGGAGGTCAAAGGGAGAGATGGGACTAAGAAAAAATGGTAGGAGGAATACAACATTGTTTTGGAAGATGCAGCAAAAAGGGGCTAAGAGCCAAGCAATGTGGGCAGCGTCTAGCAACCAGAAAAGGCAAGAAAATGGATTCTCCCTTAGAGCCTGTAGAAAGGTACTCAATGCTGCTGTCCTCTTTAGTCCAGTGGCACATGGGTGAGGCTTCTAACATAGATAACCATAAGATAATAAATGTGTGTTGTTTTAAACCACTAAATTTGTGGTAATTTTTTACAGCAGCAATGGAAAACTAGTACAAACACCCATTAAGTGCCAGACATAATGCTAGATGTTACAGTGATAAATAAAATACGTGTGAGCTTGAAAATTCTTAGTCAGATGGGTTGTTAGTCAAATACTAAAATCATTGCCAGAAATTGAACCTTATCAGCTTTATCATTACTCAGGTGATAGGTGATCACTTTGCTATTTCATGTTGGAAATTACAGCTCTAAAAAAGAGACAATTAAATATCATTCCATTTCAAAATATAGTAGATCAACTATGGGGGTGAAAAGAAATCAGCATGATCAATTTCTTTTACTGCAACTCCAACAAGTGTGAACTAAGCATTAAGGACAAAGATTTAATTTTTCTATGAAGATAACAAAACCAAACTGAAGGTTCATTTTTGTTCATACTACTACTGATGGCAACAGCACTGTTTAGCTAAGAGCAATGGATGGAATTAGTGATCTTTTGTTACTATCAGATTACTAACAAGGTTTTACCTGTCCCAAATACTGTTGGTCTCAACACAGGATTCCAAAAAAACCAAATACTCTTGGGCATTTTCAAACACTCCTGTTGCAGTCCTTTATGACAATCTGGCAGTATCTAAGAAAATTAAATATAATGCATTCTTTGAACCAGATAATTCCATTTCTAAGAATTCATCTTACAGACATACTCAAAGAAGTAAGCAGAAATATACACATGAGCATGTTCACTTACTACAGCATTGTTTATGATAGTAAAAGCCTGGAAACAATCTAAATGTCTGTCAATAGGGGACTGGTTATGTAAATTACAGAATATCCATACAACAGACCATTATGCTGTCTTAAGGGAGAAGGAGGTAGCTTTTTATTTCTGATATGGACAGATGTCTTATTATTAAGTGACTAAACACTAGTTGTCAGATAAAATATTTCCAGTTCTGTTTAAAAACAACAACAATGTGTTTGCAAGTGCATAAAAACTTTTAAGAATACAGAAGAAAAAGTTCACTGTGATTAGATACAGGAAGGAGGACTCCAGTAGTTATAAAACTTTCACTTTTCATTTTTTAACAGGCTGGGAAGTTTGGGCAAAACTATAAAATACAATGATTATACATTTTATAGTTCTTTAATTCAAATACAAAATTGAAAAAAGATTAAATTTTTAAAAATTTTGATGAATATTTGTTTTACAAATAAAATTGTAGAAATATTTTTCATATGTTGGTAGCAATGTTTACAACTGCAGAAAAGAGAACAGGGTATAGAATCAGAAGATCTGATCTTAAGTTCACACTTTGTCACTCTCTATCAGCATGGCCTTGGACAAGGAGTTTAACCACACTCAGCCTAAATTTCTTTATTCAATAGAAAGAAGATCAATATCCACACCTTACTCGGTCTCTATGAGGATAAAATGAAATAATATGAGAATACTTGGTAAAGTGTACAGACATTAAATTGTTTTTATTACAAGATACCTGTTGATATCCTAAATTGGAGTCATCCATTACATGACTGTATAAAATGCAAACTCCATTATGTCAGGGACTGTGTCTCACTCACAAGTACTCTAAGTACCTAATACAGAAAGCATTAAAATATGTGCTGAATGAGTGAGGTAAGCACACCAAGTGCAATAATGGGCACACAAAAAAAACACCCAGCAAATATTTGCTCAAATAAAAACGTTCTTGACTCCATCTGGCCAATTCCGGCATGTACTACTCTCCTGAGCTTTACTAACGATAATAATTACCCAGCTCAGCCGGGCGTGGTGGTTCTCGCCTGTAATCCTAGCACTCTGGGAGGCCAAGGCAGGTGGATTGCTTGAGGTCAGGAGTTCGAGACCAGCCTGAGCAAGAGCGAGACCCTGTCTCTACTAAAAACAGAAAGAAATTAATTGGCCAACTAAAAAAATATATAGAAAAAATTAGCTGGGCATGGTGGCACATGCCTGTAGTCCCAGCTACTTGGGAGGCTGAGGCAGTAGGATCGCTTGAGCCGAGGAGTCTGAGGTTGCTGTGAGCTAGGCTGATGCCATGGCACTCTAGTCCGGGCAACAGAGTGAGACTCTGTCTCAAAATAATAATAATAATAATAATTACCCAGCTCAAACCTCCCTCCCCTACCAAGCAATTAAACTCAATAAGGAAAAGATGGATAAGTGCTTCAGAGGAAAAGTAAAGACTAAAGTAAGATTTTAGAAAAAAATACATGAGTTATTTTCAAAAGTTAAGATTCATGAATTAGTTACTACTGACTAAACAATTATGGGAGGCACAATATAATCTGTCCATTGTGAATTCCTAATAGTATGGCTTCAAAGCAAATATATACTTTGGCTTATATAAAATTTTCATGATCTGGCACGGCAGCTCACACCTGTAATCCCAGCACTTTGGGAGGCAGAGGCAGGAGGATGGCTTGAGGCCAGAAGTTAGAGACCAGCCTGGGCAACATAGGGAGACCCCGTCACTACAAAACAATTTTTAAAAATCAGCCAGGTGTGGTGGCTTATGCTTGTAGTCCTTGCTACGTGGGAGGCTAAAGCAGGAGGATTGCTTGAGCCCAGGAGTTTGAAGTTACAATGAGTTATGATCACGCCACTGCACTCTAGCCTGGGTGACAGAGCAAGATTCTCTCTCTTATAATAAAGAAATAAAATTGTCATGACTTTATAGGGTTTTTTCCCACTTTATTAACTTTATATGAGTGTATAATGGTTGTATATATATGGGGTATTTATGATGCTTTGAATGACCTTATAGGTTTTTAATAAATGCTTCTTTTGTACATGTATAAACAATTTTCTTAATCTTAAGCAACTTACATAATATTCAATTTGTTTAAATAATGCCACAATCTCAAATATAATAAGAGTTCTTTGAGCATATCATAAAAGGTATGTTGGAGAGGTTAATATATCCAAATAACCAACAAGAAATCAGATTATCCGAGGCACCATTTTACAACTCTGGTTCAGAGATGCTGTGTTCTTAGAGAAGACTTAGGTTGTCTAGGCCTTTTATTAGTAACAGAGAATGAATAAATTGGCTTGTCACCTTTAAAGTAAATGTACTGTCCCTACTCCAGACTACTAAAACAATGGTAGCTGTTCAGTGTGCTGATATATGTAAGTGCTATTACAGGTGTAAATAACTGTTTGCTTGCACATACAAATATATACACATTTTCTTTCACTTACTATTTCCTGAGTGTATATACCATGTATCAGGCACTGTTTTAGGCACTGGGTTTACTTCACTAAGCAAAGCAAGGTTGCTGCCTTCAAAAAGCTTAAGTTCTTGTGGAAAGACAGGCAATAAAATCTAGCTGTCTCAAAAGTATCCAGGACAATATAGTGCCAGCAATAAGTGCTATGAAGCAAAGGAAGAATATAGAGTGGTGAAAGAAGATGCTATTTTAGATAGAGGAAGAGAAGAGGTGGCATGCAAATCGTGACGTGAAAGAAGAGATGAGCTGAGCCATGATGCTATCTGCAGGGGAAGGGGCAAGCATAAAGGTCCAAAGGCAGGAAGGAGCTTGGTGGTTTGAAGAACATCCCAAACGATGGTGTGGCTAAAGAACAGCACACAAGAAGGAAAGTGGTATCTGAGGCTGGAAAGGTGGTCAGGGGCCAGGTTGTAGATCTTGCAGGATCTTTTAGGTCATGGTGAAAACTCTATATTTTAATCTTTAAGTGTGATGGGAAACCACTGAAGGTTTTCTGATGTTGTTTCCTTCTTGTCCTAAAGTAAGTGACATGACCACACTTATGCTTTTTAAAAGATTACTTTGTTGGTGGTCAAAGGGATGTAGCTGAAGGAATGTTTTTAAAAATCACTTTGGCTGCTCAAAGGAGAACAGACTCTATGGGGCAAAAGTGGAAGCAGGGAGACCAGTGAGAGATCTACTACATAGATTCAGGAAAGAGATGAAGATGTCCCGGAATAGGGTTACAGAAATATGCACATGAGCATGTTCACTTACTTGTTTATGACAGTAAAAGCCTGGAAACAATCTAAATGTCTGTCACTAGGGGACTGGTTATGTAAATTACAGAATATCCATACAACAGACCACTATGCTGTCTTAAGAGAGAAGGAGGTAGCTTTTTATTTCTGACATGGACAGATGTCTTATTATTAAGTGACTAAACACTAGTTGTGAGATAAAATATTTCCAGTTCTGTTTAAAAACAACAACTGTATATTTGCAAGTGCATAAAAACTTTTAAGAATACACAAGAATGTAGATGGCATTTTTGAGCCATGAAGACTGCATAAGATCACCTGGTGAACACATGTACAGAGGGAAGAAAAGAGGCACAACAATATTTGAGACTCATAAGGAAGAGAGGAATTCAGCCGAAGAGAATGAGAAGTCATGGCCAGATTTAGAAGAACCAGGTGTGTGTCCTGGCAGCCACATAAAAAAACAGTTCAATAAGGTATGAGGATAAGTGCTGGGCTGCTAAGAAATTAAGATTACTGAGATCCGAGTACTGAATTTGGCAACATGGAAGACTTTAGGTTTCCTGACAAGAGTTGTAGGAATCAAGGATGGACTGGAGTGGGTTTAAAAGAGAACAGGAGAGGGAGGAGACTTCATGAGCAAAACAACTCTTTCAAGGTGTCTGGCTATAAAAGACCCACACACATAAAGGAATTCCCCTTGTGTTTGCTTTTGCCAAAAGGAATATAGCTGATATGCAGGTACTGCTTACACCCTGCTCCCTACATTCTGGAGGGCAAAGCTGTTCTAATCTTTGAACTGACCTGCTGGCAAGCTCTCTTATTCCTCATATCAGAGTGCCTTCTGTTTACTTCCACCAGCGTTGCTTCTGAATTGCAACAACTGCTGAACCCCACAGCTGATTCTAATCCCTCCTTAACAGTGCAGCTGCCATTCCTCATCTACCTCTCCTCTGCTCTTTCTGTTTCTTCTGCTTATTTATCATTTGTTTTCCTTGTCTCTTGTTGCTTCTCCATGCTTCTTGATGCCTGGGCAATAAAGCTAACCTTTTAGATATATCAATGACAAAGAATATAATTTCCCTGGTACAGCACAACGTGACCACAGTAAATAGGCAGGAGTGATCGCTGAAATTACATACCTATTTGCACCTTTTCCAAGGGCCTAAGGGGTGATTCACTGATGGGTTACTCAGAGCTTTAAAGATCTGAAAGTCTGAGGCTTTTTTTAGGCTAGTCTTCAGATGATTATCACAATAGTGAATACTATAAGGCTTCATTCACACAATGGTAAATTCCTAAAAGGCAGAAACCACTTTTCAAAGTTGCTTATATTACCCAATCAACAGATATATATTGTAGCCTATGTGTTTTGGCAGTGTGAGAAATGTTGGAGTTGCAGAGATAAATACAAACACTCCTTTCTTGGAGCACGTCTAGTAGGGCATTTATGTAAGTAAATAGACACAACATGCTATGGTAAATGCTTTCATAAAGGAATTCAGGATGCTATGGAAGCACATAGAAAGAACAGCTTATTCAAATTTGAGCATCACAGAAGCTTGACCGAGAAAGTGATGTTTAAATTATGAAGAGTATGAGTCAGCCAGATTGGGATGCTGGAGGGAAGAACAACATGTGCAAAGGCCCAGAAATGAGAACATAGCATTTTTGGGGATGCTCACAAAAGCTAAGTATGGCTAAATGTGTGTGTGTTTGTGTTATTCTGGGGTGAATGTGGGGCACTTAAGGATGATCAGAGATAAGGCTAGAGAAAAGGAAGGGACAAGTTAAAAGATATGTTAGAGAATTTGGACCAATTCCTGGTATATGCACCAAACTGTTAAAGGTAGTTTTCCCTGTGGAGTGAGAATAAATAGAGGTGGAGGAACTTCACTTTATTAAATACTCCCACGCTGGACATTTATTTTTACAATGTCATGCATTATTTTTGGAATTCAAATTTTCTAATTAAACCAAAGGAGGAGAGCAGTTAAGAAGCTGTGGCAATAATTAGGTGGCCTGAATTAGAGTAACAATAGTGGCTATGGAAAGAAGATATAATTAGAAAGTAAAATTAAAAGATCTTAGTAAGGGGTAAGGGAGAAGGAGGAATTAAAGAAGACAACTAGATTTCTAACGTGAGCAACTGGGTGGATGGTGAATAGTACTGTCTTTCATTACATTAGGGAAAACAGGGCATGCCACTGGTTTAGGAATAAAAATGAGCTTCAATTCAGTCATGTTAACTTGAAGTACCTAGGGGACATTCACAAGGAATTAAAAGTTAATAGAGAGGTCTTGAATCTACAACTCTGGAGGAAAAAAATCTGAGTTGTAGAAAGGAATGTGGATATTCTCAGCATATATATGGTAACTTAAATCCTGAGAAAAGACGAGGTTGCCCAAATGTATATAAAGAGTAAAACAAGAACGCTAGAACAGAAGTTGGAGGAATAGCAATACCTAAAATTGAATTTCTGGCTGTGCGCATATCTGTAGTCCCAGCAACTTGGGGGGCTGAAGCAGGAGGATCACTTGAGCCCAAGAGTTTGAGGTTGCTGTGAGCTATGATGATACTGCACTCTAGACCAGGCTACAGAGTGATCCTGTCTCAATCAATCAATCAGTCATTGAATTTCTTAAAATAATGTGTGGATTACTTGCATGATAATCTCCTAAGGAGTTTGACAAAAATACAGAATCCTT
The DNA here is from genome assembly GCF_040939455.1 of Microcebus murinus. NCBI lineage: Eukaryota > Metazoa > Chordata > Mammalia > Primates > Cheirogaleidae > Microcebus > Microcebus murinus. Next base: position 24,395,410 of record NC_134107.1, read on the forward strand.
CGCTCTACCACAAACTTGCTGAATCAGACACTCTGAGTGGCCTGGGAACCTGCATTTTAAACAAGCATCCCAGATTATTTTCAGGCAAATTAAACTTTGAGAACCAATGATCTAAAGGATGAGTGAATGAATAAGAGCAGAGGGAAAAAAAGGTTAAAGAGCTGAGCTCTGCTTGCCTCCAAAGAATCTCATGTCATGGTAGCCAATAGAAAAGAATATATCTATCAAAGCATAGTGGGTTGGCAAAAAGTAAACAGTCAAGTATTTGTTCAAAAAGTAACTGGGAAAATTATTTAGAGTTTTAATTTATCTCTGCCTATTTCCAAACTCCTCTTACCACTCTATGATATAAACAAAGTGAATACTTGGGTAATGTATAAGAAGAAAAATAATAGCAGGCAATATCTGAAAAAATGGATTGAATAAGAATCACTTTGATGCCAAGGTCTAAGGCAAATTGCAGAAGTTTAGTAGATGCCTAGCAAGTTAGTGAATAACCACCTTGACCTCTCAGGTCTAAGTAAATCTCTTCAGGGGGTTTCCATGTGTATAAACATAGAAACAGTGCTCTGTGGCAAAAAAGATGGTTTACTTTTTGAAAAGCACAAAAATAAAGCTGTCTGCTTCACAGTGCCGTATGTATGCTCTCCCTCAGATTAATCAAATTACTTAATATCAGACTAAAATTAAACCACTCATTCACTAATAAGCTATTAAAGACCAATAGATAGAGATTTAGCCTGTTTGTCCAACTGAAATGGATAGCTGTTTTTGGGTCATAGTTGCTGAAATAGCCACTTATCAAATAGTCCTTTGCCAAGGTTGCCAGGCTTAGAGCATTAGCTTTGTCAGAAACCTCCAAAGAAAAATGAGAATTTCATGTGATGTGAACAGTTAAAAGGACCTGTCTGTACTCCAAAGATACATGCCTGACTGAAGACAAAATGATTAACTAATTGCCAAATGAATTCACACTTACTTGGGACCTTTCTCCCCACTCACTTACCCCCAAGCTGAAATGATTACAAAATATTCTGCAGAAGTAAGGCAAACTGGAAAAGAAAAGACATTTACTTCATTATTTTTCATTTTTGCTTTCATTTCTTTTAGTCTTTCATTTGTAGGTGCTATAAGGAAAAAAATGCACTTCACATTTACTGAGTACAGAGTATTCACTTGCACGCTACTGCAGACTAATACTACTACCATTAAATGCCACTCATTAGCTGTGTGACTTTGGGTGACTTTCCCTCTTATGAGTTGTACTATATAATCTTTAAGAATTTTTTCCATATCTAAAATTTTATGGTTTTAAGATTGGAGGAGAGGGAAACAGTGGCCAAGAAAGCAAATATTATAATGTATGAGAGAGTTGATAAAGATGATACTCTTTATTTATTTAAAGTTTTAGACCTCAACTTATGAAGAAAGAGAATACCCAGAGGCAATGAACCCAGTGCTAGAAGTATAACTTCTTGATTTAATAAACTAACTACTACTAACAAACTGGCAATGTTTCAAGAGTTCATCTGCTAGCTGGTAACTCAGAACATAGAGCATAAATTTTTCCACAGAAATGATGTGGTGTATAGTGATTAGTCTTGTAGGCTAATTCATAAAGGTTTATTTAACCTGTGATGCAAGTGAATTGCTAGACACTTTTGTTAAAAATAGAAAACAGATGTTACCTCACTTAGTGATTAAGCAAAAAGAACATCAAAATGAGAGAACAAAAAAAATTTGGCCAATGCAGTCTCTCACACCTGTAATCCAGCACTTTGGGAGGCCAAGGCAGGAGGACTACTTGAGGCTAGGAGTTTGAGACCACTCAGGCTAACATAGTGAGACCTCCATCTCTACAAAACATTAAAAAAAAAAAAAAATTAGCCAGGCATGGTGGCACACACCTGTAGTCCTAGCTACTTGCAAGGCTCAGCCCAGGAGTTGGAGATTATAGTGAGCAATGATCATACCACTGTACTCCAGCCTGGGCCACAGAGTAAGACCCTGTCTAAAAGAGAAAACAAATTTTTTATCTTGAAGCCTATTCTTCACAAAGTCAACCAAAAGACCTATCGGCCTAATTATACTTATAGATCCTCCCAGTAACTAGATTATACTGGCTTACTCAAGTCCATAGACTTTAAGTTAAGGATCTCTGCTTAAATAAAGGAGATGATCTTACTAATTAGCAGGCACAGGGGACAGACACTAGGGGAACAAAAGTACAGGAGAAAAGCACAAAGTTAGAGAGGAAAAGAAAGGAAGGGCCTTTTCTTAGCCTTTCACTGGTGGCAGCGGAAAAGGAACTTAGTGACTGGAATGTTTTCTTCACATCTGAGCTCCAGGATTCCCTGGACCACACTCAGAAATTCAGTAGCAGCTCAGTAAACACACAGTAAACACACCTTCCCCCCCTAAAAAGTGGGGAAGGTACACTTCCTAGCTGAGGTAGGGACCATGGAAAGAAAGAATTCACACATGCCTCTAGTCCCAGCTACTTAGAGCCTGACGCTGAGGCAGGAAGAATATGAGACTGCAGTACATGTGAATTGCCACGGCACTCCAGCCTGGGCAACATAGCAAGACCTCATCTCTTAAGAAAATTCATGGAACTGCCATGTCAAGTACTACACAGCTGCTACTAGCAAAGCTGCCCCAGCTTTAATTGTGAAGAGGCTGCCTGAAGGAATGTATGCTGCTTGTTCTGACTAAAGCCCCATTTCAACCCACCTAAGAATGTAGGGTTTCTAATACATATGCATGTTCACAAGCCTGCAATATATAACTGGTGGGTGCCCATCTTTGCTAAACCTTTAAATATAAAAATCAAATGAATTTTTCATGGCTGCCTGAACATAGTAAATGTATATATAGGAAAAGTGTTGGAAAATTCAATGAAAAGGTCATATACTTAATGCAGTACCGTGTTTCCCCGAAAATAAGACAGGGTCTTATATTTATTTTTCCTCAAGAAGACACCCGGGGGCTTATTTTCAGGGGTTGTGTTATTTTCCCCTCAAAGCCTCAGCTTGCAGCACACACAGGATGGTCGGGACCTGACAGGGGGAGCCAACCTTGTTGGTGGGGCTGCCCGCACCTTTCCAGTCACCTCTGGGATAGTAGCTGTCATGATGGGGCAGATGAGAAGGGCTGCTGTCTTCTTTACCACTCCACGACAGAAATGCATGGGTTGTGCAGACACGCTGCGTAGCCACGCCCATCACTAGGTCTTATTTTAGGAGTAGGGCTTAAATTGTGCAAATGCTTAAAAATCCTGCTAGGGCTTATTTTATGGGTAGGTCTTATTTTTGGGGAAACACGGTAGTAACTTGGCAGAGATCAGGAAGATTCCTGAGATAACCCCCTTCTCTGAGGCAAATTACCAGTAATCCTTACCTTTCCCCACTAAAATATATGTAGAAAATGAAGGAATTTGCTAAAGAGTGAAAACTGAATCAGACTCTACTTTCCCACTGCAATGTTAATCACAGAAATAAAACATTTCTACCAGTTTTACTTTTTAGATGGGCTATTTTCTCAGCTGAGTGGCAGGACACCAAAATGGGAAGAAGTCAATGTCATAGTATAAATAGCTGTGGCCAAAAACAATATTGCAGAATAACCAATAATAGAAGGGCTCCCCCAATTGCAGCAGGAGTGACTTAATTCCATGTCTCCCTTCATGAGGACTTCAGAGAAAACCACTATCAGGAATCAAAAAAAGGTGGAAGCAACCAGGACTCACATCTTATGTTTAAAAGATGGACTTACAATGTTTTCTACGGTTTCTGAAACACACACACCTATATTTTAAGTCTCAGCTGGTACAGCCATGAAAAAGAAACTTCCTAGTGTAAGGCAGATAGAAAATTGTTACCCAACAGGAAGATAGACGGTCTTTTCTCAGATAATACTGAAAACCACTCATGAACACCAAGGCTGAGTTTTAAATTATATTTGTTTAACTCTCTCATTATACTTGATATAAAATTTGCCATCACAAGCCAAACTTAAATCTAAACCTCATCTTAAACAAAAGTAAACCTTTCAATGTGTTCCCATCACCATTCATTACACACAATCCAAAGTACCAGTAATTCCCCACCACACAGGTTAAAACGTTTGAGATCAGTGGGCTAAATTGCACAGGGCACACACTTCACTTTCTAAATGTTTGCTGGACATTTCAAGGTTGTTCTCAAGCACATGAAGTTATTAAGTTTACCAAGATTCTGTAGCAGAACACGCAGACGTACTACAGGCACCAGCAGCATTTACAAAATGCAGGCAATCATAAAGTTATATAAGAAAAGCAGTCTCTCCTCTGAAGAATTAGTTTAGGCATACAAGAATCCAGGAAATCGCGTGTCTTCTATGCGGGGCTGGGTCACAGGAACTAAGTAAAGAAACAATGCAAAGTACACTGGAAGACGATGGCAGTTACAGCTGAAAAGATGCAGGCAACGCCACCAACGGCATCTTTAAGCATTCCTTCGCAAGAGGAGTGTGTGTGTTTGCTGTCTCTAATGAGCCCCTGCTGACCTGGGTAACGGTACAAGCTGAAACCACCACAGCCAGAAACAAATTCCACCATATGCCTGAGGAGACCTGGGGGAAGCGGCATTAAATGGTCCACCGACTAGGGGTGCAGAAGCTGTCACCGCCCTGGGACTCACACACACCCCAACGCCGCCACCTGCTTTCTACTTCCTCCTGGAGGGCTGGTGACGCGTGGCCCCGAGAGACACCAGAGGCAAGGATGATGAATCTGATTTCTAAATCTCGAGCACAAGAAAAGGTCCCCAGGGCCTGTCACCTCACAGCCGCGCGACTCTTCCCCACGCGGCGCGCGGCCCGGGGGCTGGAAGGCTGAGAACTTCCAGGCGGCCGAGCGAGGGCCAGGAGACAAGTGGGGAGGGGGCGGTACCATGTCTGAGTGCAGGGATCGCTGGGGTCCCCGCGCCGGCACCGTGGGAAGGTAGGCTGGGGGCGGAGCCGCGCGGAGCCACACAGCCAGGGGCCGGCCAGGGGAATCCCCCCCGGGGCGAGGGCTGGCACGGGGAAAGAGACTCCCAGGCCGCTACCTGCTGCTGGATCTTCCCGTCCTCCGTGACGACCCAGTGCGTGGTGGCGAAGGCCCCTCGTGCCGCCACACTCAGCAAGGCGGAAAGGCTGAAGAGCCAGCCTGGGCTAGAGCAAGGCGGCAGCTCGCACCGGCTGCGGACCCCTACTGCCGCCGCCATCTTGCCCCCCCTGGGCCCGGCCGCTCACACCGGAAGCGGAAGCGATTCCCCGCCGCCCGCCATCTTGGGGAGGTCGGCGCTGGAAGGGGAGGAGCCGAGAGGACGAAGATTGCTGACGACCGGCTTCCTGAGCCTTGGTTTGGGCGGCCGGGAAGCGCGGCTTCAGATAGCTCGCCCAGCCTGGCTTCAGGGATGGAGACAGCTTTCTGGTGGTTGTTTTCCTGTGGCGGTACGATCTCAGAGCGTGGGAGCAGGAGGGAGATTACATTTAGGTGGAGTTTAAGCCTAAGTGATAGGATTCAGAGTGTTGTTTTTTTAAAAAAATAATTCCTTGCTTTTTACCAAATTTTTATTCCTGGTGATGTAAAATAGTTGGGAAACAAAAGGTGTGCTTTCCAACACCTAAAGGAGAAGTGTTACTTTTACTCTGAAAGTCTCGCAGTAATGGAAGCTTCAGAAAGGAGAGGCTTGTTAGTCTAGGCGAGCGCTGTCCAGTGGCATTATAATGCGAGCCACATGTGGAATTGAAAAAATAGTGTGAAATAACTCTAGAAAAACATTTCAACCCATTATATACAAAGTATCAATTCAATATGAATCTATACAAATCATTGAGATATTTTACTTTTTTTTTTTTTTTTTGTAACTAAGCCTTGAAAATCGGCACGCACTTTACACTTATAGCTCATCTAAATTTGGGCTAGCCATATTTTAGGGGCTTAATAGCCTCATGTGGCTAGTGGTTACCTGCTGGGCAGCACAGGTCCAAGCTAGAGATCTAGGTCTGGAGACCAGACGTATTAGCATTATCTGGAGCTTCTTAGACACGCACGCACGTTTTCAGCTCTTCTCCCGCTCCCCCAAGCCAGCTGAATCTGTTTTAACCGGCGCCCTAGTTGACTGGTATGCATATTAAAGTTTGAGGCCCTCTTCCTTCTAGTGAACCAATAGTCAGGCAAGCGACTGACTAGCTTGCCTTCTAGTTTTTTGCTAGTTATGTCATTTTATGTATTTCAGGGCTGTCTTTCTAGCTTTGTGTGTCATTTAAAGTTCATTATGCTTTTGATTTTCTCTTTGGGAAGGAGGATGAGAATATTGCCTGACCGATTTCCCTACACAGGTGTGTTGCAGGAAAACTATGGCTTACCTCCTTTTTGCTTGGTACTATAATAGACTCTGGGTACGGAAATCTGACCACTGAGCAGTGTGCATTATAGTGTGATGTCTGCAGGTTAACAATTAAAATATAGGAGGGGGAAGGGGGGCATGGGCAATATACATAACCTTAACATTTGTACCCCCATAATATGCTGAAATAAATAAATATATATATATAGGATAATGGGAATGTATAAGGGCATATGTGTAGAGAAGAGAGCAACCAACCAGGTAAAAGATTGGATCAAAGGTGCTTATTCAGGCAAAATAAGCAATAGGTGTGAAAAAGTGAAGTCGGTGGGAGGTTGTAAGGGTTCTTGTATGTCATACTAAGCAGTTTAAACATAGACAATAGGAAGTTTTCTAAAGTTTTAAAATAGAGATATGGCAAATGATGGAGTCCCTTTGTTCTCATAATCATATTTTTAGGTGTAGAGGTCAACTTTCTTGCTTGTGTGTAAAGCAGACATCATTTCTTGAGTGTTTAATATACTCTAGATTCTGTACATGCAGAGTTCCAATTAATCTTCACAACTTACAAGGCTTCAGCCAGTTAAGTAACTTGGCCAAGATCATATTGCTAATAAGTAATAGAGCTCAGGTTTGGACTCAGATGTACCTGCCTCTAGCCTGAGAAAGCATGAACAATAGTGAAGAATTTGACAGAAGCCCCAACATCACATATTTTGCTATCAGCAATTTATTTGACACCCACAAGTTAACCTGTAAATGGACAGCATTATAGCTTCTATATAGCTCCTCTATTTTTCCTAGGTGATAAGCCTTGTCCTTTGGGATCCTGTATTAGTTTTCTGCTGCTGTATAACAAATTGTCACAAATTTGGCACCTTAACGCAGTATCTCAGTTTCCTTGAATCTGGGTTCTCTGCTCAGAGTCTCACATCAAGGCTACAGTCTCACCCGAGACTCTTGGGGGTCCTCTTCCGAGCTCATTCTTTGAGTTCTTGGCAGAATTCAGTTTTTTTGCCATGGTAGGACTGCTGACTGTGGCCATTAACACTGATGCCACCCACTATTTTCTGCCATGTGTCACTCAACTTGGCAGTTACTCCTTCAAGTAAGAGATTATCTTTCAACTTCTGTTTTGCCTCCTCTGAATTCTGTAGCACTAATGTGACTATTAATAAATACGATGCTACTTGTGATATTACTTTATAAACTTTGGACAGCTAAACTTTATTTTTTATGGAATACTTTACGAATTTGTGTGTCATTCTTACACAGGGGCCATGCTAATCTTCTCTGTATCATTTGAATTTTAGTATATGTGTTGCCGACGCAAGCACTGGACAGCTAAACTCTTAAGTAACTTCTGGAAAGGTTCTTAGATCTAGTCTGGTGAGGCCCGACATTCACACAGTAAGTCAGGCAAAGCAAATATATTACTCAGAGAGTTGGCAAGGATAAACAGAAACCTAGGATCCATGGTAAGCTGGACCCCAAGGCTCAGGAAAGCTTCCCAGAGCAGATGGAGTCTTGTCTGCATGTGCCCTACATTGCACAACAGCTAAGGGACCCCTAAAACACTCTGCTCTGGGTTTTATAACCTAGGAGTGGCTGGGATTGCTTAGTATAAGCATTGCAGAACAACTCTGTTTTCGAAGGAAGGATGACACAACCCAGTTTGTTTAAGCATTTCCTCCTTATCTCAGTATGTTCTGCTTGAGAATTATAAGCAAGAGAGGGAAGAGCTGGGCTGGCCAAGGCCATCCAGGGACCTGTCCTCCTGCAATTTTTTGTTTAATTACCTAGACAGCTGCTGAGGGCAGGAAGCATTTCCTGTACTAATGTATTTTTTTTTTTTTTTTTTTTTTTTTGAGACAGAGTCTCGCTTTGTTGCCCAGGCTAGAGTGAGTGCCGTGGCGTCAGCCTAGCTCACAGCAACCTCAAACTCCTGGGCTTGAGTGATCCTTCTGCCTCAGCCTCCCGGGTAGCTGGGACTACAGGCATGCGCCACCATGCCCGGCTAATTTTTTTTTTTATATATATATCAGTTGGCCAATTAATTTCTTTCTATTTATAGTAGAGACGGGGTCTCGCTCTTGCTCAGGCTGGTTTTGAACTCCTGACCTTGAGCAATCCGCCCGCCTCGGCCTCCCAAGAGCTAGGATTACAGGCGTGAGCCACAGCGCCCGGCCTGTACTAATGTATTTTTATCTTCTGTGGAGATGTCATACTTAAATATTTGTTGACTCAATTTTTTTAGCTCCCCAAAAGATAGCTTTCCCATTTTACGTGAATAAAGCAATTAAAAATCCTAACCTACATAAAATTGTTGCTGCTTATTTTCTACATCTAGATAGTTCACTTGTCACCCTTCTTTTATTCTATGGTTCCAAGATCTGATTTTTTTCCCATTATAATTATACTTCCCCCTTAGATAATACCTATAGAAATACAAGATGGGAGTTGGCAAAATTGCTGATATTTCAAATTGTGATTTAATTCTTAGTTGAACAAATAATAGATAAGCCCATAACTGCATGTATTTTGGTCTTTCAACATCAAGTATTTTAGCAAATAGGTCTTTTAATTTATTTACTATCATTATACATTAAATTACAGAATTCTTGAAGGTAGGAATTGGACATTGATAGAATGATCTTTCTGGATTCACTTTCTCCCTTCGGCCACCTTACCTGACGTTGCAAAGGATTTCCATACTTCTTATTCCTCAGAGAAAATACTTAAGATAAAAATATGCCCTAAAGAGGTAACACTCTGGTTTAAATTCTGTAAATTGATTATCTTTTGCTTCATAGTAAAACCAATGTAAATCTTAGAGGTTTAACTTTTAAGCCTTAAAACATTTATTATTTTTCATAGTTTGTTGGTTGGACTCAGCCAGCTGGTTCTGCTCTTCCTGGTGTTGGCTGGGGTCACTCATAAGGCTGTATGTATTCAGCTGGGAACTTGGATGGGGCTGAAATGTCCCCAAATGGCTTCACTATATGTCTGGTGCTTTAGCTGAAGTGGATGAAATGGCTGGGCCTCTTTCTTTCTCAGGAAGGGTAGTTACATAGGCTTCTTATAGGGTGGCTCAGGTGCTGAAAGAATGAAAGTAGAAACTGTCAGTCTCCTTGAGGATAAGGCCCAGTAGTGGGACAACATCATTTCTGCATTCTCCTGGTCAAAGAAAGCAACAGGGCTAACCCAGATTTAAGGGGGAATGGAAACAAACTCATCTTAATTGGAGAAACAACATGTTTGAGCAGGAATAGAAGGAATTATTGGCAGTCTACTATATAAAGTTAAATCCTTAAGAGCAATTTTGAATGGTGGTGGGGAGAGGGCTGTACATGTGTATCTCCCCAACATCTATATATAAAGTGAAGAGGATTTTCCTTCTTTTTTTTTTTTAGAGACAGAGTCTCGCTTTGTTGCCCAGGCTAGAATGAGTGCCATGGCGTCAGCCTAGCTCACAGCAACCTCAAACTCCTGGGCTCAAGCAATCCTGCTGCCTCAGCCTCGTGAGTAGCTGGGACTACAGGCATGCACCACCATGCCCAGCTAATTTTTTCTCTATATATTAGTTGGCCAATTAATTTCTATTTATAGTAGAGACGGGGTCTCGCTCTTGCTCAGGCTGGTTTCGAACTCCTGACCTCGAGCAATCCGCCCGCCTCGGCCTCCCAGAGTGCTAGGATTACAGGCGTTAGCCACAGCGCCTGGCCGAAGAGGATTTTCTAAGGGGAGGCAGAGTTTAATTTAATTTAGAAATGGTTTGCCAGATAGATCAGGCAGTCTACAACATGGAGTACTATGGATAATACCAAGGATTCTAACTCACAGTGACACCAGGGCTTCTCTGGGGGAGAGTATGACAGTCATTCTCAAATTTTCCTGATTCAGACTTCCCAGCCATTAATTTATCCAAATGCTTGCAGCTGTTTATACATTTGGGGGACAGTTTCTACGGAAAATTGTATTGTGACTATTCATTCTCTAAATATTATTAGCAACAGGTCATACCTGCCCCTACCCCTAGCTTTTTCTCTCACATACACCTGTTTCAATATTCTGATTTTATGATTAAAATCAAGTTCATTCTTTTTAACCTTTTCATGAATGTGTATTTTTCTTATCCACCACTTTATAGTGTGCTAAATTTTAGTTTTTCCTAATAGGAATACCATTCCCTTATCTTTTATTTGCCCCTCTGTTCCTTTTTTTACTTATGTATTTTCTTGAGGAATACAAACTGGAACTGTATGTAGGCTTTGTCTCAGATCTTATTTCTAATATCAACTCTTTATGATGACCAGAGTTTTTACTGGATTTTGTTTATGGTTTTAGGGAGTAAACTTCTAGTAATAAAACTACAATTTCTTAGTTTTTAAAAATTATTATTGGTACATTTCGTGTTAAACTTTAGTTTCCATCACTCTTAATAGAATGAAATTTCACCTGCTGTTTTCTACCCCCCCCCACACACACACACAACTTGAGAGGAAAGGCTTTTCAGGATGAGTAAAATATAGTCTGATCTGAAGGATGATCAGTCAGATAAATGCAGGATCAGGGAAGAATGATTTCCAGGAAAAATATTCCAGTAACAGAAAGTGCATTGCATTGAGTTACTGAAAGCAGTCCACTATTGTAGTACAGAAGGAATTTAGGAGTCTGAGGTCAAGATTAAAAATCTAACAGCTCAGAGATAGCCCATTCCCTAGCACAACCTGGCACATTCTTAAGTATCCTGCAGGTTTTGTGTCTCACTCTTTTCAGGCTGGTCTCAAACTCCTGACCTGACCTCAAGTGATTCTCCTGCTTTGGCCTCCCAGAGTGCTAGGATTACAGGTGTGAGCCACCATGCCCGGCCTATCCCTAGGTTTAAAACAGTGCTTTCAGCTATTAAGTATTGAAAGCTTACTGTGTATTATAGAAAGTACTGTTCTAGATGCTTGGGATTACCCAGTGAACAAAATGCAAAAATCCTTACCTTGGGGCATTTTAGCCACATTATATTTTAGCAGAGGGAGACATCATAGAAGTGAACAACATAGAAGTTGGTAAATACTACAGAGAACATATAGTAGGAAAAGTGGGATCTGGAGTCATGCTGGGATAGAAAGGGGCATTGCAATATTAAACAGGATCCTTTGAGTTTATTTTGGAGGATTTGCAAGAGATAGAGTCAGATATATGGATATAAGGAATGACTAGAGGGGACAGCTAGTGCAAAGGCTCTAAGGCAGGATTGTCTTTGACTGCCCTGCATGGAGCCAACTAGCTGAGACTGAGTGATAAAGGGGAAGAATAGCAGCTGAGGTCAGAAATTGAAATCCATGGTAATGTTTTGAGTTCTATTTTGAAACAGGGAACTACTGAACAACTTCAAGTAGAAGAGTGGATGTCTCTGCTGCTGTGTTTAGAACAGATTGTGGAGTTAATTATCATAGCAGGGAGATCAATTATGAGGTTATTGTGAAACTCCAGGCAAGAAATAATGTAGATATAAATTTGGCAGTCCTCAGCATACACACAGTATTTAAAGCCATAGGACAGGATGTGATCACCAAGGAAATTTAGTTATCTTGTCCTGCTCCACTTAAACCTTGGCTTTCAAATACTCCTAACCATTCTTGGTACTACTTCAAGAAGACTTCAACAAAGACTGGTAGTTAAACTAAGAAGTTCCAACTTGCTTTTCATGTTACTTAGGATGGAAATAATTTATTTCATGATGATTTGGCAAGTATCTGATGTTCTACTTTGATAAAAAGAACCAAATCTCTTTTCCAGAAGACTGTATTAGAGCCTAAAAATAAATCAAAATAAGAACTGTATAGGATGAAAATTAAAGATTATTTGCAAGATTATATCAAGACTGAACTCCTTGAAGCACAGCGAGCACTGTCTTGTCCATCTGTATATTTTCATGGTCTAACACACTGGCACATGAGAAGCAATCAATACATGTTAATGAATATCCAAGAATCTGAAGTTACAACAATTATGACACATTGAGACACAAACCAAAATTACAAAAGGAAATTTATTTCAAAAGCATAAGGAAACATTTACATTTAAACAAAGTGATAAACAGGTGTCTTGCAAAAGAAAAAAATCTATGGCATGAAGGTTTCCATTCAAATTTTGTAAGCAAAAATAACCTAACTTTGAACTATTGCCTTAGGAAAGGGAAGAGTGAGGTGGTGAGGGAAGGAACACAACTTAGTATCAAACTAGAGAAAGTAAAGTCACTTCTGCTTAGCTCTGAGTTTAAAAATATAAAAAGAAAATGGAAAAATTACACTTACTGTTCAAATTTATATAGCTGTAGTCTCAATGTAGTTTCTGTACTTGAAATGGCTTTAGCCACTGGCTGATCGATCTATGAGGTCCAGACTAGCTGGTCACAGTTTTCAAATGACAATTCCGTGTTCCTATGTCTGTTCAGATTCCAAGGGAGTACAGGTTCAGCTTATAGTCTTGGAATGTTAGAGGTTATTGCCACCACTCCATTAGCCAAGCTGACCGAGTTTTTTTTTTTTTTTTTTTTTTGCTCATTGTGTCATTCTAGCCTTGTAGAAATATTTTCCTCATAAACATGAAGTAATTAACAAAGGGGTTTTGCTTTTCCCCCAGTGTAGAGGTAACGGTAATGAAGACACCTGCATTGGAATCACAAACTATTCCTCAAAAAATACATTAAACTACTAGAAATGTCATTCAGGCATTTGCTTTGAATAGCAGACTTAGGGAAGGGAAGATTAACTGTGGAACAAAAATATATGAAACATTCAACTGCAGAGCAAAGGGTCTATGCTACTAAAAATGCCCACGACATTAAACACTCCACAAACCCCCCGTCTGTTGTTTTAAACTAAAGATACTATTGGCTAACATACAATAATTTTGATTAATAACCTGAGAAGTTAAAATCTTGAAAGTGGCAAAAGCAAACCAAGAGGAGCATCCCTTACTTACTGGTACCATGTTATCAAGTCACTTTTCCTGGACAGCCCTGGTTATTAAATCTCCAAATTCTAAATTATACTATCTCATCCTGTAGAAACCTATATGTACACTAGATTCAATATTTTGGCTGTATTTCACCAATAGCAATTTCCAAATTTATCTTTGAAAATGCAGCCTTTGTTTATTTTTCCTTTTAAATAACAATAATCATGTAAGTGCAACTGACTCAAAATCCCTCAGTACTGGGAATAAAAACCTAGATAACAAGTCAATAATGGATTCAGCCTCAAAAGGATAATCACCGTGTCAAAGACTACCCGTTCCTGGAATTTTGAAAAATGATTTATGTTGTGTAGTCAAGTTTCACAGCATGCATATATATACACATACACACACATATATGCCTATGTATGTATGTATATTATACATACACATTTCTATTCAAATAGTAAGATCCCATATTCAGAAGTTTGTATCACAATATATGGAAAAGAGTTAAGTAAGCAGTGCAAAGCAACTTACTTCCTCCTAAAAATGTAATGTCACTTCTACATTTTAAGAAAGATTTGGTAAGTTTTAGCTTTTATGACACTAGGTAGGTGGGAATGCTGCACCATTGCCTAGCAGCTTTATTAAAAAACAAAACAAAAGGTTAAGATTGACTGTTACTCTTCTCCATATATTGGGCAAAAACTAAGAGACGGGAGAGGAAAATCAGTAACCTTTCAAAACTGATGATCTTTATCAGTTATCAGAACTAGACTGAATTTCATTACATTTAAAACTTGAACAGCTTTCAATAATGAATCATCAAGATGTTTAAAAGTAAAGATTCACAATATGAAGTCTGAATAATGATGATATTGCAAAAACAAGCATCCAAAAATATCGCTGTGGTTTACCTTGGACACACCATGGTCTGTTACAAAAGTAGATCATACATACAAAGGTATAAAGAACATTAAGTTTTTAGCTGAAGGCAGCAGTCCGTTTAAAGGGACATCCCCGGCAATCCAATCAACGAGTAGTAGTATTTAAGTATATTAAGCTCATGACAATGCTGAAGAATGTGATGTCTTATTCAGTAGAGTCTTCCCCGACTACGATTTCCTCGTGCGCCCCAACCTCGGCCACCTCTACTTCCCCTGAAGGCTCCTCTCTGCTCTACGAAAAAGCGAACAAGGGTTTAGGTCTTGTTTATGACTTCAGAGTACAGCAGACACAGAAAAAATGCAGCTTGTAACTCTGTAGCAGCAGGCCCTACAAAAGCAGAACTAATCTAATCTGTCTACAAATTCATTCTGTACATTAAAGCAAGGCAACATATATACTCAACCATATATGGCAAGAAGCCAAATACATTCATAGCAGGTGCTCAAATGTATCCCATTAACAAATATGTTTCAAGGTGACAATGTTATGATAACTACACTTACTTGTTCTTACTTGGTCCCTATCGCTACCAAAGATAATGAAATTATAAAAATTTCCATACTTAATACAGAATTAACAAAAAAGACATTGGTCTTTCAAAGTTAGTGCCACACATGAGAAATATCTAAAGCTATCAATGATCAATTTTGAAAAATCAGGCTAGACAGAAAAAGTCCCTTTTGAATCAACAGGCAATTTCTTTTGTTTTGATCACAGTATTTCAAGCACCTGGACTCACATAAATGTAGATCTAAATATTGACATCTTTTTCACTGCTTTATCAGCTATGTGAGCTTCCCTGAGTGCTGCCCAAACAGTGTTATATGTGTGTGTGTGTGTATATATATATATATGCATATATATATATATATATATGTATACATATATATGGTGTGTGTGTGTATGTCTCGGTTACTGGTGTAAATTAAGCCTATCTTTTGCTGAAAAATCAAGTCATCTGTGACACACAGTACAAAAGGAGAGTCTTTGATTCATTAATCAGTCACTTTTATAGCCCAGAGAAATATTCCTCAAAGGAGTCTTTCCAGCGAGGAAAACTGATTGAAGTTATCAGCAAGGCTAGACTTTTCATCATATGTAAATTAGATCAAATCACTTTATTGAACTTTCAAACTTCCTCATTGCAGCCATCTTGTTAGCAGCAATAAAAAAGAGCTTGATTTTGATGTTTTTGATCCATACTCTTGAGGCTTGAAAAATATACCTTTAAAGTCAATTTTGCAATCCGTTTTTTTTGCCATTATGGCTTATTAGAGTGATGTTTTTATGTCTTTTCCCCCAGAAGGAAAAGTAATTCAGTTCTAAGTTGGAAAACTAACTAGCCCTTTCCCCAGTTTAGCCAACATTTATCTGTGTGATGGAATAGGATCTGATTCAAAGTCATCTCTTATACCATGACACACTCTTATAAGTTGATTGGTATGCAAACCATTTTAAAATGAAATTATGATGTATTACCCTAGTGAACACGTTCAGAAAATCAGAGGTGGTCTCTGAAGGCAAGATGCTGCCAGTGACATGCAGTGAATACGGATGCATTCAAGAAGTGTAGTAACCTTTAAGTGGGCATTTTGACTGTTCAGACTCAAACCCACCTATGCAGATGTGTACGTTTTCCCCTACCATACTCATTCACATCAACACATTTAACAGTACCTTCATAGATATCATTATTAGCTATAAGCTAAGAGACTACTAAAATCTGCTCTTTCAATTTTTTTTTCTATTTTAATATAAAGAACAGGGTTATCCACAAATGTTTAATTACATTTAATGAGTATATCAAATATACTGTAAGAAGGTATTGTTTGATGTTTCTATATTGTCTATTTCTTTTTTCATTTCTAACTGATGCAGTCATTTCTACAATATAAGGATTCACCAAATCTTCATTTTGAGGAGCTATATCCTAAAGTACCTTTCTGTATTTTCATGATCTTTTCAATGGCTTCAATGGCATACATTATTTTTTTTTTTTTTTTTTTTGAGACAGAGTCTCACTTTGTTGTCCAGGCTAGAGTGAGTGCCGTGGCGTCAGCCTAGCTCACAGCAACCTCAAACTCCTGGGCTTGAGTGATCCTTCTGCCTCAGCCTCCCGAGTAGCTGGGACTACAGGCATGCGCCACCATGCCCGGCTAATTTTTTTTTATATATATATCAGTTGGCCAATTAATTTCTTTCTATTTATAGTAGAGACGGGGTCTCGCTCTTGCTCAGGCTGGTTTTGAACTCCTGACCTTGAGCAATCCGCCCGCCTCGGCCTCCCAAGAGCTAGGATTACAGGCGTGAGCCACAGCGCCCGGCCGGCATACATTATTAACTTTTTAAAAAAACCACTGCTCTCAGTTAAAATTATACTTTAAGGATAAATTTTATACTCTTAAAAAGGTAAAATGTAAAGGATACAAGTCACAAATTATAGACTATTTAGTACTTCTGGGTCACTTGGGGAACTCTGTTTACAAGAAAGAAAACTAAACATGGGTATTATGTTTACAAATAATTTGAAAATGCACCAGGAAGTTGAACTAATTTATGACAGCCAATACCATATTTTTAAAGCAAAAAAACAGACACTGGTTAGTAAAGCAATAAATTCAGATACACTCTTCCTGTTTTCCTTTCCTTTCCTTTCCTTTCCTTCCCTTCCCTTCCCCTTCCCCTTCCCTTCCCTTCCCTTCCCTTCCCTTCCCTTCCCTTCCCTTCCCTTCCCTTCCCTTCCCTTCCCTTCCCTTCCCTTCCCTTCCCCTCCCCTCCCCCTCCCTCCCTCCCCCTCCCTCCCCCTCCCTCCCCTTCCCTTCCCTTCCCTTCCCTTCCCTTCCCTTCCCTTCCCTTCCCTTTCCTTTCCTTTATAAAAAAAAAAAAAATAAAATAAAAAAAAAAGCTTTCCTTCCTCCCTCCGTCCTTCACTCACACACTCTTCCTGTTTTCCTTTCCTTTCCTTTCCTTTCCTTTCCTTTCCTTTCCTTTCCTTTCCTTTCCTTTCCTTTCCTTTCCTTTCCTTTCCTTTATAAAAAAAAAAAATAAATAAAATAAATTCAGATACAACAACTGTTTTCAACTGAATGGGTAAAATAAAGTCAAGAAAACTCTTCAAATCTTAATGTGAGACTGCCTACAGCCTGATCACATTAAACTCCCAGATATAAAATACTAGCGGGAATTTGTTCCTACTTTCCAATAAGAATCAGAGTTTAGTATGCTTTGCCCTTCTATTCCTTTGAAGACTGGGAACAGCTGAAGTTGTGACTCCTGGAATTTTGTCTTGAGTAAAATGTTGCTTAGTTTTTCATATTGATAATTTTCTTTTTAAAGTCACATACAATCTAAAGTGGTGCATTTTTCACATTTCTTTTCCACATGCATTATATACCACCTAATTCTCACTATCAGGCAGACAATGAATGAGTGTCGTAGGACAGAATCCTCATGCAAACTCAGAGTAACTGACTTGCCCAAGTGAAAAGGAATACAATTCTCTTCTGTACTGCCATAGCTCTTGATTACTTTCATTTAAGCTACACTCTCCCAGTTTCTTAGATAACTGTTGATTTAAGAATGATACTGTTAGATACCACATTAAATCATACAAGTAACAGAGGACAATATGTGGTGGTACCAAGTAACATAGAGTCCTTTCCGTTTACAAAATGCTTTCACAAATATTCTTATTTGAAGCTTGTAAGAGCTCTGTTACACTTATTTTTCATATAAGAAAAGAGGCAGAGATGCACATCTACATACTGTTATATGAAAGAGTACAGTGATCTTTCCTATACTAAAGTTGTCTCAAGAGAATGTGACTGGAGTAGAAAGGTTTATTTCAGTCTCAAATTTGCTTTCTATAAACCATTTACATAGCTATTAGAGGAATCAGCTATTATATGAGGAATTTACCTAATGTCACAATTATCTCACATTGGAAACAATTATAGTGAGTATATAGTTCAGAATGATGTACTTTTTAAAAAGAATATTGTAGAATTAATTCTGACTGGTAATCAAGACCAACCACAAGCATATTTGGTAGCTAGTATTATTAAACTTTGTTTTTCTAAGCAAGTTAAGTAGTTGAACTGGTATTTCTGTCCATTCTTGCAAAAGAGATAAACTTCACTTCTGATTCAATAGGCCTGGGAGACAATGGACTGGTATAAAACTCTCTAATGGCTAAAAAGTGAGTAAGAAGCATTATATGAGGGCTGAACTCTGGGAAGAAGGACACTGCAACAGAACACATTTTCCTTGCCAGATAATACTTCACTTCTGTGACTTCTTTTCTACTAGCTAAAGAAGATGGGAAGACAACCAGCATGCTGACAAGGTCCAAGAAAGATTACTAATACCAACATCTGCCAGAAGCTATACCCATCCCTGAGAGAATGCAGCAAATGTCTTGCCTTGAAGCTAGAATTGGGAAAACAAGGAATGCATTGTTCATGGCTATTTCCTTTATTTCTGTTGGTTGCTCTAAATGTAAGAGGCATATTTTTCTTTTTTAAGTGTTTATTGTTCCATGTTAGATTCAGTGAACCCATAAGGGTAAGAGAGGAATGAGATAAGTTGTTTCCCCAACAGCCCCTGTTCCTCAAATTAACTTGGAAAAGTCATCTAACAGAGCTATGATACTATATAAAATTAATAATTAAAATCAAATACAGTACAATTTTTGTCTAATCTCTCATATTGCTTATACCCAAACGGAAACGCTCACCATAATTAAAGTTGCTCAAATTGCTGCTATACTTCCCACTGGGAGGATTATAAATCTGCCTGGCATCCCTTTTTGGTCCTGCTGGAGATTTCTTGGGAGGTGAACCTGACGTTGTGTCTTCAGTGGCTCTCTTTTGCCTACAATGATAGGATGAACAGCAATTAAAAAAATATTCTCTTATGCCAGAAGCTATCAATGTTTCAGGAAAGACATTCTAAAGAGGACACTCACATCAGAAA
Organism: Microcebus murinus; assembly: GCF_040939455.1. Taxonomy (NCBI): domain Eukaryota; kingdom Metazoa; phylum Chordata; class Mammalia; order Primates; family Cheirogaleidae; genus Microcebus; species Microcebus murinus. The sequence goes on from NC_134107.1 coordinate 24,414,666, forward strand.
AAAGGAAATAATGTTCGGTGTCAGCAAATTAACCATAGCTTGGTTATGCAGACATTGTCAGAAGGCATTTACAAGGCTTTAAAATAATCTGAAATATGTAGCTTCATAGGCTTACATTTAAATGACTCACTTTATAATACACTTGTCAGAAAATTCTAGTTATGCTACAATACAAAGCCTGAAAATTCTAGGGTTGTACTCTACCAGTTTATTTCACAAATACTAGAATTAGATTTTGTATCTTAAGTCATGCTTCTAATAGTCCTATTTTAATGTTATTAAGAATCACTTAACTAACAATGTACCATTTTGTACAGTAAATGCAACTGAATTCTGATTTTGATAACACTCAAATCCCTTTTAAATATATTTCTTACCCCATCTCAACTTTCTGTACAGGTTTCCAGGATAATGTTACTGTGCTCTTATAAGAAGGAGGAATGTGGAAGAGATCCTGAAAAGACAAAATTTGACAAGATTTCTGATGTATCTGTTGGTGGCAGGCAATGGTAATGAGGGTAGGAAACAAGGAGATAAAGCTTAAAGATTAAATTTAGGAGGGACAGCTTACATTTACTTCTTGCTCTTGTTACTGGTGACTAAAATAAGAACCCACATAAAATTGCAACAGAAAATTAAACAGAAACAATTTTGTTTACAAATCACTTATTACCTCAATAACATAATTTTGTACATATCACTTAAACAGCAACTAATTCTTTTCTAAATGCCATTCTAAGTTCAGGATAAAAAGATCAATATTTATCAACTTTTATAAACAAAGCTAATAATTAAGTATTTTATTTTTGCACATATGTAGTCAATGAGGTGCTTTAGGGAAAATACAATGGTGCAATCTTCATCTGCCTTGACAGGTTTTTAAGTGGCTCAAAATCAGAATGAAACTAAAGCCCTGGCTAATAATGTTTCTCCCCCTTCAAATATCTAAACACTATCAATAAGGGAAAAACGTATAAGATTTAAATACCAAGTTATCAATATGTGGTAGGAAGTAAACATTTCTTGAATTTTAATGTTAAAATAATCTGGAACTGAAATAGTCTAACCTCATAGTATCTACAAAAACAATGAATGAATTACTAAACATATTTATTCTTTTTTTTTTGAGACAGAGTCTCACTTTAAAAATGAGTATACTAATAAAAATTACCTCTTATTATATAAAACTTAAGTCCAGTGTACCAAAAAATGCAGGGAACTGGCCAATGTACCATGCTTTGAATAAAAAATGCTTGAAGTTTCTGGCTGGAGTGATTCAGCATATGATAATATTATTAACTGAGAAAGGTATCATATTCAGCATAATGATACTATTATTAACATGAACAGTAAAGGGTAAGGCTTCAATTTTAAACATGTTAAATCTTAGGGGACAATAGGAAATTGGGGTATAGTTTGGAGATTCATTAAAATAGAAGTGAAGGTAAGTTGTAGAATTAAATGAGTCTGCCTAGGTAGAAACTAGATAGGTAAAGCTTTTGAAAAATGCCAAGGATGAACCCAAGCACACTAGTTTTTCCTGTGATCTCTTTAAAACAAGTAGTTGATCATGTCACATACTCCTACTCAATTTAAGAAATATTTCACAATTTGCTGGTAAGGCACTTGTGATATCATCATATGTATACAGTTAACTCTCTGTATCCATGGGCTCTACACATCCATACATTCAACCAACCACGGATTGGTTAGGGCAAAAAAATTTGCACAAAGTTCCAAAAAGCAAAATTTGAGAATATAGTCATGTGTAGGCATTATATTAGGTATTATTAATAATCTAGAGATGATATAAAGTATAGGGGAGGATGTGTGTATATATGCAAATACTATGCCATTTTATATAAGGACATAAACATCCATGGATTTTGATATCTGAGGGGTCCTAGAACCAATTCCCCATGAATGCAGAGGGAGGACTGATTGACTGTATTTTTAGTTTCTTCATCCATGGTTCCTGGCTTACAACTCCCGTAACTCTTATAATTTCGTAAGTGACTGCATCAATATCTGGCCTTTTGTCCTTTGTTCCTGAAATGGCTCCAGAGCAATAAAGTTGAGATACTTTTGTTATTTTCAACGAGCACTTTTCAACCACATCTGAGCTTATGTTAATAAGGTGAATTTTGAAAAGTCCCTACATAAACACAGGCTGGAGTAGGGGGACTGGCTGCCAGGGGAACCAACCATGTGTTCAGGGGGTTGGGACACACATTCCTACACCTCACCTCCAAGAAGGGGAGAGGGGCTAAAAGTTGAGCCATCAACCATGGCCAATGATTTAATCAATCATGCCTACATAATGAAGCCTCCCCAAACACCAAACGGACTGACAGAGGGGGGGCTTCTAGGAGGGTGGTGCACACTAAATCCATGTGGATGGAAGTTCCTGCGCCGAGAACCCTTCCAGACTTTGCCTGTCTCTTCATTTGGCTGTTTATTTGTATCCTTTCAAATAGCCTTTATAAGAAACATAGGTGAACCTATTCATCTTCTTTCCCATATACCTTCTTTACTATAGTCATCTTTAGATTGCTTATAATTTTCTGAATAGAAACTTTCTCATCTACATGCATTAGGTCATAGTATTTGTTATGTTTAAAAAGTTCTTAACACCATATTAAATTTTCAACACAGACTTATATCAACAGTTCATATCAAGTCAAATCTCACATTTTTTTTTTTTTTTTTTTTTTTTTTGAGACAGAGTCTCACTTTGTTGTCCAGGCTAGAGTGAGTGCCGTGGCGTCAGCCTAGCTCACAGCAACCTCAAACTCCTGGGCTCGAGTGATCCTTCTGCCTAAGCCTCCCGAGTAGCTGGGACCACAGGCATGCGCCACCATGTCCGGCTAATTTTTTATATATATATATATCAGTTGGCCAATTAATTTCTTTCTGTTTATAGTAGAGACGGGGTCTCGCTCTTGCTCAGGCTGGTTTTGAACTCCTGACCTTGAGCAATCCGCCCGCCTCGGCCTCCCAAGAGCTAGGATTACAGGCGTGAGCCACAGCGCCCGGCCAAATCTCACATTTTAATGTATGGATTTACTGTGAAACTATTATTTATGCTTAAGATTTATAATAAATGGTGGCTTTTATAAAAATTTCCAGAGGAGAAATGAGTTAGTATTCTTACCTCTTCTGTTTTTAATTCCTTTTTACTTTTCTACTTAGCAATATGATATTCATTTCTCAATGTCTAACTCTTTCTTGCTTTCTCTGAAAAGCTTCCCTCTCTTCTGATAAAAAGTACAGACGGCCTTTGAACAACACCAGTTTGAACTGTGTAGGCCCACTTACAGTGGAATTTTTTTCAACAAAAGTTATACCAAGTATCTGCCTACATATAAAATATGTGTTAATTGATTGCTTATGTTATTGGTAAGGCTTCCAGTCAACAGTAGGCTATCAGTAGTTTTGGGGGAATCAAAAGTTATATAAGGCCAGGCGTGGAGGGTCACGCCTGTAATCCTAGCACTCTGGGAGGCCGAGGCGGGCGGATTGGTCAGGAGTTCGAAACCAGCCTGAGTGAGACTCCATCTCTACTAAAAATAGAAAGAAATTAATTGACCAACTAAATATATATATATATATATAGATATACAAAAAAGAAAAAAATTAGCTGGGCATGGTGGAACATGCCTGTAGTCCCAGCTACTTGGAAGGCTGAGGCAGTAGGATCGCTTGAGCCCAGGAGATTGAGGTTGCTGTGAGCTAGGCTGATGCCACGGTACTCTAGCCTGGGCAACAGAGTGAGACTCTGTCTCAAAAAAAAAAAAAAAAAAGTTATACAAGGATTTTTGACTGCACAGGAGGGTGGGGGGGTCAATACCCCAATCCCTGTGTTGTTGAAGCATCAACTGTAATTATTCCATACGATTTTTACCAGATTAGCTTTGAGGCAAACTACTCTCAATTTTGTTACTGTCAGGCTTTGCACACTCTAGATGTTACAGATATCATTTCTTTCTCCCACTTGGCTACAATAATGTTAAGTTGTAGTAATAAGTGATGGCTACTTCGGGATTCTGTTTTTGTTCTCTCAAGTTAATAGTTTTTTGTTTAGGTTAGCAGATGCTCAGGAAGAGTAAACAGAACTGAAGGGTATTTATGGCTTAATGATAAGTTATACCTCTAGGCAACAGTACAGAAAGCTCTTAGTTCATCATATAGACAAGTTTACAGAAAAGACTATGGGAAAACATTTCACGTGCTACATAGCACATGTCCATTCTTAGAGTAAGTGAAGCAGAGTTTTCTGGCTATTCAAAAGGACCCCAAAGCATTAAGACTCAGAGCTTAAGTCACTGAAAATTCTGACTTTAAATCTTCTGCTTCAATGCCTTGAGTCATAGGAAATTTGCATGCCACCTTTGTGTGCTGTAACTTCTGAAAAAATTTTAAATAAATAAAACAGTGTTGTTTTATAATAGCTACAGAAATGCCACCTGGTATTATAAAACACATGGAAAATCTCTTGCGCTGATTTTTTTAGCTAGCTGGTTGGGTTAGGTAAGAAAGGAAAACTTACCTTGATTAAAACATTGATATTATTTGTTATTTTTAATGCAACGACTTTAATCTTGTTCTGCAAAGGGAAACCAAAATTAAATTAAAATGCCATAACTTCTATGATGCATACTCCATTCCGACATAGAACTAGAGTAATTACACTTCTCTTTCAGAATCACTTCTACAGTCAGTAAATTCCTTGGTTTAAAACCATCGAGAAAACTTATTCCTATTCTGGACTCTAAACAACTCTAGAGATGACAAAGAAAGCAAATAATCTTTATGTTGCCTTAATAGATATAATGTTATTATAGATAACATTAAAATGTTATCTATAATTTACCTGAAAAATGAGTAAGGGATAGGTCATATGCATAAAGGAGTTGTTTTAAAAGAAATCACTTTAAGTTACAGGAAGACATAACGAAAATCTAAAATATTTCACCAGGACTGGAATGAGGACTGATTAAATTAGGTGAGATCAGGGAAAACTAAAAAAAAATCCCAATATAAATCTATATAATTTGGTATGAAGTTGGCAATATATGAGATGTGAGCCAGTATTTCTTACCTCTTCTGTTTTTAAGGCCTCGCCTGTTTTACCCTGGAGAGCCAAGCGAAGTTGTCTAATATAAACTTGCAAACCTCGTGCAAAGTACTGCAGCCTACATGAAGAAGTTATTTGTTAATTAGCAATTCATCCATTCAATTTTGTTTTTAAATTTAATCTTCTACTATAGCAATACAACACTAAGTGCAGAAATGGGTACATGACCAATAAATTAAACAGTAATGTCCTAAGTTGACAGAGCTTCAAATGTTAAACCTCGGCCTTACCACACAGCAGTGGATGGTAACAGTAACACAATGGCTCAAGCATTTAAGATGTGAATTTGTTAATGGAACAATCAATACAAAGTGTCTTCATGAAAACAACTTCTACTGATTTCTCCAGTGCTGCTCCTCTGGTAACACAGTAAGATATTATTAACAATATAGCACCTACAGTTTAGAGTACCCCCTATTGGCCAGGCACTGTGCTAAAAGCTTTATATTCATTATCTTGTTAAATTCCTGCAACTCTATAAGGTAGGTACTATTATCATTTAAATTAACAGCTGAGAAAAAACATAGGGAGTTAAGAGAGGTTAGAGAATCTGCCCAAGATCATAATGCAAGTAGGAAGAGTCAGAGTCCACTTTTTAAAAAGTTCACCTCCCTGCAATGATTTGTTATGCCATTTCTGTCATAGGTTTACACACATGTCTGTTTTCTGGATCCTCCAATTTGTTCCACTGGGGTAAGGCAGGGAGGATTTGTCAAGGATTGAACCACCTCAATATATCACCTGATTTTGAAATCTTTGAGCTTTTCTGCATTCAGTTTGGCTGTTAAGAAATCTGGAAGTTTTCGGCCCAACTGGTGAAAGCTGTACAACAAACATTCCACATAACTGAACTGCAGCTTGGGTTCTTCATTACCAGCATTCTCACCATTTTCTGCTTCTTCTGGAGGGAGGGGCATATATTCCTAAGAGATGAAAATGTAGTGATGTTTGCAATCTGCTACACCAAGATAATCAAGTAATTATAGGGGATGCTTTTAAGACAAGGAGCATTTCAAAACTATTATACCAAAAACAGCATTGCAATTGGATATGCTACTTTGGTTAAAAGAAAATAGAAGAATTTAAAAAATTTAAAAATAATTAAAAAAAACCCTATTATACCAAAAAACAGACACCTTAAATAAGATTTCTTTTTTACTTACTGGATCAATGCTCTAGCCTGCCAACTATCAATATTAACCTATGTTACAGTTGTTACTACAACTAATGAAAATCAAAGTAGTTAACGTTCATTAGGCACTTATGCATGAAGGAAATGAAGTTCTGAGAGCTTATGTAACTTTCCTGTGGTGACAAAGTTAGGAAGTGGAAGAGTCAGGATTCAATCTAGGCTTGGCATCAAAAGTTGATGCTCCCGTGGCTGGGCATGGTGGCTCATGTCTGTAATCCTAGCACTCTGGAAGCCAAGGCGGGAGGATCGCTTGAGCTCAGGAGTTTGAGACCAGCCTGAGCAAGAGCAAGACCCTCATCTCTACTAAAAATAGAAAAAATTAGCCTGGCAACTAAAACAAACAGAAAATTAGCTAGGTGTGGTAGCTCATGCCTGTAGTTCTAGCTACTTGGCTAGAACAGGAGGCTGAGGCTGAGGCAGGATGATCCCTTGAGACCAGGAGTTTGAGGTTGCTGTGAGCTAGGCTGACACTATGGCACTCTACCCTGGGCAAGAGAGACTCTGTCTCAAAAAAAAATAAAAAGTTGATGATCTTAAATACTATGCTAACTACAAAAATCTTTTGAACATTTGTCCATATTGTTTAAGTATTAACTCTTATTACATTCAAAGTGCTGCCAATAGCGTTCGATATCAGTGCTATAACACCTCAATAAGTATTACAGGTCTGTATGAGACTCAATTAAAGGTAAGGGCCTAACACTTATCACTGTCTCACTTACACAATTGCTCACAGGAGATCACTAAGTGATGCTGATAATGATTTTATCAGATGGCCTATGTTCTCCAAAATTATAACTTAATCACTTTGGTACATCATTCACCGGCCGCGAAACCTTGCCCACAGCCGGCACTCAGAGTCTGCACGATAGTTTGTGCTGTGCATTCATGACGAATCTGTTTTGCTCTTGTGTGATGAGGAAAGCTTTAAAGCACTGAAAGCTTGATTTACTTTACAGGTAGCTTTACTTGTAAATCAGAATAGGTAACATATACACACATGTTTTCATTATGTTATTTTTAAATGTTCATGATTTTATTTTGATAAATGAAAAATTAGAAAAATCATATCACAGCTGTTGGCTAAAGTTGCTGTGCGTGTCCATCTGTGGCTATCGACTATAGTCAACACTGGTACTGAAATGGTTAAATGATAGAGTTTATTTCCTGGTTGCTAAACCTACCTGGTAGCTACCTAGTTAGTGACCTGGAGCAAATGACCTTTTCTAATGTTAACTTCAGTTTTCAGACGTTTTGGCCTAATGAGGAAAGAGCTGATCTATTAGAGGCCTAATCAGTTAGAGCTAATTTCTTTTACAGACATAAAATTATTTTGATACTGGAATAATAGAAAGATCTATATAAAGCTCATATTATATTTTATGCAAAGCATCAACAAAAGAAATGCCAAGATTAAAACAGAGTTTTTAAAAAAGTAGACAGGTGGCCTGAGTGGTTAACAACATTTGCTAGGATTATTGTTAAATTGAAATTTCAAAATCTGGTTCTCATAATCTAGAAATTAATGCTAAATTAGATTTGGGGGATCTATGTAGGCCACATCTATGACACAAAGAAAGGAAAAATTTCTTACCAATAACTTATCAAATAGTTTCCTTAAATTTGTTTCTAGCTTCTCCATGTCACCACAAAATGAACTCATCTCTGCCAACAATTTCAATACCTAAAACACAATATTCACTGTTATTACCACTAGTTTTTGAATAAGCAAAGACTATAAAATGAGAATAATTCTAGATAACTATTATTTCACTTATTTTCAATTATGCTTTCATGGGATCATGTTCAAACTGGAAAAAACCCTTAGAGATGCAGCTCTGTATTTTACCATTGAGGAAAGTGAAGGTCAGAGATGTGACATGGCAAAGTCAGAGTGTTATGTGAGTGGCAGGATATACCCTAAAACCCAGATCTCATGACTCCTAATGTATCTGTGATAAGAAGTAACGAGAAGAATACACATGACACTTTATGCTACAGGTTAATGATAGTGCTAATTACAATGCAAAAAATTATAGATATATTAACTTAGTTTGTACTATAAAGAAACACTTAAAACTCTCAACAGCAAAGAATTATTTACTAACATTCAAGGTGGGACACATTTGTTATTAAATTTACTCTCTGGATATTCACTCAAAATATTGGTAATTATCGCTATCCTCAAGGTTTATCCCTGCTTTACCCAATCCCAGTCTCATGCAGCTAGCCCAGGATATTCAAAGCAAACAACACTGTCAGGGCACAGTGAGACACTTCTCTATCCTGAAGATCTGTGAGAGGAATGGCACATGCATTTCCATATTTCGGTCCAATTCAACACTCATTAAGGACTCTTCATTATCAATCTCTACACTAGATTCTGGGCATACAGAGAATAATCAGGTTAAATTACTCCTTCAGAAATCAAATCTAAGTGAGTGTTTTACATTTTTGTTAAAATGTGACAATGCCTTTTTAGTGCTAAAGCAGAAATATTCTCTTACCTCCAACTGTATATCGAGACCCTCCACTGGGGTAGTTAAGGTACTGAGGTTAGGGAGAACCTGCTCACAGAAATAAGTCACAAACCTTGTGGAATGGACATTTTTCTGTAAAAAATCAAAAGAAATGAAGTGGTCAAAAAGGAGAAATATTTCTTGAAATTCATTCAATAAATGCTAACTGAGCATTATAGCATCCAATAATATGACTAAAAATACACTACAGTACACACACAGCACACCCCAGAGATAACCTCAATAGATGATCTGTGAGGAGACTTCAAAAAGTTCATGAAAAATGGAATTAAAACATAAAAATAAAAAATACAAATGTTTCTCAACATTACCTCCATCAAGTTTGAGACACTTCTGTAAGTGATACTAGCCATTCCTAAATAACTGAGGGAATTAATCATGTCAATGTAGTCTTTTTAAAAAATTATTAACTGAAAAAAAAAAGGGTGTCCTTTAAAGATTTAAGAAACAAAAAGAAATCAGAAATAGTCAAATCAGAACTGTAAAGTAGATGCCTAATAATTTTCCATTGAAGCTCTCACAAAATCGCCCTTGTTTAATGAGAGGAATGAGCAGGAACATTGCCGTGGTATAGAAGGTATCTCTGGTGAACCTTTTACCTGAACATTTTTCTGAGAAAGCTTTCTCAAAACCCTCTCATAATAAGCAGATGTTATCTTTCTTTGGCCCTCCAGAAAGTCAACTAGCAAAATGCCTGGAGTATCCCAAAAACTGTTGCCATGCTCTTGACTGGTTGGTCCTCTTTTGCTTTGACTGGACCACTTCTGCCTCTTGGTAGCCACTGCTTTGACTGTGTTTTGTCTTCAGGATTGTCCTGGTAAAGCCACATTTCATCTCCTATAATTCTTTGAAGAAAGGCTTTGGGATCTTGATCCCTACAGCTGATCTGGATGCAATGGTTTTGTCACCCATTGGGTGGAAAGTTTATTCAGTCAGAATTGTGTAAGCTGAACCAACTGAGATGTCTATAGTGTTGGCTCTTGTTTCTGCTGTTAATCACTGGTCCTCTTTGATTGGGGCATAAACAAGACATTTTCCTTGAAAATTGATGTGGACGGTTTGCTACTTTGGGAGTCATTTTCAACACTGTCTCGTCCTTTCTTAAAATGAGTTATCTGTTTGTAAACTGCTGATTTCTTTGGGGCACTGTCCCTGCTTTTCATAAAGCTTCAGTGATTCACCATTCTTCAGCCCAAGCTTTACCACAAATCAGATGCTTGTTCTTGCTTTAATTTTAGAATTCATGTTGCTCTGATAGGGCTCTTTTCAAACTGATGTCTTATACTTCCTACTGCCTCAAACTAGATCCTATTCATACATGTTATAACAAGTTAGTATGAGTTTATTTTGGTGCAAACAATTTTGAAATCCATACATAATTTTTTCATAATATGCATTTTCCATGAACTTTCTGAAGACCCCTCATATCCTGTGTTGCAAAGTCATCTGGAGCATTGGAACCTATCTTTGAACTCTTCCTTAATTCTCACATGAAATTTGGGGGGACATTTTAATGGTGGACTTTCACACTGCACATTTCGCAAAAAGGATACTTCCTTTAAACTGTATTTTTAAAACTAAGTTATGCACATCCCAGAAGATTCATGGCCAGGGAAAACACAAAGTCTGAGACAGAATGCAAAATTCTTATGACTTTTTTTTTTTTTTTTTGAGACTGGGTCTCACTATATTGTGCAGGCTGATCTCCAACTCCTGGGCTCAAGTGATCCTCTTGCCTCAGCCTCCTGAGTTGCTGAGACTATATATAGGAGCATGCCACCAAACCTGGCATCTCATGACTTTTAAAAATCTAAAATGCTCCAAAATCCAAAACTTCCTGAGCATAGACATGATACTCAATGGTCATGCTCAAAGGAAATGCTCATTGAAGGATTTCAGATTTTCGGATTAGGGATGCTTAAACTGGCACTATGCAAATAAATATTCCAAAATCCAAATTCCAAAACATGTCTCATTCCAAACATTTCAGATAAGGGATATTCAATGTGTATTCACTTTATTGTGTTAAGAATACTTTTATGGAAAGGTTTAAAGAGAATGTTAAAGTGAATATCTATAGAAATATAAATAGCTGATAGGATAATCAAAGTACCAACTACGTAAAACAAAGAACTTACAGAAAAGAGGGGTACTGCCTGCCGAGTGCACTGTAAGAGCCTGTCCACACAGTCGGGATCTGAGGGATTGAAGGTCTGCTCTAGATCAGCCTGTTCAGCCACCAACTCTACAAGTTGCTGTCTTCCACTCACTGTCTGTAAGCTTTTTAGCCCAGACAGTATCTTCATGAACAGAACAAATTCTTCACCAGTCACATCTTCTAGGACCTAGAAAAGAGAAAAGTCAGGATAATAGTATCTTTATCGCTTGAATAGGAAAGAAAAACCAATATGGAAAGAGAGTAGCAAATTTATTTCAGTTATTAAAGTCAGTGTGATATTAATGCTTCTGAAATACTGATGAAGAGAGCCAATCAGAGTTGAGGCCATAAGGTAAAGCAAGTTAACTGAATTCCTTAGTTATCCCTCAGGACAATGAGGACAGAAAAACTGGTCCATCTTGACAGAGTACAAGACACAGTGGCCACCATATAAGTAGGTAAGAAGAAATTAGATGATAGACTTCCAACATGGAAGAACATCCATTTAAAAGCTCTGGAAAGTGGTAAACTATTCTGATATTCCCACGTGGAAAGCTGTTCTTTTCTCTGTCACTGAAAAAATCTTATCAGGAAGCAAGTGAATGATGCTATTATAGAGAACACATTGAATCTTCTTGAACATATAAAAATAGTAAGTTATCTCTAAACTTTGGCACTGTAAAATGAGTGAAAAGTTAATTGTAGCACACCTTGCCAATCTCAGCATCTGTAACTATGCTAGGTGCTGGGAGGACAAATAAGCATGATCTCACCCTTGAAGAGCATATAGTGTCATAGGGTAGGATGAAAAAATAGACCATTTCAATATAATATATTTCATTTTGAAATGACCAAGAATACTATGAAAGAATACCCTAAAATGGGGAAAAAGAGTAGGAATTAGGGAAAGTTTCCTGAAGAAGGTGATTTGTACAAAGACCTGCAGGATGCACAGATTTTGAGGATAATACCACATAGGATTTAAATGTGATTACAACTCTAAATTAACGCACTGATTCATCATTACAAGTAACCAAAGCACTAAATAACGATATAAGAAAGACTTGAAAGTTCTGTGGTGGTTCTGATGGGATATACCATTTTATACACAAGCCACACATTGCACTGATGAATACTGCCAATTACAAATATGTTCTTTTTCTACTAAATGATGACTGAAACATACCTTTTTGGATTCTGTTAGTATAAGCTCCTCCACTTCCTTTGTTAAGACTTCATCCGGTAAAGTTTTAAGTTTTGTAGAAAGGAATTTAATTGCTCTTTCTCTAACGATGTCCTCTCCTTGAAGTATTTGGCTGAACAACCCACCTAACGTCCCTGCAAAATGACATACAGTCTGTAGTAAGTCAATTCTATGATGAAGTTTTTCATTTTAATTCAATTTATAGCATTTCTTCTCAAACAAGTTAGTAAGCATCCTAAATTGCATCAATACAAGTTAAAATTAGTTTGAAATTTCTACAGCCCCAACTGTAAGAGTGATTATGTGCTTTGTTTATGGACACAAAGCCAGTGTGAGCATGACTTTCCTTTTTTAAAAATCATTATTTGGGGCCGGGCGCTGTGGCTCACGCCTGTAATCCTAGCTCTTGGGAGACCGAGGCGGGCGGATTGCTCAAGGTCAGGAGTTCAAAACCAGCCTGAGCAAGAGCGAGACCCCGTCTCTACTATAAATAGAAAGAAATTAATTGGCCAACTGATATATATATAAAAAATTAGCCGGGCATGGTGGCGCATGCCTGTAGTCCCAGCTACTCGGGAGGCTGAGGCAGAAGGATCACTGGAGCCCAGGAGTTTGAGGTTGCTGTGAGCTAGGCTGACGCCACGGCACTCACTCTAGCCTGGACAACAAAGCGAGACTCTGTCTCAAAAAAAAAAAAAAAATCATTATTTGGAAGAATTTCTTTAAAGTGGCAAAGGGAATTTTTCTAACAGATTACTCATGAAAGAATTCGATCTGTTTTTGCAACTATTTCTGCTGGTTTTTCTAGTCACTAACATCTTGAGCTGAGGAGACTTTTTTCAGAATATAAAGAATTTTTATGAAATAGATCTCTAGATGAACCTCAGACTTTATCTTTAATTAGTAACATAAAACTCCCTGATTTTTTCTAAACACCAAACACAATTCAGAATAAGAACTGGCCTTACCTTTTGCATCCATCTTAAATATACTTAACAGGGCATTGTTCACTAGGTTAAATTCTGCAGAGTCATCTGGATAGAGAAAAAGCAGCACAACGAATGTAAAACATATTAAAAATACCATATGCTTCAATTTCAAACTTAAGATTCAATATAGTTTCTCAAAGATTACATTGACAGGAGACTTATAACTAAGTCACTTCCTCAAGTACCAAAAAGAGACATCTTTCTTATTATAAGTGTAGAGAACTTAATCTGGCATGCCTGAAAAACTTTTATGTTGATAGTACAATTATGAAACTACAGGAAATTGGGGAAAAAATTATGATGCATCAAAATTCCCAAAAGAATCCAGTCATCATGGCTGTATAAACAGATTTAAAAACAAAACAATGCTAGAATTATTACACAATCAGAATTCATTAAGCTTCTGCACCAGCCACTAGAAAGGAGTAAAAAAAAAGTCATTAAGCTTCAAATTACTGAATGAAAAGGTTAATTACTATCAGAGGAAGGACCTTTAGCACCCTCCCCCAAAGCTAAAAACAGAGTCACTATTTCAGAGGGAAGTTATATTTAGATTAAAAGATAATAATAAAGTCCCTTACCTGTCTGTAGAAGTTGGGTTAGTATATCTGCCACTCGGGGAAGATTTTCTCCAGTGGCAAATTGAGGCAGCTCTTTAATTGCTTGACGTCGAATCTGGGCATGATTTTAAACAAGAATTAAGCAAATACTATCATCTTTAAAACAATAAACTCAGCTTTTTTTTTTTTAAAAAAAAACTAAAACTACAGAGAAACCATAATTAGGGACATATGAATCACAAAAATACAAAACATGAGATTTCTCGCAATTTACAAAATAATCTGCTCCAATTTAGTTTTCATGTTTCACAGAATAAATAAAGTAAAATGTAGTGGAAAGGGATGTTAAGCACAGTATCTGACCAGAGCAGACAGATATGAGATTATAAACAACTATTTATATACCAATGATACACAACTGTTGGTTTTTTTTCTACCTTTGGGCATATAATACAGTATTCCTTAAATATAGCTACTTTGGCAATGTCATAGCTAATAACTGCTTACTTTAGAATATTCAGTATTGAGTACTTAATACAACTTTTGTGGCTATCTTCTATGAGCTTAATTCCAAATACTGATCTTGACTTATTAGAGTTTACATAAAAAAATGTACAGAGTTCATGTCCAGCAAATTCTGCAAGAAATACTGGTGATTCACTGATCTCATTTGAAAAGCCAGGACCTAATAGTTTAAAATTCTTAGGAACCTGTATCAGAAGCCAGAAATGCCAACAGTTAATTATGTTCCAAGGAAAACTATTTCTTCTTATGCTGGTAATACAATTTTTAAACAGACCAATTATTTTTGTGCCATGCAAAACATATAAGGGTATTGAAACTACATTTTGGGATGTGACACTGTTAATACTTTAAATATTCAAGTGAGCACAAATTGAAAACAGTCTAATTTCATATGTACAACCAACAACAATTTATGAAAAAGATATGAGCCACCTGTTTTTTTTTTGAGACAGAGTCTCACTTTGTTGCCCAGGCTAGAGTGAGTGCCGTGGCGTCAGCCTGGCTCACAGCAACCTCAATCTCCTGGGCTCAGCGATCCTACTGCCTCAGCCTCCTGAGTAGCTGGGACTACAGGCATGCGCCACCATGCCCGGCTAATTTTTTGTATATATATTTTTTTAGTTGGTCAATTAATTTCTTTCTATTTTTGGTAGAGACGGGGTCTTGCTCAGGCTGGTTTCGAACTCCTGACCTTGAGCAATCCGCCCGCCTCGGCCTCCCAAAGTGCTAGGATTACAGGCATGAGCCACCGCGCCCGGCCGAGCCACCTGTTTTTAACAGTGGATAATGGATAAGCAAAACAAAGTATTTTAGGATTCTATGCAGCTTTCGTAATTGAAAGGTGAGAAAAAGAACTAATACATTTTCTCAAATGTAGATTTAAGCCTGGGTATGGTGCCATGCCAGAGCTCATTGCAGTATTTCATTATACACTGGTACGATTGCAGTATTTCATTATACACTGGTACGATTGCTACTTAAATTATAACAGCCACACACAAAAATCATCTGAAAGATTGCTGAAAAGTGTTATTCACAAACTTACTGATACATCTTCATCCTCACAGAGGTCTAACTGTGCATTGATAGCAGAATCAGCCAATTCTGGAAAATGCTTAAAGAATTTCGGAATAAACTGAGCCGCTAATCGTTTTTCCTTAGTACCACCCTTCACACCATCCAGTATCACTTGATAGGCATCTTTATGCTGAAAAAGAATAAAGCAGAGAAGACAAATCAAAGAGCTGGCAAGAAAAATTTAAATCTTATTTTTCCATATAAAATATATAAAGGGTAACTGAAGTCTATTCATAATTGATGTTAAACTATTTGATGAAACTGATGCCTACTAGTGGTAGAAATTTTGATTATTTCTAGTTTGAATATGTTGAAATGTCTTAACTTTCTAAGGGCTTGCTGTGCTTGGGATGCTGCATCCCAGTTTAGATACCTGTGTGGAGCCCATATTTAGGCTTAAATTTTACCTCTGACGGTCCAGGATCTGACAAGCTTCCCCCCACCCCTTTGTTAACTGAGGTCTCAGAAAATGAGTTTAAAAGACTCCAATTAAATTGGTGATCACAGTGATTTAGTGACACAGCTAAGAAAGTAACTACAATAAAATATTTCAAATAGTATAAAGCACTGATTATTTTTCAACTTCCAACACAGTTGTATATTTCAGTTAGATACATAAGTTTGTAATCCTGACAAGAAGCTTTAATCATCAACACTTTAAATGTATTTCTAAAACTGTGTATTTTGGTGTGTGTTTAATACCTAATTTGAAAGCAGAACTCTAAAGAAATCAGTAAGATTCTTTTAAGTAAAAGTCAGGTATAATTTGCTCTACATTCATCAGATATATTCTAAAAGAAAAAAATTGTGGTCCTGATTGTCAAAACACAACCAATAGGCATAAGTGGCCAGTGATGCAGCAGGTAAGGCCATGTTTGCATCTAGGATGCAACTTATAAGAAATAAAGCGTTACTTTAGAGACGTAGTTTCAACAAACATATTTCTC
This sequence comes from Microcebus murinus, assembly GCF_040939455.1. Lineage (NCBI taxonomy): Eukaryota > Metazoa > Chordata > Mammalia > Primates > Cheirogaleidae > Microcebus > Microcebus murinus. The sequence continues at coordinate 24,430,995 of NC_134107.1, forward strand.
AAGTATGATACAAAAAAAAATTGGCTAAGCTATATTACCACTTTCTTCCTCAGACTCAATAAGTCTAGTTTGCATTTGATACTAAAGTAGGTTGTTAATACTTCCACATATTTTTGAGGGATTATGAACTTGGTTGATTTGTGATTTTAGCTTCATCATACCAAAACAAACAAACAAAAACCAAAAAACCTACTAGAAGAGTAGTATTTCATGAAGTAAAAGTCAGTAAAGCCCTGAAGAGCTCTTTTACCCTGAAGAGCTAGTGTATTCAATGATTAAGAGAACAGGAGAAATCAGAGTTTAGGCATTACATAGATGTACTCTTAGATCAGCCTAATTGTCATAGTCCCTAAACAGGTATCTGATATTTTTTTTAACTTTTAGAAGATTTGACTATGTAATATTTATCTACATTTTAAAATTAAGTAAATTCATAAAAATTTGAAGCAGAATTTAAAATAATGGTGGGCCACAGCTTACTCTATTATGGCAGGTCGGCAACCCTGTCCAGAGTGCAGTGGAAAAGAGATTAGACAGGTAAAAAGAACACACAGCAGAGGAAGAAGACCTGAACAAGAAGTAGCAGAGGCAGAACAGGGGAAAGTAGGAAGAGTAAGTAAGTAGAACATGGCAGTTATAAGAGGAAAGATAATAGAACAGGAAGGTTTTGAAGTATTAAATAATGCCTCACTTAGAATTATCACCTGCAGTTTGCTTATTAGAAAATACATGCTTGTGTGTGTGTATAAAGTAAAAGTTACCTTTTTCAATTATCAGAGATAATCCTTGTAAACTTTTTTTTTTTAACACTTATATCTGTTCTTTCTTCGTATATATATTTTCAACTTTGAGAAAAGAAATGTCTACTGAAGGCTGAAGGGCAAAGTACAGAGCAAGTAGAAAAGCAAAAATAAATAAATAAATAATAATAAAAAAAGAATTTAACACTTAAAGACTTAGTAATTTAGAAAGGGAATAAAAGTCCTCACATGATATAAACTACAAATATGAAATGCTAAATAAATATATACAAATATAGTGCCAAAGGGGTTCAAAAAGGATCTGATCTGCTTTAGGGAAATTAGTTGATAAAACCTCAGAGGACTTGTGTTTATCCTATCTATTTAGAGGGCACTACCTGGAAGAGTATTGACAATAGTTCAGACAGGATGGCTTGCAGTGACAACAATCTGAGCAACTGTGGTACTCACCTCTCTGGCAAAGGCTAAAAATCAAAATAAAAGGTAGATGAAAGTTCAAACTCAAATATGGTCTCAGAAGCGTCCAGCCAGCATATTTCCCAAGAAACCTAAGTCTTGATTGTAAATCTCAAAAGTTAATATGAAAATCAGGCTTTGCTACATCAAGAACATGAATATGGCTTTAATCCCTTTAAAAAAAGTTAATGGTGTTCCCTCCTTTAAGTTGCTCTTACTTTTGCTGGTTAAGATTACAAGCAAAATCCTAAAACCTACTATCTTTTTTGGTGAGCAGTTTTAGACATCTTCTCTAAATGAAAGTATTATACAATAGAGAAGAATTCATAGGCATTATGGTTTGTCCAGCTTCAGTTCTACCAGAATTCACTGTTTGAGCCTGAGCAAATTGCTACACTTCATCATGCAGGTATCTTTTGCTCTTTAGTTGCTTGACAGCTGTCATTACAGAAGGCAAGGATTGTCCGTCATCTACAGGGAATTGTGCTAAATTCCAGTACCTAGCACAGTGTACATGGTTGGTGCTCAAAAATGTACTGAACAAATTGTGGGCCCTCATTAAACTCTAGACGAAAGGGTATCTCTTTGGTTTTTCAAAGGCTTGTCTCTTAAACACCCTTCCTAAATTAATAGCAGATTTTTGCCACGACAAAAACATTTTTGACCTCTTTGAGAGAACTCTCATTTCAATCTGGTTTATGTAATTAAAAGTGACATAAGAGGGAAATGTGAGCAACTCTCAATTATGATTAATAGTACTACATGTAAGTTCCAGCTTGGTTTCAATTTGTTATACTCTAAATATGTGGATGTCAACCTTTTTTCCAATCCAGCAAAAAGTGAGAGTAGGGGGACTGGACAGCACGATGTGTATGGTTTCAAAGAATCCCTAGAAGATTCTTGATAAATCTCTTTGGGAGAGCATCAACTATGAACTGATTGAGAATCACTGTTCTAGCTTCCACCTCATCCCCTCTGCTGATGCCCAACAAAGTCCAATGTAGGCAGAACAATGTGCTACGATCTTCTCCAACTCAGTCACAGACAAATTAAACAACAATTAAGAATATCTTCACTACTAGTTCTGGGAACAACAAAAATAAACTATGATTGACAATAGTGTCTCTCATCTTGTTTTAATGGACAGAAAATTCCTCCTTAACGACTGACACAAGACAGATTCTATTCACTTTTATAAATGGTCAGTCAGTATACATGTCCCATTAACAGTGAAATTCCCCAAGGAAATGGAAATAAGTAGGGAAGGAAAACCATCTGATACTTGAAACTGGTATGTTCACAATTCTAGATTAAATTTCAAAAAGGCCACAATGTAAACATTTTTTTGTTCAGCTCAGAAAGGTTACATTTGAATCACACATGTCCAGAAAAGAGGATGGGAAGGGTACTGCCATAGCTTTGCTAACGTTATGTTAGACTCTAGAATCTTCCACTCTCTACTCCAAGGGATGCATAAGCAGAGAATCCTATAAAATTCTAAGCATTGAAAAACGGGATTTCTAAAACAATGATCGAGATTATCTCTAGGAGAGCCTGGTTCTTTACCCAAGAAAACACTCATCAACTCCTCAAGTTCAATGTACTCCAATACTTGGAAACTCACACAAAAATCCAATGGCTCCTACCAACCATTCAATACTGCTGAGAAACTGTGTCTGCGGCAAACAAAGCAAGAGAACTCTTCCAGACGAATCTAGCCCTGCACCTCCCTACTCCCTGTTGCACTGCCTTATTCTATTTTCTTCACGACCCCCTCCATCTTTCTTATTTATTTATCACTAGACTCCCTCACCAAATGTACATTCCAGGAGACCACGGATCTTTCCATCTGTACCTCCAGCGCCCGGCACAGCCCCTCGTGCGCGGCAGGCGCTCAGAAAGTGTGCCGAATACATGGAATAGTGAGCCCACATTAAAGTCTGGACGAAAGGGTCTCTCTTCTGTTTTTCGCAAACTTGTCTCCTAAGCGCTCTTCGTAAGTTTGTAGCAGATTTGCCTCCAAAAAGACATTTCTTGACCTTTTGAGGAAAACTCTCAATCTAATCTTCAAAGGACCGAAACCCACCAAAAACGAGGAGAAAAAGTTAAGAGCAATCTGCAGAGTAAAGCTCGAGAGAAGAATTAACGTGAGCCTGAAGGGGCTGAGTTTGGAAACGCCACGATGAGAAAAGGCTGGCCGAGAGAGGCAGGGAAGGCTGGGACCCGGGGGACCGCGGTCTCCAGGGCGAAGCCAGAGTCTACACTCCCAGAGCCCCTCCCCGACGCAATCGCTTGAGGCGGCTGGGAGCCCGCGGGAGGGCGAAGTAGCAGCCCCCGCCCGGCCCGGGGACCGCGGCGGGCATCGCCTTCCAGAGGCCGCGGAGCGCCGGGCCCTGCAGGCCGCTCGGGGACTCACCTGGCCCACTTGCTCCGTGGCATCGGCTAGGATGCCGTAGTTGCGGTAAAGCTCCTCTACCGACGGCATGGTGAGCGACAAGGCCGGGGCCCGCTCCCGCTGTCGTCGTAGTCCCCGGCGCCACTGCCGCCTCGGAACTTCTCCAAGCCCACAACCCACACTATTACGCCTCCAGCTGCCGCCAGTGCCGCCGCCAGTCACCGCGCACAGGGCGGCTCCGCCCCCAACGCTTACGTAAAGTCGTGCGCGTCGGGAGCGGCCTTTAGTGGAAGCCCATGAGCCGCCTGGGGTTTTGTCGCCCTCTAACGCTTGGAGGTGCGAAAAGCGGCAAGGACGATTAGGTTAGCTCACGCCTTTTTGGAAGATGGTGCTTGGCTTGGAGTGATCGTACCAGGAAATAGAAGTGCGGGAGGGAGTGCAAGCTGTATGAGAAGTCACAAACTTTATTTCCTCCCGAGTTAAAGAGAGTAACTTAAATCTGTGGTAATAGAGGGTAGTCGGCCCGCTTGTAAGCACAAAGCATTCAGATGCCATTAAAAAAACCCTCTGTGTCCGCCCAGTGTGGGGCTCCAATTTGGCTGCTGGAAGAGTTTGTCTTTGCTTGCTGCCTGGATAAAGAATTGGGTCCTCCTGATTAGGTTTACTATTCAAGAGGGTAATAAATAAATGAAATCATATATGCTTACTGATAAGAGTTTCTAAGATACGAGTTTAAGTGGGAAAAAAAAATAGAAGTTGCAAAACAGATATAAGGTGAACCCATTTCTGTAAAACAAAGCATACAAAACAAAGTCATGTGTGTATGTGTAAAAGGATGTTAAAATCAAAATTTCAAGATTGAAACATCGAACTATAACAGACGAACTATACGTTTCAAAGCTGAATCCACTTGTGAAGAATATATACAGGAAATGGTTAAAAAATAATTCCCTGGCTCTTGTACCTCTTGATCACCATACCCGGCTTGTCCAGCTTTTCTATGATGACTATGTAATTTTATACAGATTCTCCTTCCTTTGCATTGGATCTGTGGATGATTTCAGAGATCGTTTGGTCAAACTTCCTCTATTCTTACAAAGTCAAAATTCAATCCCAGAGAAAATAATTGGATTGGCTGAGCTTAGGTCACATGTCTGTTCTGTTCAATTAGTTAAGAGCACGAAAGCAAGATTATACAAAGCAAACATTGCCGATGGGGCCCATATCTATAGATGAAGGAGGGTGGGTGAGGAGTGTGAGGAGGGTGTCAATCCCTTTTGGAGGAGTTGCTGTAGCATCTGCTATGATCTGAATGTTTTTGTTCCCTCTAAAATTCATGTTGAAACTTAATCTCCAATGCAATATTAAGAGGTGGGGCCTTTTGGAAGAGATTAGGTCATGAGGGCTCATCCCTCTTGAATGGGATGAAGGTCCTTACATTACTTATATCAGGTGCTTCACACAGCATTTGACTGTTTTTGTCTTTCAGTCCTTCCGCCATGTGAGGACACAGCATTTGTCCTCTCCAGAGGACACATTATAAGGCACCAACTTGAAGCAGAGAGAGCATCCCTTACCAGACACCAAACCTACATGTGCCGTGATTGTGGACTTCCCAGGTTCCAGAATTGTGAGAAATAAAATTCTATTATTTATAAATTACTCAATCTCAAGTATTTTGTTATAGTGGCACATACAGACTAAGATAGCACCGTCTGTCAATGGGTATGCCTGAGGGCCATCTGGATTCCATTCTGTCAAGCTGAGTGCTTGAGTAGAGACTGTGTTTGGGCTCATCATTCAGCAAGTATGTACTGAACATCTCATATGAGCCAGGAATACTGTAGAGTGCAACCAAGCCAAGCAAGCATGAAGCTTACATTCTGTCAGAGGAAGAGAAACAGACAAAATACACACGTAAAATGTGTTTGGTTTACAAAATTAAAGCAGTAACATCAGCATAGAACAAAACCACAGAATAGAAGGGCTTTATATACTGACACTCATGACAGTCTGGAATTAGCCTTACCATGTCTAGAGAGATCTGGGCATGACTAGCACTTTCTCTGGAAATTCACAGTGAGCATCTTTTCCCTTTTATTGTTTATCTATGACACTCAATTCTTTCTAGTTTATACTGCAGTTGTTTGTATACACCTCTACCAAATAATATAACTTGGTGTTCAGGAACTACTTGTTAGATGTTTAATAAATGTTAAATAAATGAAAGAATTGAACTAAGGAATAACAAATAAATTCTAACTTATCTGAGAACAGTGTATTATAGTATGACAAAAGTTTCTACTGATTTCTTGGCAATAGTTCAGGGTTTTTTTACTTTGTTTTTATTTTTATTATTTTATTTTATTTTTAGGAAAACCATTCTCCCCTTCTCCTAACCTCCCTTTCACTCACCTACCTAACAATCAGTGGATTTTGCCCTATTGTGACATTTTGAGTACTGTGACTGTCTTAAAATCTATGTATTTTGTAATTTTGAAGTTGGGTTTTGTTCTCTATTAATTATATATTGAAAGGCTTAAAGGACTACCCCCTCCCCAGCCACTGTTTTGTATGCTTTGTATTTTGGATTAGTCTTTAGCCTACATTCTGAGAGCTTTTATTTTAATCCAATTTCTGTCTTCCAAGGAGGCCTTTTTAATTCTAACAGAAAAGAAGATCATGACTCTCTAGAAAAAACAAAGAAAGATTTTTAAATTAAGGTCTAGCTGGGTTTTAATTGAACTAATGATCATAATCATAGCAAATATCCATTAAGTGTTTACTGTGTGCTGAGTAGCATGTGTGTTATAGTAGTAGCTAAATCTTATGGAGTGACTGCTATTTACCAGGCTTCACCGATTACTTTACACATTTTAACTCATATAATATTCACGACAACGTTTCGTAAAGTAGGTACCAGCATTATCCCTGTTTTATAGATGGAGAAAACAAGACACAGAAAGGTTAAGTACCTGCCTAGAGTCACATAGCTGGTGAGTAGACATTCTTAGGTTCATATCCAGTCATTCTGATGGTTGCACCTCTATTATATCAAACTGCCCCTTATTTGAATGTGTTCATTTCTTTTTTTTTTTTTTTTTTGAGACAGAGTCTCACTCTGTTGCCCGGGCTAGAGTGCCATGGCGTCAGCCTGGCTCACAGCAACCTCAAACTCCTGGGCTCAAGCGATCCTACTGCCTCAGCCTCTCGAGTAGCTGGGACTACAGGCATGTGCCACCATGCATGGCTAATTTTTTCTATATATTTTTAGTTGGCCAATTAATTTCTTTCTATTTATAGTAGAGACGGGGTCTCGCTCTTGCTCAGGCTGGTTTTGAACTCCTGACTTTAAGCGATCCCCAGGCCTCGGCCTCCCAGAGAGCTGAGATTACAGGCGTGAGCCACTGCGCCTGGCCTGGCCTGAACGTGTTCATTTCTAAGTCAGGTGTGGAGTCTCACAGTTCCTTATCAAGGTACTTCCAACCTTCTGCCAGGGGAGTTTCACATACTTTTTAGTGGTACCTACTTCATAGGCTGAATTAGATGAAATAATAGAGATTAAAAACAAATAACAGAGATTAGTGCCTGTGACAGTACCTGGCCCATGTAAGTGCTCAATCACTGTTGGCACCTTTCCCTTGTACCATTTTCAGATCGTGTTAATTTATATTTTAAGAATAAATGATCATTGGTCCCTGCAAGTTGCTCTCCAGAGGTAAATTTGTTGCCTCTGATTCTACTTCAAATATTGGGAACAAGGGTGCATGCGTTTCCCATGGCTGCCATGACAAATTACAACACACATGGTGTCTTAAAACCATTTTATGATCTCACAGTTCTGGGGTGAAATTTATGCTGTCACAGTTCTGGAGGCCAGGAGTCTGAATCTAGATGCTGTGGGCAGGACCACGATCCTTCCAGAGGTTCTAGGGGAGATTCTGTTCCTTGCCTCTTCCGGTTTCTGGTGGCTGTCAGCATTCCTGGGCTCCTAGTTGCATCACTCGAATCTCTGCCTCTGTCTTTACCTGGTCTTCTCCTGCATCTATCAAATCTCTTCTGTGTGTCTCCCGTGAGGATACCGGTTATGGGACTTCAGGCCCACCTGGATAATTCAGGATGATCTCATCTTGAGATCCTTAACTTAATTATATTTGCAAAGACTCTTTTTCCAAATAAGGTCATGTTCACAGTTTCTGGGGATTGGGAAGTGGGCATATGTTTTTGGAGAACACCCTTCAAACCACCAAAAGGATTAAGAACAGAAGCTCGGGGGTCAAACATCCCTGGTTTGGGCTGTGCTGTTTACTTGATAGGTAAGAGATTCTCAAGGCAATGTATATAAAAGTGTTTTGTTTTTTTTCTTCCTACAAAGGAAGGGAAAGAAGTTCCTCTTCTCTCTGCCCTATTGCTGAGAAAAATGACAACCAAGGCTTGATATAAGTGTCATATATATGATTTATTATAAGGAAATGACTCATGTGATACGGAGGCTGGCAAGTCCAAATCTGTAGGGTGGGCGGTCAGGCTGGAGACCCAGGAGAGCCGATGATGCAGATGAAATCCAAATGCAATTTTTGGACTGCTGGACGATTTTTTCTTACTCAATTTTTGTTCTATTCAGGCTTCCTTCTACTGATTGGATGAGGCCCACTCCCATTTTGGGGGGCAATCTGTATTACCCTACCAAATAAAATATTAATCTCCTGGCGTGGTTGCGGAGAGAGAGGAACACTCCTACACTGCTGGTGGGACTGCAAACTAGTTCAACCTCTGTGGAAAGCAATATGGAGATACCTTAAAGCGATACAACTGAATCTACCATTTGATCCAGCAATCCCATTGCTGGGCATCTACCCAAATGATCCAGTGACACTACAAAAAAGACACCTGCACCCGAATGTTTATAGCAGCACAATTCATAATTGCAAGGCTGTGGAAACAGCCCAAGTGCCCATCAATCCAAGAATGGATTAATAAAATGTGGTATATGTATACCATGGAGTACTATTCAGCTCTAAGAAACAATGGTGATAGAGCACATCTTATATTTTCCTGGTTAGAGCTGGAACCCATACTACTAAGTGAAGTATCCCAAGAATGGAAAAACAAGCACCAGATATATTCTCCAGCAAACTGGTATTAACTGAGTAGCACCTAAGTGGACACATAGGTACTACAGTAATAGGGTATTGGGCAGGTGGGAGGGGGGAGGGGGGAGGGGGTGGGTATATACATACATAATGAGTGAGATGTGCACCATCTGGGGGATGGTCATGATGGAGACTCAGACTTTTGGGGGGAGGGGGGGAAATGGGCATTTATTGAAACCTTAAAATCTGTACCCCCATAATATGCCAAAATAAAAAAAAATTAAAAAAACAAACAAACAAACAAAAATATTAATCTCATCCAAACACACCCTCACAGAAACACTCAGTATAATGGTTGGGCAAATATTTGGGCACCCTGTGGCCTAGCCAAGTTGATGCATAAAATTAACCACCACAGGGCTTAACCAGATGGTTCTGCAAACATTGACTGAGAGACCCCTGCGTCACAAAACCCAGGAACCCAGCCTGCGTTCCTAAGCACTAGGAGTGGAGTAAACCCACTGGAAATGTTGAATTGTTCACCTGGAAACAAGCTCCAGTTGAGGAACAGCTCATCTCTTCCCACTGGTCTGCTGCCCAGTGGAACACAAGAGCCCCATGTATTGGCAATATGGTTCTAGCTACTGAAAAACATGGGGGGGGGAGAGAGAGACAGAGAGAGAGAGAGAGAGAGAGAGAGAGAGAGAGAGAGAGAGAGAGAGAAGAGGAGAGGAGAGGAGAGGAGAGGAGAGGGGAGGGGAGGGGAGGGGAGGGGAGGGGAGGGGAGGGGAGGGGAGGGGAGGGGAGAGGAGAAAGGAGAGAGGAGAGGAGAGGGACACAGACACTACTAGCTGTTAAGAGCTCTGGTTTAGAGGCCAGAGAGGGGACCAATCAAATACTGTCCCTGTGACTTTGAGCAAGTTACTAAACTGCTTTAAAACTCTGTGTTCTCATCTTTAAAATGGGAATAATAATAGTGCCACACCATAGGGCTGTTGTGAGGTTAAAATGAGAGCTCATTGCACAGAGACTGTCACATAGCGACTGCCTGCTAATAATACTAAAGAGTGCCATGCTTTGAATTATTCTCTGTGACATGCCCCTGGGTATCCCCACTTTGCAAATGAAACCACTGAGGCTCATACTGAGTAATACCAAGAAAGGTTAGTGGAAGAAATTATTGTTATTAATACTCTTTTGGCCAATCACTCAGTTGATTTTACACTCTCAGCCTTCTTTTCTATCTGTAGATAAGGGTAACTCCTACATTAATGTACTGTGAAGATTTAAAGGACATAAGTGAAAAGTGCTTTGAAGATGATCAACTTGTTTTATTTAAAAAATTTTTGGCCAATGTCTAAGTTATTAACAGCTAGCATTATTTATTTCATGCTTTTGAAAAACCTTTTACATTTGTAGATCCACTTTCTTTTGCAAAGTGCTTAAAGCTCTGGAAATTTGTTCTGGATTTCTTAACTAACCAGGGAGTTTGGAAAATTCAAAGGAATAATTGAGAATTTCTCTCTAAGCTAAAGAAAGCCCATTTTGTCTGAACTATGGCACCTTCTAGAAAAGGCTTTATACAGTGCATAATGTTTCATAAATATTAATATAACCCACTCTTTGTTTTTTTAATTTTTATTTTTTGAGACAGAGTCATGCTCTGTCACCCTGGCTAGAGCACTGTGGTGTCAGCCTATCTCACGGCAACCTCAAACTCCTGGGCTCAGGTGATCCTCCTGCCTCAGCCTTCTGAGTAGCTGAGCCGCTACAGGCATGAACCACTAACCTTGGCTAATTTTTTTTTTATTTTTAATAGAGATGGGGTCTTACTTTTGCTCGGGCTGGTCTTGAACTCCTAAGCTCAAGCGATCCTCCTGCCTTGGCCTCCCAGAGTGCTAGGATTACAGGCAAGAGCCACCTCATCTGGCCAAGATAATCCACTCTTGATCATGGGCACATTTAACAGGTTGTGAATTAGCAGGGACAAAGGTGCAGTGGAGGCTGGGGCTGGTCCCACCTTCCTAGCATGGATTGCTTGCCAACCTTTAGGGCAGGCGTCCTCAAACTACGGCCCACGGGCCACATGCAGGTGTTTTTGCCCATTGTTTTTTCGTTTTGTTTTGTTTTGTTTTTTTGAGACAGAGTCTCACTTTGTTGCCTAGCTCACAGCAACCTCAAACTCCTGGGCTCAAGCGATCCTCCTGCCTCAGCCTCCCGAGTAGATGGGACTATAGGCATGCGCCACCATGCCCAGCTAAATTTTTGTATATATATTTTTAGTTGATCAATTAATTTCTTTCTATTTTTAGTAGAGATGGGGTCTCCCTCAGGCTGGTTTTGAACTCCTGACTTCAAGCAATCCGCCCGTGTTGGCCTCCCAGAGTGCTAGGATTACAGGCATGAGCCATGTTTGTTTTTTTACTTCAAAATAAGATATGTGCAGTGTGCACAGGCATTTGTTCATAGTTTTTTTTAAAACTATAGTCCAGCCCTCCAGTGATCTGAGGGACGGACACTGAATTGGTCCCCTGTTTAAAAAGTTTGAGGACCCCTGCGTTAGGGGGTCCGGGTAGAGAGCACATGAAGGAGGAAGGGAGGGCAGCTGAGATGATGCAACAGCTGCTACTGATAATAATGGTAACCACAGCCACAAAAATAACGGCTAACAAATACCAGTGCCTTCTGTATGCCATGCAACACTGCGCTAAGTGCCTTCCTCCTGGGATCTCTCTCCCTGTAGATTTGTGAGGTGAAGGTTTAATTCTGTGCCAAAACACAGAGGTCATGAGATCACATAAGATGCCCAAGCCGGCTTAGCTTTATTGGGGATGGAGGTGGCATTTGAACTCAGATCCATTTAACTTCAAAGTCTCAGCTCTCAGATTCTGTAGCTTTACATCTTCTCCCACTCTCCTACCCGGCAGCAACTAACAGAAACTGGTGAAAATCCTTTCCTCTATGTGCTTTCACTTCTTGGAGAATGAGCAGACTCTGTGCATTTTCATTCCTCCCACCTTCCCCATTCATTAATAAACACAAATAGCAGATACCTACTATGAGCACAAGGACACAAGCTGGTATCAATTTTGTCCAGCAAGGCAGAATGGTCCCCAGAATTTATTCCCAAACTCAGTGAAAAAGAGATGTTAAAAAAAGTATGCATGATACTTACATTTTTAAAATTACAAATTGTAATTCGTGTTCATTGAAGAAAATTTGAACAACAAAAAAAGGACAAAGAAGGAAATAAAAATTTCCTGCTATCCTATATTCAGAGACAACCTCTGTTAACACTTTGGTATGTTTGCTGAAAACAAAAAAAGCTTTTCTTATTTATATGTGAAAACATAAATTCTAATTTATAGAAAACATAATTTTAAAACTGTTCTATGTGTATATAATTTTATAACTTGTTTTTCACTTAAATCAGGAACATTTTTCCTAAGTCATTAAAATCGTTTTTAAATATGGTTTTTAAATAAGTGTATTGTATCTATCCCACCACATTATAACTTATTTAATCATTCAACTGTTATCCCTGTAATAATGAATGTAATCCCCATAATAATGAAATCATTATTACGAACAGTGCTCGAGGGACATCTTTGCACATTACATCTTGGATTACATCTCTGATTATTTATTTTTCTTTCTCTACACTCATTGCATCATGGATCTGATTATTTCTTTCTTTCTTTTTTTTTTTTTTTTTGAGACAGAGTCTCGCTTTGTTGCCCAGGCTAGAGTGAGTGCCGTGGCGTCAGCCTAGCTCACAGCAACCTCAAACTCCTGGGCTTAAGCGATCCTGCTGCCTCAGCCTCCCGAGTAGCTGGGACTACAGGCATGCGCCACCATGCCCGGCTAATTTTTTTTCTATATATATTAGTTGGCCAATTAATTTCTTTCTATTTTATAGTAGAGACGGGGTCTCGCTCTTGCTCAGGCTGGTTTTGAACTCCTGACCTCGAACAATCCGCCCACCTGGGCCTCCCAGAGTGCTAGGATTACAGGCGTGAGCCACCATGCCCGGCCCTGATTATTTCTTTATGATAGATTACTACAGGTGGAATTATTTAGGAGAAGAGATATATGCACATTTCTCAAGGCTCTTGGGTCATGCTGCCAAATTGCTTTTTAGAAAGGTTTTACCACTTTCCAGTCTTGTCAAAATGTAGTTCCAAGAAGATTTCCTTATCTGAAGTAAATGATTCCTTTCCCCTGAGTTTGGGTTTTGATTTACATAGTTAATAAACCATTTTGGGCAGTTACCCCATGCATGTCTGTTCCCTGTCTCTGGAGGAGGTGCAAAGATGGCAGCCAAAGCACTGTTGTCGCTCCTGGAGTCACCTCCCGTGGCGAGTACTGTTGGCTGCTCGCAGTGGCTGCTTGCCTGCGTGGCGGAGCTTGCCTTACTGCATGTGCTGGCTCTGCATTTTCCCAGCCTTTCCTGCCAAGTCATGGGCATATGATCCACCCTGGCCGATGGGACCAGAAGGGAATTCAGGGACATTCAGAGAAAGATTTTCAATCCTTATAAAAGGACAACCTCTTGCTTCTCCAAACCTTTGAATGTGGTTGCGTGTGGAGCTGTGGGACCCATACTGTGACCATTGGAGGGAAGGCCAAGAGGCAAGACTCATGCCTGGCAAACAAATTGTTGGGGCACAGAAAAATGATTCACCAAAGAATGGCACTTTGACACACTGAGTGCTTTGAAAATTGAAAGGTCTCAGAAAAAAGCCTGAGGACCGAGGTCTCTCTCTGAAGGACCTTTCCCCACCTCTCCCTGTCTCTCTGATCCTCTTTCCCAAAGAAGCACCAGGAGGGACTCTCTGGAACTTCCTTATGTGACCAGGAGAGCCTTTTCCCCAAATGAAATGTGATTGTCTGAAGACTTCCTCTCTAGGATTCTCACCAAATAACCAGGAAAGATCAGCCACTAGAGAAGGGAGGAGACCAGGAGTTGTCACCACACCCAGACAGACCTATCATCTGTTCAGAGGCTGCTCTGAGAGATAACCCTGGAAACTTTATCTGCATAATAGGACAGCCTTTGTTCCTATGAAGCTTTGCCCCTCGCCTTCCCACAACTCGTGCCATTCGGCTTCCAAAGAAAATCATGTATGAAATAATGTCTGTCTTCCAGGCTCAGACATCTCTCCCTCATTAAGGGAGCTCTTGAACCTCAACCATTTGGCCTCTCTTTGAGTCTCATATTTTTTGTATGGCTTCCATGTTTATGCACATTAAATAAAATTTGTATGCCTTTTTCTCCTATTAATCTGCCATTTGCCAATTCATTTTCAGTGGACCTTTAGAGGGTAGAGGACAAGTTTTCTTTGGGCCCCAGAAAGTACTGGAACTTTCCACGCTGGACTTTTTGTTATATGAGAAGAGAAAGAAATCCTATTTTTCCAATGTCATTTTAATCAGGTAGTTTGTTATTTGCAGTTGAAAGCATTCTGATTTCCCTCTGACTTTCATTCTCCACTTCACGTTCATTCATTGCTGGCTGCACTAGGCACTGAGTGGGGAGGAGCATAGAACAGGGAATGAGGCAAGCGTTAGTCTCGCGGTCATAGAGCTTAGGGATGGGAAACAACGCATAAATTTAAGAAATAAAAAATTGCCATAGAAGTGCCTGGGGGAAGTCTGTTAGAAAACAAAACATTTGCGTTAAGACCTGAAGGACAAAAGGGAGCCAGTCCTTTGGAGGATGTTCCATGAGGAGATGCTGTTCATGTGGCTGTGATAGTTAACTTCCAAATGCCTCAGTTTCCTTATCTGTAAAATGAGGATAACAATAGTACCTAGTTTAAAAGTTTTATGAGGACTAAATGAATTCCTAATGTAAAGTGCTTAGATTGCTTCCTGACACAGGTGAACGTTTGGGGAGTGTCAGCCACTGCTGCTGTGGTCGTGGCTTCCACCAAAACAAACAAACATGCAGACAAGCAAACAAATGAACAATAAACAAAATCATATCAATAAATAATACAAACAACTCCATTCTTGCTAAGCGTTCATAAATGTTTAAAGTCCACTGGAGACCAGAAGAGATCACAAGAGAGAATAGGTTAGCACGCAGACATCCATCATGTTTTTGGTTTCTTCTTTCCTTTTGGTAGAATATATCCTTCTCTGGAGCAAAATAGTTTCTTTCCTCATCTCATGCACAAATGTTTAGTTTATTTTTTTGTTGCTTGAGTATGTCATAAAAGCTTATTCTTTGCACCAAGAGCATGTCTGAGATGCTATGCTGTTATTAAGAAATCTGGTTTTGTTAGGCTAGTTTCGCTAGCCTAACTAACTAGGCTAGTTAGGCTAGTTTGTTAGGTTTGTTACGTTGCAGTACCAAACATCTCTTTAAAATCTCAGTGGCTTAAAACAAGAAAGATTTATTTCTTGCCCATGCAAAGTCTCTTGTGGGTTTGGGGGACTTTTCAGGGCAGCCATCTTGCATGTGATGGCTCAGAGTTGCACTCTATCTATGTGTGCTTCAAAATCACTACAGTGGAGTAAGAGTAGTGTAGAGACTTGAGCTCTCATATCTCATTGGCCAGAGCAAGATACATGACTACACCTAACTTCAAGTGTATGTACCTTCTTTGTGCCCCAAAGGAGAGGGAACCAGGATACTGACAAACAATGCCTGGCGAGAAAATGATCTTGACCTCATCACAATGACACAAAGTGAGGTACTAGTGGAGCCAGCATGAGAATCTAGAACTCAGGCTCTCTAACTTGGGGCCCTTATCACTGGAGGTGGCGCTATCATTAAGGAAATTAGATACCCATCAATAGCTTGAGGTCTGAAGCAAGGCTCTAATCAACACTGCCCAGACTACAACTCAAGGTAGCAAGTGGAAAGACTTCCATTTTATTTGCACAAGAGTGGTTTTGTTTCAAAACCCAAACACAATAAAGGCACAATTATTTTGGGCTCCTTTTTGAGGAGCATTTCATCTTAATTGGACTGAATATTCTTAGAATGCATTAATATGCTTATATACTACGTAAACATAAACACTATGTCTTCACTGCAAGAGAATCAACACAATTTTAGCTCTTGTGAGAACTATATCTCCAACTGACTTTTAGACAAATTGTTGAATAAAATGCAATTAATCAGATCAGGCCTGGCATACGGTAGGGGCTCATGAAATATTTGTTGATTGAGTGAATGAATAAACCCTATTCTCCAGCCAAGCCTATTACACTTATTTGTTCAACAAAAAAATATTGAATGGCAAGGGGTACATTGTTATTTTGGTGGCCCCCAAGGAATCATACCTTCCCCGTATTCACGCCCTGTGTTATGACCTTCCGCATTAATCCTGGACTTGCTTGTGTGATGTTGCTGCTCTATTTGATAGAACATCAACAAGCATGTTGTGATCAGAAACTTGATAAGCACTCATGCACTGGGACTTGTCCTCATGTAAAGCTGCCACCACTGCATGGGGAAAGCCAAATGAAAGACCACAGGGATACAGAGGGTCATTAGTCCCAGCTGTCTCAGCCAACCCTACCCTGCCGCGCAGTATATAGCTGAATGCAGTTGCCTGAACAAGTCCAAGAGAAACTAGCAGCAGAACAGCCCTGCAAAACCATAGAATGGGTGACATATAACAAATTGTTGTTGTAGGCCAGAGGCCAGCAAGCATTTTCTGTGAAGGGCCAGCAAGTAAATATTTTAGGCTTTGCAGGTCATACAATTTATGTTGCAGCTACTCAACTCTGCCATTGTAGTGTGAAAGCAGCCATAGAGATACATAAACAAATGGGCATGGCTGCCTTCCAATAAAACTTTATTTTCAAAAAATAAAGCAGAATTTGGCCTGTGGGCTGTAGTTAGGCCATTAGGTTTTTGTGGTTTTATTTGAGACAGAGTCTCACTCTGTCACCCCCAGCACAGAGCAGTGGTGTCATCATGGCTCATGGCAACCTCAAACTCCTGGGCTCAAGCGATCCTCTGGGTTCAAGAGATCCTCTGGCCTCAGCCTCCTGAGTAGCTGGGACTATAGTCGCACACCACCATCCATGCCCGGCTAATTTTTTCTATTTTTGGTAGAGATGGGGTCTCACTCCTGCTCAGGCTGGTCTTGAACTCCTGCACTCAAGCGATCCTCCCACCTCGGCCTCCCAAGAATGCTAGGATTACAGGCATGAGCCACTACGCCAGCCATTAAGTTTTGAGAAAATTCCATTAAGTTTTGAGAAAGTTCCTTTTGCTGCAATAGATAACGGAGATAACCTGCCACATTCTTCTCATTATTCAAGGTGTCCTCATTCCTGCGAACATTCCACTGCTATGACTTCATTCTTGAAGACTCCCTGGTGTGGAATGCCCTCATTTCTCAGGCCCGGCACTAGGAAAATTGGAAAGTCAGCAGCTTGCGTTTTTAGCCTCCTAGTTGAAAGATTCTAAGAGAACCAGAAAGAAATGGTTGTTGAGGTTCTCCTTTCACTGGAAGTAGAAGGTGACAGTTTCTAAGTTCCAAATGAGCAGAGCAGCCTCTCTCCTGCCCCAGAACCCCAAGGCTCCATGAAGTCTGGCTAGGATGACTTCAAACTGCATAAGAGGCAGTCGAAAGGAAGTCTCCTAGTCTGATGATCTCGTTATATCTTTACAAAGACTCAGTTGTCTCCATAAAATTGTGGCTTCTGACCTCCTAATTCACATGTTGCCCAGAAACCTCAGATTTCCTGGAATTTCTACTAGGATTCCTGAAACTCAAAGTAATGGTTTTCAAAAATTAGAATAATTCTTGTACAATGAAGAGTTAATCACAAGGAAGCAAGGCAAAGAAAATATGTGATTAGAATGGATCAGTAGCCTACTTAGAGTTTAATTGGTGGTTTCTGATTGGTAAAGTCTCTAGCCAGAGGTTAGTTGACAGATTCTGATTGGTAAAGCTTAAGTTTTGTTTTCCTAGGATCTGCTCATTCACTCTGAGCTGTGTTTTGATTTGCTTATATACAAACTCAAAGAGTGTTAGAGCCACCTTAAGTGTCTTGGCCTCCTGATTAATTATTTAAACACATAAAAGAGAAATTGGAAGTTCAGAAAAGCCAAATTAGCACTCAGTACCTGAACCCAGTCTGTTTGACATCAGAGCCAGTGCCCCTCCCACTGGGCGGTATGGACCCATTTTACAGATGAGGTACCTGAGGTTTACTGAGATTAAATGGCTTTCCTGAAGTTCAGGGATAGTGTAGGGCAGAGTTGGGGCTTGAACTCAGGTCTTGTGGGATGCTCTTTGCCAGGCACAATGCTGCTTTGCAGGAACAAGAAAGTTGTACACTAGGAAAGATGAGAAAGACCATGATATGGTGGGAAAACAAAAGGCAGCTTTAGATGAAGCTGAACTTCTCCGCACTCTCTTAACTTTGTCCCTAACACTTCAAGGGCTTCAAGACATTTCCTGACAGCTGAAGTTTATCAGCTTTCTGCGCTTCACCAGGGATGGTAGTGAAGGCTTGAGAAAGCTACCTCTCTGTTTTCTCCTGGATCAGCGTCTAGAGACTGGACATAAATTTGGCTTGGGGGAGCATCTTATTTGGGAATATTAAAAATGGAGGCTGGGCGCGGTGGCTCACGCCTGTAATCCTAGCACTCTGGGAGGCCGAGGCTGGCAGATTGCTCCAGGTCAGGAGTTCAAAACCAGCCTGAGCAAGAGCGAGGCCCTGTCTCTACTCTAAATAGAAAGAAATTAATTGGCCAACTAATATATATATAGAAAAAATTAGCTGGGCATGGTGGCGCATGCCTGTAGTCCCAGCTACTCGGGAAGCTGAGGCAGCAGGATTGCTTGAACCCAGGAGTTTGAGATTGCTATGAGCTAGGCTGACGCCATGGCACTCACTCTAGCCTGGGCCAACAAAGAGAGACTCTGTCTCCAAAAAAAAAAAAAAGGAGCCAGGTTCCTTTGGTGGCGCCGGTTGTGAGCTCAAAGGCCACTAGATGGCGCGCAGCTTCTATTTTTGAGGCTCCTCTATTTCTGTCAGTCGCTAGGGGCTTAGTTGTCTGCTTCCTGCCCTCTGCGCTGTAATAACAGTATTAATAGCTAATGGTTATTAAGAAGTTACTATGCGCTGGTAAATTACTATGCTAAGCGCTTTACATAAATTATCTCATTTAATCCTTACCACAACCCTTATTGTTATCCTTAATTTACAAATGAGGATAAGTAACTCGCCTGAGGTAACAAAGCTTGCACTCACTGAGTCGAGCCAGGATTTCAACCTGGCCATCGACTTTAGAGCTTCGACATCCAGCTGTCTCCCCAGTCGCTATGCAATGATGCCAACAGAGTGCTCGCTATGTGCCAGACACTGCGCTCAGTGGTTTGCAAAGTTTGCTTCATTTGAAACCTGTAAGACCCTGTGAGGTACTGTGTTTCCCTACCGTTTCAACATGACAAGATTGAGGGGTGAAGTGTGTCAAGTTACAGCTACGAAGTAGTGGGACTCAGAGTAGAATCCAGGCTGTAAATCCCAAATTCACTACATTCTCTCCCCCACCCCACCTCCTTTTTCTCTGGTTTACCTTCTAAAGGATGACAAAAAATGAGAACATTGGACCACTCACATTATTCGGAGGGGCCCTAAAATGATTCTGGATCTGCCCTAAGATTCTTTGTCAGTACCTTCTGCTTTGTGGAAGAGAGCTCTGGGAGAGCTCCCCCTGCTGCAAGGCAGCCCAGGATTTGAGTCAAATTCAGCTTAAAATCCTGACTCCACCCTTTACTGGTTCAACGTGACTTTAGCTAAACTTCTTTCTGGAATACCTTCTTTCAGCTGCTGCTTCCTTGGCTGTAAAAATATGGAGTTACAGTCCCCAGTCCTGTAGTGTTGCTGTGAGTCCACAGTCCAGGCAGAGAAGGGGCATTCTTGCAATGGTGGTCCCCTTCTCCTCCCTCCGTGAGTTTCACAGTAAGGCAGCTTGGGAGGCGTATTGGGCAGCATTTTTGCAAATTGAGTCAGAGGCCCTTTAAAATTGACCTCACACTTTCTGGAGGTGCTAAGAGCAGCAGTTACTTAATCAATTTATTTGTGGATCTGCTCAGTGCCTCTCCCCTCTTTAGACCAGTGCCCTCCCATAGAACTTTCTGCAATGATGGGCACAAGAATGGTAAAACAAGCACCACATGTGCTCACCATCAAATTGGTATAACTGATCAACACTTAAGTGCACATATAGTAGTAATATTCATAGGATGTTGGGCAGGTGGGAGGGGGGAAGGGGAATGAGTATATACATACCTAATGGGTGTGGTGCACACCGTCTGGGGGATGGGCATACTTGTAGCTCTGACTTGGGTGGGACAAAGGCAATATATGTTACCTAAACATTTGTACTCCTGTAATATGCTGAAATAAAAAAAAAAGAACTTTCTGCAGTGATGGAAATTTCTGCCTTGTCCAATATGGTAGCCAAGAGTCACATGTGGCTTTTGAGTACTTAAAATGTGGCTAGTAAAACTGAGAAACTACATTTAAAAAAATTTTTTTTTATTCTAGCATATTATGGGGGTACAAGTGTTAAGGTTACATATATTGCCCATGCCTCCTCTCCCCCCTTGAGTAAGAGCTTCAAGCGTGTCCATTACCCAAACGTTGCACATCTTACTCGTTGTGGTTGTATATACCCATCCCCTCCTCCCCCTTCCCACCCTCCCCAACACCCGATAAATGTTACTCCTACATGTCCACTTAGGTGTTGATCCATTGATACCAATTTGCTGGTGAGTACATGTGGTGCTGGTTTTTCCATTCTTGAGATAGTTCACTTAGTAGAATGGGTTCCAGCTCTAACCAGGAATATACAAGAGGTGCTATATCACCGTTGTTTCTTAAAGCTGAGTAGTACTCCATGGTATACATATACCACATTTTATTAATCCACTCATGAACTGATGGGCACTTGGGTTGTTTCCACAGCTTTGCAATTGTGCATTGTGCTGCTATAAACATTCGAGAGTGCAGGTGTCTTTTTCATAAAGTGACTTTTGATTTTTTTGGGTAGATGTCCAGTAGTGGAATTGCTGGATCAAATGGTAGATCTACTTGTATCACTTTGAGAGAAACTACATTTAACTTTTGTTTAATTTTAAATTCTTCAAATTTAAAATTAAATTTTTGTAGCTAGTGGCTACCTTATTAGACAGCAATCTCTAGACAACTCAATGTTCACTGTTGAGTGCCCAGAACCTGGCACAGAATCTGCCTTTTGTAGGTGCTGGATAAATATTTTTTAATGAATGAATGCAAATTATTCACATGAGTTTTCCTAAACTACACCAGTAGGCCTATGCATGTTGGAAGACTTGGGGTCTGAGATAGCCAAAGGTTAAGTGAGCACTGTTTTTAGGAAGAAAAGAGAGGAGGAAGCCATCAGACTTACAGGCATCACCTAGAGGAGGATGTCTAAAACAACAGACCATGGACTATGCCAAGGATAAAGTACTAAATTATGGAACACTTAACTTGCCCCCTCCCCATTTCATTGTATTTTATTTTTTCCCGCAGTAATTAGGAATCAAATTTTTAAAGCAAGAAGGAAACTGTGGGCTTGATGGGAGCTCCTTGGAGGAAGGGAGGAGCTGGAGAGACTCTATCGTTGCACAGTGGACCCTGAGGGAGAGAGACCCCGGGGTATAGACCAGGAGGCAGGGAGACAGCAGGGGCCTGGGCTTGTGTGGGAGGGAAGGGAATAGAGATGTTGCCCTGTGGACTTAACAGTCTGGAGGCTAAGTTAAGCGGCGTGGTATAAGCTTGGTTACCTTTATCATCACTACTTTGAAGCTAAAATCGGAGAATTGAGAATACTAGTTTTTTCCATTTTCCTGCCTGTGGAGTCTCTCTGACCTAAGGCTCCAGCAACTTTCCTTTCTCTCTCCCTCTCTCCCTCTCATCTCTGTCTTTGTATCTCCTTCCTGTAAGCCTATCGCAAATTAATAATAATTAATAATCAACATTAATGGAGCACAAACTGAAACCCAAAGGTCTAAATGGATTATATCATTTAATCCTTCCACAGAGCTCTGAGGTAGGTGATCTTAGGTAACATTTATTTGAGCATTTATTACATACCAAGCACTGCTCTAACTCTATAAATATTTACAGCCCTCTCACTTTCCATGGGTAGGTGCAATTATCCTCATCATTCTTCAATTTACAAAGGAGGGCCCTGTTGTCTAGAGAGGTTGAGCAACTTGCCCAAGTCTATAAAACTAGTGAGCAGCAAAGCCAAGATTTGAACCCTGGGAAATAGGGTTCTAGTGCTCACCATACTGCCAGGCTCTGATACTTAATACTTTGCATGTTAGAACTTTATATGTATTTACTCTTTTAAACTTCATATTAACCCTATAAAATGGAGATAATTATTATCACACCCATTTTATGGATGAGAA
Organism: Microcebus murinus; assembly: GCF_040939455.1. Lineage (NCBI taxonomy): Eukaryota > Metazoa > Chordata > Mammalia > Primates > Cheirogaleidae > Microcebus > Microcebus murinus. The sequence continues at coordinate 24,453,124 of NC_134107.1, forward strand.
AAATGAGGTTTAATGAGGTTAGGTAACTTGCCCCAAATCATACAGTTAATTAGGGCTGAGGCTGGGATTTGAATCCAGGCAGTTGGACTTCTGAGGTCACTCTTTAAACCACTGTGGTGGATCTTCTGAGTTGGATAACGTCCTCCCTGGACGTTCATGTCCTTCCTGGAATGTCAGAATATGGCCTTAATTTGAAATAGAGTTTTTGTAGACGTAACTGGTTAAATTGGGGTTATATTGGAGTAGGGTGGGCCTTTAATCAACATACAAGAATAGAAGAGACACACAGGGAAGGTGGCCACGTGAAGATGGTGGCAGACATTGTAGGAAAGTATCTGCAAGCCATGGAATGCCAAAGATTTCCAGAAAACACCAGAAGCTAGGGCAAGGCAAGGCAGGATTCTCCCCTAGAACCTTCAGAGAGAGCATGGCCCTGCAGAGTCCATTTCAGACATTTAGTTTTCAGAACCGGGAGACAATACATTTCTGTTGTTTCAAGCCATCCAGTTTGTGGTGTTTTGTTATGGCAGCCCTACGAAACTTACACAGTGGAACACATATTCTAGGATGGAGAAAGAATTGCTGATTCTTTGGCTTTTTGGTCAGCCGAAATAAGCCTAAACCTTTCAACCAAAGTTGAAGCTATGTTTTTATAGTGGTGATGGGGGAACAGGCAAGAGAGGAGAAGGGGGAGTCTGACTCTCGCTTGGGTGCCTGTGCCTTCCCCATGCCCCAGGATGGTGGAGGCTGACCGGGTCTTTGCTGCCCTAAGGATCGTGGTTATGGTTCAAGTTTAAGACGCAAAGGTAAGAGGCAAAGGTAAAGTTGGTAAGAGGCTCTTACCAACTCCCTGGGAGACCTTAAATTCTCTAAGCCTCTGAAAAATAGGTGATAAATAATAGTCTTTAATTGGAGGGTTGTTGTGAGGATTGAATGAGATAATACAAGTAATGCCTCTAGATATACACATGAAGCCCTCATTGAGTTATAACCGATGTCCTTTTTCTGGGAACTGGCAAACAGATTAAAGGCATGGATGGCATCAAGCCTAGATGTTTTATGTTCCAGGGCTGATCTCCATGATCAGAGGGTGGAACGTACAATCTCCAAGGCCCTTTGCAGTTCTATAATCTCCCCCTTCCCATGCCCTTCTCAAATTTAGCTAGAATCAATGACATCTTTTCCTATATGCTTCCTTTTCTTCCTGAGCCAGTAGGTGGCGATAAGTCTCCATCATTTTTCTTTACCTGTCATTTACTCTTCAGTCCTCGCACTGGCTGTGTGGTGGGATGAGGCCATTGGGAGTGGTTGAAATGATTCAGAGAGAGGGGAGTCTTTTGGGAAGCATTAAGCATCCCTCAGGGCACAAACAGGTATTCATCCCCACCCCAGAGGGACTTCCCCAGAACTCCTCTGAGGAGGTTTATCCCCAACACGGCCAGCGCAGATGCAAAATTTATAACAAAAGCCCTTCTATTTTGTTCCCAGAACAAGGATACATCATCTTGTTAAATTCCGGAGGGGACCCAGCCCTAATGGCGAAGAGATGAACCCCATCTGATGGGGTAAATCTCATGGTATTTTCCAAGGCATCCACATGCCTCTGTAAATTTTGGACCCACAGAGTGGGCATCCTCTGAAAGCTTCTTAGACATGTGGCATGTCAGGGCTCAGCCCAGACCTGTTAAATCAGAACCTGCATTTTAACAATCTTCCCAGGTGATTCGTGTAGTCGTGAAAGTTCAAGACGTTCTGGCTTCAATGATCTCTTCAATGTTTCCTCTCTCCAGTCTGGGGTTAATTCTCTTTAATTCAGTGGAGAGTAATAAGCTAGCATTGTCAACATATGTTATATTCACAAAGAGCATTACTAGTGTAGTCCTAAAGGAGATTTATGTATATATTGTCTTATTATTTGATGGAGTACCTTTCCAAAAACTCTTTAGCTCAACACCAATCATAGCTGAGGAAACTAGTCTTGGAGGAACACAAGTATGCAAGAGTAGAGCTGAGAGGGGAGCTCAAGTTTACCAAGTCCTCAGTGACTGGATTTTGATGTAGCAAAGGAAATAATAGCCAACATTTATTTCAGTGCTTGCTACATATCAGGCCCTCTGTTAAATGTTAAATGTATTATTTCATGTTATCTTCTTAATGGTTCTTAGGAGATGGTACTATTGCCCCCACTCCAGGAATGAGGAAACTGAGGGGTAGAGAGGTCAATACACTTGCCTAAGGCCACAGAGCTGCTAAATAAATGACTGATCTAGAATTATAACCCAAGCCAGTAGGATCAGGAGCCTGAGAGCTGCCTCGTATATATGTCATTTTGAAACACTTGCCTATGGTTATAATGTACTTTCCAGCAAATCATTATTTTGAGCTTGAAATTAATAATTATCCCAGGCTTGTTTCTTCCCCAATGTTTAGTGCCTTCTCCTGGTACCTATAGTAGTTTCCTAGGGCAGCTATAACAAAGGCCCACAAGCTGGGTGGCTTAAAACAACAGAAATCTATTGTCTCCCAGTTGTAGAGGCCAGAAGTCTGAAATCAAAGCATCAGCAGGGCCATTCTTCTTCTGGAACCTGTAGGGGAGAGATACTTCCTTGCCCCTTCCTAGTTTCTCCTGGGCTGCTGGTGGTAATCCTTGGTGTTTCTTGGCTTGCAGCTGCATAACTTCAATCTTTGCCTTTGTGCCCACATGGCCATCTTCCCTCATGTGTCTGTGTTTTCTTATAAGGACACCAGTCACGTTAGATCAAGGGCCCACCCTATTCTAGTATGACCTTATCTTAATTCAGCTAATTATGACTTATTTTCAAATAAGGTCACATTCTGAGACACTGGGGATTAGGACTTCAACATGTTTTGTGTGTGTGTGTCGGGGGGCACAGTTCAGCCCATTACAGTATCTCAAAAGGCAGCAAACTGGCCAAGGGCGTGGGTTCCAGAATCAGAGCGCTGCGGTGTAAATCCTGGCTCCATGAGTGATTTGGAGCAAGTTATTAATACTCAAAGTATCTGAGCTTCACTTTCCTCTTCTATAAATCAAAGGAGAGCCTCCTAGGACCATCATGAATTAATGCACATACAGCACCTAAAACAGTGTTGGGCTAGAAAACGTTGGTTCCCCCGCAGGTCCTTTTACCAGCGGGTGCACCCATTCCTAGCTATGATGGCTAATGGCTCGCACCAGCAACCTTCTGTGGAGTATTGCCGTTGGCTGGTGGAAGCACCTTTATGGAGATGCCCTGGATGTTGACCTTCCCTCTTTGGAGTACTGACCAAGCCTGGGTTTATCTGAGACCACATCCCTGCTCAGTCTTCCCCTTGCCTCACTCTGCTGCGGGTCCCTCCTGTGAGCAGAGCCTCAGCAAGTCAAGTGCTTCTGAAGTCCTGCCTCGGGCTCTGTTTCCAGGGCATCTGACCTGAGACAAGTGCCCTGGATGAAAGCATTAGATTGTTGTTATTATTAATGTTTTCAGGGAGCCAGGGATTTACCTCCCAAACTCCCTGCCTTCCTCATGGTTTGGTACTGCAGTTATGTTTTATTTTTCCCTGCCACTTACAACACCAAGAATGACAACGTTTTCCCCATACTTATTGGTTCATGGGCTGAGACTATCTAGACACACCCAGGGGAAGCTGCCCCTTCATCATGACTGGTCACCTCAGAGAGTGTGTGCAGCCCCCGAGCATGTCTCTTCTCTTTGCCTTAACTTGGGACTGCTGCGGGTTCCTCTCTGTTTCACTTCGACAGCCCGATTCTTAGTATATGCTCCTCAGTCATTTGTATAGAGAACAAAGTCTGTTTTGTAACAGGATCTGGGATTAGTAATGGTGTTGGCTCAGCCTAACATAGTTCCACCCTGTCTGACCCCGCATTGGCTGGCTACAGCTAGCCTAGTCTGCATTATCATCATCATCTTCATCATCGTAACTACCACTTAGTGAACGACGTATGTACTATATAGTATATTTAATAATAACATGGACATTAGTTCTAACCCTCAACAACTCTCTGAAATGGAGAATGACATCCTGGTTTCTTTAATGAGGAGCAGAGGTCAGAGAAGTTAGGTCACTTGCTTGGGGTCACACAGTAGCTGAGCCGGATTTTGAACCACAACCATCTAGGGGGAGCCAAGTATAACTACTCAAGTTCCTTGTTGAAACTACTTTCTCCATAAGGCCTCAAACCATGAGCCACTGATGTTCTCTAGTGAATAGCACTTTATTTATTTATTTATTTTATTTCGGCATATTATGGGGGTACAGATTTTAAGGTTTCAATAAATGCCCATTTTCCCCTTCCCCCCAAAAGTCTGAGTCTCCATCATGACCATCCCCTAGATGGTGCACATCTCACTCATTATGTATGTATATACCCGTCCCCCTCCCCCCTCCCACCTGCCCAATACCCTATTACTGTAGTACCTATGTGTCCACTTAGGTGCTACTCAGTTAATACCAGTTTGCTGGAGAATATATCTGGTGCTTGTTTTTCCATTCTTGGGATACTTCACTTAGTAGTATGGGTTCCAGCTCTAACCAGGAAAATATAAGATGTGCTCTATCACCATTGTTTCTTAGAGCTGAATAGTACTCCATGGTATACATATACCACATTTTATTAATCCATTCTTGGATTGATGGGCACTTGGGCTGTTTCCACAGCCTTGCAATTATGAATTGTGCTGCTATAAACATTCGCGTGCAGGTGTCTTTTTTGTAGAGTGTCATTGGATCATTTGGGTAGATGCCCAGCAATGGGATTGCTGGATCAAATGGTAGATTCACTTGTATCGCTTTAAGGTATCTCCATATTGCTTTCCACAGAGGTTGAACTAGTTTGCAGTCCCACCAGCAGTGTAGGAGTGTTCCTCTCTCTCCGCAACCACGCCAGCATTTATTGTTTGGAGATTTTTTGATAAAGGCCATTCTCACTGGGGTTAAGTGATATCTCATTGTGGTTTTGATTTGCATTTCCCTGATGATTAGAGATGTTGAGCATTTCTTCATATGTTTGTTGGCCATTCTTCTGTCTTCTTAGAAAAATTTCTGTTCAAGTCCTTTGCCCACTTTTTAATGGGGTTATTTGATTTTTCTTCCTAATTTTCGTGAGTTCTAAGTATATTCTAGTTATCAGTCCCTTATCGGATGCATAGGATGCAAAAATTTTCTCCCATTCTGTAGGTTGTCTGTTTACTTTCACGACTATTTCTTTGGCTGTGCAGAAGCTTTGTAGTTTGATCATGTCCCATTTATTTATTTTTGTTGCTGCTGTGATTGCCTTTGGGGACTTCTTCATAAACTCTTTGCCCAGGCCAATGTCTAGGAGAGTGTTTCCAACTTTTTCCTCTAGAGTTCTAATAGTTTCATACCTTAGGTTTAAGTCTGTTATCCAGCGTGAGTTGGTTTTTGTGAGAGGTGAAAAGTGTGGGTCCTGTTTTAGCCTTCTACAGATGGCTATCCAGTTTTCCCAGCACCATTTATTGAAGAGGGATTCTTTTCCCCAGCGTATGTTTTTGTCTGATTTGTCAAAGATTAGATGGCTATATGAGGATGGTTTTATATCAGGATTCTCACATCTGTTCCACTGGTCAATATTCCTATTTTTATGCCAATACCATATTGTTTTAATTACTACAGCTTTGTAGTATAGTTTGATATCTGGCATATTAATGCCTCCCATTTTGTTTTTGTTGCCTAGAATTGCTCTTGATATTTGGGGTCTTCTTTGGTTCCATACGAAGTGTAAAATTATTTTTTCTATATCTGTGAAGAATGCTGATGGGATTTTAATAGGTATTGCATTGAATCTGTAGATCAGTTTGGGTAGTATAGACATTTTGATGATATTGAGTCTGCCGATCCACGAGCATGGTATGGATTTCCATCTGTTTACATCCTCTGCTATTTCCTTCCTCAGTGTTTCATAGTTCTCCCTGTAGAGGTCTTTTACGTCCTTGGTTAAGTATATTCCTAGGTACTTTAATTTCTTTGTTGCTATTGTGAAGGGAATTGAGTCTTTGATTTGGTTCTCAATTAGATAGTTGTTGGCGTATATGAATGCCTCTGATTTCTGTGTATTGATTTTGTATCCTGAGACTTTACTAAATTCATTGATCAGTTCCAGGAGTTTCTTGGTTGAATCCTTGGGGTTTTCTAGATACAATATCATATCATCAGCAAACAGTGAAAGTTTGATCTCTTCTGCCCCTATTTGGATACTTTTGATTCCATTTTCCTGTCTGATTGCTGTAGCCAAGACTTCCAGTACTATGTTGAACAGAAGTGGAGATAGTGGGAGTGAATAGCACTTTTAATAGCTGGTGTTCTAGGCCCTTCCCAGCAAGATGAATTGATGTTTTAACTCCTTAAATCTTTCCTTTCCTTTCCTCTCCAGTCAGAGCTTAAAGTTTTTTCTTTCTTTCTTTCTTTTTTTTTTTTTTTTTGCTTTCCCCTGCTATCTGAAGCTTCCTTTTTAAAGCTTCTGAACCATTCCCCAACCCCGGACCTCCAGTCCCCAAGCCCCAGGCAAGTTCACACATATTATTTACTCATTTCTTTCTGTCCCTGAGATTTCAGTTTCTCTAGTATTCATTCAAGTTTATGTCACTCAATTTCCAATTTGTCATAAGATGTGCATTTTCAGACTTCCATTTAAATCAAGGCATATGAGATTTCTGTTCGTCACAGATATTAAGAAGGGGGTAGTGGTCATATCATTTATCATAGTTAATTTACAGTGATGCTGGAAAGACTTCATTAATTAAGTTCCCAAACAAATCCTCCTTCCTTCCCCTTCCCAGTAGCCTAATCATTCATTAGAATTAGATTATTTTGAAATCATCACTCGGTAGCAGCCTGTGATGAATATCTGAGTTACTCAACAAATCACAGGGGCCTTACGAAATTGCATAGGAAAAGCTTTGCAAACGAAAATACCCACAAATGAACTTTCCATTTGCAGTAGTTCCCAATCCCACATCCTTCCCTGATCAGCCTTGCCTGCATCCCCTTCTCTCACCCCGTGTCTTGTGGGCAGGTGTCAGACTCTTGATGATTTATGAAGGGTGAAAGTCTAATAAAGGCAATACAAATTCAATGGCAGTCAATTGCAAAGTGAAACTGGGAACACTGCAAAAGGTGTAGGATTTCATGAAGTTAAGGGATTGAGGTCAGAGGACTGTCTGAATCATTGACAAAACAGTATTGGGAAGAGCCCTTAAAAATTGGAGAAGTAGACCAGGAGGTGGATGCCTTAGTTTCTTCGAGAGAGAATGATTAGAATATCAAATGTTTATGGGAGTCCCTTGGGAAAACTGAGGAAGCCTTTAAATATTTTTCAAAAATGTGACTCTCTTATTTGCTCCCACTGAGAATGTTAAAGGCAAAATAAAAAATGCCCTGTTATGCAATCATACAACTTCGTGGCGAAATTATGCCAAAGGAATCAGTGCGAATCAATGATCGTTTTATTCTTTATTCTGGGCTAGTAATGGCCTAAAATTTGTAAACTATAAACTTAAACCGACTTTTATAACTTTTTACTTCAGTTCTTGATTATAAAACCCTGATAAACCTGTTTTCCTCTATTTACTAAGACATTTTGTTCTCCTTTTAAGTAAGTTCATTGGCCAGAGTGAAGTACCCTCGGAGATCAAGGGTTGTCTATATACGTCCAGAGGAGCTGCCCACGAGGAGCTTCTGGTTTTGTTGTTGAGGGATTCCAGAAAGACAGGGACAGGGCAGTGAGGAGGGAGAGGATTCCTTTAACCAGGTCGCAACTATGGTTTAACTGGGGAAGGAGGAGCTGCGGAAAGGGAGGAGGAGCCGTCTTCCACGTCCAGCCAAGATCTGCAGCGTCCTTAGCCTGGGTCTGGCCTCGCTTTCCTTGGCTCCCAAGATGACTCTGTCCTTGTACACAAACCTTTCTGCCTGCTGTTGTAAGTAATGTGTTGACAAGGCTCTTTTGTTGGCTTCCTGAGGGAGCTCATGAAAAAGCACATTGGGGATTCAGCAAAACACCGGAGCTCTAACTGTTCCTGAATGAGACAGAATTAGAAAATGGCTCCAAATTGAAAACTTAATTTTCAATTAGTGTACATTCAGGCAGGAGTGGGAGGGATTAAGGGATGGCAGCTTGTTTGGTTAACATGCTTTTTAGAAGACATGCTTGCGAGCTATTAGTTAGCTTCCTCCTTTCCTCCCCCTCCCGCCACCCTAAGTGCTCCTTGCTCTGTAATTTGGCAGCCACTAGCTCGCAGGCCTGCTGCGCGCTCAGTCCCTGACTCACTCAGATGCAGATGGCAGCAGTGGCAGCCACAGGAAGTGGGATGCAGCCTGTCGCCTCTGAGATTGGCTTGCGTGTGTCATCCTTGCTGTGGACCCCGTGAGGCCACAGGTGAGCTTGTCACCTTAAAAGATGTATGCCTTTCTGATGGCTTTAAAAATACATCCGGGGAAAAACATTTTTTTTTCTTTCTTTAACATATTTGATCTTAGTATGGGACTCACCAGTGGGCAGATGTAGTCAGTGTAATTTGAAAATTTGGGATTTGTAATGAGAAAAAGGGATTGGAGGTGGGAAGCATGAATGCTACGAGAATGGGACATGAAGTTGAGTATAGGAGGTGGCAGAGGCTGTGGGTCATGGAGATGAATGGCTTTATCTGTCCTCCTCTGGTGCCTTCTCTCCCATCTTCTTTCCCATCTCACCCTCTTCTCTTCCTGTCTCCTTTTCCTAATTCACAAATCCTTCATCAGGCCCAGAGTGTTCAGGCAACCACAGCCAGACCCCCTGGGTTAGCCCTGCTTTCTCTCAATACTTTGCTACCCAGAGTTATTTGTGGAATCAGTGTCTCCAAAGCGCTGCCTCAATTAACATGTGGACGCTTAACACGGTGTGTTTACAAGCACCGTAACTGGAAATCATTAATTCAGTCAGCAGAGCAATAACTTCATTAGGAACTTCCTTCTGTCATTAGTAGGCAAGAGAAAGTGTGCTACAGTGATTAAACATGCCAGTCCAGACGTGCCAGGCAAGACTGCTATCTGCTTGGCAGGCGCTTCTCATCTTTTCATCTTCCTTCCAACTCTTCTCAGATACAGCAAAGCTGGCTGCACATGTTGGAAGCAAGCGTTTCATTTTATAACAGGCATGGCCGCTGGCTCCGTTCATCTGTCACTAGGGTTTTCCTGACTTCTTCCTCGACCTTGGCTCACATCCCAGCCCCAAGCTCCTGGCGACATCTGCTCCCTACAGATTGGCCTGGACAAATTCCAAGTGCCTTTACTTAAGACTCTCTTTCTCTCTCTCTCTCTCTTTCTCGTTCGGTGAGTGCAGCCCTGGGCTAATGTCTGCAACCTCTTCTCAAAGGCACCAGTGTCTTCAGCCACCACTAGTGAAATCCTTCCCAAGGTTAAACTCCTCTCCAGAGAAGCAATCACCGCACGCTGTTTCTTCATTAGTCTTGTTGTGCCAATGAGCGACTCTCGTTAATCCCTTCTCTGCCGTCCAGGCTGTAGCCTTCCAGCCAGTTTCCAAGAAGTGCTGGATTTAATTGAAGAGAGGCTGAGACTGGCTCAAATGCTAGCACAAGCTTCCAGACTAAGAAAAGGAGAATGGGAAGGAGAAGTTTTGAGAACCAACTTCTGCTGGACAAGTACCAATGAATCCTGACAGCTCAGAAGCAACTGACTTTCAGAAATGAAACTGAAAATAGGATTTGGGGGTTTGAAGCGGTCTTTGAAGTCTTATAATTCAATCCCTTTATTTTATAAATAGGGAAACTCTGACTTCAAGAAGCTAAAGGGCCTGCTCAAGTGACTAACAAAGGAATGGTAGAGGAAGGTGTCCAATCCCAAGCCTGGGACTCTTCCTGTTCCCTGTTGTATTCACTATACACTCACAGCCCTTCCCTTTTTCCTTTTGTGAAAACAGCTGAGAAGGTTTTTGGTGAAGGTGCCAATGCTCATCTACTTACAATTTTTAAGGATGTCAATATGCTTCTTCCCAAAATTTACAGGTCTATCAGTCAGAACTCTTTTGGTTGTAAGAGCCAAAAAATACAACTTGTCAGAAAGGGGAATTCATGAACCCATAGATTAATAGAAATCTGGGATGCAGGAAAAACCAGAACAAGGACTAGAACATCACTAGCTCTTTCTTTGTTTTTCGCTGTGTCTCCTGCATTCTTTCTCACCGAACACTGCTTCTTTTTTTCTTTTTTTCTCTTTGTCACACGGAGAGGGATTATTGTTATCAACGATGCTAAGTTTTATGTCTTATAGTTCCTACCATTGAAGAGAATTTAATCACACATATATGGACTCAATCTTGGAGAGTGACTGGTTGGCTGGGGTGGTAGGAGGAGTCAGGTGACCTCCCCTGAGCCAATCAATTGTAGCCATGTGGGTGGAATATTATCACTGGTCCTGCTCCAGTGTGGAGCCCAATCCAGGACCAATCATTAGTGGCCATGGGGTTAAGATCTGTGAGAATGTGGCTACTCCTATATAAACCTCATGGTTAGAGTTTGTATGTGGGGAGGGTAGGCAGAGAATGACATTTCCACCAGAAAGTAGGTACTGGGTAGACAGAATGATAGCAGTCCATTGTAAGGGCATAATGCTGCTCCCTCTCATTTAACAAATCGTATTTCACTTTGATTTTCACCTCTATGTAGATTCCAAGATGATGCTTAATTTAATAAGAAAATTTCTGTCTTTTCAATATTTATAACCACTTTTCCACATATAAAGCAATAAAAAGCTAGTTGAAAGCATCTCACTGGACTGGTCAAATTTGAAAAAGAGAGGCATATATTTATACCCTGTTACAGTTTAACTATTCCAGTCTTGACATTTAAAAATTACAATACATTCTTTACTGTTGAGTGTTTTCATCATTTGAGGTCATACTTCCCAGTTTTGGTTACGAGCCCTGTCGTCGGTCTCTCCTAGAATGGCCTGAAGTCTCAAAAAGACATTAACACCTTTACATCACTGGTGAGAGTTAGAAAGCTCTTTTTTTTTTCTTTTCCTAAGGATTCTAAGAATATGGCATTTATCATAAAGGTGAGTTATTGCAGCTATGAGAAAACGAACCTCCCATTTCTTCACCAAGCTTGCATTTGTAGCTTGCCTGATGCAAAGGGATATTCTTCCGGTCTAGTAATTATTTTCTCTCTTTCTAAAGGCACAATTAGATCAGCAGTCAATAGACTCATAATCATAATAACATCAACACTTATTGAGTTCTTACAATATGCCAGTCACTGTTACCTTTATATGTTATAACTTACTTGATCCTTACAACCACCCCAGGAGTTTAGTGTAATTAATATTATTCTGTCTTTGTAGATGGAGATAATAACACAGATAGGTGAAGTCACCTGCCCAAGATCACACAGATAGAAAGGGGCAGAGCTGAGATTTGGACCTTGCCACCTAGATTTATGGTATTGCATTAAATTATCATGCAATTCTGTCTCTTAAGTGGCCAGACATTGTTATGTGGCTCAAGGAGTTTTGCAAAAAAAAAACCCCTTCTTCCTCAAATACTTTACCTACCTGTTGAATAATGACCTTGGTTGATTTAATTAAAATATATCCATTTTCCCATTAAAAATGGAAACAACCCTGGGAACAATACCCTATTAATTTTGATTAGTAAGATTCCCTCAAATTCAACTAACATGACTTAAGTGTCTATTCTAATCATGGCATTAGTATTATGAAGTGGGTGGTATAATCCCCATTTTACAGATGAAGAAACCAAGACTTAGCAGAATGAGTGACTTGCTAAGGTCACACAGAAATAGAGTGGGCAAGCCCGGATTTGAACCAGAGCTTGCCTCACTCTGAGTTTAGTGCTCTCTAGAATACAGTGCTTATTCATGGAATGAATCTGTCTCATGTTTTCTGGTTGGCAGATCAGATTTTAATAGGGAAGGACGATGGAAAATGCGTGACATTGTGTCCTTGAGGGGTTAAAGTGAGATCCCTTGAAAGATCCGAGGTGATCAGGTACATCAATTGTAAGTTCATCAATTGTAAACTTGAAGAGGGCAGATGGGGGAGGTTATACTAGAAAGTTCCAGTCCTTTCATTTTGCTGTCTAGAGAGAAGGGAAACATTTACTTAGCTAACGGCTTTGGAAGGCTCTGGCAATTAGGGTGTTAATATTCTGTGTAGTCACAATTATGCTGTAACTACCAATTATGGGAAAACTCATCATTTTACTGTAATGTAATTACATTAAATAGCACCAGTCATGTCAGTGTGAAGACTAGGGCAGCCTCTAATTATCCACTGTACCCAGACACCTCAGCCTGGATCAGGCATAATTGGTGTAATGCGGTTTTGCATTTCAGGGTTGGCCTCCGTTTTCCTCAGGAAAGCTTCTCTTGTTTTCCGATCCTCCCTTGTGTGTGTGATGCAGCCGTGTTTGTGATCTGGAAGCAGATGAGACATTAACATCCCCAATCTAGGTGTGACTTAGTATTTCCCTACACAAAAAGGAACTGGAAAGAAAGTGTCTCTTACAGGTAGTGAGGACCAGGATTGTCTTTATTCATCTCTTCTCTCATCATTGCCTGGGACAGAGAAGGAGAATAGCTGACATATACTGAGTGCCCCTCATACATCAGGGACTGTGTTAGGCACTTTACAGATTTTTTTTTTTTTTTTTTTTTTTTGAGACAGAGTCTCGCTTGTTGCCCAGGCTAGAGTGAGTGCCGTGGCGTCAGCCTAGCTCAGAGCAACCTCAAACTCCTGGGCTCAAGCAATCCTTCTGCCTCAGCCTCCCGAGTAGCTGGGACTACAGGCATGCGCCACCATGCCCGGCTAATTTTATATATATATATATATATATATATTAGTTGGCCAATTAATTTCTTTCTATTTATAGTAGAGACGGGGTCTTGCTCTTGCTCAGGCTGGTTCACTTTACAGATTTTTAAAAAATTAATTCTGTAAACAACTCTATAAAGGAGGTATTAAAATCTCATCTAATAGATGAGAAAACCGAGGATCAGAGAGTTGAAGCAATTGGCCGAAAGCCATAGAACTAATATGTAGTAGAGCCAGATTCATTCTTTTCCTAAGGCCTGTTTTCTTTCCACTGCTTGTTACTGCCTCCCGGGGTGGGGGGTGGGGCTAATAAATAGTTATTGAACGAAGATGGAGGAGCCTAAACATGTTTGCATAAGAGGATGATGCTTTACTTTTTGGTTTATTTCATCTATTTCTTCAGAATTAAATTTCTAGTTTGATTACTTTCCAAAAATCCTTTCTTCCTGCAAGACAATCCAAATCCCATTCTCCTTGCCTTCAGTATTTTCAGTGATTAGTTTATGTGAGTGTCTGTGTGTGTGTGTGTTAGGGGGGTATACATATATTTTTTTTAAAGTTCATCAATTGTGAAGTTTATCTGAATGAATATCCTCGGGGAAAACCCAAATCTTAGAAGGAAAAACTAAGCTGCAGTGAGGTGAAGAGGCCCAAAGGTATGATAAAGCTAAAAATGATCTTATTTTTCTTCTTTCTTGGATGCTTGGATTTGGCAGCGATCTGACTTAGAAATTAGGGGAGAGCAGCAGATGGTGTGATTTATATTCACATATAAAATGCTTTCCCCAAGTGATTTGGAGGCCCTAGTGGATTTTTAAACTTATAATAGCTGTGATTATTTTGTTGTGTTTTGCAGACACATTGTGTTTTGGTCATTCCTGATTGATTTCTTCTCACTGTAAAAGCAACAGAGGCAAGAGTAGGCATCCCTATCTAAGAGATGGGGAAACAGGAATGGAGGAGATGATTAAAAAAACAGATTTACCTTGGGAGTCAGCAGAGGTCACTGCACTATGAACTGGGAGTGAACAGAGGCCCGCAGAGCTCAGCCTGATGGACTTTAGTTCATCCTCAACAGAAACAGATACTATTACAGAGCAGGTCAGCAACAGGCGTGCACCAGCTGCGGGATTTGTAACTTCCTGCTGACTGATGGGCCTCACCTTTCCAAATGGATTTTCTTTGCTTATATTAAGTCTCTTCAGAGAGGCTTTTATTGCTCCCTGTGGAGTTAGAGAAGGTAGACTTTTCTGTTTGGATCTTATAATAGTAAGTGGATCTACAACTGGGCTTCTTAATTAATGTCTAGAAGAGACAGCCATTACTTTGGCAAAAACCGTCAAGCTATTTCAGGGAGAGGGGAACTCAGGATACTCGGAGGTGGCTAATCTTCCCCAGGGAGAAGCTGAAGAGGATGGCACCCAGCTGGAACCTGGAAGTGAGAAATGGCAAAGCTGCAGACCCTTGGAATAACTGAATGTCTAGAGAATGGTGTGACGTTTCAGAGTTAGCAAAAATTCCTCTATGTTTTGATCTCAATTGTTGACAGCCTAATTAAAAATTTTTTTATTATCTACTTTTATCCTAAAAGGAAGCAATGCTTATGATAAAACCCAAAGAGTCGGAGGATATAAAATAGAAATAAAAAGCTCTCTTCTTATTCCTCAACCCTCTATGACACTACTTAGGACTAACAACAGTAAATAGCTTCTTGTGTTATCCAAGATCATTTAAAACAAAAACAAGCATATATCTACGTTTGTTTAAACCATACTCTTTATATATTTCTACAGTTTAGTGTGTTTTTATTTAACACTATGTATTAAACATTGTTCTATGTCATTAACTATAGATCTAAATAGTTTGTTTAAAAATCATTGCAAATGTTTACAGTACATAAATGTACCATTATTTACTTTTATTCTTTATTGATGGACATTTGGGTGGTGTTCAGAATTATTTTTTTTCTTTATCCTTTTAAAAAATTGTTGTTGTCATTGCAAACAATGCTACCCTCCACACTTTTTGTACCGGTCCATTTTAGAGACTTGAAGACCAGAGCTGGGAGTATCTCTAGAGGTCAGCAAGTTCAGTTTACTTTATTTGCAGGTGGGAAAATTGAGATCAGGCAAAGAAATGAAGCGACTTGCTCAGGAGTACACATTCTGTTATGGTTTAGTCAGGTATATAATCCTGATCTCTTTTTGACTCCAGAATCTTCTGTGTCTTGGAATTTAAATATAAATTACTATGTAATAGTCCTTGAAATAAGTAGTCTGTAGCCTGGGCTTTCCATTCTTCCATTAAGTGGTTTTCTGTTGAAGCTGCTGCACACGGGTGTGCACTTTGTGCACTGCACAAAAACACTCAGACTAAGAGGTAAGTGAGGGCTGAAATTGAGGGTTTGCTCCATTTGTTAAGCCCTGAGCTTAATCTTGGTACTACTCTTGAGTGAATTTTCTAGGTCTTTCTTGAAATTTCCCAAAGGCACTGCACAGGCTAGCAGAGTTCCTCATTTGGGGGGTAAATGTATTTGACTATAGAACAATAAAGCAGTTGATCACATGTCATGCAATGCTATTCATTTCCGTGGAAATAGAATTCCAGTGTTGCTCACACTTTCTTCTCCAGTCTTCCTTATGACTGACAGTTTGTATTTGATAGATAACTATGTGGGATTAGGGCTGCAGGATATGGACACAATTAGCTTACATTTAACAGCCAAGTGTGGCTGACAGAGAGGTCGCCCATGAGCAGAAGGTATTATTTATTCCTTTGTGATTTGGTGCTCACCTTTATGGAGCTACTGATGTTGTTCCTGCCTTGTGAAGCAACAAGCCTTCTTTTCAGATAATTAGTAGCCTGGAGCTGCACATCCCTCACTCCCTATTTCTCCACTGTGCCCCAACTATTATAGATTCCCTCCTGTGCCGCTGGTCTACAGATTTATCTCACGTGACAACTGTTCGGCTAAAGACTCTTCACCACGACAGTTCTTAAAAGTCATTTCACTTTTTGAACACTGACTCTTATTTTTGGCATTATGATTTTTTTTCCTTTTATTTCATCATATTATGGGGCATTATGATTTTTAAAACAAAAGCACACTCAAGTAAAACAAACTCAAAACACACTAAATATAAATGTTATAAGGCGAGTGATGCCCCAGCATTCCATTTGCAGGCAAAGATACACCAGTTTACAGGACCCATCAGTTTCTAGTCAGAGACTATATGGAAACTTTTGACTTGCAGACCATGTCTGGAAGACCTCTGATTTTTTTTTTTTTTCCATACTTAAAGACTTTTAAAAGAGCAGTTTCAGGTTCACAGCAAAAGTGAGAGGAAGGCATAGAGATTTCCCATGTACTCCCTGTGCCCCGACATGCACAGCCTCCCCCTTCATCAGCATGCCCCACCGAAGTGGTGCACGTGTTACAATTGATGAACCTGCAGTGATACCCCGTTATCACCCACAGTCCACAGTTTTCATTATGGTTCACTCTTGGTGTTATACATTCTATGTATGTGTTTGGACAAATTTATAAAGATACACATGTATCACTGTAATAGTTTCATGCAGAATAGTTTCACTGTCCTAAAAGTTCTCTGCGCTCTACCTATTCATCCCTCCCTCCTTCCCCATGACCCCTGACAACCACAGATCTTTTTACTGTCTTCATGCCTTTTCCAGAAAGCCATAGAGTTGAAATCATACAGTATATAACCCTCTCAGTTCGGCTACTTTCACTTAGTAATAGGTATTCAAGTTTCTTCCATGTTTTTTTTTTTGTGACATGATAGCTCATTTCTTTTTAGTGCTGAATAATATCCCATTGTCTGGATGCGTCAGTTTGTTTATCCACTCACCGGCTGAAGGACATCTTGGTTGCTTCCAAGTTTTGGCAATTTTGAATAAAGCTGCTATAAACATCTGTGTCAGGTTTGTGTGTGGACATAAGTTTTCAACTCCTTTGGGTAAATACCAAGGAACGTCCTCACATGTTTTCTTTGCATACATAGGCCCAGTGCAAGGGAGGAGGGGCAGTGTCAACTAGAACTCTAGTGTGTCAGGTAAGAGCATTATTTCCTCATATTTGGAGCCCTCTTATGTTTGGACATCACCCCCCCCCCCCCCACACACACACACATATTGTTCTGTGCCATAACTTTAAGTAAGTACAGCCTGGTAAAGCAAAGGGTGCAGGAAGGAGAATGCACCTTTCCCTGAATGGCTCCCTCCCGCCCCACTACAACTGCCACCCCCTGCTCTTCACCCCGTGTGGCACTAAATAAGCCTTCATTGCACCATTGTTCATGTTCTGACTGGATTTAGTTTCAAGTTATTGTTCAGTACTTGTAAAAACTTGGTTTTACTGTTCAATTGATATAATTAGTCTTTTGGTGTAAATTATTTGGATATCATTGGTCAGGGTGAAGTAGAACCTCATTTTTTTCCATTAAAATGGATGAAAATATTGTTTTACTTAATGACTTTTCATGTAGCAGCAGGACTTTCAGGAGTGAATTAGAGCCAGGGACAGGTATACTGCATGATGGCCTGTTGAGGTTCAGGGCCATGGCTCTTCATTTTTGTGTTGATGATACTGTATACCATCACGCAGTAGGCCTTCAGTAGAAGTTTGTAGAGTGAATAAACAAATCCTCTTTATAAAACTGCAGGGGAGATGTTTTCAAACAGACACTGCAGGGATTGTGTAGAAAAATCTCTCATCCTCAAAATGGATATGGCTTTGGGAATTTCCATGTCTGAGTGAGTCAGAGCAATGGTGTAATCTTATTAAAAATAAAGTTTGGAAATGCACATATATGTTTTCACTGGAATGATTTATTTATTCTCTTCTTCTTCTTCTTCTTCTTCTTCTTCTTCTTCTTCTTCTTCTTCTTCTTCTTCTTCTTCTTCTTCTTCTTCTTCTTTTTTTTTCCACTTTTCTAATACAACATAATGCACTGGTATGGTTTAATGCTGTTTTTTGGTTTGATCAGGATTCTTAGGAAAGGATGAGCATTGGGTGCCCAGCTGGGTTACTCGGTGAGGCAGGTTAAAGAAGGAGATATTGGAGTGACTGCAGAGAAGGAGTGAAGAAAGCATGAGAAACAGGACGTTGGCATTCAGAGTAGCCTATCAAGGCAGTAGGGAGGAACCACTAAGAAAAACTGGAAAGTTGTGGAGCATGAGAAGGTGCAAAGGTACGGAATAGGGTTGGTGTTGGCCCAGGGAAGATGAGGCCAATTTGGGGGCTCTCTGGGGAGAAGGGAGGGGAGGGAGCCAGAAAGCACTAACTTGTGGAGATGTTAGGAGATGATGCAAAGGCGGCTCAGCCTGAACAGGCCCTGGAGGTCTGGGCTTTGCTTTTCCCATGAGAGAGAGGCAAAAATAGAGACACCTAGAGAGACAGAGACACAAAGAGGGACAGAGGGAGAAAGACCGAGGAGAGATAAACAGACTAAGAGAGAGAAAGACAGATGGAAGGAGGAGAGAGGAAGCAGAGGGAAAGAGAGGGAGAGAGAGAACAAAAAACAATGAAGACTGAGGCAGAGACACAGAGTCAGAAAGTCCTTCAGTTGTCCTGACGAGAAAGAAGTGTTGGAACCAGGCAGTGAAGCCTACTCAGACCCCGACTGGAGGGGGCTGTCCTAGTGGCCTGTTGGCCCTCAGATCCCTGCACACAGGGTGGGTTACAACCTCTTGTTCTCCAACTGACTGACTGCATGGACCTCAGGCTGAAGAGGGACACAAGTCAAACTGAGGCACTTGAAAGAGATAATGACGTGAGAGGTCAGGGAACTTGGGGTTTGGTCATAACAGGGAAACACATGAGCTGGACAGCCAGCCAGCAAAGCTTTTTTTCCATTGAGGGAAGTGGCAGGAAGGCCACCACTTGGAAAATACCCTCAGCTTCCCGTGTGACTTTTATTTATTTTAGTTTTTAGACATGCTAATCTTCTCTGTATCATTCCAATTTTAGTATATGTGCTGCTGAAGCAAGCACTTTTTTTTTTTTTTTTTTTTTAATGAAAACTCATTGTTAAGGCAGACAGTGGTTACTTCTTTCTGGCTATAGGTGGGGATGGGGGTGTCCCTATTAGATTTTGGGAGTTCATGTTTCTTCTTCTGCTTCACCTGCTACACTGGCTGCCCTGTTTGCCACTTCTATAAAATGGCAAATCAGAAATAACATTAACAGTGAGAATTCAGTGCTTTACTTCATTAAAATGTGGCAGGACTTAAGGAGATGGGAGACCCTCTTTCTCCCAGGTTTGGTGAGTGGGTGAAACATTCCATCACAACTCTGCTGCAGGGTCACTCCCTGAGCTTCTTCTGTCCTAGCTGGAGACAAAGCTGTGCTGAGACTGGGACAGTGGCACCAACCCCCTCTCCAAATGGTTATGAAGAGTTGTGTCTTCCATTGCTTCACTTTTCATATCAGAGGAGGAATGGTGGGTGTCTGTAGGAAGAAACTATTTGTGGTTTTGTGAAAGTGGGCACCTCAGATTTGAAAGCTTATGTTCGTTTTTTTTTTTTTTAAGACAGAGTCTCGCTTTGTTGCCCAGGCTAGAGTGAGTGCCGTAGCATCAGCCTAGCTCACAGCAACCTCAAACTCCTGGGCTCAAGCAATCCTTCTGCCTCAGCCTCCCGAGTAGCTGGGACTACAGGCATGTGCCACTTTGCCCGGCTAATTTTTTCTATATATATAAGTTGGCCAATTAATTTCTTTCTATTTATAGCAGAGACGGGGTCTTGCTCTTGCTCAGGCTGGTTTCGAACTCCTGACCTCGAGCGATCCACCCGCCTTGGCCTCCCAGAGTGCTAGGATTACAGGCGTGAGCCACCACACCCAGCCAAAGCTTATGTTTTTTAGGTAAATTCCTGAAAGTGGATACAAATTATTATGCCTACTCTTCTGAGGCCATCAGACCCCAAAAGACCACCCAACATGGGTCAACAGAAAATAAATATTTATATTTTTGGCCTGAAAGTGGTGAAAAGTGATTTTGTTTTCAATGAGCCAGAAATCAGCCTAAGAGAAAGGCCCAGTATTCATTCACATTTTTGTATCTTCAATTTCCATTATCAATTAAAAAACAGTAAACACTTATCCTGAATAGAAGTACAATTAGATCCAATAATGAAATCATCAAGTACTACTGAGGTGGAACTTGGCAGTAATTAGTTTTTTGATACATAAATACAATTTCCAAATGCAATTTGTCCCTAAGTCCAGGCTACTGATTCAATTTGCCATGTTTGCTATTACAAGGGAATGTGCAGTAAGGTGTATTCCAATTCCTCAGGGATGCATGTCTCCAAGGAGAATGAAATGAGTTGGCTAACATCTGCAATAACTAGTTGGACATGGAGAAGAGATGTCATGCAGCTCTCCTGGGATTGTGGGGGTGGGTAGAGGGCGTGCCTCTGCGATCTCATTGCCATGCACGTCACTGTAGCAGGTGGCAAGCTGATCTTCTCAGCCCTTCCTTTCCCTATGTCTGTTTGTCTCTCTTCCTCTTCTTTCTCTCCCTGACACTTCTGCTTCATTCCTTTATCTGTATGTTCATTCATTCAATATTTATTGAGGGCCTGTTATTCTGTGTCAGGTGCTGGGATATAGCAGTAAAGAAAGTAGACACAGTTTCTGTCCTCAAGGGACTGTTAGTCTAGTATTCAACATGAAAGAAATACTTATCTAATTACAGTCATTGTCGTGCTGTGAAAGGTCCTATGAAAATGTAGAAAGAGGGCTCTATCTTAGCCTGGGGGTTCAGGAAATATTACCCTGAGGAACTGACATTGTGGCTTTGATCAAAAACATGAATAGTACTGAAGCAGAGAATTTGGAGAAAACTGTTCAGGCAGAGAGAAATGCAGAAGGAAACTTACTGCAGAAGAGAAATAGGGCACATGCCAGTGAAGTAGGAGCAAGGGAAGGAAGCAACCAGGGGGCAGGCGATTGAGATGAGGCTGTGTGGCCGCATACGGCCAGATCGTTCAGGGCCTGGTAGCTCTTGTTCAAGGTTTTAGATTTGACTTTAAAAGACACGAGGAAGTCTTTGAAGATTTTAAAATAGAGGATCGATGTGATCCTACTCCTCAGTTTCTTGGCTCCCCTAAGGTTTAGTAATGACATACCTCTTAATTCAGGAGCTCTGTCTGATAACTCTTCAAGTCAGTTTCCTCCATCTCTCAGTGTTTTCAGAGATTCTAGCTGAGAGGGAACTATAGCGGGTGGCCGATCCTCCTAAGAGGACTCCTAATGTTAGAATTTCAATGCTCCTGAGATATGAAGCTCTAGCAATCTCAGACGTATTTCAGGCAAAGGTTAAAGATTCATAATGTGGGTTCATCAGATGAGAAAAGTAGCAGCTTCCATATGAATGAGTATATTTACAAAGTATTGGCAGTGAGTGATATTTCTCCTCCCTACCTTCCTAACCTAAATCCTCCTAACAAGTTCAGACGATTGCTTTATTTTTTTCCCCCTGAGAACTTGGACCATGGGGCGTTGGGTGGTTAGCACTTTGAATTCTTTCCACAAAATCCCAGAGTGAAATATCCGTTGACCTAGTTTTCTGAATGAATGGAGACTGTACCTTCAGTTGCTCCCACGTATTAGTTAGGTGAAGATAGGTTGCTGTAACAGAAACACAACAACAAAGCAGCTGAAAGAATAAAAAAATGTCTATTTCCCTTTCACATAATATTCCTGATGTGAATAATTCAGGTCAGGGAAAAAGCTCTGCTTCTCTTGGTGATTTGGAAACCTCAGTTCCTTATAGTTACTACTTCTCTATCCTCTGGAACACTGTTACCAGCTGCATAAATGACACTAGGTTTGCTGCTACATGGAGATTCCAGCTGGGGAGAAGATGGAATAGAGCCTCCCAGAAGATGTCCTCAGGTACCTTAAAGGGTACACGTTACTTCTGCTCACATTCCATTGGTGAAAACTTAGTCCAGGATGTCAACTTAGTCACCCTGGTCACACCAAATTGCAAAAGAGACTGGGAAATGTAATCTACAAGGCTGGCTGCAGTTCTGTTACCGTGGAGGAAGGGAGAGTGAATTTTGATGGATAACTAGGACTCTCCACCACACCTTCTCTAGCATAGTGTGGTAGACTGATTGCAAAAGGGTCCCAATTCTTCACATCTCCCCATGTTCACACTCTTTAGAATGTGACGTTGAGGTTCCGTCCATCAAGAAATGAGTATGTTTTCCTGCTCCTTGAATTTGGTTCTTGCTTTGCTTTAGCCAATAAAGTATGGTAGAAGTGGCAATGTGTCTATCTAAGCCTAGGCATAAAGAGAACCTGTATGCTTTCCTGGACCTGTGCCACCGCCACATAACAAGTACAGGCTGGGCTGCTGGAATATGACAGACCGAGTGGTGGAGTGTCTCATTGTCCTGGGCAAGGCCATTCTAGACCAGCTCCTATAGTTCATTGACTCCCAAATATGTGAGAAAGCCAAGGTAAGAGATGCCTACCTGGCCCATAGCTGACCATGGGTGCATTGATGTGGCCAATTGAGACCAGAGGATCTACTCAGCTGACCCATAGACCCATGAGCAATAATTAATGCTTACTGTTTTAAGTCATTAGGTTTTGGGTGGTTTGTTAACTTCAGGAATGGAAAACTTATACAGCTTTAGATATTTTCTTACTGTCTCTGTGTAATCTCTGGACTTGGTTAGAAAGGAAAAATAAAGGAAGTGATACCAATATAAAAGAATGTTAAACTGTTGTTATTATTATTATTTTGAGACAGGGTCTTGCTCTGTCGCCCAGGCTGGAGTGCAGTGGTGTCATCATAGCTCACTACAACCTAAATTCCTGGGCTCAAGCTATCCTCCTATCTCAACCTCCTGAGTAGCTGGGACTACAGGTGTACACCACCGCATCCGGCTAACTTTTCTATTCTGTAGAGATTGGGTCTCACTCTTGCTCAGGCTTGTTTTGAACTCCTGGCCTCAAGCAGTCCTCCTGCCTTGGCTTCCCAGAGTGCTAGGATTACAAATGTGAGCCATGTCACCTAACCTAAACTGTGATTTTTAACTGGGATGATGAGATAGTATAGCCTGGAGTTACCAAAATAGATTGTGATATTGACTGACCAGTAAATAGTTCAAAGTAGAGGTCCTAGAAACCATTTAGCTATCACCAGATTGAGGACATAAAAGAGTATAGAATAGAGATGGGAAAGTATTTTTGTGAGAATTATTTTCTTAGAGCTTGTTCTCCAGGGGAGAGGCTATAGTGGATCAGCTGAGGGTTTCCTCCACTCTAGAGCGAGGGACTTCAATTAGACTATTTGGAGACCTTGACCTGTTGGAAGGCACAGTGGATTGGTGTCTACTTCAGTCTTACCCAGGATATCCAGAGTGCAAGGGGTAAGTTGGTGAGTGCGTTGGTGTTGCAGCGTGGAAACTTGCTGTATTTTATGATTGGCAGGTATATGTGTGTGTGTGTGTGTGTGTCTGTGTGTGTATACACTCTCAACATTTTTTTTAAAAGAAAAAACACATGGGAATGTTTTTCCTGTAGACTAGATATGGGCTTTGCATGCAGGACAGCCAGCGTAAGGGTCATCTCAGATCTATTCCAAAGGAGCTCCCAAGAGGGCAACTGCACCTTGATAGAAGGAAGCTGGCAGCAGATGCTGGATTCATGAGATCGCACAGTGAGTGGGTGACTACTGAAATAGATGGTATTCACCTAGGTCAGTCAGTGGTTCTCAGCCAGGGGGGGATTTTTAGCCCCCAGGAGACATTTTGCAAAAACTGGAGGTATTTTTGGTTGTGACAATGGGGGAAGGTGCTACTAGCATCCAGTGGGTGGAGGGAGGGCAAGGATGCTGCTAAACATTCTCCACTGCACAGGACAGCTCGCCACAGCAAAGAATTATCTGGCTCCAAATGTCAATAGCGCCAAGCTTGAAAACACCGCCTTAGGTCAAGGTGATGTTGAGGGTCTCCAAAGAATGCACAAGAAGATCCCATGAGAGAGAGAGTCAGCTCTGAGCACCTGCCAGGCTCAGAGAGCACAGAGCCATTGTAGGTGCATGCCAGGTGTGTAGGAACATTCCTAACCTCTTTATCTCTTGTAGCTGCTTGGCTCCCACCCTGTATTCCCCAACCCTCGGGCACTGCAGTTGTAGAATCAGAAACTACAACTACAGTATCAAGAAGGGAAGGTAGGATGAAAGCACAGTGTGTAGACGGTGATAAGGTAGACCACAACACCCTTTTCCACTCAAAGTGACTGGTTTGCAGCATGCCCTAGCTGGAGAAGGGGAGATTCATTGTTACATTGGGTTTGGAATTTGAAATATTCTGCAGAACTGTACAATAGAATTATAGAGTTGAGACTGTGTTTGTGGCTTAATGTAAACCTAGGACTCCCTGGAGTAAGCAGAAATGTTTTGGGATTCCCTTGAAATTTTAGCCAGAGTATTCTGAAGGGATATTGAGATGAACAATAAAATAAAGTTGCTGATTACATTCCTTGGGTCCTGCTTGTTTTATATACTCATTACCTTGGTAGTTGCTGAATAGCCACTGTAAAAGTGGGAGCTGTCACATATATTATCTCATTTAATCATCAGTACCAAGGAGAATATGCATTTTTTGCTTAGTGTTTGAAGAGGCATGATTATTCTTACTTTACAGGGAGAAATTCAGGACTTGGAGATGATGTGAAGTAACTTGACCAGATGGGAAAGAAAAGGTTGGATAGTGGTGCTACTGGTGGGGAGGTCTAGGAGGCAGTTTCAGTGATATTTATTTTGTTGAAGCACCTTCCTTTTCACCTTCCTGGGATCTTCCTGGGATCTTACAGGTAAGTATTTAACAATATATTACATACGCATTCTCAAGTAAATGTCATCAGCTAAGAGAGGGAAAGAAAGCAAGAGTTTTTAACGTGCCACGCATCAACTGGCTCCAAGAGATTATTTACACATTTATGGCCAATATTTTCGAAGGATGGGCATGCAGAGAGAGGAGTTCAGAGCCAAGTCCCATTCCTTAATAACCCAAATTAATCTCTTTGCAGCTGGTTGAGTGGATCAGACAGATGTGTGTCCTCTGTCCCTGCGGGGACTCTGACAGGCTTCTCCATGGCACTTTATATAAACCTGTGTTAAAGTCCCTGTCACATTGGTTTATAATAATTATCTTTCATATTTTTTCCCCCTCACCAGGTAGGTAAGCTCCTTAGAACTGAGGCTTTTTTACTTTACTCATTTTTGTATCTGGTAGCACCTAATATGTGGTAGATACTACATAACCATGGAAAAAATCATTTATTGAGCTAAAATGCCTGCTTTCAAGGAGCTTACACTACATGGGGGAAACATGAAAAAAATAGTTGTAAAATAGTATGCATGGCATAATTTCTGTTTAAAGGTACCTATATATCAGCATATGGACCAAAAATAATATCAACAATATCAGAAGGATTCTCCACCAAACGATTTAACTGTGGTTTCCTTTTGAGGTCAAATAATAGGGACTTCTGCTTTCTGTGTAATATATTTCTAAAAGGGTTTATAATAAGCAGACGTATTTTAGTAATTTAGTATTTAGTCAGAGAAAGTAATAAGATACAAATAAGAAAAAGGAAATACTATATTTAATACAAAGTTGCATAAGATTAGTTTTAAAATGAGTCAGTATTCAGCAAGCATAATAGGAATTCAGAGGAACTCCAGACAACGGACTGTGTGGTCAGGGAAGCCTCTAGGAGAAGGGTTTTGAATCCTACTTATTATTCATGGCTTTGAAATAGATTTCCAAAAGGCATCCAAGTCCTGATCCTCCCGTTTGATCTTGGGATCTTGTTGTTGCTTTTAGAAGAGTCAATGCCATCTGTTTTTGGAAGCTGGCATCCACACCCAGCTGCTAATTTGGAATCCTAAACCACTCTAAAAATTAATGGCTTTATAAAAGGTCTGCAACTGCCTCTTAAGAGTTTAATATCATATTTATAAACTCAGTCTGCATTGAGTCCCAGCATATTGCAAATAATTTACAGTGTTGTCCTGCTCAGAGCATAACTAATGTGGATCCACAGCTGTGCAGATAACTTTTCCTATCAGCAGATGATAAACTATAAGTGGCCCCATTTGGATGTGGGGAAATAGTCCAGATTTTTAAAACTGCATTGATGCAACTGGAAGGGAATTTCTACAGCAACGGCTTACCTCACCTGGAAATCATCTCAATAGTAATAAATACAGCCAGCTTCTTCTCTGCTAGTTATTATACCTAAGAAGAATGGGCCGGTCATGATGTATATGGCCCTTTGGTCTGCTTGCATGCACGCATTCCTGAGCAGCTGCTAAATAGTTTGGGGAGTGGCTCTGCCAGTTCAGGGGCTCTGAGGTCAAATGGCAAAATCTGAGTTGGGGAAGGGGCGAACTAAGGTTTGGGATCAGGTCACTTGCTCCATAACAATGAAATGCATATGTTTATACCTTTTGCTGTGCCTAGACATCGCTTTAGTAATTTCTTGGTACATTTCAGGATCCTGGAAACCAGCTCTGCTCTTCTCTAACAAACCAGGTATGAAATTCTTGCCTCTAAGTTTCTGGTTCCTACGCACTGTTGAAGCTACCTGCGTATCAAGAGTCCTAGTTACATTGACTCCATGGACAGCTTTTGGCGTGAAATACCAATGTGTTTGTGCTAAATTTAAACTGGAAACTTAGCTGAAAAATTTACACACTGCTCTGTTTAGCCAAGTGACTAAGTCTGTGTCTTTACTATGATTTTTATTCATTTTTCTCAAACATTAATTAATTATCATCTACATGCAGTGTGCTAAGAATGGTACTTGGTTTTAGTGATAAAATATTTAAAAAATATCTTTTGTTTATTATGTTCTCTCAGCCTAGAATTCCCTCCTGACTCATGAGCCTGATATTTTGGTATCATATCCAGGGCAAAGATAAGCAATTGGTTTTATTGTAAAATTGTGTCCTGTGGAGTTCTAGTTTCTGATGAAGTACCCTAGGAACCATCATACGAGGCGGGAGAGAGAAATCAGGTTTTGGGGATGATTCTGGGCTGGCTTGTCCCAACCATCAACCAGGGCAGCGGCAGTTGCTCCTGTGACATTCCTTAAAAGATAAATGACCCTAATCTTGCCTATTCCTACACATACGATAATGTCCGATGGGGTTAGTAATTATATTTCTATAATCTATAACCGAATATGCTCTTACACTCAAACCTTGATGTGATTCTGCTTTAATAAACTTCTGAACAAGTTTGATATGATTTTACACATACCAAAGCCTCGCCACTTATATGTAAGCAGTGGGCTGACATTCTATGCCAGAGCAGTCTGACCGAACTGCTCCCAGGCTGTGGAGCTCAGTCTATAGCCCCTAATAAGACTCCTAAATAAAACTAACTTTAATTTTTTAAAAACTTTGTCAATGGAAAAGAGGACATATTCTGTAAAATAATTTAAGGAGTTTTATTCTAAGCCAAATTTGAGGACCATGGCCCAGAGCCACTCCCAAGAATCCTTGAAGAGATGGGATTCTGCCACCTTCCTCATTTGCTGGCGAATTAATAAACTCCTCTTTCCTTTTCCTCCAATCGCTTGGCCTCATTCTTCTGATGTTGCATCAGGGACAAGGGACAAGCTTTAGGTAACAGAATTTGGTGTCCCTGGGTGGGACAATTGTGGGAAATGGCACCCCACAACTGCTGGAAGAGATAGGGAGCAGCCCCATGTCAAAGCCATGGGTCTTTGCAGGTAGAAGCAACTTTTCAATGGGAGAGAGCAAGCAACGTGGCCCAAGCAGCTGTCAGAACCCATTTTAGCTCCAGAGATCTGCCGTCTCTGTCTCCCTGAAGTAGACGTGGCTCCCCACAACCTGAACAGAGTTGAGGAGAAGGAAATGGGTTTGGAAACCTCTCTGGACAGTCTCAGTCATTTGTTTGTTGAGTAAGTTCCCCAGGGTGTGCCCCAAGACCCTGATTGCACCCATATGGGGGATTTTCAGAACTTCCTGTTGGCTTTGTTTGTTTTGAGGAGCCTTGGGGGGGGGAAGGGGTGGAAGTCATGAGGCTGAGTGGAACTAGGGAAACTGGTTTGAATTTGAAGCTCATTTGCGGTTCCCAGGGAACAGGGGGACTGATTTGCCACCATTTGGGGAAGGTTTTAAATCTTCCTGCCCTGTGGGGTATTTGCTGGAGACCCAGGGAATGGGAGAATTGGGCCACACATTTGGGGAGGGGTTTGAACCTTCCAGGTGGGGTGGTGTTTATCCCCTTTGGATTCCCATTTGTGAATCTTCCAGCCCTATGGCAGAGCATTTGAGGCACCATCTGAGGTGCCATTTGGGGTGGTGTTTGTCTCCTTCGGGTTCACATTTGTTTGATAGGCCCTGGCATCTTGTGTTGAGAATCCTCTGTTTATCTTTAGTATTTGTGAGTTTTGTTGCAACATAAGGAAACAAAGTCCCTTGGGAAAAAAACACTGGTTGAATGGTAACTTATTGTAAAGAGAATGGTGTTATTGTGACCCAATGTCCGTGCTGGAGTGTGAGGAGAAGTGGCTGCTAAATGAAAATTGCCACTTGATTGACAGGCCTTGGCATTTTAGACTGTGTTGGGAATCCTCTATATTGTTTGTGTTTGATTGTGAGTTTTTGTCTGGTGTGTTTTTGTACCTATGTCTAAAGATGACTGTGATAGCACTTGTCTGTATGGTGAGGAAAAGTGGTGGTTGATGGTCCATGGTTTATTCTGAGCTGTTGGTTCTTTTAAAATTCAGAGCTCAAATGGTTGACTTGCAACTGTAGAATTAAAATACTGAGTCTCAAGCTCTCTGCTTGAGACAAACTCATCGTTGATGGTGTACAAAATGATCTGTGTATTTGTTTGATTTTTGATAAATGAGATCCTACTGCTCCTACTGGAACCCCCACAGCTGGCCAGGAAGAGGTACCAAGCAGGACCACAACCTGGGGGGGTTGACAGATCCAGCAGGAGGGAGGACCAGCGCACGTGGCCCGCCACCAAGCAATGTGTAGCAAGGGGAAAGAAATGCCTGCTGCTCAAAGTTTGGGGAATGGACATGCTTGAAGCTCTGACTGGGGGGGGGGGATGGGCAATATACGAAACCTTAGCACTTGTACCCCCATAATATGCTAAAATTAAAAATATTTAAAAAAAAGAAATGCCTGCTGCTGCTGTCATCTTAGCACCATGGCAGGGGCCGGGGAGGGCACTGCCTGAACTAACTCCTTAGTCCCACGCCCAGTAAATTATGACTTGGGGTTCAGAATGGTCTCTCCTGGCAGCACACTCAACTTGGGCCAGAGGGAACCCATAGCTGGGGTGAGAAATTTGCAGCAATATCAGATAAGGGGGCTTGAATGTGCAAGAACAGCCAAAAGGGTCCTTTGAGACAGTCAAAAGGAATGCGTGAAAAAGCCACCCCAGATTGACTTTTTGTAAAGAAGGATCTTGAAAGAAACATTGCCCCAAATTGTAAAGAACTCTGGGTGGCAGGAAGCCTCCAGGAAAGCAAATAGTGTTTTTTGTTGTTGTTGTTGTTGTTTTTTTAAGCCCAGGACTCAGGAAAAGAGGGGCCCCAGAACCCTCTGCCTCCAAATATCCCCACAGGAGCCCTGGGCAAAACTGACAGTGGGAATTCGATTGGCACTAGCTGTGTGGACAGAAGTGGTCCTGGGGGCTCCTTCCCCCCAGCTGCCACCCCAATTCCCAGCACCAGTGGAGCCTGGTGTTCTGTGAGCCAGGGAGGGTGTTTCAGGGGAGGGGCCAGGTGGTAGCGAGGCAGACGTGGACAAGTGACAGCTGAGAAACTCATCACGGCGGGCCCAGGAGGCGGACCTGGGCGAGCAGCAGGAGCACCGCAGGTTGTTTCAGAAGTGAGGATGCTCACTTCTGAGGGGGGTGCATGGTCAAGCTCCTGCTGGATGAATACCAGGGCCTGGTGAAGTATACAGGAGACTGCCGTTATGCTTTGAAGTTAGGGCCTCAGGAAGCCTGCCCGTCATTCAGTCTAGGGAAGGAGGCTGAGCAGATAGAGGATGGTGTGCTGGGGACAGACATCATGGACAGACAGCTACAGAGACAGCTCAGCAGCTCCTCCTTCTACAGTGAGGGCATCAGCAAGCACCCCATTTCAACAGGACCCAGGAGCACACTCTGCAGAGCCCTGGACATTTCATAAGTACAATAATGGACCCTCATTTTTGGCAGAGGTAACCCTGCCAAGGGTTACCTACAAAGCCCTACACCTAAAATGAAAATTACATGGAACCCACCTAAAGTGAGATAAGACACTACTGCTTGCCCTTCTGGATAAAGTAGCCCTTTAGAGCTAGGCTTAAGTTAAGCCCCTAGGAAATAGTTTGTGAGAGACCCTTCATAGCATGCTAAGTATGGTAATATAACCATGAGCACAAAGGAATAGTAAAACAGTATGTCAAATCAGGTGCTAACCACTATGCATGAGGTCGCCTCTTTCAGGTCCCTGCCTCAGTTGGAAGCAGAGAAGTGAAAGGGACCCTATGAGGTGCCTCTAACAACTCACACCTCATTGAAATTGTCAGAAGTGAAACTTTGGGTCCATCATATCAGAGTAAAGAGGTGTAGCCCCCCGTGGAGGGGCCATCCTTTAGGTGATCTAAGGTATCTGTTTGAGAAAAAGAAAAAAAACAAAAATGTTGATATTTTTGCTAATTTATCTTTGGTGATTTGTTCTGTCTGTAGGATAGAGGGACAGCTCCCCAGTGAGGATTTCCCCGGTTTGTCACCTCTTCTATTAATTTGTCTTACTGTAGGTGTGTTATCCTAAACCTCGTTTGGTACAAGTATTTCTGTGCACGATTTCTGAATTTGAAGAAGTCAGTCTCTCAGATCACCTACAGGGTACGACTAATATCCCTGTACTCAGAGGTCCCATGTTTTTTTCCTAGTCCAGCCCTGTATCGGACATTGTGTGCAAGGCGACAGTCCATTTCACCTTGTCAGTCCTTGTGGTTGTTGCTTATGCCCTTTTTCACCTGATAGTTTGCACCTTCCATCCAAAACACTGCCCCAATGCAGCAGGAAGTAGCTTGATATCTACATTGCCCCTCCTCCCATAGATACAGAAGGATAAAATTGACAGTGGGGAGTATGTAACAGAGAAAATGGCCTGAAAGGGGGTAAAAATGTTTCTTGTCTCTTCAAAACCCCCTTACCATTTTTAAGAACTAAAAACCTATATCCCTGCCTCAGGCCAGTGTTTGGGAAGGATGGGGGAGAGTCCTTTGTTCTTTGTGCACAGGACATGGCTCAAGAGAATTGCCCAGGTGGAATGAGACCATTTTAGCCAAAGATGGGATTATGGGCTGAACCTTTAAAAGCTCTGTACTTCTGCTCAGAGGCAGGGCATTGGTACTTTGAGATAGGAGTCTGCCAACCTCCTCATTTGCCAGCGAGTTAATAAACTTCTCTTTCCTTTGTCTCAAAAAAAAAAAAAGTAGCCTTGAGGAAGTAAGTGCACTTGCTGTGGCAGGGTTACAGTTTAGTTTTATACATTTTAGGGACACAGGGATTACAGATAAAGTCCTAAATCAATACATAGATGGCATACATTGGTTTGACCCAAAAAGGTGGGACATCTCAAAGCAGGGGCTTACAGGTCATAGGTGGTTTTAGGGATTAAGGCAGGACGTCTTGAAGCGGGGAGCTTACAAATCAAAGGTGGATTTAGGGATTCTTTAGTTGACAATTGGCTGAAAGAGTTAGGCTTTGTCCAAAGACCAGGAGTCAGCAGAAAGGAATGCTTGAGTTAAGATCTTGAGTTAAATGCTTGAGTTAAGGTCTTCTATCTTTCATGTGATGCTATACCAGAATCAGATCGGGAAGTAAACCTCATCATGAAACCTATTTACTGAGATTTTATCATTGTAGTTGTGACTCACCAGGCCCCTTTAGAAAGGAATTTGGGCAAAAGAAAAAGATCAGAGTTTAGTCCTCAACTTGATATCTCTTTTCTTTAGTTGACACTTCTATTTTATATTTGGACTCTCTCATACATGAGGTTATTTTTGGGTGAGTATTCATTCCATTCTCTCCTCTGCCTCCATGGGAGGAGAAAACTTCCCACATTCATGTTGGGCTTGGCTATATGATTTTTTTTTTGGCCAGTGGAACATGGGAAAAAGTGACAAGGTGCTATTTCTGTGCCTTGACCTTAAAGAGGCATTGATTTTTCTACTCCTTCCACAGGAAGCTTCTGAGCTCACTCATGAGAATATGTCCAGGTGACTGCTGCTCCTCCAGCCTGATCCCCAGAAGGAGGCATATGAGGCAC
The DNA here is from genome assembly GCF_040939455.1 of Microcebus murinus. NCBI lineage: Eukaryota > Metazoa > Chordata > Mammalia > Primates > Cheirogaleidae > Microcebus > Microcebus murinus. Next base: position 24,485,354 of record NC_134107.1, read on the forward strand.
AGCCAGACACATGTTAATGGTAAATACTTTCTACTGTATGATACTCAGGTGCTTGTGATTGTAATACAGCAGCAACTGATTGATGCAGACATTTAGTTAAGATCTCATTTGTAGTGAGGGTTTTTTCACTAATTCATCCATTCAAAAAATATTGAGTGCCTTACTATAAACCAGGCAGGACACCGCTGGGTAGGTGGTCTTAAAAATCTATTGGCTTTATCTTCCTGACTTCTGCTCTTTACATTTGGTGTAAAGAAGTTTATGGTCATTTATTTTTTTTTTTAATTTTTATTTTTTTTTAAAGTTTCAACATGTAACATTTATTAGCGCTCCTACTGGCATGGAGAGACAGATGGTAAGCACATTATGTGCAGAAGCAAGCTTTGCAGTTGGCTTCACAGGCCTGATTTTGCTGTTACCCAAGTCTCTGAACTGCACCCTTCCCTCCCCCCAACCTCCTCCCACCACATGTCCATGAGACCCCAAATGCCCAACCCTCTTTCCTGCTCCAGAGTCTACTATGGGAATCTCCCTTCCCTCCCAGTTGCTTGACTTAGGATCTTTCTTCTTTCTTGCCCCTTCTTTGGCTCAGATCCCTACCTCCTCTGGCTTTTCATATCCTCCAGCTGGTCCAGGGTGAGCTCCAGGGGTTGAGGTAGGAAAGAATACTCCCCTACAGCTGTTCTCAGTCCCAGCTGTTCTCAGTTCCTGCCAGCCCATAATGTCAGTCTCCGCAACATCCATCCCACTTCCTCACATTTACCCCAAACTCCTCCTCTCTTCAGGTCTCACCTCCAGAAATCTATGGTCTTTTATAATACATAGACTGTAAGAAATAAAATCAAGACACACAACTCTCAAAGGACAAATAGTGCTAAAACATTGTTTTGAGAAGTGACAAAGAACTGACAGCAAATTAATGTCAATTATGTGTAAAAAAATAAGCAAATCATATGCAAGTACACACAACTCCTCAAAACTATCTTTTTGTAAGAGATTCCCCAATATGAGAGGACTAGCTACGAGGACTTATAATTACACATCTTGCTTTGGGAATTGTATGCCAAAGAAACCCAAAAGGAGTCCCTGATGTGGAAGAGGGCTGATATGACAAAACTAGGCTTTCCTCTTCCCTGTGTGACTAGCTCCTATCTTTCAGGCCTGAGGAAGGTGCCAGGGCTGATCTGAATGTATTTAGAATGAATCTTCTTAACGAGCTGTCAAGTTCAGTGGAATTGTCAGATCTGGGCTTTAACAATTTCCTGGTTTTTAGTACCTGATCCTATAAAGATGATATATAGGCCACAGAGGATGGAGAGTGGTCAGAGAGGAGTGAAGAGGCGGGGGAGGAGAGTTGGAGCCACCATCATTATGGGTGGCACATGTTAACTCATCCATCTGGGTCTCTTGGTTGCACACCTGTCTTTGCAGCTGGAGACAAGAGATGGAGTGGGAAGAGGTGAAGCGACTAGGGATGAAATTAGAAAATGGGCAAAGCTTGAATGTGGAGGACCTCTAGCCTCCCTTTAACCAAACCCTTCCAAACAAATCCGGTCTTCTCTTCTTCCCATTTTATTTTCAATCTATCTTATTTTCTTTTCTCCAGAGGCATTGCTCTCTCAGTTGTCTTAGAGGTCACAGTGTTTTACCACTTGGTAGGGTAGTCTAGCCCCTTCATTTTATAAACAGAGAACTGAGACCCAAAGATGGACTGACTGTAATGCATTGACCAGCTGGCCAGTGGCAGACCCAAGACTGGGTCTGTTAACCTCAGGTGATGCTTTTTCCATTACTCAAGGGGGAATTAATCCCTGTGAAAAGCTTGGATCTTAACGTCACCTGGGACTCTTGACAAACAAACTGTAATAGATCTGCAATAGGATAAGTCTGACAAAGAAATTTCAGGTTCCAAATACAGGCAAGCAGGGAAGACATTGCTGGACTGAGGATCCCTTCATATCCCTCAAATTAACCTCTGTTTGCTATTTTCTACTCTGCCTAAGGGGGAATCTTTTTTTTTTTTTTAAGTGAGAAATCTGCCTGGTATGAAAGAGGGGCCATTGTTTCAGAAGCTCAATATGCATTGACGTTTTGAGGGTTCTAAGACATTATAACAGTTCCATATTGGCAAATTATACCATAGTAAACATGATTGGATATTATTTTGTAATATTAAGGGAGATTTTCCCCCTTCATCTCCCATTCTTATACACCTAGCCCCCAACATTCAGATAAGGCATTTCATGCTTATTGCCTTAGGGAAGGGCTGACACAATAGAATGCTGTTAAAATGAAGAATCTATGTCCCAAAGAGACTAAATAATGAGCGAGGGCAAAACTTCTAGCCACAACCGTGACAAGACCTCTGGAACTGGAAAGAGGAGGAGAATTGAAGAGGAGAGAAAAAACCTTAGAAAATGACATTTTCTTCGTACTCTGCATCTTGCCTACCATTTGCTCATCTCTGGAGCAAAACAAAAAACGAAAAATAAATCCTGTAGGTAAGTTTGAGACTCTGTCAGGAGTGAGGAACTCCGGTGTTGTATTGGTTAACATTGCTGCATACAAAGCACACCAAATAATGAACATTTACTTAACTCATGCATCTGTGGGTTGGCTGGGGGCTGGCTGAAACTGAGTGGTTTTAGCTTGGTGACTCTGCGGATCTCTGCTGGGCTTGTTCATGTGCCTGTGTGTTGGCTGGGGATCAGATGATCCAGCCTGGACTCACTGGGGGAGCTTGGCTCTGCTCCACGTGTTTCTCATTCTTCTCAGACCTGTGATCTAATGAGGGTATGTTCTTGTCATGGCTATAGCAGAGGTGCAAGAGAGTGAGTGGAAACAAGCAAAGCTTCTCAAGGCCCACACTTTGAGCTGGTGCATTGTTCCTTTCATCTCATTTCACTGGCCAACGCCAGACATGTAGCCAAATCCAAAGTCAAGGGACAGAGAAATAGAATCTGTCGCTTTAGTGGGAGGAAGTGCAAAGTCATATGGCAAAAGGTGTGACTGCATGGAGATGAGAAGAACTGGGCCAATCATGCAACCAATCATATTCCCCCTTTCCGGGTAGAATGCAAAGAAGGGGCAAGACTTCAGCATGTCCTCGGAGCAAATTGTTGTATAATTTCTCTGGGAGATAGCTGGGCTTTAGCTAGCCGTACAATTTATCCATATCCCATGGGAATATCCCCAAGACTTTGGCTACGGCATACATGTAACACAATGAGACATACCTGAAAGGGCCATCAAATGGTTATAACCTAGCAATGATCCACTGGATTAAGGGCTGAGGACCACATGGAAAGATGGATGGTCACAGTGAAAACTTGCATGACTGTATGACAATCAAAGACTTGCGCCCTCTTGCTCCAGAGCCTTGGCATCATAAAAATCTCCTGGAACCTATAAATAATTTCTAGAAAAGAGGATGTGTGTGTGTGTGTGTGTGTGTGTGTGTGTGTGTGTGTGTGTGTGTGTGTGTGTTAGCTGGGTGGGTGAGGGGAATAGATCCAAACTGGCTGAGATTAAGTTTTTGTTTTGTTTTTTTAAACTTTGACATATACTCTACAGTTTTTAATGCCCACTGAATAATTCATATGAGTGCTCCAGGAACAAAGTAGTCTAAATAACATTAACATAAACCAGCACTGTCCAATAGAAATATAATATGAGGCACAAATGTAATTTTAAGTTTTCTAGTAGCTACATTAAGAAATGTGAGAAGAGATAGGTGAAATTAATTTTAATAATACATTTTTACTTAATATGCCCCAAATAGTATAAGATTAAGTTTTTACCATGAATTGGCATGGGGGATTGAAATAGAAATACAGAAATAAAGTTTAAAATCACATTTCTGGCATACCCGAGGTTCTGGTTTGCAATTGATACCACGTATCCCTATGCTTTCCCTACCCTTTAATTTATCCATGAGTTCTATTTCCTGACTAAGTCATTGCTTTCTTAGACCTCTCTGCTTCCAATGTCAGAACTAGTAGTTGGCTTTCTTGTCACTGAGCAACATTTTTTTCCTCCATAACTCCACGAAAGTCACTGAATACAGAATAGAAATGGTAGCCTTGAGAGGCAGAGGCTACATGATCAATTAAACTCACCTACTCTATGACGTGGTCCAGGACACTAGCTTTTTTTGAGCTTCTTGCTGAATTGCCTTAAAATTATTTCATATTCTGGACCTTCTGTATTGGCCTCAAATATTAAATTCAGAATTTTTCAGAGTCCACTGTGCAACTTTTCTCATTTGAGCCATTCCCTAAACTCCTACAATTCCCTCAATCCTATCAAAGTGAAGAAAGTCAGGGTAGGTTGGGAAGATTTCAATGAATATTTAAACATAGTTCTCTTTTTCCTCTTTAAATATGCTCTCAGTGCTGACACCAACACAGTTTCAAGTGTTGCTAATATATCCTAATAGAAGGATCAAAAAATGAAAAAAAATTGCTTTGCACATATTTCACTTTCAACTTTGTAAACAAACTATGCTGGAGTTTCACCCCTGGGATAACTATGGTTGGCTTTCTTCCAACTAAAAGAGAAAAATGTATTCATTTATTTATAGATGGTATGTCTTGGCATTGGGGGATAGGTCTGTTGAATTACATAGTTTTCTTGGTCATGGCAAAACTCAGGGTAGGATCAATGTGCAAGTAAAAGGAAGAAGATGTGAACCATCAAATAGATTCAGCGATCTTTGTCCATTAGCTTATTTAAGTCTTAAAAAGACCTTGTGAGGAATTTGGCATTATCCTCATGTAACATAATGTTTACTAACCATTCTCCTAACTCAGCAAATTTCCCTGCTAAAATAGTTGGCTGTAGAGAAATATCTCAGGGTTATTGTGGGTTTGACTCCAGACCACCACAATAAAGCAAATATTGCAATGCAGCAAGTCACACACATTTTTTGGTTTCCCCGTACATAGAAAAGTTATGTTTATACTATGCTGTAGTCTAAGTGTTCAGTAGCATTAGAAAGAATGATGTATTACCTTAATTAGAAAATACTTTGTTCCCTTTGAGAAGTAGGCAAAGGATCTGAATAGACTTTTCTCAAAAGAAGACATAAATAGCCAACAGGTATATGAAAAAATGCTCAATATCACTAATCACCAAGGGAATGCAAATTGAAACCACAATGAGATATTATCTCACCTAGGCTAGAATGGCTATTCTCAAAAAGACAAAAATAACAAATGCTAGCAAGGATGTGGAGAAAGGGGAGCTCATACACTGTTGGTGGGAATGTAAATTAGTACAACCATTATGGGAAATAGTTTGCAGTTTTCTCAAAAAAACTTAAAATAGGGCTATCATACAATCCAGAAATTCCATTACTAGATATTTATCCAAAGGAAAAGAAATCATTCTATCAAAGAGATATCATTACCTTCACGTTTAATGCAGTGCTATTCACAATAGCCAAGCTATGACATCAGCCTAAGTCTCCATCAACAGATGAATGGATAAAGAAAATGTATTATATATACATAATAAAATATTATTTGGCCACAGAAAGAAGGAAATCCTATCATTTTCAGCAGCATGGATGAAACTGGAGGTCATTATGTCAAGTCAAATAAGCCAGGCACAGAAAGACAAATGTCCTATGTTCTCTTTTCATGTGGAAGCTAAAAAAGATCTTATGGAGGTAGAGTTCAATGATGGTTGTTAGAGGATGGGAAGGATGTGGTGAAGAGATTTTATTAATGGGTACAAACATACAGTTAAATGGATGGAGTAGGTTTTGGTGTTTGATGGCACAGGGTAGCTATAGTTAATAATAATTTGTTGTATATTTCAAAATATCTAGAACAGAAGATCTGAAATGTTCCCAACATAAATATTTGAAGTGACAGATATCCTAAATATTTTGATCATTACACATTGTATGCATGTATCAAAATACACATGTACCTAATAAATATGTATCATTGTTATGTATCAATAAAAAACAAAAAATACTTTGTTGCTAAAAAATGCTAATGTTCACCTGAGCCTTCAGTGTGTTGTAATCTTTTTGCTGGTGGAGGGTCTTGCCTTGAATATTAATGGCTGCTGACAGATAAGAGTTGTGGTTGTTGAAGTTTGGGGTGGCTGTGGCAATTTCTTAAAATAAGACAGTGAAGTTTGCTGCATCAATTGACTCTTCTTTTCACAAAAGACCTCTTTGTAGCATGCCATGTGTTTGATAGCATTGTACTCCTAGTGCAACTTCTTTCAAAATTGGAGTCAATCCTCTTAAACCAATGCTTTATCAACTAAATTTATCTAATATTCTATGTCCTTTGTTGTCATTTCAGCAATGTTCACAGTATTTTCACCAGAAGTAGATTTCATCTCAAGAAACCACTTTCTTTGCTCATCCATAAGAAGTAACTCCTCATCTGTTAAAGTTCGATTTTGAGATTGCAGCAATTCAGTCACATCTTCAGGCTCCACTTCTAATTCTAGTTCTCTTGCTATTTCCATCACATCTGCAGTAACTTCCTCCACTGAAGTCTTAATTTAGCATGATTCTTAAGGTCTCCAGGATTTTTGGAATGGTAAATGAGCATTAGCTTCAACTTAAAGTCACCAGCTGCTTTAGCCCCTCACAAGGGAGTCAGCCTGTCTTCTGAAGCTTTGGAGCCAGGCATTGATTTTTTTCTCTAGCTATGAAAGTCCTAGATGGCATTCTCCAATAGAAGGCTGTTTTGTCTACATTAAAAATCTGTTTAGTAGAGCCGCTTTCATCAATGATCTTAGCTAGATCTTTTGGATAACTTACTGCAGCTTCTACATCAGCACTTGCTGCTTCACCTTGCAGTTTTATTTTATGAAGACAGCATCTTTCCTTAAATATCAAAACCTGTGCTAGTTTCAAACTTTTCTTCTGCAGCTTCCTCACTTCCCTCAGCCTTCATAGAATTGCAGAGAGTTAAGGCCTTGCTCTGGATTAGGCTTTGGCTTAATGGAATGTCGTGCCCGGCTTGGTCTTCTACCCAGAGCACTAAAACTTTCTTCATATCAGTGATAAGGTTGTTTTGCTTTCTTATCATTCATGTGTTCACTGGAGTAGCACTTTTAATTTCCTTCAAGAACTGTTTCTTTGCATTCACAACTTGGCAAACTGTTTGGTGCAAGAGGCCTAGCTTTTAGTGTATCTTGGCTTTGACATGCCTTCCTCCCTACGTTTAATCAGTTCTAGCTTTTGATTTAAAGTGAGAGATGTGCAATTCTTCCTTCGACTGGAACACTTAGAAGCCATTTTAGAGTTATTGATTGGCCTAATTTTAATATTATTGTGTCTCAGGGAATGGCAGGTTAGTGGAGCAGTCGGAACACACACACATTTATTGATTACGTTTGCCATCCTACCTGGGAGTGGTTTGTGGCACCCCAAACAATTACAATAATAATATCAAAAATCACTGATTACAGATCACCATAACAGATGTAATGATAATGGAAAAGCTTGAAATATTGTGAGGATATTCCAACATGCTGTTGGAAAAATGGCACCGATAGACTTGCTTGACATAGGGTTGTCATAAGCCTTTAATTTGTAAAAAAACACAACACCTGGGAAGCACAATGAAGTGAAGTGCAATGAAAGGAGGTATGCTTGTATTAGAACTTTGTGGGGATCCATCTAGGACAGGTGGACAAAAACAGATTAAATTCTTATAGAAATGTTCATTTGTCATTCCTATTGGTTGGGCACCAGGCAAGGGGCTGCTACAGATGGAACAGTTTCGCCTGCTAAGAAACAGGCTTTGATGGTAGGATCCATATGCATAAAATGAGTTCTCTGTTGAATAAAAGTAAGGCAGTTGCATGGCCCACATGGTTCGTGGGCTCACAGACCGCACCCCTTTCACCTTTGCAGTGTGTACACTGGAATAGGTAGTGGGAATGGAGGGAAGCTTATTGGAAAACTCTTCAGTATTGGATCAAGCCACAGCAAACCACCCCAGACCCAGTGTGTTTTCACAACCACCTCCCTCCAAGTCCTCACCATCCCCCAATAGGACACATACACACACACACACACACACACACACACACACACACACACTCTCTCTCTCTCTCTCTCTTTTCCAAAGTCATGCAGAATTGTGAACGTCCCAAATCATTAGGGGAAACTTTCAGTCATAAAAATAAACCTAGGGCCTTTCCCTGATCACCTAGTTGAAAATATGTATTTCTTCCTAGAGAGGACGGGGAGGAGTTAGGGAGGGAGTGGGTTGTCCTTCTCTTGAATGGGCTGTGCCACTATTCATGAAAGTAGAATAAAGAAGGAAAATCTCCAGAGTTGGCTTTTCATACTGGAACAGGCTGGGTGATCATATCCTGCTATGCTCTTTTCATGGAACTCAAATTGAAGCTCACATGGGTTCATCATTTACCCAAATTCCCACAAGGAGTTAGTGGCAAAATGTAGATTAAAATTTGGGGTTTTTCTTTTCTTTTTCTTGAGACAGAGTCTCACTCTTTTGCCCTGAGTAGAGTGCCATGGTGTCAGCCTAGCTCACAGCAACCTCAAGCTCCTGGGCTCAAGCAATCCTCCTGCCTCGGCCTCCCAGAGTGCTAGGATTACAGGTGTGAGCCACTGCACCCGACCAAAATTTGGGGTTTTTCTGATTCTAACAGTTATGATATTTCCACTCTACCAGAGCATATAGTGTTTAGGTCTGGCCTTAATTAATGAATATGCGTTGTGAGCAAAAGAAAAAAAGGAGGTCATTTTAATTTAACACCGAGACTTGGGGTATACAAGATATGGAATGTGTTGTGCAGGAAGAAATAAATCTGAATGCCCTCTTTGTTCCTTGTTGCCACTCCCCGCCAGCCACTCCCCAACCCTGCCCATATGAATACTCAGCCCAGAGCTAAGGCAGTGAGTGGTTGGATTTGGGGGAGAGTTAAGGGATATTAACTAAAATGAGCAAAGCAGAGATGGATTCCAATCCCATTAGAGTCAGCCTAAAAGCACTTTCCTTCATTTGAGGGATACAAAGATCAAGTGAAGACAGCTGCCAGACCCTCCGCCCTTTTCCTGGAAGCTAATGGACCATGAGGAGAAGAATGTTCGTGCAACTATAGATGCAGCCAAAGAAGGTGCTCTTAAACTGCTGCCTGGAGGTTACAAATGTGTCTTTCTTTTAGAACACATTTAGTCTGCATGAGCAAGTCAGGAATTTCAGAAGCTAGTTCCATCCTTTTCCTCCAGCTTGATCCAGATTTAGGCATGGGATGGATTGATTGATTGATCGATTTATTTAATGAGCAATAATTAATTAGCTCAGGAAGGAATTTCAGAAGTCAACCTGAGACCCAACATCTGCCAGTTGGGTTCTTATTAGAGGCAATCTCAGGGGTGATTGATTGATTAACTCACTCATTTATTCACCTGTTTTCCAATTGGCAAGTATGTGCTTGGCAAAGTACTAGATCAGTGTTTCCAAATATGTGGTTTGTATCTCTCTCTCTTTCAATATAGTGCAAGGCTGAATATTATTTATTAATAGGTCATTGACTGTTGGAAAAATGTATAACTCTATTAAACTCATAATTTTATGATTGTAATTTCTTACAGTGTAGCTAAAACAGATAACTAAAAAGGGGTGAATTTAAAGGAAAAACATTTGAGACTGAACTATGGCAGAAATTTATAAAAATGATTTGTAAATGACTGATATTTAGGATATATTTCTATGTGCTATAGGGGATACATAGAATTGCCTTTTCCTGAAGGAGCTTACAATTTATATATAGAGATAAGACAATAATCCTACAGAGGCAAGCCTGTACTATTTTGTGGATAATATATTTTCCAAGTTCAGAAGAAGGGCAGGGATGGGTAAAGTAAAGATGCCATGGGAGGACTTGGTGGATGATGTGGACTGTGATTGGATTCGAAGGGCATGAGGATTTGGAGGGAAGAGAAGGGGATGGAGAAAGAGGTATGAAGGGATATATTGGGAAGAATCATAGGGTGCACTGTTTAGGGGGGAAGCAGAGCCACTATCCTCTCCTCAACCTATGGCAGACATGGCTAAATCAGTGTTGTGGACATTTGTTGGATTAAAAAAAACTATTTATTTATTTGCCACTCTGCATCCATTTTTACTTCCTTAAAAATCCTTGCTTTCTTTGTGGGGGCATTAGCTGTTTGTCATTTGTGCTGCTTTGGCAGAATTTTTCATCAAAGTGCCTGTGACCCTTAACTAAGTGGTAGGTATGTGATTCAAGTTGGCCCATTGAACCTGCTTTGGTGAATTTGAAGTTTTAAGCAAAGATGGAATATCCAGGTGTAGCTCATTTATCCTCGCAGCACTGCCCTGCCACAGCAGTTCATCAGCTCCTGTTTTTCCGGGTCCCTGGCTCCTGGCCTGGCACCTGGACCTTCTGAGTCTTTGCTTAGCTTGTTCCCTTGATCCTGTGAGCCACCTCATGTCCTCACAGTAAGTCCCCTTTCTACTCCAGTTAGCCAGTGGCCAGCTGGGCCATGTGACATGAAAAGTCTGCTTTCCATGCATGTGTTGCTTCAGCCACTGGACACCTGGTCCCTTCCTTTGGCACCACCACTGCTGGACACTGAATACTGTCCCTTGCACCATCACTACTGGGCACTGGTGCAAGGAATTCTAGATTCTCTGCCTCTCTATGCCACTTATGCCAGCTTCAAAGTCCCAGATAGGATCTGATTGGCTGAGCCTAGAATGATTAGTTTCTAAAGTTGGAGGACAGACCTACCCTCTCTTTTATAGTGGTGTATTCCTCAAAAACAGAAAAGGATATTGGTGGAAAAAAAAAATCCACTTTACCAGACATAAGGCAGTGGCTAAAGTCCATAGTCATGTGGCCTGGATTTAAATCTTGGCTCTGCTGTGTGACTTCTTAGCTGTGTGACTGCAGATTTCTTAACCTTTCTAAGCCTCAGTATCTTCATTTCACGGTGATGGGAGCTATAGCACCTATCCTTTAGGGTTGGTAGGAAGATTACCTAAAACATTCCATGTAAAAGTGATTGAGACAGTTTTGGCACACAAAAATCATTTAACCCTTTGCACTCACTTGCTTTTTTCTCGATTCCTTTATTCTACTTGGGATTTAATTATTTAAATACCCCAGATTTTACAAAGCACAGCAGTAGAATAAAAAACTGGAGTTTCTTTTCATACAAATTTATTTATTTGGATTTTTTTATATTTCAAACTATTGATACATTCAAAGAGTAATTTTAATCTCTATAATTTTTCATGGTGTGAGCTGCTACCGATGCTAACCGTGTCGAGTCCCACTCGACATCCAAGTGCAAAGGGTTAATAAATGATGGCTCTGGTTACGATTATGACATACATTTCTGCCATGTCTGGACATAGAATCAAGCCTTTCTCAACACAGTGCTCAAGGTAGTTACCTCCAATCCATGAGATTTGGCATACCTGATGAAACCTGTTTGCCAGTCTTGGTTTAGGACGATACTCAGTAATCTAACCTAGGTAGGTGCATAGTTGGGATTAGGAAATACTGGGAAACGGGCACAGATCCACTGTTTGCAGTGGCTCTGTCAGCAGTTGGAAAACTTCTGTAAAGGGCCAGATAGTAAATATGTCAGGCTTTGCTTCTGACAGAGTCTCTGTTGCAACTACTCAACTCTATTATCATAGTGCAAAAGCAGCCACACACAAATGAGCGTTAGTATATTCCAAAAAACCTTACAAAAAGGAAGGCAGGCCAAAATTTATAGAATCCTGGTCTATGTTATTGATGATGACAATTATGATGGATAATGAGGATAAATGGAGTTTTCAGCACTCAGCATTCCATATATGTAATTTTTTTCAACAATCCTGTCATGTAGATAGTATTACAACCAAAGTATAAATGACAAGACTTAGTCAAAATTACTTTCCCAAGCTATTTAGCTACTTAAGTGGTAAAGGACCCAAATCTTGGTTTGTTTAACTTAAACGTCTATACTTTTGCACCATATTGTTAGGGGGCCAAGCAGGAACGAAATAGGTAATAATGTGAAAGATTTTGAGGGTTGTGTGTTATTTAACCTGGTTTATCCAAGGAAGGGTAATAGAAAAGGATTTGGGACAAAAGGCTGTCTGCTCAGGGACTAAAGGGAGTGAATTTGGCTCCTGGATCCACTCTGTTGTATCTCTTAGGAACCCAACTGTAGATTTAGATAATTTATTGGGGTATAGGAGGGACAAGATGAGGGTAACCCCTACTAGTGAGGTTGTAGCACACCTGGCTAAATTCAAAGTTTATCCTGTACATCACTGTTGCTCAAACTTTAGCATATGTCAGAATCACCTACAGATCTTGTGATTACATAGGATTGTTGAGCCTTACTCCCAAGATCTACTGTTTAGTAGGTCTGGGGTGAGGTGTGAGCTTTCACATGTAAACACTGCTGGCTGGAAAACCACACTCTGAGAGCAATTGTGCACAATGTGGAGCTATGGAAGTCGGTGAGCATGGATGATGTGTCTGCCAGTAGCACGTGGCATGGCTTGTTCCCCAGCTGAACTGATATGAAATAGTTATCTACCCATAAGGGAGAACTTGTTTTCACCTTAAATGTAAGGACCTCTGCCTTCATTACACAGTAGCTAGATGATAGAGACTACGTAGCAATCTCTAGTATCAAGCTTTGGGTTGTTTGCTAGAGCTGTGGTCCCCAAACCCCAGGCCACGGACCACTACTGGTCTGTTAGGAATTGGGCCGCACAGCAGGATATGAGCTGCAGGCCTGCGAGTGAAGCTTCATCTGTATTGATAGCTGCTCCTCACTCCCTCACATCGCTGCATAAGCTCCGTCTCCTGTCAGATTAGCAGCGACGTTAGATTCCGATAGGGACGCAAACCCTACTGTAAACTGCGCATGCGAGGGATCTAGGTTGCATGCTCCTTATGAGAATCTAATGCCTTTAGACCAGAGGTGGAGCTGAGGCGGTGATGCTAGCGCTGGGGAGCAGCTGCAAATACAGATTATGATTAGCAGAGAGGTTTGACTGCACAACAAATGCCACGCTCTTGAATCATCCCAAAACCACTCCCCCCGCCCCAGTCTGTGGAAAAATTGTCTTCCATGAAACTGGTCCCCGGTGCCGAAAAGGTTGGGGACTGCCGTGCTAAAGAAAGCTTCATTAAACCTCTGGTGTGATAGCTGCTCTGAAAGCTCTGTTTGGTTTGGGCCTGTCTCTTAAATGGTCGTCTGTTGCATATAAAATCAAAACTTTACGTAACTTTGTGCTTTGTACAAATCCTATCAGTTGTCCTATATCCTGAGAGTTCTGGCTTTATTTGTGTGGGTGTCTGCCCATTAAGTTGGGAGCCTTCACCATGTCTGTAGTCTCCATAGGACCTGGTACAGTGCCTGGCACACAGTAAGTGCTCAATAAATGTTTCTTAAATGGACTGAGTTCCTAGGGGCCTGGCAAACATACCGCTGAGCGGGAGGGTCTCTTTGTTTTGTGGATATGACTTTTCTCTTTGGCTTGCCACTTCTTTTAAATTTTGAGCTGGAAACATTAGCTTGCATTTTCTGTAAGAAGTATCAGAAATGTGTAGATTAATAATACTGATAGTGTTGATGATGGTGATAATAATAATAACAGCTATTTATTGAGTGTCTCCTATTTTCCAGGTATTGTTTTAGGTAGAACACATATCATCTCTAATTTTGGATCTTCACTGTGACTCTGTGGCATAGACTTCAATACTCTCATTGTACAGTGAGAAAATGTAGGTTTAGACGGTTTAAGATCGCTCGACTACTTGTGCCACAGCAAGGCAAGGAATACTTGTGTGTCTGACGTCAAAGGTATTTGGCATAAGGTATTTGTTTTTTCCTTTGTGCAACACTGTCCATTGAGTTTGTTCTTAAATGTGACTAACAAATCCATCCAAATGCTAATTTGTACACTGCTTATCTGATTACAGATCAGGACTGACTGCATCAGAATGGCAGTTTGAAATGGCAGAAGTACCTTCCCATCACAGTTGGGAGGACAAGAAATTGTGTCCATGTAGCTGCTGAGCCTTCCAGTTATATTTTTTCATCTCATTACACACACACACACACACACACACACACACACACACACACACACACACAATCATTCCTCTCAAAGCCAGCCAGCCTGAGCTCTCTTAAAAAATCTTTGAATTGGGGATTTTATATTAAACTGCATCTTGCAGCTTTAGGGACGAGGAAGGTGTGAGGAAGGACAACAGAGGTTTGGTAAGAAAAAGTTCAGTGTGATTGTAAGACAAAAAATGAAAGTAATTTGGAACTCTGTCCTTCAGATTGCAATGACTTTGCACTTGACTTTCTTTGTTATCTCAAGAAAGGGATAATAGAGGTTATGATCTCTCAGAAGGGCTCTGCAGGACATCCCCTGTGTACTAACCACTTCAAATCCTATCAGGCCCTTTCTTCCAGCCGCTGTGTGGCGACCCCTTCTGTGCAGGCCTGGACCAGCTTCAGGTAGGGGCGATCGGGCGTTCCCATCTCCCTTCTCGCAACGGATTTACCTGACATCATGATGCTGGCCACCTATGGGAATAGCCGCAACTCTCAAATACAAAGAAAACAATGTCTTATGGTGCCACCCACTACCAATGGGAGACAGAAACTGCTAAGTAAAATGCTCTATTTCCCTAGTGGATGGTTCTGAGATGCACTTAAGGTAGGTGCCCAGGGAGGTTCTGGGGAACCAAGTCACCAGTAGCCCATCGTGGTGGCCAACTCAGTAACATATCCTTGTGTTGGCCCTCCCTTTGTTCCTATTTCACTTCGCCTGTCCCTTACTTCTTCCTGCTGCCAGGGATAATGTTTCCAAATAAACTGTGTGTACATAATACATCTTTGCTTCAGGTTCTTTTTTTAGGGGGCAGCTCAGGCAAGGAAAGATTCCAAGAATAATAATTAAAAAAATTCAAATTTGCATAGCATTTTACAATGTACTAAGCTTTCCCACACAATATTCTTTTATCTGCACTACAACCTTGCACAGTATGTAGTGCATGGATTATCATTATTCCTCTGTCCTAGATGAGACAGCTAAGATTCCAATAGGTAAGGCAGTTTACTCAAGGTTATACAGACATTAGTGGTAGAGCTGGAACAAGAATATTGCTTCTTGAGCTCTTAGTTCAATGTACTTTCTACTCTGACTACTTCCAGAGTCTTGGAATTATGCAAACTGGAACAGTATTCCAGAATTTTGTCTTTATTAGACTTTAGTTGTAAGTCTAATATTGTATTGTATTGTATCTAATATTGTATTGTATTGTAGTACGTGGTATGTATAGATTAACTTAATCATTCAAATTACTATACTTGCCCATTTATATGCAGTTCTTTATTTCCTGAAACTTTTCCTAAGCAAACTTTCAGCTCCTTCCCTTCTGCAGGATTTGATGTGAGGCCAGACTGCTTCATAAGTAGCCACCTCCCTGGAAAATAGAAGGAGGAAGGTATGATAATAAAAATAGCTACTATTTATTGGGAGTCAATAAATGCTCTACATGCTTTCCATGCTTATCTCTTTTTATTTTAATTTTATTTTTTTAGAGACAGGGTCTTGCTCTGTAGCCCAGGCTGGAGTGCAGTTGCCCAATCATAGTTCACTGTAACCTTAAACTCCTGGGCTCAAGTGATCTTCCTTCCTCAGCCTCCTGAGTAGTCCTTGCCACCATGCCCAGCTAAATTTTTATTATTTGTAGAGATGGGGTCTTACTATATTGCCCCAGCTGGTCTTGAATATAGGCCTCAAGTGATCCTCTGTCTTCACCCCCCAAATTGCTGGAATTGCAAATGTGAGCTGCTGCACCTGGCCTCCATGTTTGTCTTGATTAATCCTTATAAGGATCTTGTGAGGCAGGTACCATTAACATCACCATTTTTTTTTATTTCAGCATATTATGGGGGTACAGATTTTAAGGTTTCAATAAATGCCCATTTGCCCCTCCCCCCACAAGCCTGAGTCTCCAGCATGACCATCCCCCAGATGGTGCACATCTCACTCATTATATATGCATATACCCGCCCCCCTCCCCCAACCCACCTGCCCAATACCCTATTACTGTAGTACCTGTGTGACCACTTAGGTGCTGTTGAGTTAATACCAATTTGCTGGTGAGTATATGTGGTGCTTGTTTTTCCATTCTTGGGAAACTTCACTTAATAGTATGGGTTCCAGCTCTAACCAGGAAAATATAAGAACATCACCATTTTTCAGAAACAGAGGTGCAGAGAAATTAAACAGCCTATTCAGGGTCACACAGCCAGTAAGCAGCACAGTTGGCATTTAAACATAGGCAGTCTGAGTCCAGAGTTCACTCTCTTAAGCATGCTATACTGCCTGGGTGAAGAAAATTATTCAGTTATTGCTCATTTTGTCATTTTAAATGAAATGCTAACTCTGTTGCTCAGTTCCCTAGAGCCTGAGAGAGGGTGGTTAGGGACTGTTTCTTCTGCTGGACCACCACTTCATCAACCCTGCTTTATGAAATACAAGAAGTATTATTATTATCAGGACTATATTGATGTTATCACTTAGCCTATACCACTAACATTTAACAAATAACCAAAGAGAAAGGTTATTTGTCAACTTACTCAAACGTATGGAGTTTCTTATAGGAGAAAGTATCTGGATTTATGCAAAAATGTGTAGGCATGTTAAGAAATTAGTTCATCAATTTAAATCCTCATATGTATTAGAAGTTATTTCTAAAAGGCTTATCATTCATTCTTATATTTAAAAATCAAACACCAAACTTCTAATGAATTAAATTTTAAAAGTTAAGTGCAATATTAATTGTTAAGAATTGTGAAATAGAACAGCTCCATATACATTCTAAGGATCGAAGAATGGTGATTCTCAAATGGGTGGGGAAGAGGTGGATCAGAATCACCTGGTATATATCTATTCAAATGGTAAAGAAACAGTGACTATTATTCAGCCTTTAAAAAGGAGGAGCTCTGCCATTTGCTATAACATGGGTGGACCTAGAGGACATTATGTCAAGTGAAATAAACATACACAGAAATGAATGTACATAGAAAGAAAAATATTACATGATCTCACATGTAGAATCTAAAAAACAAAGGACAAATATATAAAGATAGAGAATAAACAGTGGTTACCAGGGTCAGGGCTAGGGGTAGGAAGTGGGCAGATGCAGGTCAAGAGATACAAAATAGCAACACGTAGAATGAACAAGTTGAAAGATCTAATGTACAATATGAGGACTATAGTTGCTAATAGTGTACTGTATCGGGATTTTTGCTGAATGAGTGGATTATATCTGCTCTTGCCACAGGGGGAGAAATGGGTAACTATGTGAGATGATGGATATGTTAATTTGTTCCACTATAGTAACCACTTTAGTATATGTATGTATACTGTAGTATCTTGTTGTGTACCTTAAATATACACATACAATTTATTTAAAAAACGGGATCACATGGCAGAAGATTGCTCTTCAAGCTGATTGTAAACAATTTGTACCATTTTCAGCTGTGTAAAGGATATTCTATTTTCCCATATCCTCCATAATGTTGGTGTTACCCAGACTTTACAATTTTTCCAAATCTGATAAATATGAAATGGATCTCATTGCTTTTTTAACATAACATTTCTTAAATTAAGGAGGTTTTTTTTATGAAGAACACTTTGAGCTTGATAGTCTTATCAATAAGTCCACCTGTGTTCCTACATCCTGTCTGCCATTTAAGCTAAACCATGAGCGTTTGTATCACCCAAGAGAAGAGAGCAAGAGCTGCCGGGGGCAGCAACATCCACAAAGTAAGGATGAAAGAGGGTGATTCGTACTCAATAGGAAGGGGAAGTAGAAGCTCTCCTTGCAGAAATTAGAGGACAGAAAGCAGAGGGCACAAAGACTTCTCTCCTTTACTATCCTCCAATTGCCAATGGCATGGGGTCACTTGAGGTGAGACTACTTGATATCCAGTAATGCAAACTAATGTTTTTTTCTGCACATGTGATTTGCTCTGTGTAAAAATGGTGACTCATACTTTCGTTACCAACATCTTAGTAGAGTTCCATCTACTAAACCTTTGATAGAGTGTCAGGTGCTATGCGAACTAAGCACTTCATCTGTACTGTTTCCTTTAATTATCCAAACTACCCTATAGGAGGTGGGACAATGAGATTATTCCTCATTTACATATGAGGAAACTGAGGTTAGTAAGGCAAAGGAAACTCCCCAAAGCCAAATTGATAGAAAATAGTGGAGCTGCTATTCTAATCTAGAAGTGACTGGCACACCTGACCACAGAATGATCCAGAGTCCAGTTGAAGCACTTCTTGGTAGTGGTCTCACAGCAGAGTGGTGAACATTAGGAATATAGGACATATATGAAATTTTTCCTGTCAGAACAGCTTATGGGTTCTTGGGCAAGAAGAAGTTCTATATTTTAGCAAGTGCTCCCATCATGATTGCCTGGAATGACAACAGTCTGTCTAGACAGAGGCAGGCAATGGGCTCTGGAAGACATCTGGGATATGGTAAATTCAATCATCAGGTGAGAGTTAAAGGACAATAGAGGATAGTCATTAAGAACTTGGGCTCTGGAGCCAGTTATACAAGGTGAGGTGTGCCAGTCACATCTAGATTAGAATAGTAGCTCCACTATTTTCTATCGATTTGGCTTTGGGGAGTTTCTTTTGCCTTACTAACCTCAGTTTCCTCATATGTAAATGAGGAATAATCCCATTGTCCCACCTCCTATAGGGTAGTTTGGATAATTAAAGGAAACAGTACAGATGAACAGAGTCCTGATCTCTGTTGTTTTTTATGACCTTAGGCAAACTACTCAACCTCTCTGTGCTGCTTTATAATCTTCAAAAAGTGGATAATTATATATGTTATATAGATTTTTAAATTAAGTGAGATACTGTATATAAATCCTTTGTGCAGTACCAAGTATACAGTAAGTGCTGCATAATGGGAGCTGTTGGATGGAGAGATAGTAGCTAGGAAGTCTGGCAGCATGCAACAAACAGGGAGTAGTACCTAAGCAAATTACTGCTGACTTTTGCAATATGAAACCACAATGAGGAAAGTTTGACAAGTAACCAGTGGACATAGCACCGTGGACTTTTAAAAACAGATCTATCATATTGGCAGCATTTGATCTCAAACACACATTCACATCCCCACACCTGGGCACTTGAGTTCGGTGGCTTTCTTTGGAACGAAGGGAGCTGAGGCAGTTCTTTCAATTTCATCGCCGAGAGAGTGCCCACAAGGAAACCTGCTCCATAGGTCTTTCATGTTGGATTCAGAAAAACTTACAAGTGAGATTAGTTAGTGACTCATTGGCTGTTTTGAAGGCCTGCTCTTTGTAGTGGCATATTCCCAAGTCTTGTAGGAGAAATTTTCAGAGAGTAATGAGCAGAAAGAAACCAGAACTCTAATTGGATAAAGTCTTATAACTTCCTCGTGGGTGGAGAAAGATATAATTTCTGAATGGGGAAAAGAGATACGATGTTTTTTAAAACCAGCTGTTCTTTGTTTGAGATGATGGCACTCTTGGCCTGTGATCTCTGGACATACAGGTTGATTCATTTTCTCACTGTTGGGTTGGATCAGTACCGAGCCTCCCATGCCAGGATGAGGCTGCCTGTCTGGGGAACCACCCTTCATATTTTAGTCTCATTTTCTCCAGGATTTAACCATAGAGCTAAGCTATCCAACAGACTGGCCATGCTATGTGTTGGATTGTCCTGTGTGTGTGTGTGTGTGCGTGTGCGTGTGTTTGTGTGTGTGTTTCCATTAAGTGGCACCTTCTCCATTCATGCCCCAATAATTAAACTCTTGAGCATGAGAAGGAGCAGCAGCAGAGAGAAAACCAAAATGAGAACGCAAGTAGAGAATAATGCTGTCAAGAGGAGATGACTATTTTTATTCTGTCTGCCCGAGCAGAGAGCTCTTATGATACATTAATGCTGAGCGAGCAGGTGAGACCTGGTGCTCAGATGAGACATGAGCTGTGAGGCTGCCACAGACCCAAAGGTCAAATGCTCATTGTCCTTGTGTCTCAGATAGCCTGAGATTGACTACACAGCTCCCTCCTGATTTCCCCCTTTCCATCAAACTGCTTTTGTACAAGAGCCATTAGCCCTAAGCTCTTTCTCTCCTGAAAGAGCCAGGAACAGAGTGGGATGGGAAGTTGCAGATATTCTTGGAAATGGAAGCGTTTGTCAGTCTGTTGCCACTGAAGAGTAAGGATCAGAGAGAGGGGAGCAAAGCCCTAAACACTGTTATGGGGGAGGGAAAAGGGATATGGTGTCCTTTTTATTTTGGGGGACTAAAGGAATAAGTTTTACCTCTTCCTTCAGCTATCGGCTTTTCCTCTCTTCTCTTATTAATCTCACAGAAGAGAAATGGTCAACCTAGAGCTTCTGTTTGAATTGTCTTTTGTTCCAAAAGTTATACCTTATCCTATATATTCCTATGCTCTTTTTGTCTTCTCTTCCTTTCCTTTTTTTTTCTCTGACATATAAAGAGCTTATCTTTTTGTCTTCTCTAAGCTGATCCTTTTGAGTATTTGGTACATTTCAAACCTTTCCCCCAAACTTCTTCTCCCTGCCAAAAAGGTGACTTCTAAACCAGAGTGAATTTCTCTCTTTCCTCCCAGCCTACTAACTGGAGCCCACTTTGCAGATATCAGATGGTCAAGTTTTTGCCTGTGTCTTGTTACTGAACATTAAGCCCAGCGTTCTCCGCGTGTCCAGAGTAATTTACTTTTTAAAGGAACAGACACATTGTGCTGTAATTTGTGTGGTTTGTGGCCTATAAAAGGTTGTGAAGGCTTATGATGGTTCTTTTTTAATTGCAACTTAAACGACTGAAATAAATTGTTTTAATGAATGGCGTTGTGAAGCACTACTGCTATTAAACTAAATTTCATTCTCCTGGGAGGATCCACAGATCAAGATTTAAGTAAAGATGAAAGCAGTGTTGTCTTTTTAGACCAATTCCCAAAGGCAATTCTGGGTCGTCAGATATTTCCCAGAAATCGTTGCCATTAAATCTAAGAAATGAGGAAATTAGTCTCAATATGAGAGACTTAGATGCCCGAAATCAAATCTGTCTTTGGGCGACTTTTACAAGCCTGTGAAGCATTATTGAACTGGGAGAAGTCACTTTGCTGAAGATTATAGAATGTGGCCTTTATCTCTTGGTAAAACACAGTAGGTGTTCATTGCAGCCATTTAATGAATATAGGGAAACTGTAGAACTCTAGCCCTTTCAGAGGATTACTACACACTGAAGTGAAATGCTACCTGGAGACCCATGAGATGATGCCAGGCCTTGGTATTACCCACCTTCAGAATTTCTTTGTTTTAATTTCACTAGTCAGTCCTTAATTCATAAATCCTCCTCCCAGACCCAGGATCATCCATGTTGCATGTTGAAGCTTATTTTTCAAATATCTCTTCTTGGGATACCATAATAGTTAGGTTTTTCTGTTTAATAAATCACCCCCAAAGCATAGAGGCTTAAAAAAACCAACTACTTATATACCTTATAATCCTGTTGGTTGGAAATTTGGGCTGGGTCCCTACAACTGGCTCTTCTAGTCTGTGTTGGACTCATTCATCTTCAATCAAATACCAGGCAGTTGGATGGCCCTGAGTAGAGATATCTTATCTTTGTACCATATAGATGGTAATCCAATAGTGGGTTATTCCAGGCTTGTTCACACGACCTGGGAAAGATTCTGAGAGAGCATGGAAGCCACAAGGTCTCTTAAGGCCTAGGCTCAGAAACTCAAGCACGGTCTTTACTGCCACTTTCTGTTGATCAAAGCAAGTCCCCAAACTGGTTATGATTGGAGGACAAGGAAATAAACTCCACCTCTTTGTGGGAGGATCTACAAAGTTGTATTTGAAGGCTGTAGATACCAGGTGGGGAATAATTAAGACCTTTATTTTTTCAAACAGTACTCCACAAATGGTGTCTATATACTATATATGTGGGGGTTTGGTGTTGTTTTTGGCCTAGAGAAGACTTGTGCTCATGTGGGATAGCTTTTTAAGCCAATGGAGGCTTCGTCTCTGTAGATCTGAGGAAAACAGACAGCATCTTTTTTTTGGAGTTTAAAAATATAGGCGTAGGGTTTAGCAATCTCCATAGGACTGAATGAAGTGCCTTCTTTGTCTCCAATTACCAATGGCATGCCTAGCACAAGCGCTTTAGGGGGCTGTGTTCCCATGGACATTCTTTTTAGTTCCTTTGTAGCACTAACATCACCTCTGCTGCCAAGTTTTATGTGATCTCAAAACTAATATTGTGAACTACTGCTAAAGGACAGTACACCGAAATCTCTATTCTCTGTATGTTTTGATTTATCTGTGGTGATTCTTAATCACTCACCCTGTTGGTGTTTCCATCCTTACTCCATTTGTACTTACGGTGCATGCACACTTAATGCAAGGCATGGAACTATCTCTATTGTTAGGGAGCTATGAGTGTGTGAAGTCTTAGCTTGCACTACCTTTTTTGAATCCACCTGCTTGAGGAGCTGCTTAGTGCCTGGGTGGGAGAAGATGTAGGAAAGCTCCACAGCCAGGATGATTGTCCTTATTCAGGGTTTCTTAAAGGAAAATACATTAACGATCTCTTTCCCTGAATATCACATACATCTGAGTTCAATGCAAATGTCAAAACAAATCTAAGAGATTTTTTTTTTTTTGATTACTCACTCTTTTGGACTGTCCCCATCTGCTCTCCTCCCTTATATGAATAATTGAGAGTTGACTGCATAATACATGCATGGTGGCTTATTTATGGTTTTTGATAGAGCCCCTTGCATGCTTCATTGGGCTTTATGAAACTCTAATCTATTCAGATTATAAATCTTCTCTTCTCCTTTTTGGAGGCAGCTTCCTGCAGGACCCAAAATGTAGTAAATATTAAAATGGTAATGCTTTAAAACTATACTGTGGGGCTTAAGAGTTAATCTTCTAATAAATAGGGCCTCTTATGAGACAGGCACTGCCTAGGCACTTCAAATAAATGAATACATAAATAAGTAATTCTTGCTGAAACCCTTCAAGTGGGTTTGGTGATCCTTATGTCATATATGAGAAAACTAAGGCTCTTTGCAGTTAATTAACTTATGTAGAAGAGCACAGAATCACTATGTTGCTAAACCAGAATGGAAACCAAGGTCAACTTGACCCCAGAGCCAGCTCTTTTTCTACTACATGGGATTCTTAATATGATAATGGCCTTTGACTGCTGAGTCACTGCCATCATCAGTTTGTAGGAATATACTTACTTCTTTCTGGAAGAAGCAGGGGAATTTACCCTCTCACCCTTCCATCTTTATGATTTCATGACAGCTACAAGATGGAAGTCATCTTTTAAAAACTCACAAGGGATTGGAATGGTAGACATTGCACAAGCCTAGGGGAAAGGCACTGGCAGAATGGGGGACACAAGGTGGGTAGAGAGAGTCAGAAAACATTTCTCTGTCAATCTTGAAAGGACGCAATTTGAAAATGACCTATCTTACACCTGAATTCAAAATTATAAGAATGTACGTATCCAGAATTGATGGTCTAGCAAGCCCTTGGTGACTTTCAGGAATGAAGGCATCGGGTCAGACTCCACCTTCCTCTTCCTAACACATCTTATTATTATTATTGTAAACTGAAGTCAGTTACATCACAGCTGCTCCTGTAAATCAGATTATTAGCCATGTGCAGGAAGTCCAGCCTCCCTCTGCATGCTTATGAGCCTTGGACTTCCTTTACCCCAGGAAAGGGTACTTAGCTTCGTTGGTTTGGTTCTAGTTGGAAACCATAGGTTTTACTTCAAAGCTGTTGGTTTCAGGACAGTATTTCCCAAGGGTATTCCAGAACAGGATTTTTCAAGTCTGGGAAACTCTTGGAAATTAACAATGTGCTCTAGCTTATGAAAGGTTCAGAGAAGGGTTGTGCTTAATTATTTAGTTCTGGGCAGAAATCAAGCGTTCTGCCTGTTATGTTTGAGTTGTGTATTATATATCTGAATGGAGATGTTCCAGGGAGCAAGTGCATCTATGAGTCTAAGATTAGAGACGAATGTTAGGAAATTATCGTCATATAGATGCTTTCTAGCACACTGGGACTCTCCCTACTGTAAACAGAGAGGAGAAGAGGGCCCAGTAGGGAGCCTGGAATACTCTATGTAACACAAGGCCCCAAGGTATAATAAAATCACATTAAATAACTTGGAAAGCTTTAAAAAACACACATAAAGGGAAATATTAATTATGATTTAAAAACTTAAAAGTTGACCTAAATAATATTAATTTACATAAAGCTATGCGAAATACTTGATGCATTTGAATTTAATTTGGACTTAATAATTTCAAAAAAATGGCAACTTTGCTGAAAATAAAGTCTTAGATTAAAAGACTCTTTTGCTTCTAAGAGACCTCCTTTCTCCATAGTCCATAAAATAGAATAGACAGCTTTGTTTTATTTATAGGTCCTGCTGTTTGTGTTCTCTGAGGAACCTCCAGAATTTTATGTTTGGATAGGTGGCTTTGGCTTCAGAGGCTGGAGAGAAGACACAGGAAAGCACAGGAAAGAAATAAAAATGCAAAGTGAAATGAGCAAGGGGACACATTCATATTTACACACAGAAATGTAAAGGAAGTAGTAGGGAAATGTAATGATCAATATGTACATCACGGAAAGAAGTAATGTGACAATACATTCACTGAGACCCACATTCAGTGGGAAACAATCAAATTGTAACAGGTATTGTGAAGTCCTATCTTTCCCCTGACTTATAAAAACTATGATTTTTTTAAGGTGGTTCTATGTAACATTGGAAAAATCTCACCAAATAGAGCTTTTAGCTTTTTTTCCACTTTCTGCATTCTTTCTCACATCATTTCTCCCAGGTTTCCAGACTCTTATCCTGCCTGATCTTCTCCACTAAAAAGAAAAAAAAAGAAAATCCTCAGGCCAATTTACACTGGATATACAGTGGTCCCTCCTTCTCCAAAGTTTTGCTTTTTGCAGATTCAGTTACGCATGGTCAACCATGGCCTGAAAATATTAAATGAAAAATTCCAGAAATAAACAATTCATACGTTTTAAATTATGTGATGTTCTGAGTAGCGTGATGAAAGCTCACACAGTCCTGCTCCATTCCACCTGGGATGTGAATCATCCCTCTGTCCCATGTATCCACACTGCCATCAGTCAATTAGTAGCCGGCTTGGTTATCAGATCGACTGTCATGGCATCGCAGTGTTTGTGTTCAGCTCATCATTATTTGACTTCATAACGGTCCCTAAGTGCAAGAGTAGTGATCCTGGCATGTTGTTATAATTGTTCTATTTTATTAGTAGTTATTGTTGTTAACCTCTTACTGTGTCTAATTTATAAAGTAAACTTTATCATAGGTATATATGGATAGAAAAAGAACAGTTATACGTAGGGTTCGATACTATCAGTGGCTTCAGGCATCCTTTGGGGGTTTGGAACATATCCCCTAGGGTTAAGGGGAGGACTACTATGTCATTAATTCATTTATTCATTGACTAATGATTAATTCATTCCTTCAACAAAGACTTATTGAGTACTTACTATGTCCTGGGTACTGCTCTAGCTCTGAGACTACAGGTGTGGACAAAATACTGTATATAAAGATGTCTGCCTTCATGGAATTTGCATTCGAGTTGGAAAGGAGGTGAAGGAATTAGAAAATAAATAAATATAAAAATAAGGAACATGTGTCAGAAGGTTGTAAGTGCTATGGAAAAGATATAAGTCAGGAAAGGAGAAGGATGGTGGTGATGGGGCTAAATTTTAAATAGTACCATCAGGGAGGGTATCACTGACATTTGAGCAAAGATCAAAAGAAAGTAGAGAGCTGTGCAGATATCTGGGGGGAATATATCTACTTACTACAGTATTGGGGAGAAGGAAATGTTCAACTCAAAGAAAAAATGTTAATAATAATGGCATTTCAGATGACAACTAGGGAGAAAATTTGGGTGCAAAGACCTTCTTGGAATCCTGTGTATCATGCCATGCAAGTTGCTGCGAACACTGCCAGCAGGAAAGGCCAACACAAGAAAGGGGTTTTGAGTAATAACTTCCAAAGATGAAGGCTCTGCGAACTGGCAGATGACAGCCCATGAATGTAAAAAGTCAAAAGCTCCCAAGAATGTGATGGAATGCCAGAAGACATCTGAATATAATCAAGGGGGCATGAAGAGAGAGAGAGAGAGAGAGAGAGAGAGAGAGAGAGAGAGAGAGAGAGAGAGAGAGAGAGAGAGAGAGAGAGAGAGAGAAGATGAGTGAGTGAGCACCAACAGGGATTAATCTTTTTTTATTAATCATTTTTCAAAATCATTGACTTCACTTCCATCAGATATGCCTCTTTAGACCTTTGAATCTGTGCTGGGTTTAGGCTTTCTTTGGTTCTCTGCAGGTCTAATAATGATCCTAGATCCCCAAGAATCAATCTTGATGATACATGTTAGACATATAGGTAAGGAGGTCTATCTAGGTTCGTGGAGGAAATGAGAAGAAACCAGGAGTAGCCTCTAATATTTTTGATGTGACACTCTCAATTCTGGATTCCCAGTCTTTTCCTCTAAGTAATTGATGTCTCTGACGCCAAGGTGAGGTGTGTACTTTGTAGTGCTCGTGTTACTTGTGTTCTATCAGCCAACACTCATGGTCTAAATACCCCCAGGTTCTCTAGAGTGCCATGCCATTTGCTTGGATGACTCTTCCTCTCATCTCTAAGACAACTAGGAATCCCAGTCAGGGTCACCAAGTGTGCTGTTCAGATTGTGTCTTACATGAGAGCACCTAACTAAGGGCGCAAGTGGGAGCTAAAATCCACTCTGTGACTTGTTCACCAAGCCATTTACCCTGTTGTAGAGCTGTATCCATCTGCAGAATGAGATGTCCTCTTCTAATTTACCCAGAAGCAACCTATGCTAGGCAAACTGTGTTCCTGTGTGGCTGCAGTCCCCCAAAGGGCCTCCTTTTTAATTCATACAGTGGAAATTTGGGACGAGCAGTGGCCCTGATAATGACATATCTTCAATAAAAAACCTCTTTCCCTCTATCTTGCTACATGTACTAGCAGACACATCCATTAGGTCTTGTGATTTTAGCTACATGCACACATATATCTCTTGTCTGTAATTAAGGAAAACTCATTTTGTTCCTCAAATTCAGTTCCATCCAAGTTGAGGACTGTACTTATACTGAGAATAAGTCAAGGTTATTGTCCACCAAACCTCTTCAGAACAAGTGACTATCACTGAGTAAAATCAGGTCTGGTTTATATTCTCCTTTTAATATTTGGCTAAATTTTAGGATTACAGTGATAAAGAGGGGCTTGCCAGGCCATCTTACATCTAGAAGGTGCTTTACCTAAATCCTCACAAACAGGGGCGGTTACATTGAGCAGGGTCAGTAAACGTGATGTGGAGGAAGAAATAGTGGTTGAGTCTGCATGCCAAGCTCCACATGGCAGACATGAGACAGGTTTGTGACACAACCAGCTGGACTTGCTCTGACAGAAGTGAAGCAGGCTGTGTAAGCCTACTTGTGTAAGCCAGGAATTGTGCTCACCTCATTGTTTTTGGGTTAAAAATTTTGGAGCCAGATTTCCAAGATTCAAATTTAAATTCCACCTATTACTTGCTTTATGAATTTAACCAATTCCCTTAACTGCTCTGTGATTCAGTTTTGTCATTACTGTCTTCTTTGTCATTATTGTTGTCATCATCATTATCATCCTCCTCCTCCTCATCATCAATTCTGGTCCCCATTCCTTGAGTGGCTTTTTCCTTTAGCTGGATTCTGCGCTCCTTTTGTCTGCAGTTCTTTCCCTTCCTGTATATTACTGTGGCTGCCAAGTTATTCCCAAGCACCAGATTGGGCTTTCCTCAGTGTCTGGGTTCCTCCTGAGTAGACATCCTGGATATCACCTGGACACAGGCTGTTTCAATTCAGTTGGATCCAAAGTTAACAGACTGTGCTCCCTACAGGAGGAGAGAGTTGGGGGTTTAATGTGTTCAGAAAAATAAACCCATAGATTGCAAAAAAGAAAATATTGCCCTTAGCAATCTTTGTGAACTCACTTGGTTTAGGGTTTAAAGAAAACATAAAGGCATTATATACATAATAAAAATGATAGCTATTATTTTTTGAACATATACTATGCACCAGGCACAAGGTTTGATGTTTTAAAAAGACAAATTTCTTAGCAACCCTGCTGGGTAGATATTCTGATGAGAAACTATGAGGAAACTGAAACTCACAGTTATGACAGATTTATAAGGGACAGTGCTAGCTCATGCTTTTTCTCTGACACAATCTTCTCCCATATAGTGGTTTGATCATTTTTCCTGACCTCTGGATGCCCTATACATGTGTATGAAGCATCATTCAGTTTTAGATGGTAAAGGCAGCCCTTTTTAGTTAACAAATTTAATTATTTTCTCACCATGAAAGTAATACATATTTAATATAAAAAATTTTGACACAATAGATAAGTTGCCCAAGGTCATGATGATCTGATAAGTGGCAGAGTCAAGGCTCAGCCTTCCCCAGAATCTATGTTCTCAATCACGATTTTGTATGAAACCATTTCCCTATGTTGGTCTCCTTTGGCTGACTCACTCACAGGGTCAAATTCATTATTATTTAACATACTGGCACATTTCAGTTCAGAGAATTTGTTTGTTTTGCACAGTTCCATCTGTCTTTAACATAGGTTAACAGTATGGAACTCCTCTTGGCCAAATAGACAGCCAATTTGGGGATAGTAACATCCTCCTGATTAAAAATGTAACTGAAAAATCTAGGGATGCAAATGGAATTAATGTCCATACATGAAAATTTGGCTCCTTTTAAAGAATGTCTAGTGATCTGTAAAGTCATGTCTAGCTTGATGGCAATGATGTCATACTATATGCATATTGGTAAATTGCTTGCATATTGTTTGGCTGAGGAAGGTCTCAGGTCACCTCCCCCTTTACTTGTATAATAGTTCCCCAAACTTTACTCCTGTTGATGGGGTTTGTTTTTTAAGAATTATACTTTAAGACAATGCTGGATAAATACATCATCACATTTAGTTTCTTTGCTAAATATTGATTTAATTCTCTCTCTCTTTAGTCATAATTAAATGCAATGGAAGCCCCATAAAGTGATAGAAAATAAGAATCAGGGCTTCAGACCTTTCATCTATACTATGAAGGGTCAGACTAGCTGATAAGTAAAGACTTTTCCATCTGTCAGCTTCCTTAAAACCCTCCATCAATCACAACAGTAGGAGAAATTTCAGTGCATGACATCATTTTCAAAAAGTTTTGGAGGATAAAATTGGGTCTCTTCCAGGAAATGTTGCTAATTCATTTCCCTCCAGTTGGAGAGAGTGTAGTTTCCCTGGTATTCATCAGTTGATGACTATCATATAATGTTCATGACAAACTGAAATCAGAAAGAAAGTTGACTTTTAGGAAAGGCTTAAAAATGACATGATATTAGGGATTAGAGCTTATTTCTCATGCCTGAAGTGGAATAAAGTCCCCTCCCACAGATATATTTGGTGAAATTTAAGAAATCTCCTATTACAGTTTGATTATGGCTTATCAGAATAATACTGCATTCATTTTATCTAATCTGTAAGCCTGGGTGGAATGTAGGCAGAAGTAATGACCGTCCAGTTGCTCATCGTAGTGGAGCTCCTTCGAGGGGCAGGGTATCGTAGGAAGCACTCTGGTGGCAGAGGCAGAAAGACTTCCTTTGATTCTTGGTTACCTCTCTCACTGATGTGTGACCTTAGCCATGTTATTTAATTTCTCTGAGCCCACATTTTCTTATCTATAAAATGGAACTAATGAAATGTTCCTCAGAGGTTTATTATAAAGATTAAATTTTAATGTACGTGTAATGCCAATTATTCAATAAATCCAGGTCCACACTCTCATATTCAAAGTTTTGAAATATGAAATTTGTGAAGATTGCTCTCTTGAAACAAAACCTGAACTGT
The DNA here is from genome assembly GCF_040939455.1 of Microcebus murinus. Taxonomy (NCBI): domain Eukaryota; kingdom Metazoa; phylum Chordata; class Mammalia; order Primates; family Cheirogaleidae; genus Microcebus; species Microcebus murinus. The sequence goes on from NC_134107.1 coordinate 24,515,447, forward strand.
CTGATTTTAATTTTATTTGTCAGAAAAATGTTGTTTGATTATGTGAAGCTATTTATAGTCTTTGTCCCACTCAATATGAATACTAGCAGGTTTTGGTACATAAATATATAACTATCTGATTAATAATATTTGTCCTGTATCAGACTTTTTGAGGGGTGTTACACTGCATACAATTTAATATCTTTCTAAAATCTAAAAACAAATCCTGAATTCTGAAACATATGAGGCCCCAAGGATTTCTGATAAGGGATTTTAGGCCTATATTTCTTTCCCACTTTTAGAATAAATGAATGTTAAGATAATTTTCTTTTGGTATTGCCTTATTATAGTTAATATCACAGATAGTAATTTTGAGAAAATAATCTTTAGGTTTTTTTCTTGACCATTTTCTTTGAAGGGATATTTTCACATTGTCTGAACTAAGATTTACAATCACAACCTGGGAACTATCGTAGAGTTCTTAACAAAGACAGTAAGACTAGAATCTAGTGGATTTTATGGCAAGATAAAAATATCTCCAACTCTGATTTGGTCTGACAGAGCTAAAAGAAGCACTTTAACATTAGCCATAGTAGTTGCTTAATAAATATTTATTGAGATGATTTGAAATCCCAAGAAATATGCATGAACCTTAAAATAGTATGCCAGTAGATGGAGAAAGGAAATTTAATAGATTCTCAGCTTCTATGAGGATTCTTCTACTGAACATCTTTTCAAGAGAGTACAATTATTTCTGCAGGGCTTTAACATGCCTGACTCAACTTTTGCTCTCTTTTCTGAAAAAGTTGCTTTTGTTATTTGAAAATGGAAATCAGGTTACTTTCTTGATTCTTAACTGCTCATTCTCATGTAAACAGTATTATTCTTACACTTAGTGTTGCATTTCTGCATTTTATTGCTAGAAATTGTGGAGGCCTAATAAAGTTGTCGATACATGTACTATACAACAAAAGATGGGCACCAGGCGCTGTCCATGGTACTAAAGCAGCCTGGTTCTGTTGCCAAGAGCATAAGCCACTTGCTGAACTGTAACAAAACCAAATGATCAATTGCCTGAAGTGCCTTTAGCTCATTTAAAACAAATTCCAGGTTTAATTGAGCCTGTATCAAATAGATCATCCTGTATCGGGAAGATGTTTTTGTAGTTTAAGACTTGTAGGAGAGACCATCAGTAGTACTCCACACGCATGGTGAATAGGCCAGTGTGATTCACAAGCTACTAAAGAGAAATTATTTTGGTGGTTACATAGTCACTGCATTAAAACTAAAGTAATTTATTTAATTATCCTTTGGAGGGCTCTCTATATTATTTTTATGAATGCAATAGAAACATTGAAAAGCCGAAGGAAAAATAGGAAATTAACTTACATGAAAGTTGGCTATTAATTTTCCTTTCATGTAGAAATATATTTTATTGTGTTTGGAACAATGTAATTTCAGAAGCAGTGAAAGTGTCTCAACTCGTGAAAGGAAGGAAACAAAAATGGGACCAGAGAAAACATTCTGAACCTTTGAAGAGATGAGGGTTTTGGCATGTTAAGGTGATTGATTGTGGTTGTCAGACTGCTCCTGGTATAATTCTCTTCTAAGATTGAGAAATAAATGTGGTTAAAGGCACTAGGGTTGAAGGTAGTAGGGTGGGTTTTAGGTATGACTGGGAAGTAGTAGAAGCGTGTTTAGTCACCCTTTTTTCCCATCTGCAGAGCACTCTCACCTTCCTCAATGCTCTTTCCTCTCCTTTATCAAAGAAACCCTCCCAGGAATGTTTGAATTTGAAACTTTTCCTTGACTTATAGAATGAAAGGCCCTTTTGCATAATACGATTACAGGCACCACAGAATAGGAGGTTTTCCAGGCAAAAGGATTATCCTGGTGCCCATGAAATCACCCAGTGGACTTACTAAGAGCAAGTCAGTTATGACATAGAAGTTTTTAAACTTATCGTTTGTGGAAAAATCTGGTAATGACTAAAATTTTCCATCTTTTTTTTTTTTTTTGGCCTTCCACAATCCATTTTGTTTTTACAATGAGTCAGAGGGACGTTTCACAAATGCAAATTACATCATATTCTATCTTCCATTTAAAATGGTTTAATGGATGGATTTCCTTTATTCTCAGGAAAAATATCCAGGGTTGTAATAAGGCTCTGTAACAATATGGCTGCTGTGTAGTTCTCACTACTCCCTGAGTCCAGACACAGTGGCTTTTTTTGGTTCTTGAAAACTGAAGGATGGGCCGGGCGCTGTGGCTCACGCCTGTAATCCTAGCTCTTGGGAGGCCGAGGCGGGCGGATTGCTCAAGGTCAGGAGTTCAAAACCAGCCTGAGCAAGAGCGAGACCCCGTCTCTACTATAAATAGAAAGAAATTAATTGGCCAACTGATATATATATAAAAAATTATCCGGGCATGGTGGCGCATGCCTGTAGTCCCAGCTACCCGGGAGGCTGAGGCAGAAGGATCACTCGAGCCCAGGAGTTTGAGGTTGCTGTGAGCTAGGACGCCACGGCACTCACTCTAGCCTGGGCAACAAAGCGAGACTCTGTCTAAAAAAAAAAAAAAAAAAAAAAAAAAAAAAAAAAAAAACTGAAGGATGATAGGAACTAGGTTTTATTTACTGCTTTACTTTCTGGTGTCTAGCACAGTGCCATGATTAATAAGTGTTTCTTAAATGAATGAAAGAGGGAATGAGTGAAATGTTGCTGTTTTAGTTAATGTTGGAAAAACTACTTCCATTTTTGGTACTGCCCTTCCACAAATATATATTGAGTCCTTACTATGTGCTACACACTGTGCCCGGTGCTGATAAACAGCAGTCACAATACAGAATCGACAGGCTACTAGGAATTCAGAGTGGCCTCCCAGGGTAGGTTACAATTGTAGATTTGGAGATTTAGATATGCAGAAATAGTAGAGCGTATAACTATAGAACTCTGCCTTTTTGCTGCTTTTGGACTAGACAGAAGACTTAATCTATAGGGAGGCATAATTGCTTTTAAAACAGAGTGAAACACAGTGTTTCTTTCCGAGAGGAAGAAATTAATGTCAGTCACTAATTATGTTTGAAGAGTGAAATATGAAGAGACCCATATGCCTTTGCTACCATGAGGTCCATAAGGGCAGAGACCTGAGGCTCCATTGTCTCATTTCCTGCCCCTCTCGCCATTTCATCCTGGGCATAATATTAATACGAATGAGATCATAGGCTCTTCCCAAAGCCTTTTCCAGATCTGAAGGCATTAGATGCCATACTGTGTCATTTTATAAACAAAGTGCTCAAGTGTTCAAAACTTCTTTGGCAAATAGAGGCAAAGTTATCATGACTTTTAGAAGGATTTTGGTGTAGTAGAGAGGAAGGGTATTAGGAAGAAGCTAAGTTAGCATTGATCCACTTCCACAAGGGAATTATTGTTGAAAAACAATTTAGTATTTCTTTTGGGTTAGTAGGAGATTTGAATCTGTTGCAGGACTTGTTCCAAGTTGGCTTTTAGGAAAAATTTTAATTTCCTCTTTTTGTATTAAGAGTGTGTACATACAACAGATAAATATTTTTAAGAATGGTATGCATATATATGTGCTGTTTATTTTTTTCTAAAAAATAGCTAATTTGAATATGACTGAGTATATTGTTATTTTCTCCTAATGATGCCACTAACTTGCCATAAATTTAGTCATTCACATAGGGTACTATGTCAGCCAGACTTAAAACTTTATAACATCAACTTGGAAGTATAATTTTAAAATTTTAAGAAAGAAAAGTAAGACCTGAAGGCATGATTGTTTTTTAGTTAGTCCCCAGAAAAGAATAACTTACATTACAATAACCTTATGATAAATCATATCTTCTGTCTAATTCTTGGACTTGCATGGAGCAGAATCTCCTCAAAGATGTCTTCATTCTAGTGAGTTTTACAAGAGAGAAGCCCAATTCCTCATCTGTATCAAGGGTTATCATTGCCTGCACCTTTTATTACAGTAAACCTCGGGTAATTTCACACTATAGTGACAATCTTTGAGCCTGTTCTCTCAGTTAAATCATCTTCTGTTTAAACGTTATTTAATATTATCTCCACTTGACACGCCAACAAACATCAGTCACAGAAATTATAGGTATTAAAAAACTTAGCTCCCTGTCTTGTTCCTTGTTTTTGTCAGTTAAGATGTTTGCTGTTATCTGGTTGTTACATCCATGGTTAAGTGCAAACTTCAAGAAGGCAATATTCTCTTTGGAATATGTACACTTATTTCCCAGAAAATTAGTCTGGAAAGTTGTCCTATGTTATAAGAAATTCCAAACAGATAAATTTACTTGGAAAGTTCTGCATAATATGTTATCACTCTTGGTTATCCATCATGCATATGAACTGGTAAAGGTCTCTGAAAAGTGTTTCAGGAAAAAATTGTTTCTTTCTTTCTTAAACCCAGGATTTCCTAAACTTAGTTGAGTTGTTTTTTTTTTTTTTTTTTGAGACAGGGTCTCACTTTGTTGCGCAGGCTAGAGTGCAGTAGTGTCATCATAGTTTAGCTGATCTAATAGCTTAGGTAGACATTCTATTCTTTTTCAGTGCTTTAGATGTACCTTTCTATTCCACTAGTAATCTAGTGAGGAATGAAATTTTGCATCTTATTATTTTTTTTTTTTTTTGCCTTCTACAATCCATTTTGTTTTTTACAATGAGTCAGAGGGACATTTTAAACATACAAATGATGTCATATTCTTTTTGCCATTTAAAATGGTTTAATGGATTTCCATTATACTCAGGAAAAATACCCTAAGGAGAATAACTTTCTCAGACAGAGGAAAATTTGCCTTTATCTTTTCCTACCAAAATCCAAACAGGCCATCAGCCCTTTTTGGGAAACATGGAACTTTGATTCTGAAGTTTATTCACAAGCTTGTTAGGAATGTGAAAGTTGTGGTATCCTTGCCCAATAAAGTTCACTTTTTCAAAGAATAATATAAGCGCAGGGCAGGATGATTCAATGAAAGTCACAGAGTGGGTCTGGTTATAGAAGTGGGGATCCATTAGCATGTGAGCACTAGAGGAACTATTTAAAACTGGTTTGTATATATTCTTAGGAATGTAAAGCTTGGTTTAACAATAGGCTGTATGCATTTATAAATCACTTAGTGACTTCATATGAGTGACTATTCTATTCATCTTTGTCTTCAATGTCTATTCCTGGCTGTTGGGAATCCAAGAATTGCTCCCTGTCTTCACAATATACCTCAATTTCACCCCATTTTTGCCCCCAATGTCTCTTCCTCAGGCCTGATGACCCCTCTAGGGTGGTTTCTATAGTGTAATGAAGAATGTAGTGTGACAGTTAGCTTTTTATCAGTGTCTACTTTGTGAGTTTAGAATACTCCCTGTGGTGTTAGTAAAATGAAAATAATTTTTGCTTGCACAGCTGTAATGCAGATGAATCTGGTGCCACATTCTTCCTGGTCTTAGGTGCTGCTTGACCTCTACCAGCAGGAAGAGGTCAGCTCCCACTTCATGCTCCTCGAAATCCTTCTAAGAGAGGTGGTTGACACCTGTGCCAGTCAAGCCACTGTAGAAGTTAAACAAACTGGTTTGGGCCCCTTGGAGGAAGTAATTTGCAATGTCAGATTTGAGGGAGAATGGCTTTTCTGCAGGAAGGAGTTTGGATGGCATAAGGAAGATAAATAGCCTTGAATGAAAGGGTGAATAAAACCCTCAACAGTTTGAAATTCCTTTGGAGGAACCTGGGAGTTAAGCATTTTCTTTCTTCTCCTTTTATCTCTTGTCTGTCTCATATTTCAGTTTTATGGCCCCTCTTTTGCTGCCCATGGTGCTGAATTATGATGAGCCCCAGACTTAGTTTAACCTTAGCTATTTCCTGACCCACACTTTCTTTTAAGGTAGAAAATGACTCAGATTACTTCTTTCTCTGCAGTCATGACTATTATTAAATCTTTTACAATAGTCGTATCTAATTTCTTATTTCACTTCCCCCTCACCAATGCACTGGGCAATATGTCTGGCAGGGAGGACACAGGCACCATCTTTGGCTAAAATAACTTCAAAGACTGCAGCTCAGACTTGGTAAGTATACTCATTTAATTAGATAAGTTTGCTGGGATAGTTCAGAGTATTGTAGATGGCCTACTCCTCCGCAGAAGGTTTCTATTTCTGGCTCTGTAATTTACTAGCTATATTGCCTAAAGGCAATTACTTAACCTTACTTTCATTTGCTCATCTGTCAATTGAGGAAACAGCAATTCCTATATCATAGAATTATTCTGAGTAAAGTGTGAGATAATATAATAAGTTTAGCACAGGGCCTGGCCTGGCAGACATGATCAGTTAATGCTAGTTTCCTTTTCTTCTTTGAATAGCAGTGGATTCTGTCTTACTGGTGCAGAGGGAAGCTGGTAACTCTTGATGACAAAGTTGTGAATCTGTTTTTTATTTTTTTTCATATTAGTTTTCTTGACATTGTTTTCAAGTGACAGATGTTCTAAGATCTGATATTTGGGCTTTCCAAAGAAAGCATATAGTTGTGGAGTAAAACATTTTATTTGATTAAAAGCTCTAGATTATCTGGATTGAGAGACAAGATAGAAAATATCAGGTCATTCAAATAACGAGAGCAGATACAAGCTGAATGACATCTACATATGTTTAACAATGTAAGTACCTTTGAGCCTGTCATGGTATTTCAGTCCTTGGTGGTGGTATTGGTGGTGATGGTTCTAAGAAGTAGCCTTTCCAGTGACTGAGAGAGTTGAGATGTGGCTTGAACCTTGAAATGGGCTTCCTTATCCAGAGTGAGATCAATTTAATATCTCCACTAAATAGGATAATTTATGGATGAGCTCAAGTAGTTGGTAATTTGAGTGCTGCTAATGTAAATAAGTCAAAGGCTGAGTTTCACAGATTTGGACAAAGGTGAATGTATGTGAGTGAGTTGGGAGTAATGTGAGGAAATGCTATGCCTATGCCTCAGAGATGTAGAAGTATTCAGCACTCATAGGAAATGTGTTATAGTTAAAGGCTCCAGTATGGGAGACAGATAGACTTGTGTTCAAATCCCAGATCTACCACTTATTTTGTTAAACACCTAATAAAAACATACTTAATGGAAAAACCTGACTGAGATTAGATTTAAGGATAAAATATTTATTTTTTCACACATCAGGACATGTTTAGGCAAGGTGGGCTGCAAACCTAGTACATCAGGGCTGTGGTTCCAACTCTCTGTGATTTTGGAGAGGGTATTCTTTTGCCCTTCTCAGGCAGTTTGCTTAATGTTAAAATTGATAGAAAGATTGCAGCAATAGTTCTAGGTACCACATGCAGGCTTGAAATTCTCCAAAAGAAGAAGAGAGACTAGTTTCTTTCTGTATCTCTTATGAAGGAGTGATAAAACCTTTTCCAAGATCTCCACAACAAACTTCTCATTTTTCATTGACTAGAATAGGCTTACATGCTCATTTCCAAACCAATGATGGTAGGGGAACAAGATTACTATAATTAACCCAGACTAAAAAAAGATCTACTGTGGGATCTTGGATTGAGGATCACACTTAATATTTTGAGGCAGGGTGAATACCTAAGAAAAATTGGTGCTCTGTTAGGAAGAAAGAAGGGATAGACAACCAGTGGTATATGCTGCAACTTGCTAGCTCCTTTGAGCTTCCAATTTTCCATCTGTATAATGTATTTATGTTGCATATCCAGAAATGACTAAATAAAATATTGAAGGTAAAGCACTCAGTACAATACCTGTTAAAGAGTAAATATTTAATAAAATAACAAAAAACTTGGCGATTGAGGTATCACATTTTTTTGTCTGCAAGACTGCTTCAAAGCTCTTACTATTTGTGTGGCTATGTTCTTGAGAAGCTTTCTGAACTTGTCCTGACTGGCTAAGAAACCAGAATAATCTTGAGATTCTAGATAAAGTCTTTTAATGAGTCTGCTTGGGGGAGATGGTAATGTCACTGAAGATGGCCTTTGGTCTGTTTCCTATATAAATAGACTGAGTTTCCATTAAGAAGTGGGAAAATGCCTCAATACAATCAGTATGCCATTGTGGTCATGTGGACATCTGTGTGTGTGTGTATGTGTGTGTGTATGTGTACACATGTGCATGTACATACATTATCTACCAATATGTTCAACTTTTATCTTGCTTCCAAGCCACTTGACTGAGCACTTCAATTATTTTCAAAGTACCAGTAAGGTATGAGGATCATGGTGAGAAAGCAAGAATGCACAAGGGCAATGTCAGCAGGGCTGTCACACTGTACAGACCAGGGGTGTCCCCAGGGCTGTGTAGTACACAGCTTATGCAGCTCTGCATGATGGCCTTAGATGCCAGTGACTTTTAGTACAGAATACAAACTTTTCACAGATAATAGCATGGGAGAACAGGGCACATGGTTTATACTCTTTTTTTTTTTTTTTTTTTGCAAGGGTTTCACTCTGTTGCCCAGGCTGGAGTGCAGTGGTATCATCATAGCTCACGGCAACCTCAAATTCCTGGGTTCAAGCAATCCTTCTGCCTCAGTCCTGAGTAGCTGGGAATACAGGTGCACACGGCCACACCGAACATATTTTTCTATTTTTTTGTAGAAAGAGAGTCTGACTCTTGATCAGGCTGGTCTTGAACTCCTGGCCTCAAACAGTCCTCACACCTCAGCCTACCAACCTGCTAGGATTACAGGTGTGAGCCACAGCATTTGGCCTCATTCTTATTTTTTTAAATAAGTAGAACAAATAACTTTTTAACAGGTTTGCATAGGGTGGTATAGTGTGGTGGTTGATCCCAGAGATTCTGGCATAAAACTGTCTGGGTTCAAATACCAGCTACTTTACTTTTTGTAACTTTTGCTGTCTATGCATCACTCTCCTCCACTGTAATATAGGAATAATTATAAAGCTGACCTCATAGGATTATTTGGAAGCTTAAATGAATTAGTAGACGTAGAGACTTATAATAGGGTCTATACCAAAGGAAACAATCAGAGTTAGCTGTGATCATTATTATCACACCTCCTTCTTGTAGGATTTTGGTATTTCCTGATATTTGATGCAATTTGTATTTTAATACCAATATGACCTTTTATATTCAACTGTGTGTTTTTTCCAGTGGCATTTTCATATATATTTTATTTTTTTTGTCTTTGCAGTAACTTGTCAGCTAGGTAAAACAGAAACAATTACCTGCACCTCTATTATAGAAATTATTTAACTCCACAGCACTTTTCTGATGATTTTTCAGCCTCCTCTATCGGATAGAAAACTCTTATCAGGTGCAGTGTGTAAGTTAGAAATGAAATTAGCTGGGAGTAAAAAAAACTTAAGCAACAGCAGCTTAAATCACAATGATATATGTATTATTTAGTAAAAAGTTCTGAGGTAATATTCAGTGGCTCAATGATAGTATTAAAAACCTAAGATTTTTTCCATCACCCTGTGTGGGTTGATTCATCTTCCTTGTGCTTGTAGCTTCATGGTCACAGATGGCTGCTACGGTTCTGGGTACTGTGTCCCTGGGATACCAAGTAGGAATGAGGGGAGTATGTGGAAAAAGGATCTCTTTATATTAGTAAACAAAATTTGTTCCAGAAGGCGAGTAGATGTTTCCTTATTCCTTATTGATCAGAACTGGGCCAAATAGCCATTCCTAGCTGCAAAGGAGGCTGGAAAACAGACTATTTGACAAAGGGGAAAGGAATTGCCATGACTAATTCAGAACAATCATGATTTATCTCTTGGAGCTGGGCACATTGAAGCCTGGACATTTTTTTTTAATCTAGGAAAATTGTAGGACAGAAGACACAATGGCTATAGAAAGGGAAACTAATAGTGTCAGCTATAGACACGGATGGTGTCTGACTCCCTTTTTTAAAAAAAAAATCTGAGCCTGATACAAGAAATCCATAAATATTAGAATAAATGAAACCATTGACAGACTGAGGCACAGAGAGCTGAAAGTATATGATTGTCCTAAGACCACACAACTAATTAGGAGAGTAAGTGGAACTAAAACTCATCTATGCTAGCTTCTGGCTTGGAGTTCTTCCTATTAGCAAAGCCACATCCTGGTTTTTGTCTTATCTCTCATGGAAAAGTTAATGCAACACATTTCCTTTCTATTTGTTGGGTGTTTGATAGAATGGTTCAACTTATATGAGACAGGTGTGTCTCTTCAGACTTAGGTAAGGGATAGCACATTTAATGTTTTTTTTTTTTCCTGTAAGTTTCAATCAAAGTTTAATTTAATTTTTAAATTAAAAATAAATTAATTGTGGTAAAATAAACATAATACAAAATTTACCATCTCAAACCTTTTTAATAAGTGTGTAGTTCATTAGTGTTGAGCATACTCACATTGCTGTGCAACCAGTCTCCAGAACATTTTTATCTTGCAAAACTGTAACTCTATCCCCATTAAACACTTCCTCACTTTCCCCTCCTCCCAGCCCCGGGAAACCACTGTTCTACTTTCTGTTATCTCTGAGTTCAACAACTCTAGATACCTCATATTAGTTGGACCATACAGGAAAGCTTTGTTTTAACTTCTCACCCTGAGCTTAGCTTAGACCATGACTATGACTAAAATAATTTTGCTGATCACATAATGTTGAGTTTAGAAGGTTGACTTGGCCATCCTGTAAGTGACAGCAGAAGCCACAAGACGTCAGGACTGTGGGTGAAACCAAATATGATGATCACCAGCAACTCCAGACGGCAGATGGGAGTGAGGCCGCAGCTACTGTGAGAACGCGGGAGACAATAGCTACAAATGGGGTGGTTTGAGATCAGCCAATGACACTGGAGCCAGAAAGACAAAAAAGGGGAAAAAAAGCAAAAAGAGAAAAAGGCAGCGAGACACGGTCAACCCAGGATCAGCCTGTGGCGATGAACTCCTTGCCAGCAGAGAGGGTCCAGGAAACACAGACGGCCATCGAGCTGTTCTCAGTGGGCCTGGGGCCTGGCAAAGCCACGGCGGAGACTGGCGAGCAAAGCTGCGGGTTCTGGGACACGCAGCCTGTCCCCGCACTGGGCACAGCGGTGAACTCGCCCCGTCCTGTCCAAGGGAGCCCGACAAAGACGACATCCGCGGGGAGCCCTGCGCCCGGCCCCAGGGCTTCCCCTGGCATGCCTCCGACCTGGGGGCCGTGGGGTGCTGAAAGAACGACGCGCCCTCCTGAATGCGAACTGTGTGGAAGATGGTGACAACGTGTAACGATTTGATTATTCCCCAGAATTTCTTTTGTGGGCTCCCCGGCCACCTGCTGGCTGGCTCCCCGTGTGGCACTGCGGGCACCGAGTGGTTTCGAGGTGCAAACGGGTTGGGTTGATTGGCCCCATCCCAGCGAATGTCCAGGTCTTGACACAGAGAAGACGACCGTGGAGATTAACTTCCTGTGCCTGCGCAAGAAGCTGCGCCCCAATAGGGCGGCTCCAGTCCCTCTCCGAGAGATAACCAGGCGGGTTCACCTGAGGGCATTTTCCAAGCTGTTTACACTGCCGGTGTGGTACTGCAGGGACTGCTGTCGGTCCCTAAACCCACAGAAGTTGACTGAAGTGCAGTTCTCCCATCTCAGCAGAAATATGACCATGCAACCTACCATGAAGCTGTACCAACGGCCAGAGACTCCCAAGTCAGCTGGGCTGCAACCAGTGAAAAAAGGGCATTCTAGTGCTGCACCAGCTCCTCACCTGGTACCTGAACAGTTTCATCTCACACCAGTCATGAACCAGGAGAAGGTGGAGCACTGGTTCTACCCCAGGAGAATATGATCGACTCTTCCGTGGTGGAGAATGCAAATGGAGAGGTGACGGATTTCCTGAGCATGTATACACTTCCTCTCCACCATCGTGGACCCTCCAAACCACAAGAGTCTAAAAGCTGCTTATTCTTTCTACAATGTGCACACCCAGACCCCTCTTCTAGACCTCATGAGCGATGATGCCCTTGTTCTAGCCAAAATGAAAGGGTTTGACGTGTTCAATGCACTGGATCTCATAGAGATCAAAACCTTCCTGGAGAAGCTCAAGTTTGGCACTAGGGACAGCAATCTGCAGTATTACCTTTACAATTGGAAATGCCCCAGCATGGGAGCAGAGAAGGTGGGGCTGGTGCAACAATATCCAGTCAGCCGTGAGATGCTGAATAGAGCCACTGAGAATTCCAACCAGGAAATGAAGCCCCACAAATTGGTCCCATTTTCACAAACGTGAGAATCTTTGGCAAAGAGGACAGAGCTGAACTACCTTTACCAAACCACCAGTGAACTTGATAATTGTATCGCAATGGTGTAGGCTGTGTAACGTCACCTTTGGCTGTGTCTCTGGTCTCCCTGTTGTTCACTTTCCTCATGCAGCAGTGATCAAGGGAATGTAATTGCTGAAAACTAGCTCTTGATTGGCATCTTATGGAGTTAACAGGTGAATAATCAAAGTATATATATAAACAAATGTGATTATCAGATGGCCCATAATAACCATGCCTTAGAGGTGCTATTAACATCTCCTTGAATCTGTGGCTGACTACATTTGCAATAGGAAAAGGAGAACTAGGATAAACAGAGACCCCAGCTAAAGGGCGTGGTGGTCCTTCTGTTTGCATAACCCATAATTATGGGGTAAGATTACTGGCATGTAATAGAGTACAGTTCAAAGCCACACCAGTTTGTATTGTTTCACCTACTTATTAGGATTATTAAATATGAAGTAGGAATATTTCAGAACTTAAAAGAACTTATATCAACAAGCACTATATGTCAGACATAGTTCTAGATGCATAATTTAAATATCATTCTCTTCATTTTGCAGGTGAGGAAACTGAGGCTTACAGAAGTTGTGATTTGCACAGGGTCATAGAGCTATAAAGTGGCAGGGCTGGCAAAGGTGAGCTTCGAAACTTGTGCTTTCCCCTCTGCCAAAAACTCCTGTTGAGTGCTTGGACACTACAATAATCAGACTTTAATGAGCACCCACTGTGTACAAAGAAACTCTCAGTACTTAGACAAGGACACAGTATATGTCTGTATAATTTTTTGCTTCTAGGTTGTTTAGGAATTAGCATTTTAATATTTTGCATGTAAAAAGTGCTTTATGTGTTTTATAGACTGAATAGTTTTATGTAACTATCCATTATCATTATCCTTATGTCAAAACTCAGCTTAACTTTCTTGGAATTTCAATGTAGGCCTTTAAAAATCTTTGTATAGTATTTTGAATTTTTTCATATTAACATAAAGAAGTAAAACATACATTATGAGTTGTTTAAAGATTCTAGCAGCTATTATGCATCATAATGTGTACTGAAGTTAATTCTAGAGCATATCTATAGTTCATTTTATTTTATGCCATGGCACCTTGTTTATAGTATAGTGTATTTATGAGTTAGAATACCTTTAAATATTCTGGTCTTATGTAGTTATTTTCTTCTTCCCTGATAAAATTTTAAAATGGCATTTAATGTTTTAAGAAACATTGTACTTGAGGTGCAAAGCTGTTTTATTATTTTGCTACAAGTTAGCTTTTTTTTTTTTTCTTTTTAAACAATCAGTACCTTACTGACCTGGCTTATAGTAAAGTTTCATTCTTCTCATTTTATGATTTTAGCTTATAGACGTTTGTAGTTAGAATAAGCAAAGTACTATATTAAATTAAAAAATTTTATAGATCTTTATCTAATACTGCAATAGCAATATCATAGGACTAATAATCCTATGATATTGCTACTACAGTGGGGTATGTCTTCACATATTGAAAAAGTCATGTTAGGAGACAATTCTCCACAGGCCCCTTGAGTTTCTGAAGACTTCATGAGCAAGGCATTGACTGCCTTTGTCCTAGATTATACTTTCAAGGATGCTTATGTTGTAATCAGCCTTGTAAGATAAATATAGTGTCTTCCTCTGGAGCAAAGGGCAGATTGGCTTACAGCCTTGGAAGATAGAGAGAGTGTCCAGAGTATGGGCCAAGCAGTTTTACTGCCTATTATAAAAGATTTAGGTTCCATATGCTCATTGTTACTCTCCTGTAATACAGTTCTTTTTGTATTGCCCTGTGGGAATTGGGTCTTGGACAACTGACACAAATGCTGACACACTGGCTACTGCTATTGTCATGAGTAATCAAGTCTTTGGTTTGGTTTCCAACTTAGAAGTCTTCTGTAAGCATACGTGAAACTGTGGAAATCTATCTTCTTAGCTTACAAGTAGGGTAAAATCTCAGACCCCTTACAGATATTGAAAATTCCCAAACTAAACTCTCCTGGGGCCCCCACCTAGATTAGCAATTTTAACACAAGCTAACTCTTAAGCATTTGTTTTTAATTTTGAAGAGGATTTAAACTTCAGAAAATTTCAGAGACTAATATACCAGAAAGCCATGAATAAAGGATAAAATGTCATCATATTCACACCATCTTTAAAAAATACAATAATTTAAACATTACAAATAAAATTGAATTCTACTTCGTCCTTTTCCCAAAACATCTATTGTGTTTTCCTTCCCAGAGGCAATCACTGTCTTGATTTTAGTGTGTGTCCTTACGATCCATGACTTAATACTTCCACAATATGTACATATAAAAGTGTATAGTTATAGTTTGCATTTAAAAGAATTATGTAACTTGTTTCATAGTGTCTGATGTTTCAACTATCCTCTTTCATGCAACATCATTTTAAATGTATTCTTGTTGATAAATCATGATCCAGTTTATTCATTCTCTTTTGATCCATTATATAAATATAGCACATTTTATTCACCTAAACACTAATAAGTAGACATTTGGGTTATTTCCAGTATTTTGATATTACAAACAATGCTATAATGAACATCTTTGTGCCTTGGCACAAGGTGAACAAGTTTTTCTAGAATAACTAATAGAATGTGGTGCAATTGATACTGTGCCAGTCTGGGTGTAAGAAAGCAAGGTAGGCTCTACATTTGCTCTTTGTAGGAAGCCGAGAAGTTGGATGTGTAAGACATCCAACTGCTCGGAGACTGCCATGCTGCGAGGAAGTACAAGTTAGCCATTTGGAAAGTCTATGAGAAGGGGGAGGGAGAGAGAGAGTGAGAGAGATTCTTCCAGCCTCCCTGCTGTTCCAGCCATCCCAGGTGAAGTGCCAGACATATGAGTAAAGAAGCCACCTTGGACATTCCAGCCTAGCAAATGTCACATGGGGCATAGACAAGCTGTCCCCACTGGGCCCTGCCAAAACTGCAGAATCAAAAGCAAAGGAATTTTGTCGATGCCTTTTCTGCATCTATTGAGAGGACCATAAGGTCTTTGTTTTCACTTGTTTATGTGGTGAATTACGTTTATAGATTTGAGTATGTTGAACCATCCCTGCATCTCTGGGATGAAGACCCCCCAAAGCAATCAAAGCATCAACAAAAATAAATAAATGGGACCTGATCAAGTTAAAAAGCTTCTGGACAGCCAAAGAAATTATCACTAGAGTGAATAGACAACCTACAGAATGGGAGAAAATATTTGCATGCTATATGTCTGATGAAGGGCTGATAACTAGACTGTATATAGAACTCAGGAAAATCAGCAAGAAAAAAAAAAAACAACCCCATCAAAAAGTGGGCAAAAATTATGAACAGAAACTTTTCAAAAGAAGATAGACTAATAGATGAGAGACATATGAAAAATGTTCAACATCTCTAATCAGCAGGGAAATGCAAATCAAAACCACAGTGACATATCACTTAACTCCAGTGAGAATGACCTTTATAAAAAAGTCCCAAAACAACAAGTGTTGGCATGGATGTGCAGAGATAGGAACACTCATACGCTGCTGGTGGGACTGCAAACTAGCACAATCTATATAAAAAGTAATATGGAGATACATCAAAGAACTAAAAGTAGAACTACCATTTGATCTAGCAATCCAATTACTGGACATCTACCCAAAGGAAAAAGAGATATTCTATAAAACATGTCTATGTTTTATAGACATGTCTATAAAAATGTCTATAGACATTCTATAGAAAAAATTCTACAAACTCGAATGTTTATAGCAGCACCAATTCACAATTGCAAAGATGTGGAAACAACGCAAGTGCCCATCAGTATATGAGTAGATTTATAAAATGTGGTATATGTATACTATGGAGTACTACTCAGCCACAAAAAACAATGGTGAACTAGCACCTTTTGTATTATCCTGGGAAGAGCTGAGCCCATAGTATCATAAGAATGGAAAAATAAGCACCACATTTACTTACCATCAAATTGGTACTAATTGATTAACACTATGTGCACATATGGAAGTAACATTCATCAGGTGTCAGGCAGGTGGGAGTGAGGAGGAGGG
Organism: Microcebus murinus; assembly: GCF_040939455.1. NCBI lineage: Eukaryota > Metazoa > Chordata > Mammalia > Primates > Cheirogaleidae > Microcebus > Microcebus murinus. Next base: position 24,531,768 of record NC_134107.1, read on the forward strand.
GATGGGTATATTCATACCTAATGGGTGTGGTGCACACTGTCTGGGGGATGGGCACACTTATAGCTCTGGCTTGGGTGGTGCAAAGGCAAAATATGTAACCTAGATGTTTGTACCCCCTGTAATATTCTGAAATAAAAAAACAAAAGCAAGGGAATAATTGTTTTGAGCTATTAAGGTTAGATAATCAAAACACCCATTTTTCTTGTAGATATTTCTTTTCTTTGTATTAATTAGAAAGTATTCTTGACATATTACGGATGCCAAGAACCCGGGTTTTAGTGAGGCATTTCAACTTATCAAGATATAAACCCAAATGGTTTTACCTTATTATTAAGTGCTACCAATTTTATTATATTGAAAGCTCCTTTTCCATTGGGACATTATCTCAGCATCTCTATTACTTTTCAGCTACACTCCTTTATTGGAACAGATTTGTTGCATTTTCTGAGCTTTATCCCTGTGTATTTTGAATTCTAAGTCTCATATTTGATTTAAAAGTCCTCTAGATCTCCCTTCTAAATAGGTGAGACTTGCAGCTCTAGGCGTTTGGAGTGGTGTGTGTGTGCGCAAGACATTGTCTAACCATGGCACATTGGGGCAGGCAGGAGTGATGTGTGAGGCAGATTCTGCCCTGTTCCACTGCTTCTAAGGTGTTGAGGCTCAGCTCTTTCCTGGGTTGGCTCGACCTGGCATTTGAGCTTGATGTCTATGGGCTCTATAGGGCAGGTAACAGCTCCAGAAGGTTCAGCTGATGATGGCCTCACTCTCAAGCAGCTTCCGAAGGCATTGGTGGGGGGTTCCTTGCACGACTTGATACACTTTCCACCGACCCTCAATTGGCAGCTTCACAGAGCATTTCTTTGATGAACGTGCCTCTTTTCCTCATGATGTAATGACCACTAGGAAGACTGTGGCCCCAAATCTGAGTTCTCTTGGAAACTTGAACTCAAGATGCAGAGGGAGGAGTCCTGGTCTTACTATCTCCCACCATGCCCTCTCTCCGACTCCTTTCTTCTCCCACTCAGGTAGTGATAAGCAGATCTTCAAGTTCAATGGCTAAGTAAATATCCTACCAGGAATTAAATTGTCAATAAGATCTTCTTGCAGGCATCTTTGAATAATACTAAGTGTTGTCTTGAGTCCCTAGGTTTTGCGGGACAGAGAGGGGAGAGAAGAGAAATAGCTTCTATTTAGAAACAAAGGACAACCTGTCAGAGGTTTGGGGGTGATGGTGGTACCAGTTCTGTTGAAAACACATCTCTCAGCAAGCCCTGAAGGGAATGACTAGCCCAGATGGCGGAAAGTTTCTGATCTTGTGTATATGATTCTTGAACCTGTTTTTATCTGCTGGGCCTCGATTTTCCTAACAGCATCCTTTCATATAATTAAATCTTTGTTATATATATTGCCAGAGTCTCTTTCCAATCTGTTGGTTGGTTTTTAATTTTGTTTATATGGCTTTGGTCTTGCAGAGGTTTTAATTTAGTCATGTTTATGTGTGATCTAAGAAATCCTTCCCTACTCTAAAGTCATAAAGACATCCTCCTATATTTCTTCTCTAATACTTGTAAAATTTTACTTCCTACATTTTGGTCTCTCATCCATTCTGGAACTTATAAAAATTTGTGTATTATCTGATAAAGGATATAATTCATTTTATATGGATAGCCAGTTGTTCCAACACAATTTATTGAATAGTCTATCCTCTGCCCAGGAATTAGAAATACCAGTTTTGTCTTATATCAGGTTTCCATATGTGCACAACTCTGTTTATGGCATTTTTATTCTGTTCCATTGGTACACTGGTTTTCTGTGAAGCAAAACTATACTGTCTTAATGACTATGGCTTTATATATTTAATATATAGTAAAGTAAGTCCCCTGTTCTTATTCCTTCCTTCTCTCTAAGTTATCTGGACCCCTTGATCCTTGACCCTTTATTCTTGTATATCAATTTTAGAATTTCCATATCAGTTTTATAAAAATATATGGTGAGATTTTGATTAGCAATGCTTTGGGTTTATAGATTAATTTGAGTATAAAATAACTCCTTGATTTTAAAATATGAATTAAGTAGTTAGAAGTCTAAATGCATAAAGGTTTCCATTTCATGTATAATTAATTTATCTTTCCTACTTTGCAATATTTTACATAAAGCTACCTGTTGTCATGGTCAATGCTTAACACAAAGCTTCTCTCAATAAATATTTGTGGAATCAATAAATGGACCATCTGTAGACATTTGTGCCAGGCATTTTGTAACTTACACAGAATATGTTTTGGGAGCTCAACTCCATTAGCTATAAATTTTCCAAATTACAAAAATGTTCTTCATGATTTAGTGTGAGACTCTAGCATCACAACAAGAATGCCTAATTTGTAATTTTTAAAGCTGCACTAAATCAACATTTTGCATTTTGTGTGGTCCTGTCTTAGTGATTATTGTACCATTTCTGCTTATTTGTGGAGAGTGATAGAGTGAGCTATGCCTCCAGATTTTATGAGACTGACGTGCTGCCTACTGTGCTAAGGAGGCAGGTTGCCTCCAGATTTTAAATGCTTGGGATTTGTGTTTATTTACAAAAATTCCTCCTTTAAGAAAATTGAAATTAGTGAATTATTTTATTTTGTTCTTTATTAATAGTCTACACTTACTGCATTGAATATGCTTCTCATATTTGTTCATATCTAGTCTAATCCCATTTAAAAGTGTCACATATTTTGGCTTCTGTGTCATTTATTCATTTATTTGTTTATGAAATATATGATGGGCTGGGGGTGGGGGTGGCTCACTCCTGTAATCCCAGCACTTTGGAGGCCCAGGCACAAGGATCTCTTAAGCCTAGGAGTTTAAGACCAGCCTGGACAACATAGTGAGACTCCATCTCTACAAAAAATTTTCAAAAATTAGCCAGGTATGGCGATGCACACCTGTAGCTACCCTGGAGACTGAGGTGGGAGGATCACTATAGCCCAGGAGTCAGAGGTTGCAGTAAGCTATGATTGTGCCACTGCACTCCAGCCTGGGTGACAGAGTGAGAATGTGTCTCTAAAAAAGAAAAAAAATATGATGGACCCTGCACTATAGTATTAGGTTGTTTCTGGGTCATAGAGAAGAATAAATAGATATATACTGTGCATAATTAGTCTTAGGTTGGCTCTCTGAATTTTCCTCTGAGGAATTCCTTTTCATTCTTTTGTGTATTCATTTTGTTCTGGAAGAATGTCTTTTTTTCAGTTATATTTTTTCTGTCCATTTTCCACATACGCCATTGATGTTACCTTCTCTGAGTTCATTTTCCTCACATCCTCAGGCCTAATGAATCCCTCCCTCCCATGTGTTCACAGAACACTTGGCCCATACATCTCGTACCAGTTTCCTAGGGCTGCCATTACAACACACCACACACTGAGTGGCTTAGAACAACAGAAATTTATTGACTCAGTTCTAGCAGTTCCAAATCGGGGTACTGGCAGGGCATGATGGTGATGGGGAAGAATCTGTTCTAGTCCTCTCTCCCAGCTCCTGGTAGTTCCTTGGGCTGTGACACCCTAACTGCAACCTTCACATGCATCCTTCCTGTGTGTGTGTCTGTCTCTTCACATTCTTTTTATAGGGACAAAAGTCAATTGGATTAAGGGCCCACCTAACTTCAGTATTACCTCATCTTAACTTAATTACATATCTATAGTGACCCTACTTCCAAATAAGGTCACATTCTAGAGTACTGGGGGTTGGAATTTCAGCATATAAATTTTTGAAGGACATGATTCAAACCACAACACAGCCATTAGAGCACCTGTTATATCTTATAATTATTATAATCAGTTTGTTTATATATCTCTATCTCTTAAGCCCTCTGTAGAATATAAATTCCTTCAGGAATTCTTCCTTAAGCATTAAAAATAAATCCCAGTCCTTTGCACATTGCATGATACAGAAAAAGGCCAAATATTAGTTCAGTGGCTATTTTAAGTGGTAGACTGTGAGAGTCAAAGGTCTGGGATTTCCATACTTCCTTTATTATTGTGACATCTAATATCTACCCCAAATGCTAGTTATTTGATTGCTTTCAAATAAGATTATCTTTTATTATTTTGACAGGTAGTTAATATGGCTTTCATTCAATCTAATAGAACAATGTGATAGAGAAATAAAACCAGGCATTTCTTTGTTGATCACATCATTTGGCACTCTGAGTAAGGAAATCCATGTTTAAAAATTCCTCAAGACATTTTCATTTAATTTAGAGATTGAAGAGCACATATTTAACCTTAATAGCTTCCGTATTCTGTTACCTGCTTTAATTTGAATTTAGAAGTGATTGAACACAGGAGGTCATTAGATACATGACTACACATTCTAATTTTGTGAATTCTTGTTGAAGTCTGATGCCTGAAAATAAGTTCACTGTAAGCTTTGGATATGGGAATGCATCCTACACTTCTCTTTCCTTTATGGTCTTCCATTACCTGGACCCTTTCTTCCTATGTTTGGGGAATCTTCCCTGTCCTCATTCTCAGTCTTGTTAGGAGACTAAGCTGTCTCCTACTCCAGAAGCTAAAAATGTCCAGTCCTATATTCCTAGACTTCCTTTCAGTTTAGGACTGTCTGGCTGCAGCACTGCAGAAGGTCAGAAACTACAGGGGTGATGGTGGCAGCCAGCATTGTGTACTGCTAGCTGGGCTTGCAATACAAAGCTGTGTTTGGCACAGCATCAATGGCATCTTCCTCACAAGAATTGTGCGGCGTGTTTCTGTATGTTGCTCTTGGCTGCATGACTTCTACAGGACTATCATGTTGCAGGGTAAAGGTACATGGATGGGCTTGAAACTGCTACTTCAGTCACCCTGGTGAGTCTGAGATAGCCACCACCCTTTAAATAAGTTCCTTTTCCTGCCTAAATCAACCTTGACAAGCACTGGGATGTGCAGGGGTTAACTGATCCACCTACCATGAAATTTTAGATATATGGACCAAAATAAATTGCTCAGAGCTATGTTTGTATGTCATGAAGATTTCCCATACTTCAGTTTCCATGCTGGCTTTGATTTCTACTCTTTTTGTTATTTTTAAAGCCTTATATATTTATTCAACAAATATTTTTTTGGTGCCTATGTATTAGTTTCCTATGGCTGCTATAACAAATTATCACAAGCTTGGTAGCTTAAAATAGCACAGATTTGTTCTTCTACAGTTCTGGGGATCAGAAGTCCAGGATCAGTTTAGCTGGGCTAACATCAAGTGCCAGGCTCTAGGGGAGAATCCATTTCCTTGCCTTGTGTAGCTTCTAGAAGCTGCCTGCATTTCTTGGCTTAGAACTTCTTCCTTGCATCATTCCAGCTTCTTGCTTTTGATGTCACATTGCTTCTCTTCTGTAGTCAAATCTCCCTCTACTTCCTTCTTATAAAGACATTTATGATCACATTTAGGGCCCACTCAGATAATCCAGGATAATCTCTTCATCTCAATACCTTAACTTAATCACATCTTCAAACTCCTTTTTGTCACTCAAGGTAACATTCAGAAATCTCAGGGATTAGGACCTGGATATCTTTAAGGACTAATATTTAGCCTTCTGCATTCTGCTATGTGCTGTGGGTTGGTAATACACACAAGGTGAAAAAGAAAAATATTTCCTCTGCCCTTGTAGAGTTAATGGGATACACATACTTAAGTAAAAATTATACAAATACATATAAATACATGCACAGCCTAGTGGGATAGACATCTTCAAATAAAATTGCACAAATGATTCTGCAAGTTCACTTATGCTAAGTGCTCACAGGAGAAATATAAGATGGGATGAGACGATATAACAGACTGACCTGGGAGGTCACAGAAAATTATCCAGAACAGTAACATTACATAACACTTACTATGTGCAGTCACTGCACTCAGTGAGTTACACGTATTCCTTAATTTAATCCTCACAACTATGAGGTAGGTACTTTTGCTACCCTGAGATGGAAAAATTGAGACTCAGATATTATAAGCAGCCTGCTCAAGGGACTATGGCTACTGACTAACAAAGGAAAAAACGTTTAAAGCAGTTCTTAAATGGAGTAGATTTTGGTTATTTTGCCTGTCTACCATTATTGCATTAACTGTGTCCTGATTTTCTTTGGAGGAATTTTTGCTCCCTTAATTTACCCAAATACTCAGCCCTCTCCTAGTCAGGGGTGGGCATATGTCCTACCCTAGGACTGAGACTCCTCCAGTGAACAAGCAAAGCAAAACAAAACAAAACGAAACAAAATGAATAGCTGAGGATGGTTTATCCTCTGGAAGAGCCTGCCCATCGTTTCCTTCCATCTGAATTCCTTGAGCTTCCCTGGATTTTGTTCTTTTCCAGCTCTGTTTTTAACTAATTATTTTTTAAATCTTTGATTGTATGAGCTACATCTTACTCTTCTGATGAATTCGTTTTCTGCTTAAGCTTCTGCTAGTTTCTGTTGCTTATAACCAAAGCACTTCAAGAGTGGGGAGGAATTAGCCATGTGAGGCTAGGAGGAGGCAAGCAATTCAAAGGCAAAGGAAAAAGTGTGTACCTGGGGTGATAAGCAGCTTATATTTTTGAGGAGCTTCCAGAAATCCACATTGCTGGAGTTACTGGGTGAAAGGAAGGTGTCATGAGGTGAAGTTCAAAAGATTGGTCAGGGCCAGATATGCAAGCACATTCCATGAGAAGATTTGGGCTTTATCCTAAAAGTAATGTTTTCTTGGTATCATTATTTTGTTTTGTTTTTGTTTTTTTAAGCAAGACACTTTAACACATTTTGCCAGGTGGACTCAGTGAGGGTTGCAAGCAGAAAGCAACTTAATTTTTTCTTACCACTTTCTGTTAAACTTGATCCAATGAGTAGTTTTTTTCTCCCTAGATTCTAAATGAGATCTTGGCTAGCTAGTATCACTCTTCTGGTACCTATTGGATATGAATGAATTGTCTATCTTTTATTTTTTTTAGGTTATAAAATAACCTAAAATATTAGATATTATATTAGACTGAACCAGGTTCAGTCTAATATCAAAACCCACACATTTTCATCACTTATGAAATTCTCTCTTTCCCTTAGCCCAGGAATGAGGCAGAGTTTGAACTTTCTTTAGGGGAAGAACGTGGTTATCTGCTTCTCTACATGTCTTTTCTCCTCTCCCTTGCCCGCTAAATGTGCTATCTCTGGCTCCTCTAGAGACCCCTCCTCTAGAGGGGTATGGGGCTGTCCCTTTACTAGGAGGTTTCTTTGATGTACTTGCAGTTTCTTTATAGCCACCAGTGCTTCTCTGGCTGGGCAACTGCTGATCACCTCCCTGCTCTCAAACCCTAAGTTCTACTCATTCATGTTTAGCCTCTTTTTGCTGTTCTCACCTTCCAGTTCAAGTGGTCATTTTGGATGCAACCCTTTTTAAGGAAGTTCAGTACTGGAGGAGGCATCAGGCAACCTGCAGGAGGAGGCAAGCTGTCTATCTCACCAAACGTCAAGAGTACAGCTATTTCCAAAACAGCTTCACTCTTCACTCTGCCATTAGGCTGGCCAGACTCTTGTTTTTAGAGTTTGTCAGGTATATCTCAGTTTACCATCTTTGTGTTCTTCCAAGTTCCAAGCTCTTTAAATATTTCTCCTGAAGCTCTCCTGCACTTGGAAATGTCCCAGACCCCACCCAAGGTTTCCTAATCACTCCTTGATTGGCTCATGGAGCCTACTGGGCTAAGATTTGCAAGCCTTGTTTCAGATTATCTTTTTTTGCATATCTAGCGTCTTGCTTTATAGCATGGGTTTAACTGGTATCTATTGTTCTTAACTCTGGGATTCTAGTTCAGACTGAGACAATAGGAAAAGTGCCATTTTAACATTGTCTTGCAAAGTGATGTGATCAGATGTCTATTATTTGCATAATTTTAATGAATACAGTCTCTAATCACATTATTTCCCCAGCCCTCATACAAAGCAAACAAAATCCTTATCCTTCTTACATAAAAAGTTAGTATATTTTATAAATCTGACCAGGTTTGTGTTCTTTTGCTTTACATGGTATTAAATTGGTCAAACAATTCCTTCTTGAATATTATACAGGAATTGTGGGGGCCTTTATTTATTTATTTATTTTTAAAATTTTGAGTGTTTCTAAAAAACACTCAACCAGCTGTCAAACCCTTGTATGTGGACCAAACATTTAAATATTCAGTGGAAATTTGGATGTACTGTATAAAGTGCTCAGCAAAATGGAAAGCCTTCTGACCAATGTCAAAATAATCCAAGCAAACAGCAATTAGGGATATATTTGCCTTCCTTCCTTTTGTGCATGGCTCCCCAGGACATAATGTGATCTCCCATGCATATTGGGAGGGAAATGGGCAGCACTTAGATTGTTCCTTACTTAGATATGTGACTGTCAGGGTTGCAAATAAAGCATCTGCAAAAGAAAATTGCCTCCTGGTGCACCTGAAGATGGAATTTTAAAAAAAATGTTTCTTTCTCCTTCCTTTTCTCTTTCCATTTACTCAGCATTACGTGACTCTGCTGTTAAGTGCCTGAACAGAGGACAGAATTGTTTACAGTGGCCCCAGTGAGATGGGTCTGACCAAGACAAAGTAGGTAACATAGCAAAGAAGTGTTCCCAACATTTATTTAGTATGTATTTGTTAAGGACCTATGGGGCACAAAGAACATAAAACATGGTGACTGCTTCTTAGAGGCTCTTAATCTGATTGTAAGGATAGGATATACATGTACAGTAAGTTAAATTTAAGGTTTATAATACTGAAAGGCGGATCAGTCCGTACTGTGAGCCTGTAAAAGGCAAAGCTAGGGGAGAAGCGACAGAGAGGTAGGTCTGGGATAAATGTAAGTTTCTAACAAAGCTGACCAAAGATGGGCTGGACTACCTTACAGAGGGGTGAATTTCTTGTCATACGCAGTGTTTAAGCTAATGTGGATGTACACTTAGCAGGAGTGTTTGTAGACACCATTATTGCATCTGACAGGTGTTTATCCTTAGATGACCTTTAAAATACTCATATGACTTTGTGATTCCATGATTCTGTGAGTCATGATGCTGTGAGCTCACCTAAGAACAGTGAGCATGTATGCATGGGCTCATAGAATTGCCAGGAAAGAAACTATTGAGGTTGAAATATGAAGGAAGAAGCAGATGTGGGCTGGAAGAAGGGAGGGAGGAGGTAGCTATAGGCAGAAGGTATATTGTGAGCTTAATGAAAGGTCTTGGGTATGTGTGTCTGGTTTTTTTTGTCCATATATTGCAAGATGAAACTACCTTACCTCTAACCACATTTATAGTATATATACATATACACACACACTCTTCTCTCTCTCTGTGTGTGTGTGTCTCTCTCTCTCTGTCTCTGTCTCTCTCTGTCACTCTCTGTCTCTGTCTCTGTCTCTGTCTCTCTCTCTCTCTCTCTATATATATATATATATATATGTATGTATATATGAGGAGGGATTTATCATAAGATATGGGTTCATATGATTATGGAGGCTGAGAGGTCCCATGACCTGCCATCTGCAAGCTGGAGACCTAGGACAGTCAGAAGTATAATTCCAGCCTGAATATGCAGGCCTGACACCAGGGGAGCCTGTGAAGTAAATCCCAGTCCATGGGCAGACCGATGTTTCAGCTCAGGCAGGTAGGCAGGAAGCAAAAGCAGTAAATTCCTCCTTCTTCCTCCTTTTTGTTCTGTTCAGACCTCCAGTGTATTGGATAATGCCCACCTACACTGGGGAGGGCCATCTATTTTACTGAGTCTCATGATTCAAATGCTAATGTCATCCAGAAATGCCCTCATAGGCACACCCAGAAATAATGTTTAATCTGGGCACCCTGCAGCAGTCAATTTCACACATAAAATTAACTGTCACAGTTAAACAGGAGTTTAAGGAACAATATTTTATTTTATTTTATTTTGAGACAAGGTCTCACTCTATTGCCTGGCTAGAGTGCCATGGCAGCAGCCTTGCTCACAGCAACCTCAAACTCCTAGGTTCAAGCGATCTTCCTGCCTCAGCCTCCCAAGTAGCTGGGACTACAAGTATGCACCACCATACCCGGCTAATTTTTTCTATATATTTTTAGTTGGCCAATTAATTTCTTTCTATTTTTAGTAGAGACGGGGTCTTGCTCTTGCTCAGGCTGGTTTTGAACTCCTGAACTTGAGTGATCCACCCACCTTGGTCTCCCAGAGTGCTAGGATTACAGGCGTGAGCCACCGCACCCGGCCAAGGAACAATATCTTAAAGAGTAGTTCTTCACTGCTTAAAAATTTGGAAAAGTTAACTAATAAAGTCAAGCTTGAGGAATGGGCTAAAGATTTTGTCCAGTTTACCCAAATAAAATTTTTCTGCGTGCCTATTGTGTTGTAGGTTTCGGGCAGTAGGAATGCAGAGATGAAAAAAGACACGGTTCCTTTCCTTGAATAGCTTGTTATCAAGCTGGAAATTTTAAAAAGCCCATCCTGAAATGTTTCCTAATAAAGACCTAAATTTAATTTCCCCAAAGTTTTATGATCCCTTTAATAATAGCTATATTTATTGAGTCCTTTCTAAGTGCTACATATACTGTTGGTCTCTTTCCAGTTCTCATGATAACCATTTGATGTAGATATTTTATTATTTCTGTTTTTAAGAAAGGAAATTGAAGCTCAGAAAGGACAAGCATATTACCCAACTATTAGGAAGTGGCTAATTAGAAATTTAAACACTAGCTAAATTAATTGAGTGAGTAACATGTGCTAGACACCTCACTGGATGCTGGATACACAGTATCTTAGAGTCTTCACAACCACTGGAGAAGAGGGGTACTACTGTTATCTCCATTTTATGGCCAAGAAAAAAGCATCCCAGGAAAATTAAACAAACTTCCCAGAATCACATAGTCAGTGCAGAGCATGGATCCAGGCTCAGCCTGCTTGGCTCCAAAGCTGACATTCAACCACTATGCTACCCTTCCTCTCGCCTTGTATTGTCTGGTCCACACTTCACTATGGCTCTGATTTTCATATTTGATGGGTTTCTCTTGAACTTATCTCTCCCTTTACCAAAAATTAGAGTGAAATGCCAAGACCATTGGGAGCACCTGAGCACCTTCTTAGAGGAGTAAACTTGACTGAAGGAGAAATTTTCATTAGAATTCTGAGTCTCAGTATACAGGCCTGGGAGGTAAAAATGCCATGCTAATGAAGCAATTACTAAAACTCATAATTGAAACATACAGTTGCCTTTCTAAGAGAATCCCTGGAATAAATGGTCTTCACCTTGCCTTGGAGCTTGAATGGCTCAGCTTATTTCTTATCCATTATCTTTTTGGATCCTTACAACCAAGTTGTTTGGAGTTATTGGGGAGAAAATTTGATTTGAGATTTTAGTGGCTAATCAGACTCCTTCTTTTAAATCCTGGATCATTTGAGAAATATATATATATATATATACACACATATATATATATAATGTATATTGTGATTATTATATATTTTATATATTATATAGTTTATATATATATTTCTCTCTATAAAAAACAGTTCCAATTTCAGGTTTTTTGCTTGAATTGGATCTCATGTCTTGGATATATGTTCAAATGCCCTTCATTGTACTTCCCTGACATCCCTGCTGAAGCTGGAGGCTGGGATCTGCGTTTGGGAAGGGTTGAGTCTACGGCCAGCTGAGCAGAGAAATGTGAAACTGCTTCACACCAGGTGAGTGCAGGAGAAGCCAAGGAGAGGGAAGTTCTCAATGCAATGGACCTGTAGAATATTCACCTCTCCCAAATAAACATACGTGGATGACTAAATGTCTACCTCTTACCTTTTCACCTTGTAGATGAATCATTCTTGCTCCTGCGAGGAGAAGCCAATGAAACTGTTGAACAGTTTCTACTGAGGACAACAGTTTCTATGAAGTACACTCAAGAGATGCTTTACTGGTTGATAAAATCTTAGGGAGAGGGAGCATATGGCTTTCTGTACACTCTGATGTTGTTCTTTTAATCCATTGCCCTCTCTCAATTTGGCAGGTGGAGAAGTAGAATTTGAAGCTCAGAGAAGTTAAAGTTTTGAAAGTTACACTTTAATGACAAACCTGGGCCTAGACTCTAGCGGGTGAAAGGGAGTTTAGAGCTCAAGGTGTCAGACCCTTTGTGTTATAAGTGGGCCAAGTGCCTCACAGAGATGTCATGCAACTTGCTCAAGGCCAATCTGCCAGAACTAGAAACTCAGCTCTTCTGACACCTTCTGATGCTCTTTTTAGTGGTTCACAGAATTCTCCTTCCTAACCCTGAGACATTGTGCTATTGGCTTATGAGTATGGTCTTCTGGATTCCAGTCCTGCCTCTGAGCCTCTCTTTCCTCAATTATGAAAGGAGAATCGCAGAAGTAGCATCTGCCTCTTAGCCAGCTGGGGCCGTGCAAATGCTTTGTGACTGTCACAAACCCTACAGATGCTGGGAAATTATTTTTGAGGTTGTTGCTCTCATTGCTGTCCTCTCCGATAGGCCCTATTTTTTCCCTTTTATTTTTGGTTGACACGTAATAATTGTATATATTTATGGGATACAGGGTGATATTTTGATACATGTATATAATATGTAATGATCAGATCAGGATAATTAGCATAGCCATCACCTCACACCTTTATCATTTTTTAAATTTTTTTCTTTTCCCTTTTTTTTCCACTCACCCACTCTCTCCGGTTTATCATTTCTTTATGGTGGGAACATTCAAAATTCTCTCTTCCAGCTTTTAGAAAATATACACTAAATTATTGTTAACCCTAGTTACCCTACAGTGCTGCGGATCACTAGAACTTGGTCTCCATGTCAGGCTGTAACTTTGTATACATTAACCAACCTCTCCCTATCCTTCCCTCCCTGCCCCTTCCTAGCCTCTAATAACCAAAATTCTACTCCCTACTTCTATGAGCTCATTTTTTTTAGCTCCCATTTATGAGAACACATGGTATTTATCTTTCTGTACCTGACTTATTTCACTTAACATAATGTCCTCCAGGCTTATCCATGTTGCCGTGACTGACAGGATTGCATTCCTTTTTATTGGAACTGAATAGTATTCTATTGTGTATATGTACCATGTTTTCTTTATTCATTCGTTTGTTGATGGACAGTTAGGTTGATTCCATATCTTGGCTATTGTGAGTAGTGCTGCAGTAAACATGAGGTTGCAGGTATCTCTTCAATATACTCATTTCCTTTCCTTTGGATAAATATCTAGTACTGGGATTGCTGGATAGTGTGGTGGTTCCATTTGTAGTTTTTTGAGAAACTGTTATACTGTTTTCCATGATGGCTATACTAATTTATATCCCCACCAATGGGCTGCATTTGGTACACAGGTGGCTCAGGAGGAAGCCAAGCTTCTAGAACAGGGGTCCTCAAACTACGGCCTGAGGGCCACATGCAGCCTGCCTAGGACATTTATCCAGCTCACCAGTAGCAGCCGACTGGTCCCGGGCCCACAGTGCGCATGTGTGGAATGTGCAGCCACACTCTCCAATGGCCCTCCAAGGGTCTGAGGGACATTGAACTGGCCCCCTGTTTAAAAAGTTTGAGGACCCCTGTTCTAGAGAAACTATCTTTCAGTGCAGTGGATTTCAACACTGGCTGCACATTAAAATCACCTGGAGATTTAAAAAAAAAAAAAACACCAATGCCTGGAAATTAGCCCCAGATGGATTAAATCAGCATCTCTGGGGGAGGGGCTTTGTTGCTGATATATTTGTAAAACTACCCAGGCATGAGCTCAGGAAGTTTGACAGCCACAGCCTCGGTGATCTCACACTCTGTCCTGTAGCAGTGGTACTGTCTTGGAATGTGGAGATGATGGGGGATTGTGTTTCCAGGTAATTTTTCTGTCTACTAAGATTGAAAACCTAAATCCAAACCTCAGTGGGGCCCTGTGTGAGCCTTCACACCATACTAATGACAATTCTTTACCTGAGGATAGATTTTGCGGAGGTGGAAACTGAAGCACAGAGAGGTTAAGTTAGTTATTTGTCCACTAGCCAGTAGGTGGCAGAATCAGACTTAGAGTCGGACCCCTGTGTGCTGAGATGACATCTAGAAAACACCTGTGTGTGGGGGGTGGGGGGGGGTGGGGGGTGGAATATTCCAGGAACCTTCCCTTTCAAGGCACTAAGTCGTCTTCGTATTCACAATTTTTTTTTTCTAAAAGGCATTTGAAATGGTATAAACTTCAGATCTGTGTTTGCCCATGCGTTTAACTGTAGTGGATGCTCAGAAAAACAAATGAGCTACTTTCTCTTCCAGCCTAGTGGGGCCTCAGGAGTGTAAGAAGAAGAAAGACAAGGGAACAGGGGAAGTGAGACATGGACCACTCATCCCTGGTGGGGACGTGTTAACTCCCTTCCTGGCCAACCCTCTTCTTAACACAGGCTGTGACTCCCATTCAAGGGGCACGGACTGAAGTTCCACTTCCAAGCAGAGCCTTGTGCCTGCCTGAAAGCTTCGCTGAGCTTTGCTGACTTGCTGGAGCTTAATTTATAGCCAACCAGTGAGTGGAGCTAAAGATTCATGAGACAGAGGCTTGTCCAGCAGCCTTGCTCGGCATTTCCTGCCCAAACGTCTCCTCTTGCTGAGCGCCCAGCTCCTTCCTCACCTCGCACAAACAGTCCCGCTGAGGAGCTATGGCAGCCTGGTGGAGCTGAGGCTCACACTTCCAGACAGCCTGTTTGCGCTGCAGATTACCCCCTTCCGCACCTTGTTCTCCTTTCACAGTCACGGCCCCTGGCATTCTCAGGGCTAAATCCACGCAGTGTTACCTGGGTTTTTATTAAACTTCCTAGCCTGGAGAGAAACACAGTTGCAGAGATTCTTTCTGTTCTTCTTTGGTTGGAAGAATGGGCACACACAGGCATTTTAACTCCTTGAGCCAACTATCTGAATAAACCAAGGGTTGTAGCTCAAATGCCTACAGGGGCCAGGCAGGAAACATACTGGGAGAGGTGAGCTGGGGGAAGGCAGCAGGGACTGATGGGGACTGTGGCAATCTGGAGACCACAGGTGCTTTCTGAAAAGGGGACAGCAGCCACCCAGCTGCAGTCCTTGTAGCCTGGGGGGAGTGAAGCTTGAGGGTTGCTCGATCCTAAGATATTTCAAGAGAAAATGTAGAACTGGATTTTAAGTGAAATTTTCTAATTTTTAAAGCCTTTCTGAACCAAACAAAATATCTCTGTCTGCTTGCTTAGTGTGTGAGCTGCCAGCTTGAGAAGTCTGGTTTAACCTGTGAAGAGAAGCTTGGTTTAACCTGTGAGAAGTCCTGGTTCTGGCTGCTTTTTCCCCACTTCTTCCTGCCACTCTGCCCTATTTGATTTTCATGGTAGTGGCTGTTAATCAGGACACCTTGTTGTTGGTCTGAGGAAAAGGCTACTTGGAAAAGATTTGAATCTTTCTCAGTGAAACATGAGCAGAGCATTTGCTTGTTATTTTGTTATGTCTTTTTATTCATTCATTCAGTTATCTGACATGTATTGAGGGGCTATTTTGTACACACATTATACTCTAGAGGTGCTGGAGTGAGCATGGTGTGGCTCTCAAGGAGCTCAGAGTCTCAGCGGAGAGGTGGGAGACATGTGCAGTTGTAATGATTTGGTGTGGTAAGGGCTTCAGCGGCTCCCTAATAGACAGATAAGAATGTGGATAGCAGAATTCTTAGCTTTCCCAAAGGAACCAGAGAAGAGTTCTAGAAGCTGCAGTGAGGAGAGAAGGTGGGATCAGAGAGGAGAGGGACAGTGGATTTGCAAAACTGAGTGAATGGATTAAGTAGATAATGGGATGGGAAGATCTTCCAGATAAGGGCAGCAGGGTGAATTTGAGCTCAGTGGTAAGACAGTGTATGGTGTGTCTGGGGCATGTCAGGTAATCTGTGTGGGGTACTCTCTGGGGTAGCTGCAGAAGATGCTGCAGTTAGTTAGGGAGGTCTGGGGCCCTGCTAGGAATGGGCCCATACACCATCTTAAGAACCCCATCTGGTAATCCCTGGGGAGCTACAGAACTTGTACAAACAGGGAAGTATCATGGTCATATTTATGTCAGAAAGATCAATCTGGTTCCATTGATAAGCACAGTTTGGAAAGGTGGAATGGGAGGATCATAGTGGGCCATAGAAGAAGTAGAGAAGGAGAAAGGTTGACAAGTTAGGACAGTGGTTCTCAACCCTGGCCATGATTATGTACTTAGTACTAAGACCATCTCAGACAAAGTAAATCAGAATTTCTGGGTCTGAAGTCCCAGCCTTGGAATTAAATCTCCCTGAGTGGTTGAGCATCACTGAGCTAGGGAACTATTACCTAGTGAGGGAAATGACTCAGGGGAGAACTGGAGTTGCTGGGGAATCCTGTGTCTCAGGGCTGAGGAGATTGTAGCCCTTGCCCAGTCCCATAGCTCAGTTTCACAGACGAGCAGCTGAGGCTCCAGAAGGGCATTTGCTGTTATATTCATGTTTTAGTCCATTTTGTGCTGCTGTAACAGAATACCTGAGACTGGGTGATTTATAAAGAGTAGACATTTATTTGCTCACAGTTCTGGAGGTTGGGAAGTCCAAGATCAAGGCTCCAGCAACTGGTGAGGGCTTTCTTGCTACATCTTCACATGGTGGGAGGTGGAAAGGTAAGAGATAACAAACCTATTCCTGAGAGCACTTTTTACAGTGGTGTTACTTCATTCTTGAGGGCAAAGCACTCATGACCTAAACACATCCCAAAAGGACTAACCTCCCAACACTGCTGCATTGGAGACTAGGTTTCCAACATAGAATTTTGGAGTACACATTCAGACCATAGCTGTCAGGTAAGGAACCTTTGACCAATTCTGGCAGGAATGTGGAGAAAAAGGAACCCTCATGCACTGTTGGTGGGAAGTACAACCCCTATGGAAAAAAGTATGGAAGTTCCTCAAAAAACTAAAAATAGAGCTACTACCCGGCCCAGCAATCCCACTGCTAGGTATATATCCAAAAGAAAGGGAATCAATATATCGAAAAGATATCTGCACTCTCATGTTTATTGTAGCACTATTCACAATAGCCAAGATTTGGAATCAACCTAAATATCCATCAATGCATGAATGAATAAAGAAAATGTGGTACATATACACAATGGAATATGGTTAATGAGTGGAATAGTTAGATAATTAGATAGAATGAACAATATTTGATAGCACAACAAAGTGACTATAGTCAATAATAAGTTATGGTATACTTTAAAATAACAAAAAAGAGTGGAATTGGAATGTTCCTAACACAAAGAAATGATAAATGCTTGAGTTGATGGGTACTCCAATTACTCTGATTAGATTATTACACATTGTATGCCTGTATTGAAACATCACTTGTATCCTATAATCCCATAAATATATACAACTATTGTGTACCCATAATACTTAAAAATTTAAAATTAAAAAAATAATACCTGCCTCTGAAAATTGTGAAGAAGATTAATATTTGTAAAACACCAAGCCCGGTGCCTGGCACACTACTGTAAATGATTAATAAATGCTATTACTCTTTTGATAATTATAGTTATAAGGGAACAACTCTCTGTATCATCTGTATATTCTGGTCTGTTCTACTAAGATAACTCAAATAATAAACAATCAGTTGCAGGAAGCAGGTATTGTCCAAAAGGATTCTTATGGGAGTTTTATTATGAGCAGAGATTAAATGGAAAGACTAGAGTAGATTTAAAATCCCTTCTATAACTGACCCCCTACATTTATTTGTTGAAATCATGTGCTCCTAGTCACTATACTGTGCTGCCTGCCCATGTACGATTGCTTCTATTTTTTTTAAATAACTTTTTATTTTGAAATAGTTTAAGACTCAAGAAGTTGCAAAAATAGTAGAGTTTTTGCATACCTTTTACCCAGCTTCCCCCAATGAAAATACTTTATATAACCATAGTTCTGTCCTTTCTTTAAAATAGTTATACTGCTGTTTATTACTCTTCTCACTTAACATAATAGTATACACACTTTCCCTTATCATAAATCCATGGTAAACATGTAGTTTAAAGTTTTGATTTTCATGCTGTAAGTGGAGCAATTTCCTCACTGTTGGACTGGCAATGGTATTCCAATTGTATCAGTTGTGTTCACTGCTTTGTTATTATTGTACTGATGGTGAGCATCTTTGCGTATAAGGCTATTTCCATATTCAGGATTATTTTATTAGAATAGATTACCGAAGGTGAAATTGCTGGGTTAGAGGATCCGAATGGGTGAAAGTCTTTTGGTACACATTTACTGGCAGTTGCTGATGGAGAGCTGCTTGAAATGAACTGGAGGAGCAGGTGCTCCAGAAGTTGAGAGTGGGACTCCAGGGAGGGCCTTGAACTGAAAAAGGCTCTGACTGCCGCAGCAGCAAGTGACTGCAGCTGAAGCTTAGCTGGAGCCTGAGCAGCAGCTCCCTACTGAGACTCAGCCACATGAAGCACCCCTCTGCTCCTGGCTCAGAATCCCAGGGCCCCTGGGGCTCTGCTGTTTCTGATGAGGCTGCCTGCTCAGTGCTACTGCTGAGACTTGCCTCTAATCTACTGTGCCCAAGCTCTGGGCTCTTTTTTCTTCCTCTTTTCAGGCCATTTCACTGAAATCTGAGTAAATGATTGATCACTTTAAAGCAAAGAACAAATGGACTTGCTGGGCAATCAGACCTTCTTCTAGCCAGCATGCATCTGTGCACCCAGTGGCGAATACAATGTCATCAGCATACAATGGCCGATATTTTCTGTGCTTCGACAGGCAGAACAATCCCAGTGGTTTATCAAAGCTGCAGTTAAGGCTGAACAGGAGTACTCTCAGGGTATGGACTGGGCATTTGGTCCTTTATCTAGGGCCAAGACTTCCCATATAGGCAGAGTGTGGCCATGGGCACTGATGTAAGGGAAGGAGAGTGTGGACTGAATTGGTGGCTAATTCCCCCAGCACAGGTTAGAACCCGGCACTTGTTTCCTGTACTGAAAATGATAACAACCTCTTACCCATGAATAGTGATTAATTGCAAATTACCACCAGCACCACCACATTTGTTGCACACCCACTATATGCTGGGCACAGTGATTGGTGTTTTACAAACATTAACTCATTTAATTGTGCATCAGTGTTTCTCTCTATTTTCCCCCATTATTTCTCTTTTATTGAAAAAACTTTGGCTGTTTTTACATGTTATTCTTTTTGTAAAATTTCAAAATAGTAACGAAGTAAAAATGTTTTTATTACATGGATACCTTATATAATGCTTAAGTTGGGGCTTTTAGTATGCCCGTCAACAAAATAGTGTTCATTGCACCTAAAAGGTAAGTTTTTACCTGTCACTTCCCTCTCAACATCCCCCTTCCTTGGTTTCCGATACCCTTTACATATCTTTGTGCCCATGTGTGGCCATCATGTAGCTCCCAAATATAGTGAGTATATGTGGTGTGTATTTGTACGTTCCTGAGATACTTCACTTAGCATAATGGTCTCTAGTTCAATCCAAGTTGTTGCAAATGACATTATTTCATTTCTTTTTATGGCTGAGTAGTACTCCATGGTGTGTGTGTGTGTGTGTGTGTGTATGTGTGTGTGTATTATATATATATATAATGTGTATAATATATATAATATATATGTATATATGTGTGTATATATGTACGTGTGTGTGTATATATATATATATATATATATATATATATATATATGTTTATCTTTATCCACTCATCAACTGATGGGCACTTAGGTAGATTCTACATCTTTGCAATTGAGAATTGTGCTATGATAAACATCCAAGTACAGGTGTGTTTTTTATAAAGTGACTTATTTTCCTTTGAGTGGATAGCCAGTAGTGGGATTGCTGGACTCTATGGTAAGTCTACTTTTAGTTCTTTGAGGAATTTCCATACTGTTTCTCATAGAAGTTGTACTAGTTTGCAGTCCCACCAACAGTATATAAGCATCCATTTCTCTCTGTATCTATGTCAGCATCTGTTATTTTTTGACTCTTTAATAATGTCCCTCTGACAGGAGTAAGGTGGTATCTCATTGTGGTTTTAATTTTCAATCCCCTAATGATTAGTGACGTTGAGCATTTCTTCATGTTTGTTGGCAATTTGTTTATCTTCTTTTGAAAAACTTCTGTTCATGTCTTTTGCCTACTTTTTAATGGTGGTGTTTGTTTATTTTCTCTTGCTGATTTGAGTTCCTTATAGATTCTGGATATTAATTAGCCCTTTATTGGATGTATAGTTTGTGAATATTTTTTCCCATTCTGTAGGTTGTCTATTTGCCTTTTTGATTATTTCTTTTGCTGTGTAGAAGCTTTTCAATTTAATTGTGTCATTTATTTTGTTATTGTATTTGCCTTTGGGGTCTTAGTCATAAATTCTTTGCCTAGGCTGATGTTTAGAAGAGTTTTCCTATCTTTTTTTTTTTTTTTAATTTTTTTTATTTTGGCATATTATGGGGGTACAGATTTTAAGGTTTCAATAAATGCCCATTTCCCCCCCTCCCCCCAAAAGTCTGAGTCTCTATCATGACCATCCCCCAGATGGTGCACATCTCACTCATTATGTATGTATATACCCGCCCCCCTCCCCCCTCCCACCTCCCCAATACCCTATTACTGTAGCACCTATGTGTCCACTTAGGTGCTACTCAGTTAATACCAGTTTGCTGGAGAATATATCTGGTGCTTGTTTTTCCATTCTTGGGATACTTCACTTAGTAGTATGGGTTCCAGCTCTAACCAGGAAAATATAAGATGTGCTATGTCACCATTGTTTCTTAGAGCTGAATAGTACTCCATGGTATACATATACCACATTTTATTAATCCATTCTTTGATTGATGGGCACTTGGGCTGTTTCCACAGCCTTGCAATTATGAATTGTGCTGCTATAAACATTCGAGTGCAGGTGTCTTTTTTGTAGAGTGTCATTGGATCATTGGGGTAGATGCCCAGCAATGGGATTGCTGGATCAAATGGTAGATTCAGTTGTATCGCTTTAAGGTATCTCCATATTGCTTTCCACAGAGGTTGAACTAGTTTGCAGTCCCACCAGCAGTGTAGGAGTGTTCCTCTCTCTCCGCAACCACGCCAGCATTTATTGTTTGGAGATTTTTTGATAAAGGCCATTCTCACTGGGGTTAAGTGATATCTCATTGTGGTTTTGATTTGCATTTCCCTGATGATTAGAGATGTTGAGCATTTCTTCATATGTTTGTTGGCCATTCTTCTGTCTTCTTTAGAAAAATTTCTGTTCAAGTCCTTTGCCCACTTTTTAATGGGGTTATTTGATTTTTTCTTCCTAATTTTCGTGAGTTCTAAGTATATTCTAGTTATCAGTCCCTTATCGGATGCATAGGATGCAAAAATTTTCTCCCGTTCTGTAGGTTGTCTGTTTACTTTCATGACTATTTCTTTGGCTGTGCAGAAGCTTTGTAGTTTGATCATGTCCCATTTATTTATTTTTGTTGCTGCTGTGATTGCCTTTGGGGACTTCTTCATAAACTCTTTGCCCAGGCCGATGTCTAGGAGAGTGTTTCCAACTTTTTCCTCTAGAGTTCTAATAGTTTCATATCTTAGGTTTAAGTCTGTTATCCAGCGTGAGTTGGTTTTTGTGAGAAGTGAAAGGTGTGGGTCCTGTTTTAGCCTTCTACACGTGGCTATCCAGTTTTCCCAGCACCATTTATTGAAGAGAGATTCTTTTCCCCAGCATATGTTTTTGTCTGCTTTGTCAAAGATGAGATGGCTATATGAGGATGGTTTTATATCAGGATTCTCACATCTGTTCCACTGGTCAATATTCCTGTTTTTGTGCCAATACCATATTGTTTTAATTACTACAGCTTTGTAGTATAGTTTGATATCTGGCATATTAATGCCTCCCATTTTGTTTTTGTTGCCTAGAATTGCTCTTGATATTCGGGGTCTTCTTTGGTTCCATACGAAGCGTAAAAGTATTTTTTCTATATCTGTGAAGAATGCTGATGGGATTTTAATAGGTATTGCATTGAATCTGTAGATCAGTTTGGGTAGTATAGACATTTTGATGATATTGAGTCTGCCGATCCACGAGCATGGTATGGATTTCCATCTGTTTACATCCTCTGCTATTTCCTTCCTCAGTGTTTCATAGTTCTCCCTGTAGAGGTCTTCTACCTCTTTGGTTAAATATATTCCTAGGTACTTTTTTTTTTTTTTTTTTTTAAGAAAGAAGCTACTCAAGGCATATTCCTAGGTACTTTAATTTCTTTGTTGCTATTGTGAAGGGAATTGAGTCTTTGATTTGGTTCTCAATTAGATTGTTGTTGGCGTATATGAATGCCTCTGATTTCTGTGTATTGATTTTGTATCCTGAGACTTTACTAAATTCATTGATCAGTTCCAGGAGTTTCTTGGTTGAATCCTTGGGGTTTTCTAGATACAATATCATATCATCAGCAAACAGTGAAAGTTTGATCTCTTCTGCCCCTATTTGGATACCTTTGATTCCATTTTCCTGTCTGATTGCTGTAGCCAAGACTTCCAGCACTATGTTGAACAGAAGTGGAGATAGTGGGCAGCCTTGTCTGGTTCCAGTTCTAAGTGGGAATGATTTCAATCTTTCCCCATTCAGTATGATGTTGGCTATGGGTCTGTCATATATGGCTTGTATCATTTTTTAGGTATGTCCCTTCTATGCCTATTTTCTTAAGTGTTCGTATCATGAAAGGGTGTTGAATTTTGTCAAAAGCTTTTTCTGCATCTATTGAAAGAATCATGTGGTCTTTGTTTTTGCTTCTGTTTATGTGGTGAATTGCATTTATAGATTTACGTATGTTGAACCATCCCTGCATCCCTGGGATGAAGCCCACTTGGTCGTGGTGGATTATTTTTTTGATAAGTGTCTGGATTCGGTTAGCTAAGATTTTGTTGAAAATTTTTGCATCTATATTCATTAGGGATATTGGTCTGTAGTTTTCTTTTTTTGTTGCGTCCTTTCCTGGTTTTGGTATCAGAGTAATATTCGCTTCATAAAAGGTGTCGGGGAGGTTTCCGTTCTTCTCGATGTTGTGGAATAGTTTCTGCAAGATAGGTACTAGTTCTTCTTTGTAAGTATGGTAAAATTCAGGTGTGAAGCCATCTGGACCGGGACTTTTCTTTTTAGGGAGATTTTTAATTGCTATTTCTATTTCAGCTGTTGAGATTGGTCTGTTCAGGGAATCTATTTCTTCCTGGTTGAGCCTAGGGAGGCTGTGTGTTTCTAGAAATTTGTCCATTTCCTCCACATTTTCCAGTTTGTGTGTATAAAGATTTTTTAGTATTCATAAATTGTATCTTGTATCTCTTTGGGATCAGTTGTGATATCTCCTTTTTTATTCCTGATGGAGCTTATTAGAGATTTCTCTTTTCTGCTTTTCGTTAGCTTAGCCAACGGTGTGTCAATTTTGTTTATTTTTTCAAAGAACCAACTTTTTGTTTTATTAATCTCCTGAATAGCTTTCCTGTTTTCAATTTCGTTTAGTTCTGATTTGATCTTGTTGATTTCACTCCTTCTGCTGGGTTTGGGGTTGGTCTGTTCTTCTTTTTCCAGCTCTTTGAGTCGTTTCATTAGATTGTCTATTTGTGATCTTCTTGTCTTTTGGTTATAGGCGTTTATGGAGATAAACTTTCCTCTCAGAACTGCTTTAGCTGTGTCCCAGAGGAGTTGATAACTTGTCTCTCCATTGTCGTTTTCTTCATAGAAGTTTTTTATTTCCGTCTTGATTTCTTCATTTACGAAGTAATCATTTAGTAGGAGGTTGTTTAATTTCCACGTTTTTGTGTAGAAATGTGAGTTTCTGTTAGGGTTGATTTCTAGTTTTATTCCACTGTGATCTGAGAAGGTACATGGTATGATTTCTATTTTTTAAAATTTCTTGAGATTTTCTTTGTGTCCTAGGATATGGTCAATCTTAGAGAATGTCCCGTGAGCTGATGAGAAGAACGTATATTCAGTGGATTTTGGGTAGAATGTTCTGTAGATGTCTGTCAGACCCAATTGTTCTAGAGTTTTGTTTAAGTCCATTATTTCTTTATTAATTTTCTGTTTGGAGGATCTGTCTCGTGCCGTCAGTGGGGTGTTGAAATCTCCGGCGATTATGGAGTTGCTATTAATCCATTTGCTTAGCTCCAGTAAGGTTTGCTTTATGAATCTGGGTGCACCTAAGTTGGGTGCATATATATTTAAAATTGTTATCTCTTCTTGTTGGACTGTGCCCTTCACCATTATATAATGACCCTCTTTGTCTTTTACTACTTTTGTTGGTTTAAAAACTAAATCGTCTGAAATTAGAACTGCCACACCAGCCTTCTTTTGGCTTCTATTTGCTTGGAATATTTATCTCCACCCCTTTATTTTTAGTCTATATGCATCCTTGCAGGTTAGATGTGTTTCCTGAAGACAGCATATACTTGGCCTGTATTTTCTTATCCATTCAGCCAGCCTATGTCTCTTGAGTGGAGAGTTTAAGCCATTCACATTTATTGAGAGAACTGATAGGTAAGATAGATTACTGATCATTCTGTTGGGTTGGATGTTGTTGCTATGATTTCTGTCTTGAGCCATTGTAATATCTGGCCTTTAATATCTTTGGGTTTTGGTTGTTTTTATATCTGTGGATTATTATTATGATGTTCTGTGCATAACGCTGTTTTAAGTACTTCTTGTAGGGCTGGTCTTGTCTTGGTGAATTCTCTGAGCCTTTGCTTGTCTGAGAATGTTTTTATTTCTCCTTCATATACGAAACTTAGTTTTGCAGGGAATAATATTCTAGGCTGGGCATTGTTTTGTTTCAAAAGAGTGAGAATGGGGCCCCAGTCTCTCCTTGCTTGTAAAGTCTCATTAGAGAAGTCTGATGTTATTCGAATTGGCTTTCCCTTGTATGTCACTTGCTTCTTTTGTCTTACAGCTCTTAGAAGGGCCTCTTTAGTTGATACTTTGGTCAGTCTGATGACTGCATGACGTGACGTCTTCCTGTTTGCATTGAATCTCCCAGGGGTCCTCTGGGCTTCTTGAACTTGTATATCAAGATTTTGAGCAAGGCCTGGGAAATTTTCCTCTATTATATCTTCAAAAAGCTTGTCCAGCCCTTGAGTGTTGTCTTCCTCCCCTTCGGCTAAACCTATGACCCTCACGTTAGGTTTTTTCACATAATCCCACAGCTCTTGTAGGCTTTGGTCTTTTCTCTTGTTTCTCTGCTGTATTTCTGTGACTGATTTATTTAATTGGAAGGTGTTATCTTCAAGCTCTGAGATTCTTTCTTCTGCTTGATCTACCCTGTTCTTGAGACTTTCCACAGTATTTTGTAGTTCTCTGAGTTGATTCTTCATCTCCAGGACTTCGGTTAAAGTTTTCTTCACTGTGTCAATCTCTTTGTTGAACCTTTGTTCCATTTCCTGGAGGCTTTTTGTGGTTTCTTGGTGTTGGTTATTGAGTTGTTGTTGCAGCTGGGTGAGTGTTCTTATGATCCACATACGAAATTCCTCTTCTGTCATATTGGTTGCCTGATTTTGGTCGGTGTCTGTTCCTAGGGGGCTGGTGCTCCTCCTTGGGGGTGTGTTTTCCGTTTGGTTCTTCATATTTCCTGAGTTCTTTCGCTGATTTCTTCCCATGTCGATCAGTTGTTGTTTCTTTCCTTAGGTTATTGTTTGGGTATTCACACACCTTGTTTAGTTTCTGAGGCGTTAGGTGGTGCCTGTGGGTGAAATTGGACCACTCCCTGTATATTGAGTCAGTGGGTGCCGTGGAAAGGCTGTGCAAGATGCCGTCCCTGTCAGTAGGTGGCGTTTGCTTGGAGGAACAGGCTTTGGTGTTGATTTTGAGTCCTGTTATCAGCTCTCCTTCTGGGCGGAGCTGGGTTGGGTAAGCCTGCCCTCAGGCCGTTAGCAGGGGTCAAAGTTCTGTTCTCAGCTTCCAGGGAAGGCTGTCAGGGCGGGGCTGGAATGGTCCCGCTCAGCCAGAAAGTCTGGGTGTGGGGGTGGGGCTGTCTGAGACCCGAAGTCTGCAGCAGGCCTGGCTTCTTTCCACCCTCCCTAACTCCGCAGCTACTCCTGGGCCTCTGCCAGCAGGCCAGACCACAAGCCACCAGGCCTCCCCGGACTGTGATGCCGGCGGGGAGGTTCCCTGCACAGGAATGCCACCTGGGTTGGGCGCACGGCCTCCTCCTGGGAGGAGGGTTGCCCTCTAGGATGCCGATCCGCCCCTGGAGGCACACAGCCCTCAGTAGGCTGTTCACGTATAACCCTTCTGTGCCCCGGGCAATGCTAGCCCTCGGTGCAGGGGATCTGGTCTGCAGGTCCGACCTCTGGGTCCCAGAGTTCAAACTGTATTCCCACCAGGGAGAGGATTTCCGGTCCTAATTCACCCACAGGGAGCCCAAGCTGGGTCTATGTCTCTCAGCCTCTGAGTCGGCACCGTTTTCCTGGGAACACGGTGCCAGCAGCACCTGGGAGGGCGGGCGGGGTCCCAAACGGGAAGGTCCCGTTCCCTGGAGGTGCCTCCGGCTGGAGGCTGTATTGTCTCTCTGGGCAGCCGCGGGTAGGGTCGGCGGAGGGGAGGAGGAGGCAATATGGCGCCTGCCGCGCGGCTCGGGTCCGTGCACACGGAGGTGCCCGGAGGAAGTTGGGAACCTGGTGCCACGTCTGCTACAGGCTCACCGTTGGCAGGCGGCGGCGGTCTCTGGGCAGGTGTCCGCAGGTCACTCCACCCGCTGGGGAGCCCACCAGCAGTCCCGAATGCAGGGGAGGGGAAACAGCGAATCCACCTACCCTTGCCGCTGGTCTCCGGGCTGCTCCGGTGGTCTCAGCCTCCAGTTCTCCTCCGCAGCCTCCTCCCGTGGAGTCTCCCGGGGTCTCAGGTACCCCTCCTTCCGGCCCTTGTCCACTATATGCTCGTCTTCTTGCTTCTTTCCTCTAGTTTCTGCTAGAATCTGTCTTTTCTGCAGAGACCCTCTGTCTGGCGGTGTTATTCTTCCGCCATCTTGCTCTGCCCCCCCTCCCTATCTTTTCTTTAAGAATTTTTATGGTTTCACGCCTTATATTTAATCTTAAATTAGTTCTTTTTTTTTTTTTTTTTTTTTTTTTTTGAGAAAGAGTCTCACTTTGTTGCCCAGGCTAGAGTGAGTGCCATGGCGTCAGCCTAGCTCACAGCAACCTCAAACTCCTGGGCTCAGGCGATCTTCCTGTCTCAGCCTCCCAAGTAGCTGGGACTATAGGCATGTGCCACCATGCCCGGCTAATTTTTTGTATATATATTTTTAGTTGTCCAATTAATTTCTTTCTATTTTTAGTAGAGACGGGGTCTTGCTCAGGCTAGTTTTGAACTCCTGACCTCGAGCAATCTGCCCACCTCGGCCTCCCAGAGTGCTAGGATTACAGGCGTGAGCCACCGCGCCCGGCCTTAAATTAGTTTTCGTATATGATGAGAGATAGGGGTCCTATTTCATTCTTTTGCATGTGGCTATCCAGTTTTCCCAGCACCTTTTATTGAATAGGGCTTCCTTTCAACAGGGCATGTTGTCTGCTTTGTCAAAGATCAGTTGGTTATAGGGATGGTTTTATTTCTGGGTTCTTGATTCTATTCCATTGGTCTATGTCTTTGCTTTTATACATATCATTATAATGGTGTTTTGGTTACTATAGCCTTATAGTATAATTTGAAGTCAATGAATGTGATCCCTTCAGATGTGTTCTTTTTGCTTAAGGTTGCTTTGGCTGTTCAGGCTCTTTTTTTATTCCAAATGAAGCTTAGAATTATTTTTTCTAGATCTATGAAATACCACGATGTTGGTATTTTGATGGGGATTGTGTTGAATATGTAAATCACTTTGGGTAGTATGGACATTTTAACAATGTGAATTTTACCAATCCATGAGCATGGGATGTTTTTGCATTTGTGTCATCTATGATTTCTTTAATCAGTATTTTGTAGTTCTACTTGTGGAGCTCTTTAAGCTCCTTGGTGATATATATTCTTAGGTATTTTATTTTCTTTGTAGCTCTTGTAAATGGTATTAGTCCTTGATTTGACTCTCAGCTTCACTGTTATTTGTATATAGAAATGATACTGATTTGTATACATTTGATTTTGTAACCTGAGACTTTGCTGAATTTATTTATGAATTCTAGGAGTCTTTTGATGAAGACGTCAGGGTTTTCTAGATACAAGATCATATTGTCAGCACACAGGGATAGTTTGACCTCCTCTTTCCCAGTTTGGATACCCTTTGTTTCTTTTACTTGCCTGATTGCTCTGGCTAGAACTTCTAGTACTATATTGAATAGGAGTAGTGACAGTGGACACCCTTGTCTTATTCCAGTTCTAAGCAGGAATGCTTTCAACATTTCCCCATTCAGTGTGATGTTGGCTGTGGGTTTGTCATATATGGCCTTTAAAATTTTGAGGTATGTTCTTTATATGCCTAGTTTTTTTTGAGGATTTTTATCTGGAAAGGATGCTGGATTTTATCAAACGTTTTTTCTGCGTCTATTGAGATGATCATATGGACTTTGTTTTTTCCTCTTTTTAAATGGTGAATCATGTTTATTAATTTGCATATGTTGAATCATCCTTGCATCCTTGGGATGAAACCTACTTGATCACAGTGAATTATCTTTTTGATGTGCTGTTAGATTTTTTTGCTAGTGTTTTGTTGAAGATTTTTGTATCTATGTTCATAATGAATATTGGTCATTAGTTTTCTTTTGTTATTGTTATGTTCTTCCCTGTCTCTGGTATCAAGGTGGTATTGACTTCATAGAATGAGTTAGGGAGGATTCCCTAGGAGGATTCCTTGATGTTATGGAGTAATTTCTGATGGATAGGTAGTAATTCTTTGTAGGTCTGGTGGAATTTCACTATGAATCCATCTGGTCTGGGCTTTTTATTGTTAGAACATATTTTATTATTGCTTCAATGTCACTGCTTGTTATGGTCTGTTCAGGATTTCTATTTCTTTCTGATTTAGGCTTGGGAGGTTGTGTTCCTAGGAATTTATCTATTCCCTCTATATATTCTAGTTTGTGTGCACGGAGGTTTTCATAGTATTCATGAATAGTATTTTGTATTTCTGTAGTATCAGTTGTAATATCTTTTTTTTTTTCCCCACTTCTGATTGAGCTCATTTGAGTCCTTTCTCTTTTATTAAATATTTTGGTTACTGTGGCTAATGGTCTGTCAATTTTGTTTATCTTTTTAAAGAACAAACTTTTGTTTTGTTGATATTTTATATTTTTTTTAAATTCCATTTCATTTAGTTCTTCTTTGAGCTTCGTTATTTCCCTTCTTCTGCTGGCTTTGGGTTTGGTTTACTCTTTTTTTTTCTAGTTCCCTGAGATCTGACATTAGGTTGTTAATTTGAGATCTTTCTGTCTTTTTGATCTAGGCATTTAAGGCTATGAACTTTCCCCTTAGGTCTATTTTTGCTATATCCCATAGATTTTAAAATCTTGTGTCCCTTTTGTCATTCAGTTTGAGGAATCTTTTGCTTTCATCTGAGTTTCATCATTGACCCAGATTTTTCAGAGGCAGGTTGTTTAATTTCCTAACTTTGTGTAGATTTGAATGTTTCTCTTGGAATTGATTTCTAGTTTTATTCCAATATGATCTGAGAATATACATGGTATGATTTTGATATTTTTTTAATTTGCTGAGATTTGTTTTTTGGCTTAAGATAGGATCAGTCTTGGAAAATGTCCCATTGCTGATAAGAAGAATGTATATTCAGTAGTTTGGGGGTACACTGTTCTGTATATATCTGTTAGGTCCATTTGTTCTAGAGTCCCATTTAATTCTATTATTCTTTGTTCATTTTCAGCTTTGATGATCTGTCTAGTTTTGTCAGTGTGGTGTGGAAATCCCAGACAATTTTGATGCTACATTTATTTCTTTGCTTAGATCTAGTAGAATTTGCTTTATGAATCTTGGAGCTTCTGTGTTAGGTACATAAATATTGGATTGTTTTGTCTTCTTGTTGAATTGCTCCCTTTACTATTATATGATGACTATCTTTGTCTTTTTTTATCATTGTTGAATTAAAGTCTATTTAAACTGATATGAGAATGGCTATATCAGCTCACTTTTGGTTTCCATTTGCATGGCATATACTTTTTTACATCCCTTTACCTTGAATCTGTGTGAGTCCTTGTGAGTTAGATGTGTTTCTTGGAGACAGCATATACTTGGGGTGTGTTTTTTCATTCATTCATTCAGTCTATGTGTTTTTTTTCTTTTTCTTTTTCTTTTTTTTCCTTTTTTTTTTTATTTCTGCATATTATGGGGCTATGTGTTTTAAGTAGGATATCAAGACCATTTATGTTCAATGTTAGTATCGATATGTGGGATAATGTTCTATTTATTATGTTGGATGATTCCTTGTTGTTCTGTTTTCCTTCTTGTGCTATTGTTTTACAAGAGCTTTGAGCTTTAAGTTTCTGGTGTTTTCACACTGATGGGTATCTATAATGCTGTTCCATAATGCATTTTGGAGTATTTCCTGTATGACAGGCTTAGTAGTGACAAATTTTCTTAGTGTTTGCTTATCTGGAAAAGTCTTTACTTCTCTACCATTTATGAAACTTAGTTTTGCAGGATACAAAATTCTTGACTGGCAATTTTCTGTTTAAGAAGACTAAAAATGGAGCCCCAGTCCCTTCTGGGTTGTAAAAATCTCTGCTAAAAAGTCTGCTGTCAGCCTGATTTGTTTTGCTTTGTAGGTTAGTTGTTGCTTTCATCTTGCAGCTTGTAGAATTTTCTCCTTCTCTTTGACTTTGGCCAGGTTGATGACTATGTGTCTTGGATGGGTCTCATTTGCTGTGAATGTTCCTGGCGTTCGATGGCCATCTTATATCTGGATATCTAAATCTCTTGCAATACCAGGGAAGTTTTCCTCAATAATTCCCTTGAATAGGTTTTCCATGCCTTTTGCTTTTTCTTTTCCCTTAGGGATACCTATAATTTGTATATTGGCTTGATTTGCATAGTCCCATACTTCTCTGAGTGATTCTTCATTCTTATCCTTTTTTCTACATCTTTGATGACTATTTTAGTTCAAAAGCCTTGTCTTCAACCTCTGAGATTATTTCTTCTGCTTGGTCTAGCCTGTTGTTGCTATATTTTGAAGTTCCCCAAATGACTCATATCCTTAAGTTCTTTTATATCTTTTCTATATTGTCTAGCTCTTTAGTGACTTTTTCATTGTTTTAATTGACATTCTGAAATGTTTTTTGCCTTCTTTGTGTTGGTTTTCAACTTTCTCTTCAATCTCATTCTCCTTATTAACCATCCAGATTCTGACTTCCATTTCTGACATTTTGACAATTTCCTTTTGATTACAGTATGTTGCTATAGATCTGTGGTGATCTTTTGGGCATATCAGACTAGCTCTTTTTTTTATGTTGCCAGCATTTTTTTTTTTAATGGTTTCTTTTCATCTGAATCTTCTTCTCTCAGCTCCAGGCAGATAGACTTGCAGCATACCTGTTCTTCTTTGCTGGGAACTCTCCTACTTAGTGAGAAGAAGGAGAGGTCCCTAGATGGCACTTTTGTGACTACTCTGGAAGATTGACCCAGCAGGAGAGGGATGGATGCACTGAGAGTCTGTAAAGCAGCTGTTCTGTGTTGTCCTATTCCCCTGTGATCATTATAGTCCAATCCAGTGGTGGATGATTTTTGTGCTGAGTGATGGATTGTTCCCCAGACCACTGTTGTCTGGTAGAGGCTGGATATGTTCCTCTCCATGGAAGCTGGCATTGTGGGAGATTTCTCTGCCTGGGTCTCCCTGCAGTAGTGGCAGTGGCAACTGGAGAGGCTTTCTAGGCAGTCATAATGGGTTTCAGGGCTGCAGTCATTTGGTGCACCCAGGTCTAAGTGCAATGGTGCCTCACAGTTAGCAGGTCCTTTCAGAGCATTGGACCATGGGGGCAGTTCCCACCAGGCTATGTGGGAGCCTTGTGGGTAGAGCCACAGGCCCAGGTCACCAGGTGCCTGGAGCTCTCTCCCTGCCCAGATCCCACTAAAGCAGTTGGCATGGGGCTTCTCTGGTAGTGTTGGTGGTACCCATTATGCTCAAATCCCCCATGATGAGGGGAGGGTTGCTTGGCTCCCAGTCATAGGGTGTATGAGAACATCTGCTCTCCCTGCTCCCTTCCTAGCCTTGCTGAGGTAATGTGGAGGTGGCTGCAGCAAAGCTGAGTCCTGTGTAGACCTGGTGCTCTGAATCTGAAAGGTCAGAATGGCTTCAGCTGCAGGGACCCAGGAATGAAATCCACTGGGTTCCTGCCATACCTCTCTCTGGTGCTGTGTTGCAGCACAGACTCCAAGCAGCTCCCTGATCGGTCCAGAGGTCCGTGGTTGTAGGGGCCCCCTCATGGCTCAGATCAGTGTCCATAGGGGGAGTATGGAACCTCGGGATTCTCTCTTCTTGTCCTTCCCCACGTGTGGATGTCTCCCTCAGGTACTTCCAGTCTTGTCGAGTGGATCACCCCATCACCCTCTCCTTCACTTTGAGTGTCTTCCATCACTTCTCTGATCATTCGCAATGCTCTCTCTAACAAGACCCACCTAAAGGTGGACATCTACTTGCAGCTTTCCATCCTCTCCTTGAGAGTGGTGTGCATGGGCTACTTTTAATCCTCCATCTTGCCCCTGTCCCCTGTTTCTCTCAATTTTGTGGGGGAGAAATATAAGGCTCAGAGAGGATTACAAATATGTCTACCTATGTTCTTGCCCTTGGTGCCTTAAGTTTATCATTCCTATTTCATGCTGATTGTGGCATGAGTGCTCTAAAAAAAAATCCAAGGTGTTTTCTACCAATAGCTGCTGCTTATCAAAATCCACATTCCTTCATTTTCTTGAGTACATTGATAGACTACATTTCCCAGCCTTCCTTGTAGTTATATGTGGGCATGTGACTGAGTTCTATCTATCCAATGGAAGATGAGCAGAAGTGGTGCATCTCACTTCTAGGTGCTCTTGTCCTTGTAGCTTGTTGTGATGGAGATGATAGAACCCATATGTAAAAGATGGTAGAGTCTCTGTCAGTGCTGTGCAGAGCAGGAACACGCCACCCCATCCACCCTACAATTTGGTATTCACCTGCCAACACTATTATGTAAACAACATGTAAATGTCTACTATGTTTAACCAGAATGTATTTTTGGATTTATTTATTTATTTTACAGATATTAGGTTACCCAATAATATAGAATGTCAGCTCTTAACAATTCAGGAGGATCCAGCAAGGCTGTACAAACTACATATTGGGAGTAGGTCAAAGGGATTTGCAGCTGGAAGCAAGTCACTTCCTCATGGGTATCCTCCCTTGGGTGTCCTTAGTGGAGTTCCAGGGCACTGCAAAGCTTGATGAACTCCAAGTTGCAGAGTAAGTGGATGAAGTTCCTTTACCTTTGTTCAGAGATTGGCCTATCTTTATCTCACATAAGAAAATATCCTAGCAATAATAAAAGTTAGATATCTATTTCCATCAACTTTGTTTGGTGGTGGTTGGTGGCTGGAACTGAGGTTATATTAGGTAAGGATAATCACAGGATTCTATTTAACTTAGGGCCAGATGATCATAGGACTTAGTCTGACTTTATCTTTTGAAAAGTATTGAAATGGTGTCAGGAGGCAATTTCTGGGGTACTGATATGGTGTCAGGAGGCAGTTTCTAGGGTATTTAAATGGTGTCAGGAGGCAGTTTGGTGTCTTTATGAACCCTGTTGGTTGTATGGTGTCCAGGCTACCTAGAAGGTTTTGATGAGCTCATGAGTTGGAATCATACGGTTGAGTTTGGTGAAGACTTTCCTGTGAGGCAGCGAAGGCTTAGCCAGGTGCCTACCTGGAATTATTTCTGTATACCTTAGCAGAATGCCTAATAGTTGGGGCACTTTGTACCATATAAAGCAGGGAGGAGATGGAAGGAAAACCATGTTTTTTCTTAGTTCCTATTTGTCCTTTGGGTGTTCAAGATGTTGTTGGTGGGAGTGGCGATGCTGATGTGATGGATGATGTTGTAAGGAAAGGACAGAGGCTAATTAGATGTGAAAATATTTGAAGTAGTTTTCTTGAGGACACCATGATAATTAAGTAATTTAAGTTTTCAATGTCCATAATTATACCCAGTTTTTCCAGGAATCTGCTCAAATTTCATTGTCACTTCTAAGTATTTCCTGATAGCATCCCTTTTCCTCATCCCCTACAGGCAGTTGGTTGTGAGACTCAGAAGGGAATCAACAATGGCGGGGTAGTGTGATGGGTGTTATGACTGAAGTATGCAGAGGGTGGATTGAGAGTTAGTAGGATTGAAATCACACTGCAGGTGGCACCTGGGAGAGTGATGACCCCTGATACAGCTGAAGTAGGTCCATAGGAGAATTGGGAGATGAACAGGCAGACAGAGGGGAGCTGTTTAAGGTGAGGGAATAGCATGGGCAGAGACTTGGAGGTGGGAAAGAGCAAGGCGCATTTCAAACACCATTAAGTGATTTTGGAGGGGATGAGTGTG
Organism: Microcebus murinus; assembly: GCF_040939455.1. Taxonomy (NCBI): domain Eukaryota; kingdom Metazoa; phylum Chordata; class Mammalia; order Primates; family Cheirogaleidae; genus Microcebus; species Microcebus murinus. Next base: position 24,566,310 of record NC_134107.1, read on the forward strand.
AGGGAAATGTAGTCGACACTTCGTTATGATTGGGTTTTCTTTTCTGTTTTCTCTTGCTAGTTTTTGAGTTCGGGGATCATGATTTACACATCCTTCTATCCAGAATCTGGAATGCCAAGGGCTCCGGTAAGTTTTTGTTGACTGTGTGGGAGTTGGCCAATATCAAGGCACTGACACATATGCTGGTCTCAACCCTCAAAGCTGCTGGTCTCATGGTCCAGCCTTGTAGATCCTCAAGATAGGAAGGAAAGGCATGAATCCTCTAGCCAAAAAGCAGCTGAAAGCTGCTTTGCACACGATAAGAAAAGGAGCACTAAATATTTAAAGCTTAAAATATTATATTTAAAGCTTAAATATTACGATAAAAGTAATTTAATATAAATGGCTTTCAGCAAATCCTTATCCATATTTTATGACTGAAAATAAACATTAGAAATCAGATATCTGATTTTTAGTGTTTGTGAGCAATTAATTTTAATGATTATGTACTCTCAATTTCCCTTTATTTTTCTCCGCAGCAGACCTCAGGTCCATCAGGGAAAGTGAAGAGCTAGACATCAGATGTCACTGTGGACAGAAAGAGACACAGAACCCTGAGTTGAGGTTTCCAAATGACAAGTTAATAGGCATTTGGAAGTCGGTAAGTAGTATATAAGCAATGATGCTATAAATCTCTCTAGTAGAGTATTGACTTGGAAACACGATACCTTCATTCCCCTACTTAATAGTTCCATAGAGTTAGGTGTTGCCTCCTCTGCAATTCCATAGTCCCTTTTATATCCTCTTAAAGCAATGATAATTGTGCTAACTCTCATTTATTGAGTACCTACTATGTACCAGATACCACACTGGAACTATTCTATTATACTAACTGTGTAAAATTGATTTCATCCTCCATTTTTCAGATAAAGAAACTAAGAAGAAAGAATGAAGTTGCTCAAGCTCATGTAAAGTGTTGTTGTATTTGTCTCTTTGAATTGTGAGTTCTCTATTGGCAAGGGTCTCACTAAGGCCTCCCCTGTAGGCCCAGTAGCACAGTGAAGGGGATTAAGGTACTCAGTGGGTGCTCAGTAAATGTTTGTTGAATGAATAAATGAATGAAGATAAGAACCAGTGGTATGAAATTATTATTATAGTACTTGTCATCTCACAAAGATCTTTTAAAGAAAAGTCCCTTCTGGGGTTGAAAGGAGGTTGATTTTTCTCTAATGCAAAGGTCCTCAACTGTGCATATACTCTTGGTACTTCGCAAGGGGTTTGGAGGGCAAAAGTGACCCTGTATCTTCCTCTCCTGTGGCCTTCAGGTTTCACAGTAATCTAAGTGTAGAGGTAGGGACAAAGGAGGCTGATTGTTTTTTAATTTTTGATCTTTAACTCTTAACCTAGGTTCACTCTGCTTTTCATGCTGACAAGAGTCATCTTTGGGTAATTTGGAAGCCCCAACTTTGGCTGTGATGGAGGCAAGGGCTATAGAATTGCATTGTTCTTTAACACTTGCACCATATGCTATGGGAAATCACTTTACACTAGGTATTTCACACCTGCATCTTTTTTTCCTCCAAATAAATATATCATAAGTTGATGTATAACATATGCAAAGTTATGCAAATATAGCTAATTCTCCTAAATGAGTCCCTGGGGTCACACAGACAATTTGCCCTTTGCAGCTGTCCACTGTGTGCCCCAGTCACCTAATAGGAGAGCTCAGCAAGGGCCAAAGTGGCTCTTGTGTAGGGTTTGACTCAATGACAGAGCACAGCCCGAATTCCCAAATGATGTGTCATATTCCAGTGGGAGGCCATACCATCAGCTCAATGGACATTGACTACTTATTTTGGGCCAAACTCAGTGCTAGGTGCTGGGAGTCCTTGGCCAAGATTTGCAGGCACCCATGTTGAGACGGCTGTGGCAGATAGAGAACAAAGCAGGTAGAAGGAGATGCAAGGCTTTTGAGAACTAATGGCTCTTAACAGAGAAAGTATGGGGGAGAGGAGGGCTTGGGTGGGCAAAAACCTATTTACGGGAGGAACCTGTGATTCCAAGAGGTTAAATAACTCACCCAAAGTCACACAGCTAGTAAAGGGCAGGACAAGGATTGAAACCTTGGTTTCTCTAAGAGATGGTGTTGCAACTGCTTAGTTATGAAGAGCTTGGGCTGTGGAATGATAAAAGCCTGGGTGTGAACTCCAGCCTGTCTTATTGGTTATGTTATATAGCTTCACTGAGCCAGAGTTTTCTCAGCCTGTCTTGATGCTGCTATTTCAGAGAGTGGTTATGAGGATGAGATAAGATAACACTGGCAAGGCACTGATCACCTTGCCTGGCGTCTGGTGAGCACCAGCTGAATGGTAACTATTAGAATATGCTGGAATGCATTTCTTTGTCAAAGCCTAACACAAGAGTGAGGACTGGGAAGCAGAAGCTTCCAAAGGTAGGCTGTGATAGATAAGACAGTTGAGCTAAGGCTCTCAAACCTAGCTGCCCATTCCTCACTTGAGGAGACTTAATAGCATAATGATGTCCAAACTCTATACCTAGCGATTCTTAGCTCTGCAACTTTTCTTTTAAAAAGCTACTGGTGATTCTAACTGTACAACTAGATTGAGAATCACCGACTTGGGCAATCCTAGGAGGCAGATGAGTTTGATGATAAAGCATTGTTCATTCCTATCTCTGCTTCGCTATGTTAACTGGGATCCTGGCCAGTGGGTCACCAGCGAGTGTCTGGCAATGGCTACTGCACAGTGATATTGATCACTCCAGAGTGCTGATAGTGGGGTCAGGGTACTAACTAATGTGGCAGCCATGAACTCTGCCCTGAAGGGACACGATCAAAGTGACATTGCTGAGATCAGGACCCAGGTTGATGTGTGGTGTTGAGAGGTAACAAATCTAATAATAGGCCAGAAGGGAATGGCAAAGCAGTGGTACTTACAAGACCCTCCGTGCATGTATATAAACCTTGGGCTTCCTGGGTCTCTTCTCAGCTGCCCAGCCAGGGTTAATTTCTCCAGAACAGCAGTCCCCAGCCTTTGTGTAACAACATGCATGCATGTCCTAATAAATAAAATACATGCTTTGTTGCCATAATGAAGCACTCAAGCTTATAAATGATTTATTTAAAAATTTAATAAAAATAGATATTAGAATGAGATGAGGTTATCTCTATTTTTCCTCTTTGCCTTTGCAACCAGCCAAGGACAAGTCAGAGATCACCATCTTTTGCTTGGATAGCTGCAATGGCCCTTTCCTGCCCTCTCGCATCTATTCTTGCCCCCCTGTTCATTCTCCCACCCAGCAGCCAGAGTAATTTTCTTTAACATGTAAATCAGATCATGTCATTCTCCTGCTAAAATCTACTGGTGCCTTCCTATTATACTCAAAATAAAACACGAACCCTTCCTCCACCCTCAAAGCCCTGCATCAAATACAGGTTTCTCTCCACCAACATCTCTTTCTCTCCTCCTGGACCACTACCCTGAGCTCTTGAAAGGGTTGAGCTCTTTCCCACCTCAGGGAGTTTGCATTTTCTGTTCTTTCTGCCTAGAATTCTCTCTTTGCAAGATGGGTTCTCGAATATTACTTTATGGGAGCCGACTTCCCTGACCACCTGGGCTGAAGTAGCTTTCCCCATGTACTGCCCCTCGGCCAGTTTCTATCATATCACCCTACTGGTTTTTGCCATAGCAATAAACACCCTTGTTAATGACGAAATGTCTCTTTTTATTTGTAGATCAATGTACAGCAGCTATTTTTTCACTTGTATAATGGAACCACCATAAGGCAGAGGCCTTGCCTGACTTATTTACCATTTTATTGCCAGCATAGTACCTGACATGCAGTAAACATTTGATAAATATTTGTTGAAAGAAAGAATAAATAGTTCAATAATTCTGTCACTCTTCCTTGCACATTTTGAAATACTTTCTAGAGAGGAAAAGAAAGGATGTAATGGCAACTGGGTTGCTGTTAAGTTGCACATAAACCGTGTCAGCCTGTGGGAGCAGTCAGTCATTCAGACAGCAAGGGCATACTGAGTATTTGCACTGGCCAGGCACTGTTCTGGGCACTGAAGACACAGCTATACACAAGGCACCAAGTTCTCCTGCTCTTATGAAGCTTATAGAAAATATTAGCAAACGAGCAAACAACATTGTTCCAGCAGGTGATGAGTTCTATGAAGACCTTGTTCATGACAGGATGACAAGGTCAAGAATGATGGTGGCTACTGGAGAGAGGGTGATCAGGGAAGGCTTCACTGAGGAGGGAGCATTTATGGAGGGCCCCAGGGAGTGTGCCTCCTAGAAGGGTCTTGTGTATATGAAAGAAAAAAACTTTCAAAGTCACTGCTCTAAGAGATACGACTCAAGTTTTAATTAGAATCCACTTGAGTCAGATGCTATTTTGTTCCCTAATAATGATTAGTACTGTCTTGGGTAATTAACAGCTTTTAGATTTGGAGGGGGAAATAACTTAATTATCTGTCTGACCTTGATTTTTTATAGGTGTCGAGTCAAAAAGAATGAAAGGGGCTGGGATCTAGTTGGGGCTTGGAGACAGATGTGGACCAAGCTCCATCTGGCTGCCAAGGGATCCACTGGGCACATGGGGCATGGATTTCCTGCAGGGAGATACATTCCAGTGACTGGGCTCGCTGGTTCTTTTATACTAGATGTCATGGTCAGATGGCTGTTCCTGTGCTATTTCTGGTGTGATCTGGCCCAAGACACCCGCACGCCACCACTGACTTGGCTTGGTTGTCTCATGCCCACCCACTTTTCTTGAGACTGGAATTGAAAGCTCTCTGTTGCTAACTCCTTCCCCACTTTAGCCTCCCTGACCTGGTCACAACCCAAAGCTGAGAGGTTCATGGCCCTCATTTCCTCTGCATCATATCACTCTCTCCCAACGCCACAGACAGCCAGACTCTGGAAAGTTGTAAAGGAAAGAGATTGGATTCTTTTTTCAAAGTTAGGCAAAGTAGTGTGTGTCTTTAATTTTTTTTTTCCCCCCTGTCTCCACATCCTCTCCGTCTCCCTCCCCTTTTCTTCTCCTTCCATTCAAGTCTGCTTTGGATTAGAGTTCCAGATTAACTTTCAATTCTCTTTTAGCAGAGTTTTAATTATCCCGGAGCCACACTGAGAGGAGGTTGGTTCAGAGGCTCCAGGCGGCTTTGGTCACATCTCCAGATCACGTAGGTATAATCTCTATGGCAACTGACCCATGTTGGGTAGGAGCAAATAAGCGCAGAACTAAAGGTTAATTGCTGTTTCATTTCTGCTTTTTTCCCCTTGCAATTCCAGCATTGTGGATGGAAGTTCTAATTAAGATTAAATTATCAGCAGATTGAACATCTTCTTTATAATTTCAGCAGTTGAAAAATTACTCTGGCTGCCTTGAAAAGGAAAAGCAATAGACGGTTTCCACTGGGCTTGGTGGCTCCTTTTCCCACCTCTAGGGAAAATGTAGACAGCTCAGACGATCCAGCCAAATGACCTGGATCTTCACAGCACCGAGAAACAGCATGCACCTTCATTTTCACTTGACTTTGACATTAATAATGTCACTGGTAGTACTGACTGTATTAGGAATTCCCTTTGTGCCAGGCACACTGCTAAGCACATATGTATTGGACCTTACTTAAACTGTGAAGCAAGGCCATGAGTTAGAGATTCTCAGCCCCATTTTACAGATGAGAAAACAGCATCAGAGATATTAAATAGCTTTCCCAATATTACATAGCTAGTAAGTTGCAGAGGTGGGATTTGAACTTAACTCATCTGATTCTAAAGCTCTGAATTATTAGCTAGATTCCAAGATTTCCCTTGAGGCTCTGAGGTGGTTAAAGAGATCAGGAGATTAGTACAGAAGGCTTTCCTTGTTAATGGTTTCAAATCAAATATACGCAGGGATTTGGCTAACCTCATTCTCTTCCCAGTGTTCCTGAAATAATTATAGAAGTAGAGTATCATGGTACACTTTAAATCTTACATAAGCTTCTCTTTTCTTAGAATGAAAAAAAAATAAATATAAGGTCTTCACTCATTCTCCTAAAATACAGTACAATTGTGTTCATTTCTTGCCTTTCCTCAAGTCTTCTTCCTTCCTGGAATTCTCCTTCCATTTCTATATCTACCATCAATGTTTCTCATCCTTTAAAGTCCAGCTGAAGGCTGGGCGCGGTGGCTCACACCTGTAATCCTAGCACTCTGGGAGGCTGAGGTGGATGGATTGCTCGAGGTCAGGAGTTCAAAACCAGCCTGAGCAAGAGCGAGACCCTGTCTCTACTGTAAATAGAAAGAAATTAATTGGCCAACTAATATATATATAGAAAAAATTAGCCGGGCATGGTGACGCATGCCTGTAGTCCCAGCTACTCGGGAGGCTGAGACAGAAGGATTGCTTGAGCCCAGGAGTTTGAGGTTGCTGTGAGCTAGGCTGATGCACTCACTCTAGCCTGGGCAACAAAGCGAGACTCTGTCTCAAAAAAATAAAATAAAATAAAGTCCAGCTGAAGATACAACACCCTTTTAAAATGTATTTTCTGTGATAAGTATGGCTCACATTTTCTCTTTGATCATGAATTCCTATAAACATTCACTTTATGAATTGTATAGTTGCAGTTAACGATTTAGACTCCAAATCTCATTTCCTGGATTTGAATTCCAGTTCCACCACTGAATACTTCAATGTTCTTGAGCAAGTTACTTCTCTGTGCTCAGTTTACTCAGCTGTAAGCTGTGGATCACACTAGAACCTACATCATAGAGGGTTCTTGTGAGGATTAAATGAGTTTCCACAGGTAAAATATCAGAAGGATACAGAGCTGATGCTAAGTGCTTACCGTTGTGTCCTGTCTTGCTTATTAGCTCTATTGTTCAGAACAGAAATTTAATGCAAGCAAACTGAAGCACAACAATGAATTCTACTGGCCCTTTAACTGGGAAGTCTGATGACGGCCCTAACATTGGCACCACTTGATCTAGGGACTCAACAGTCTCAGCAATACTTTGTGTTGGCTTGACCTCAGGCAGGTGCCCAATTTGGGGTGCTGCCTCTAGCACTAGGTTTATACTTCTCTCACTTAGTGACTCTAGAGTTAGGCAGGCATTTCTTTCCTGTAGCTTCCTGAAGTGAGTTGCTTGAGCCATAGCCTAGAAACCTAGACCCATTCAAAGGTGCCATGAAAAGTTAGCACTTGGGGAAGGAAGGGGTGAGGGTGGGAGAAAATGGGAGAGAGAGGTGTCCACCAGCATTTGTAATGTTTTATTTCTTGACAAAACGGTATGAACTATGGAAAGATGTTTATATTGGTTAAATCTGGGAGATAGAAACATGAGTGTTTTAATGGTCTTTGTTTTTTCTGCATGTTTGATATATTTTATTAAAAATCAACATGACAACAGCAGCAACAACAAAACAAAGCAAAAAACAGTAGCTACTTAGCCAGGCAGTTTTTTTCCTTCTGGGTCTCTTAAATACCAAAAGAGAGCAGCTGAGCTATCACAGAATCCCTGGTGGTTTCCTGAAAAATGTCATTTATGAAAGTTAGCACTTTCTGCTATCTCATCTGAGGAGGAACATAAAGTTCAGAGTCATCTTAAAAGAGAGTTCTGCAGCTTCTGGATATTGATAGGAGAAAGAGCTATACCTAAAAACTGTTATGAGAAATAACAATGTCAATATTTATGATAATAAATAAATTTAATAATGTATTAAATAAATAAACTTATGATAATCATAATGATCATAGTAATAACAGTTATCTCTCATTGAGAGCTGTTTCCCAGGTACTATGAGAAGCACTTCATATACATTATCCCATAAAATTCTCACAACTTTCTGAAGTGGGTAGTTTTATTATTCCTACATTATAGATGGGAAAGTAGAGGTTCAGACTGGTTAAGTGACAATCCAAGGTCACAGAACTATAATTTCTGGAACTTGGTCTCAAACCCAGGTCTGTCTAATTCCAAAGGCCAGTCTTGCCCACACTTTAAATTCTCTTTTATTTACCCAGGAGTAGATCTGGGTACCAAGAGGCTTTGGAAGCTATTATTTCCTTCCCTAAGGAGTATCATTGAGAAGATATTAATAGGTTATGAAATCCAACTGCCAGTTTGGACTGTGCTACTTACTAGCTATGTGACTTTGGGGAAATCTCTCAAGCTATTGGGCTTCAGGTGTTCATAAGTGAGATGGAGGGAAAGAGCACTTACTTCATAGATTTTCCTGAGGATCAATTCAAGATGCACATGTAAAATGCTTAGTACAAACAGCAAGTGCAAACAGAAAGTGCTCCATAAATGTTAACATTTTTTTCTTGCCATTTGAGATAGCATGTTTGAACCTGGAGGACATTATACTAAGTGAAATAAACCAGGCACAGAAAGACAAATACTACATGATAACACATGTATAAGAAATCTAAAATAGTACAACTCATAGAAGCAGAGACGAGAATGGTGGTTACCAAGGGCTGGCTGCAGGGAGGAGGAAATGGGGGGATATTAGTCCAAAGGTAAAAATTTCAGTTTTTCAAGATAAACAAGTTCTAGAGATCTACTTATAGCATAGACCCTATAGTTAGCAATGCTGTATTACATACTTATAAATATACTTAAAAATGCTAATTTCTTATCAGAAATAATAAGGTGGGAAGAAACTTTTGGGGTAGTAGATATGTTTATGGCATAGATTGTGGTGATGGTTTCATGGGTGTATATACTTATCTCCAAACTCAAGTTGTATACATTAAATATGTACAGGTTTTAGTACTTCAATCATACCCCAATAAAATAGTTTTTTAAAAAGGAAGACCTCACAAGTCCATTCCATTTTAGTGTCTTTCATCACAATAGCATCTCTTAGCACTTTTAAAAATTAATTTTTATCACATGATTCAACAAATTTACATGATTCTACAAGGCTTTTAATAAAAATGAGCAATCCTTTTCTTGATCCTTCTCTACCCTTGATAGCTACTTCTGAGAGAACCACTTTTGGTTCTATTAGCTAGGTATTTTCTGGGACTTTACTTCTTATTTTTAAGTTAAACTTTTTATTTTGAGATAATTGTAGATTCACATGCAGTTATAAGAAATAATACGAGAAATCCTGAGTGCCCTTTGCCCAGTTTCTCCCAATGGTAACATCTTGCAAAACTACAGTTCATTATTATAACTGGAATACTGACATTGATACAGTCAAGATACAAAACATTTCCATCACAGTAAGAATCCCTCATGTCGCCCTTGTATAGCCACACTCACTTTCTGCTGCCTCTGACCCCCTTCTTAACTTCCGGCAACCACTAATCTGTTCCCCATTTCTATAAATTTAGAATTTCAAGCATCTTATATAAATGGAATCATATAGTATGTAACCTTTGGAGATTGGGCTTTTTCAACCAGTATAATTCTCTAAAGATTGATATAATGCCCTTTGTTATATATGTCAATAGTTCTTTCCCTTTTTTCCCCAGCTTTGTTGACATATAATTGATAAATTTGTATAAATTGGAGGTGTACAATGTGATATTTTGCTACATTGTGAAATGATTACCACAGTCAAGCTAATTAATATATCTATCACCTTAACATATCCATCATCATAGTTCTATCTTTTTTATTGCTGAGTAGTATTCCATGATACGGATGTACCACTTTTTATACTAACACTCAGTCATGTATTCACATGGGGCCCTGCACTTATTTTTAGGGCCAATACCACTTTCTTTTATTCTCTTTGTCTTTTCTGTCAATATATGTTCATTGTCTTCACGATGTCTCTCCCAGCATAATCCATGTTTGTCTCTTGCCTTTTTATCTTGTCATTTGTTATTCCCCAAACAATTCAAATTATGCTAGAAGAAGAAGAAGGAGGAGGAAGGAGTAAGGAGGAAGGAGGAGGAAGGAGGAGTAGGAGGAGGAAGGAGGAGGAGCAGGAAGGAGGAGGAGGAGGAAGGAGGAGGAAGAAGAAAGAAGATCTATAAATTCTTCCATCCACATCATTTCCCTCTGGTGGTGTTTTTTTTTTTTTTTTTTGGATGCAGAAGGTTTTTTGGAAGTTTGCATAGAGCATTTGAAGAATCACAAGTGACCAAGTTTAGTAAACGTCTTGATGGGGTTGCAGATCTGACTCAACTAGCAAAAGCTACATCTGGGGAGAGTCACGTTCTGGACCGCACTGCCTAAAGAGTCCCCTAGCTGCTCTCTCAAGGACGATGTTATTAGTGGCATCGGGAAATGACTTTCCGGCATAATTGCTCCTCTCATTCAGTTTTAGTAGCAAAACATCTAATAGCGTGTGTGTGTTTAGAGTGGAAGTCAAGAGGGAAGTGGGTTTCAGCACACAATAATAGTTTTTCTACATTTGTTTATTTCTCTCCTTTTCCATTTGGGTTCTTACTGCCTGTTTCTTGGAATCTCCTTCTTGTTAGCTCCACACACAGTTCTTCTCAAGGCCAATGGTAGCAGGATGAATTAATAAAAAAACAAGGAAATAAAAGAGCCTTTTTCTCCCTATTCAAGGTTGCCAACACTTTAAGAGAAACCAACTACTCATTCCCATTTTTAATTGTCACCAGCATAGTGTCTTTTGCATAACAAGAGCTCAATAAATACTTTTTTGTTTGAAGTATCTTTGGTTCCTGAAGGTGTGAATTAAAATGATTCAACTTTTTGAGTTTGGCTGTTTCTGGGCCTTTGAGAAGGACAGTTTTTCATATTCTCTCTCTCTCTCTTTTTCAGTACATTTCTGACATTTCTCCAAAAGGTTTGGTTTGCCCGGTCCTCTCCATTCCTATAGAAGAGTGGAATGGAATCAGAAAGCCTATTTTGAGTCTTGGATCCATCATTTACTAACTGCAAGATATTAAGCAAGTCAATTAATCTCTGTAAAATGGAACTGGTAATGAATTCTCAGGCTGCTGGGGCAACCTGGAGATTGGTGTGCCCAGAATTTTTCAGATACCAACTAAAATATTTCCACTGCTCATTGTGAGAGGTACAGCGTGGGGGGGCAGGTAAAATATAAATAGAGAGATGCATATTTCAAAAATGTGGACACTGACCTTACTTATTCTTCTTTGCATGGATTTTAGGGCCTTTATTAAGAGGTTTTTGATATCTTTCACTTTAATTATCTTAAAAGGCAAAGGCTTGCCATACATTTTCCCCTTTCATAAGGTAAAATCTCTTTATGTAATTTGTTGCAATTAAAAATTCTTTTGGCTTTTCCTGCAGAGCTCTGGGGATATTGCTTTTTTCTTGGAGATCTCAGTGGAGTGAATTAATCTACATTCAAGCAAAATTAGAGATTCAATTACATGATAACCTTTAAAAGGATAATTATGTTCTTAATGCCTTTAGCTTTATTGTGAGAGCTGATTTCTGAACATTCCCTTCCAGTTTGGCCTCTAACTGTATGCCTGAGGTCAGTGGTGGTTCCCTCTTTGCGATATGTCATTTTCATTATTTGTAAGGCATAGTTGCCCCCCACCCCAACGAAGCCACCACGATGCCTGAAACCTTGACCACGAACCTAGATACTTCAAGATGATGGCCTGAGTAAGAACAAGTACAGGTATTGTGACTGAGAAGAACAGATGTTGCTGAAATGTCAAGCCAAGAGAGGGGCACACCGCTCAACACCATTGCTTGGAAATCCAATGAAGGGGAAAATGACTAATATTTCTGTGAAAGCTATCATGTTCTACACACTGAGAAAAGTGTCTTAAATATATTAATTCATTTACTCTCCACAATTAGTACCATTTCATAAACCAGGAATTGAGGCTCAGAAATGCTAATTATGTAGTATGTACAAGGTTGCACACATAAGGGGAAGATTTGAACTCTGATCTCTGACTCCAGAGTTGATGCTCTTCCCAGTAGAACTTGCTGCCATGTGGTGGAGAAAACAAGTTCACTAGGATGTGGGGTTTGATGAAGAAGGGAGTTCTGGAAAGATGGCAACATGAACCCAACTCTCTTCTCCATTCAATATCCACCAACTCCAATATATCTTCCTCTTTTGAGATCATTAGTTGGGACATGAAGGTTGCCAAGTGGAAATGAGGCCACGGGCTCTGTGGGAGTCCTGTTGGAGAGAACTGGTACTGGACTTACTGCGTCATGGGCTAGATTAATGTCTAGATACCAGTGACAGAGCCTTGGGGCAGGGACTGTAAAATGGGGATGCTGGGAAAAGCTTGGCCCAAAAAGATTTGTGGACTCTGGGAAGAAGTTTGATCGTCTTCCATATGTCCATGTGCCAGGTCTCCATGACCTGAGATGCCAAGGAGTAGCCAAAAATATGGGTTGAGTCATCCCTTGAGAAATAAGGATGCTCCCTGCAGAGGACCACTTTGCCTTCTTCCACTTGTTGACTGCTACCTAGTTAAGGTATTCCAACAACAACATAGAAGTCTCAATTATCATGAAAAATAACAATATATCCAAACCAGAAATAGCAAGGTTAGTAGAGCACAAAGAATACACCCACAAAGAGATCTTTTGAAGAAGACGTATGCCAATGTGGACAGGAAAATAAGAAGCGCACTTAAAAAGATTTACGTGAAGCTTGAGAGAACTTTCTGGAGCTAAAAAACACTTCCCACATCCATAAATAAATTAACACAAAGATGACCACTATTAAGACATAAATTACTGGCCTGGAAGAGCAAACAGAAGAAATTTCTCTCAAAGTGCTGCACAAAAATGTGAACTCAAGTGTCACAAGTATCTGCTTAAAATGCAATGTAAAACTAATTATTTCCATGTGAGCAGCTCATTCCTCCAATAAATTGTGTATCACAGTAAATCATGATCTTTTGCAGTTTATGTGTATTTTTCATTGTGTTTAGTGCAATATCCTAAACCCTAAGTAACACCATGGGAGCCTTATGAAGTGACACTAGTGATGCTGAACCAGCTCCCAAGAAGCAGAGAAGTCCTGACATCTAAGAAAAAGTTGAATTGCTTGTTATGTATCATAGATTGAAGTCTGCGGCTGTGGTTGCCCACCATAAATCCAGCATAAAGAATTAAAAAAGAAATGGAAATTTGTGACACTGTTGCTATAGCTACATCAGCAGGGGTGAAAACCTTGCACTTTTGGTGAAATACCTTTTCATATTGTATTGAAAATGCGGCTTTTATGTGAGTGCAGGATTGCTATAAGAAAGGCATACCTATATGATTCAAGAAAAAGCAAAGTCATTATATGACAACTTAAAGCAAAAGGAATGAGAAGACTCTAAAGCTGGAGAATTTAATGCTAGCAAAGGATGGTTTGATAATTTTAGAAAGAGGTTTGTTTGGCTTTAACAATGTCAAGATAACAGGAGAATGGGCTCTGTACAGTTGCAAAAAAAAAAAAAAGGAAAAAAAAAGATAACAGGAGAAGCAGCTTCTGCCAAACAAAAGGCAGCATACAAGATGCCAGATGCCATTAAGAAAATCATTGAGAGAAATGATATCTGCCTGAACATGTTTTCAATGCAGATGAAAGTACCCTATGGGAAAAAAATGCCACAGAGGACATCTATTAGTGAGGAAGAGCGTGCCTTTCTCTCCTGCCTCCCCTTTTTTACATTTGCAAAGAGTTGAAAAATAATTAAAACATAATATTGTTATATGTGGAAATTATATAAAATTCAGAAATCAGCATCTATAAATAAAACTTTATTGAAACATAGCCACATTCATTCATTTACACATTGTCTATGGCTGCTTTTGTGCTATGATGGTGGAATTGGGCAGTTGCCATAGCCTGTGTGGCCTACAAAGCATAAAGCATGTATCTATCCCTTTATAGAAAACAGTTTTCAGTTTTCAGCTCCTGACCTATAAGAAGTATATAATTTTCTAGTAAAATATAACTTATTCCAATTATTTAGACCAGTTACCATAGACCAAAATGAAAAAGTGATTTTAAAAAATCTACTTTTGAAAACACCAACAGAATGGTAGATTTTATTGTTGAGTTTTATTTAAAATTTTAAAGAGCAGATATTTTTTATATTTAAACTATTCCAGGCCATTGAAGGAAACAAAGTTCTTCGATTCACTTTATGAGTATAGAACTTTAATATTAATACTAAAACCTGATAAAAATAGTATCAAAAAGGAAACTGTATACCAACCTTACTGATAAATATAAATGTAACTTTCTAAATAAAATATTAGCAAATAGAATAGTGACACATCTATAACAATATCTCCTATTATGAAGGACAGTTTTATTCCAGAAATGCAAAGTTTATTCAATAGCAGAAAACTTACCAACACATAATAGAATAAAAAGTATACCCTACTATTAACAGATTTAAAAAGAATTTGATAAGCAGCCATTAAAAAATTTCTGTTAAAATCAGATCAGGAACAGATAGTACTGTCCATCATTGTTACTGTGCAATATTGTCTTAGAATGTTGAATAATTTCAGTGCAATTAGTGAATGTAATAAGAAAAGAATATTAAATAGCTTGGAAAATATTGGAAAATAAAGAGATAATATTACCTCATTTTCTGACTATATAATGTGTCCCTATATAAACCAAGAGACTATTACAAAACTACTAGAATTGGTGAGGGAATTTGGTAAGTAGTTGAACGAATATACAAATATAAGTAACTATTCTCTGTTTTATCAACAACCATTTCACAAAGAAAAGAAAGATAAAGATCCATTTATAAAAGTCCAAAAACTATAAAATTCTTATAAGCACAAAAAATAATAAAAATTTCATAAGAAAATTTAGGTGGTTGCATGTATAGGGTCAGTCAGATGTTAAGCTTTTTGAGTGCATATAAATAGCTATAGTAAATAGCATAAGCAAAGTCAATAGACAAGTGACAGCTTTCAAAAAAATTGTACTCCTGATGAAAGACAGAGGACTAATAGTCTAATATATATAGACCTCCCCCAAAATGGATAAGAATGAAACACAAGATTCACCCCCCCAAAAAGAAAGAAGAGCATAGAATACAAGTCTGAATGTCCAACAAAATACATGGAAAGAAGGTCAAATCCAATAAGTAGTTTGGAAAATGCAAATTAAAAATAGCAATGGGATATCACTTCCCAATGTTAAGACAAGAAAAAAATTAAAAAGACTGGTAACATTTATTGCTGGTTGAGATACAGGTACTCCTACACATTGTGCTGGAAATGTAGATTGTTATGGCCCCTTTGTAGAGTCATGTAACAACATCTATTAAGTTAAAAATACATAAAGTGTCTGAGTCCAATGTTCCATACTTGGAAATCTGTGCTATACACTAAAATCTCTACAAGCACAAATGTACAACGTTATTTATTACAACAGTTTAGATGGTGAAAAATTTGGAACTAAGTGAGTATCCATTATTTTGGGACTAGCCATATAAATTATTGTTGTAGGTTCACACCATGCACTATTACATAGCTTTTCAGAAACATGAATGAAAGCTGCACTGTGCCTCTTCATGTGAAAAAATGCCCATGTAGTATTTAATATCAGTAAAATAAGATGTGTGTTAAATGGAGTGTGTGTATTTGTATTTGGTTATATATGTATGGAGAAAGCTATAGGACAAATACTAGGTTATTAATATGCATTATCTGAGTGGGAGTAGAAAAAAGAAGAATAAAGGTGGCAATCAAGAAAAAAAGGGAAAAACATAGGGATTGAACTAAAAAAGATAGAGGTCAAACTAAAAAATACCTAGTGTATACATGAATTTATCTTGTGTACACATTTTTAAACACATACCTGCATATGTTAAAAGAAATAACAGAACTGAACAAAGTAAGCGCCGAATTTGTACTGTTAATATCCTCCCTTTTCTCTGTTGCACTATGTCTATAACTTGCAGACTCCTCAGTTGCCATCTGACAATCGTTCTAGTAAGGTGGGAGAGGCCAGGGAAAAGTTCCAACAGCTGTGTCAGACAGGGCATGCAGGTCAGCTTCAGACCAGTCTAGGGTCAGGGATTGGAAGAGAACACTGTAGAACCCTGTGATTTTTAGAATATTACTCGGGATTTAGTTCTGCTCTTTGGGGCTTGCTTTGCCTTCAAATGCATTTGTTCTGACCAGGTTTTCTTTCCAGACCCATAGGATGATGAGAAAGGAGTCATGGGCTTGGGTTTAAGTCAGCTGCTTGCTTTCTGCAGCAATGTTGATTAAGCCAGTGGTTCTCAAACTTAAGCGTGCATGGAAATCACCTGGAGGGCTTGTTACAACACTAACTTAAACACTGGGTCTTACCTCAAGGGTTCCTGATGCTGTGCGTCTGAAGTGAGGTCTGATAATTTGTATTTCTAGTAACTTCCAAGTGCTGCTGCTGCTGCTGCTGCTGCTGCTGGTGCAAGTCCCGAGACCCACCACACTTTAGAAATCACTGAAGCCATTCAGTCTCTTGGAACATCCTTTTTCCCGTATGCAAAATGAAAATTATAAGATGCTTAGGGTCTGTTGGGGTTTGAAGGACTTGATGGATTCAGTCCTTTCCTTTTGTAGATGAGGAAACAGTGGCTCAGAGAAGTGAGACCAATCCTTGTTGACAGAGCCAGGCTGGAAACCAGGTGCTTTGGGTTCTAGTGCAGTGTCTGTAGCACCCCCCTATTTAATGCTATGTTATAGCTTTATTGTGGGGGGTGGGGAAATGAGATGAAAGAGCCTCTATTAAACAATTACAGAAGCAAAGGCTATCACTCTCATTGATGCAGAGGATAGTCTTTGATGGGTTCTGATAAGTAGCATCCCTCTTTTATGGCTAATTTATGTTTTATCTGTTATTTATCAACCAGTTGGTAATAACAGATAAAACAGATACAGGATGGAAATATTTCATTACTGACAAAGACAGTTTGAAGGGTGAAGCTTGTATCTGTTGATGAGGGATTTCCAAATGCTTGATCTAAGAATTAGAATGAGAAATAAAGGTTTTCTCCCTAATGCTTTCAATGTCAACACTATGCTTGCATTCTTAATCTCATTTAACCATTTCTACAGTTCTAAGAAATACATCATAGTATTACAGTGTGAACTAAAATTAAATTTTAAGACCTACCCAGCTGATTGAATGGACCCCCTCTTGGCCAAGGTGACCCCACACCCCCACAAAAACCCTTAAAGTTGAGTTGCCAGCCATGAGGAAAAGGAAGGTCAGACACGCCTAGTTATCGCCCTGTCTCTTTTGTAGTTTTTTTTTTTTGTAAGAATAAGATACAAATTCATTAACAAGCCTGAGGCCATGTAAATCAAAGGTTAAACCACACCTGTAGGTCATCTATTTACTTAACAGATCACTTGAGTCTGGGTATATGTCTAGTGGCTTGTCTCTGATTAACGGACTTCCTTATCTAAACTTAAAACATTCTAAGCCATTAGACAAAGCTTCATTTCTTTAACCAACTGCAAATCAAAGAATCTTTAAACACACCTGTAACCTGTAATCCCTTGCTTCAAGATGTCCTGCCCTTTCAGACCAGACCAATGTACACCTTCCACGTATTGATTTATGACTTTATGTGTAATTCCTGTCTCCTTAAAGTGTATAAAACCAAATTGTAACTCAACCATGGCAAGATCACTTGCTCAAACGTTCTTGGGCATGGCTCTCCAGGCCAGCTGCACATATTTGGCTCAGAATAAACCTCTTTAAATTATTTTACTGAGTTTGGGTTCTTTTTCATTGACAACAGGTTGAGCATCCGTAATCCAAAAATCTGAAATCTGAGATGCTCCAAAATCCAAAACTTTTGAGTGCCAACAGGATGCCTAAGGGAAATGTTTATTATAGCATCTGGGATTTTGAATTTTTGGATTATGAATGCTTCACTAGTAAGCATAATGCAAATATTCCCAAATTTGAAAAAAAACCCAAAATACTTCTGGTCCCAAGGCATTTCAGATAAGGGATATGCTCTGTGTATCACCATTTTACCGAAGACGAAAATGAGTCTAAGGAGGACTAGGTGATTTGTCTTCAGTGGAGCTTAGACTAGAACCAAAAGATGGTACTCTTAGCAACTGCTGGTATTTCCTTTTGTGAGCATTTACTATGTGCCAGGCATGATTTATCAGTTTGTATGAGTCGTATGCAATCAAGGGTTTATCACTGGGATTAGGCTTTACATACTTATGGGAGTTGGAGGGACAGCCCACGGAAGGCTGTTGTCTTTGTTGCTGGGGGAGGCCTGAAGTCACTGTAAGTCAGCAGGGTGGACAGTTGGAAAGAAGTGTGGACAAGGGAGGACAAACCGGAATTCTCTCTGTTGATCACCTGCACCCACCCTGGGGATGTGGCTGACCTACAGAAGTACCAGCATGTGCTCTGTTCTGGGACTCAAAGAAGTTGAGGAGTGAGCCCAGCCATCCAACAAGGGTGCCAGCAGACCAGAGACCATGTGGGTGAGCTGCAGTGAGTCTGGCACCCTCTACCGACCTCCAGAGCACAATTGGTGTTGCTTCACTTCCTCATTCCAGATCTCACCCAAATATCTTTGTGACCAGCCCCAACCCTGGAACCATGCAGGGCAGGGGATTCTGGGAAATGTGGTTCCAGCTTGGCTAAATTGACTGTACAAAAACACCTCACATTGTGGTAATTGTTGTTGTTGTTGTTTTTACCCTAAGCTTTACTGAGGTATAATTGAAAATAAAAATGGTATAAATTTTTTAAGGTGTATAATGTGATGTTTTGATATATGCATGCATGGTGGAATGATTACCACAATCAAGCTAATTAACAAATTCATCATCTCACATAGCTATCATTGTTTTTCTGTGCTGAGAATCTATGATTTACTTCCTTAGCAAATTTTAACTATACATTACATTATTATTATCTGTAGTTACCATGCTGTACATTTGATCTCCAGAACTTATTTATGCTGCCTAACTGAAAACTTTGTAAACTTTGACCAACATATCCCCTTTCCCCAGATCCCAAGCCCCTGGCAATCACCATTATACTGTTTCCTCTTTGGAAATTGTTTTATACACATTATTTCATTTATTTTTAAAGCAACCTTCTAAGGCAGGAGCTCCATTTAACAGATGGGGAAACCAGGGTTTAAGAGGTTACATAAGTTGTCTAAGGTATAAATTTGCCTAAGGTACAACTCCAGTAAGGAAATTTGAACTCAGATCTGTGTGACTTCAAATATGTGCTCTTAGCCACTATATGACACTATAGACCAATTTTTCTCTAAGTGTCCCTCTATCATTGACATAACGTAAGAGGGTTCACACAAGACTTTGGAAAAGGACCTCCGAAATGCTTTTCTCACCTTTCCTCACTTCCTAGGCCTGAGCTTCCTAGCCAGGGCACTGAGATCGGGTTATAGGTCTGCTGAGATAATATCCATCTCTCCCCTCATACCTACCTTGGGGTGGGCTTGGGGCAGCAGGAGCCCTGGGAAGATACCTCCAGCCCTCAGCAGTCTCATCCATTCACACCGTGTGCACCATTTCTTGAAGGCTGGGGAGCAATGCTATAGTCCCCTGGGAAATGACTCACCTCACAGAGATGGACTTAGTTGGCCTCTGGGAAATGAACCTAAGAGAGGAATGGGATGAACTGATGTGCATCTTGAACTGATGTGAACTTGATGTGCATGAGAGATGCTGATGAGAGGCAGTGGCAGATAAGGCCTTCATGTGACACTGTCAGGCTCCCGGGTGGCAGCCAGGTGTCTTGGTTTTGATTTTTGTTTTATAAACATTTTCCCTGCCCGTCAGTTCTCCAAATGGAGCCAAACACATCTCCATGGCAGCTGAGGTGTAAGAGCCCCATTGAATATGTCAGAGTTGAGGAGAAAGCTCCACTCCAAAATAGGCATAAAAGGGAGGAAAGAAAGAGGTTTGCTCTTATCACAGATCTGGACAATATATAGGGGAAAAAAAGAAATCACACAACAGAATGTTAAATGAAAAATGTCCTTCTCCTAATAGAGCTTCATTTGAGGCCCAGAGGCTGGGGCACTGGTAGATAAATGCTCACATCCTCTATAAAGAAAGTTGTCAATCATATCTGTGCAAGACTTGCCAGGTAAGAGATGGCCATGAATGCCCATCCCTCTTAACAAGTGCATTTAAGAAAAGCCTAGAAATTCATTAAGACAAAAATTCCCTCTTAGGTTGGGTTCTCCCAGAAGCAGCTCCCCAGCTCAAATATTTCCAAGTAATTTATTAAGGAAGTACTCCCAAGAGAAATCAGCAAGGGAGTGGGAGGGTGGACAGGGAAGAGGAAGGTACAAACAAGGGTATTTCAGGTGAAGTTCCTGGGGCGCCAGTTCGTAAATGACACCTCCGTGTTTGTTCTGCCTTGAGGCAAAGGAGCTGGGCTCCTGTCCTCCCACACAGGTCCTGTGCTTAGCTCTCAGTGCCCAAGGGCGATCCTCTGAAGGTCGCAGGTGCTGGCACCAGCAGCAAAGCATTGCAGAAGCTGGGGAATGAGGTGCAGAAGCTGGGGAATGAGGTGATAAAAGGGATCTCAAGGGGACTTAGGCATAGTGGCAGCCAGCTGTAGTGATTTGACAGAAGGGAATCTGTGGAGTAGAAGGAACTTCCTCTCCCCACCCAGTATGTCAAACCAAAAGAGGGGGCCCTAAGAGAATCACTCATGCAGATTGGGGCTTTCTGTATATGGAGAACCTTACCTCTCTTGCATCTCTGCTCTTGTCTAGCAGGATGCTTGCTGAGCTGAAGCTCTTAGGCCCACCCCATGTTGCCACTGGGCCAGAGTGGAGTGTGGTGAGAGTTCTGGGGAGAGCTTGACTTGTGCCTCCTAGACTTTGGTGGGCAGCAAGGCTGGAGAAGCTGGAAAAAGTGGCAGCTCATAAGGGCACAGTGAAGAGCCAGTGGAAGCATTGTGTGTACTGGAGGCTGCATGGTGTGGTGGTCAAGGGTATGGGCCCTGGAACCAGATTCCCCAAGTTTGAATCTTGTCTGTATGGTTTACTAGCTGTGCCATCTTGGGCAAGTTTCTTACCTTCTCTGTATTTCCCTTTCCTCAAGAGTAAAATGGGGATGATACTATTACCTTTCTCATGGGGTTGTTGTGAATATTAAGCACAGAACTGACATAAGTCCTTAACCTACTACATATATCACCCCCACTTAATACTTTTACATATAATACCTATAATATAATCTAGTATATATCATATATCTTAGATATTGCTAAGAAATTGCTCAAAGTCATTCTATAACCAGGCAGCTGACTTCAGAAACTGTGGTCTCAGCTACCATGCCACACTGATCTTGAAAATGTGTTGAACTCTAAAGGATAAACTAGTAAGCTTTGAGGTCAGCAAGCCTGGATCTAAATCCCAACTCTCCTATTATCATTAACTTTGTGACTGTGACAAATTGTCAAGCCTTTCCAAGATTAAAATCATATCTCCTTCATTGAATTGTAAGACTTAGATGAGATAACACAGATAAAGTACATAGCAGAGTGCCTAGCATAAAGTCCTTAATAAACCATTATTGTGCTGTTTCCCTAGGCTTGATTCTAGCTCTGACTTTCTGTCCATGTTGGGGAGCTGCAGGCTTGGGGGGTGGGGGGTGGGGGAGAAGAGAGAGGCAGAAAAGCCAGGATAAGAAGGGTATCTCTCTGTGACAGGGTCTAGGACAAAGAAAAGGGAGACAGAAAAACGAATTAGCAGTGATGAGAATGTCACTGACTATGCATTAGTGCCTTGGGACTTTAAGTATTAGTCATTTGACTTTCCTTTGTGTTTTATTTATTTTCTATTCAGCGTCATCAAGCTCTGAGTTAGGTTTTAAAATTGAATGAATCATCCTGTTATCCTTGAGAACTGCATCAGGGACAGAAAACATTATCCTCATTTCACCACTGAGAAACTGATAAACAGAGAGGCTAAGCAATTGGTGCAAGGTCACAAAGCCAGAAATAGTATTTGTGCTCAGGATGCCGGCCTTCAGACATTGCCGTATCCCCAGGTTGTAGGGTGCTGGTTATGTCAGGAGATGAACAACAAAGGTAGCCATATGAACAAGGAAGAAATGGGTGAAAAAACTATGTGGTTGATCAACTACCATGTGCTAGATATTATGCAAAGCATTTCATATTAGTATTTCATCAAATTCTCACATCTACCCTATGAACCAACATATGAATCACATGGTACTATGGTCTCAATTTATAGATGCACAAATATCCAGAGGGATTTGGACTGATCTTCCTGACTCCAGAATTTGTGTTGTTCCCATTGTCCCAGGCTGCTCCTGGATATTTGGTTCTTGTTTCTATTTCATAAGGAGCCTGAAACCCAGTGGGGCTTCCTCCTGGGCAACTCTTTCCAAAGCTGCCACTGCCACCTCCTCACCCAGCTCTAAGAATTCCTGAGTCTATTCTGGCAATACGATGCTTCATTTTGGTTTGTTTTCTGCCCTCACTTCTTCTATCCCTAAAACCTGAGAACTTAGTGATATTTTCCAGGGGTGACAAACCCTGTGAAATCACAGAAGTCCTTATATACCACATAATGCAGTTCATGTCTGTAGATATTTATTGACTCCTTGATCAAGCCAATGCCTTGTTATATTTATTTCTTTATCTCTGGAACCTGGCAAACCCTTCGAATAGCTCATGTCCTTTGTAGCAGTGTGGATGGAACTGGAGGCCATTATCTTAAGTGAAATAACTCAGAAAAAGAAAGATAAATACTACATGTTCTCCCTTATAAGTGGGAGCTAAATAATGTGTACACATGGACATAGAGTATGGAGTAATAGACGCTGGAAACTCCAAAGGGGGGGAGGGTAGGATGCAGATGAGGGATGAGAAATTACTTAATGGGTACAATATACACTATTAGGAGATGGTGACACTAAAAGCCCAGAGTTCACCACTATGTAACATATTCATGTGTCAAAATTGCACTTCTACCCTCTAAAATTATACAAATAAAAACAAAAACAAATAATGCCTGTTTGTAGATAACATGATCTCATATTTAGAAAATCTTAAAAATTCCATCAGAATCTCCTAGAACTGATAAACAAATTAGTGAATTTCAGGAGGATATAAGTCAACATGCAAAAATCACTTGAGTTTCTATATACCAATAATGAACTAATGAAAAAAGAAATCAAGAAAGCAACATTTATAATGGTTTAGAAAAATACCTAGTAATAAATTTAACCAAGAAGATGAGAGATCTCTACAAGAAAAACAATAAAACACTGATACAAAAACAAAGAAGACACACAGAAAAAAGAAAAGACATCCCATATTCAAGGATTGGAAGAATTAATATTGTGACATTTATCATATTACCAAAAGTGATCTATATATTCAATGCAATCCCTATCAAAATATCAATAACATTCTTCATGGAAATAGAAAAAAACAAATCTAAAATTCATATGGAACTCCAAAAGACCCCAAATAGCTAAAGTAATCCTGAGCAAAAAGAACAAAGCTGAAGGCACCACACTACTGAACTTCAAAATATATTACAAAGTCATAGTAAACAAAAGAGCATGGTACTGGGAAATGCAAATCAAAATCAAAATGAGATATCATCTCACCCCAGTTAAAGTGGCTATTATAAAAAAGACAAAAAATAACAAATGCTGGCAAGTGCAGAGAAATGCAGAGAAAGGGGAACTTCATACATTGTTGCTGGGAATGTAAATTAGTAAAGATGTTTTGGAAAACAGTATGGGGGTTTCTGAAAAAACTAAAAACAGAACTACCATATGATCTAGCAAGCCTACTGCTGGTTATATATACAAAGGAAAGGAAATCAGTATGTCAAAGAGAAAAGAAATCAGTATATGAAAGGGATATCTGCACTCCCATGTTTATTGCAGCACTTGTCACAGTAGCCAAGATGTGGAATCAACCTAAGTGCACATCAACAGATGAATGGATAAAGAAAAGATGGTAAATATACACAACTGAATACTATTTAGCCATAAAAAAGAATAAAATTTTGTCATTTGCAGCAACAGGGATGAGCTTGAAGGACATTGTGTTAAGTGAAGTAAATTAGGCACAGAAAGATAAATATTACATGTTCTCACATATATGTGGAAGCTAAAAAAGTTGATCTCATGGGAAGTAGAGAGTAGAATGGTGGTTACTAGAGGCAGGGATAGGAAATGGGGAAAGGGGATAACCAAAGGTTGGTTAACAGATACTAAAGTATATAGCTAAATAGGAGAAATCTGTTCTAGTATTCTAGCACTATAAAGTGACTATACTTAACAAAAATTTATTGTATATTTTCAAATAGCTAGAAGAGCAGGTTTGGAATGTTCCCAACACAAAGAAATGATAAATATTTGAAGTGATGGATATACTAATTATTTGATCAGTATAAATTGTATACATGTATTGAAATATCACACTGTACCCCATAAATATGGACAATTATTGTGCCAACTGAAGTAACAACAAAAACAAAGACCAAAAACAAAAACAAATTTTGAGTCTCAACAGCAACTGAGCCCATATCATAATTAATACAACTTTCCAACAGCTCATTGTTTTAAAAGGCTGCAGTCATGAGTAGCCTGTGTGTATTTTTCAAAAGTTTTAGAAAGGATCCTTTTATCCTTGGTGAAGTGATTTAATAGGTTCTAGAGGTTCTTGCCTCCAGAATGTCCATGACTGTAGGTCCATTTGTGTGTGCAGTATCGTCCATAGGCCGTTTCAGGGGTAAAGAAAATATCAACATGATAAGAAGTTGCAATTCCATTGTTTGAGTCTACTAACTATGCTGCTGGGCCCCAGACCTCTCACATCTCCCTTTTTTGTCTGGCTCCAACGAGAAAAGGGAAGTTCTAGTGGTGTTACACAAATGGTATTCTTGGCTCTCTGGTGCTGGTTATCAGCTTTCCACTTACAGCATCCTGTCTCTATAGACATGAGGTTCTGAGATGTCACAAGAGATAAATTTGAAATTGGTAAAAGGTCCTTTCAACAATGTATGCAGTCCATTCATTGCACTTTAAGCTAAAGCCCAGTTTTGGACTGAATCTGGGCTGGTTTTAGTTCTTAAGATACAAGTTACTGGCCTCGGTAATATTCTGAAAAAAAATGCAAATAAAAAAAAGATACAAGATACTGGGAGCTACAATTCATTGTATTTGAATAAAAACATTAGTTGATTTACATTTAATCAGAATGAATAATAATGATGGTTAAATATAAGAATTTCTTATTACTAGCATGTAGTTCTTTATGACATGTGCCAGTCATAATGCCAGATGTTTGTTTGTATTGTCATTTAATCCTCACTATAACTCCACAAGGTAGGTAATACTACTAACCCATTTTCCGCATAAGAAAATGGAACCGTTTCTGATTGTGTTTAAAACAGCCATAATCCCTGTAATATTTTGAAATAAAAATAAAATAAAACAGCCATAAGCTTCCCAACTGTCATAATACTGTTGTCCCCCAATATCTGTGAGGGATTGGTTCCAGGACCCCTGAAGATACCAAAATCCACGAATACTCAAGTCTCTTCTATAAAATGGCATAGTATGTGCATATAATCTATGCATATCTTCTTGTATACTTTAAATCATCTCTAGATTACTTATAATACCAATACAATGCCTATATATCACTTCATATGGATTCAACACAGTACTCAGCATGTAGCAAATTCTAGTTTTGCATTTTGGAACTTTGTGGAATTGTTTTTGAATATTTTTAATCCATGGTTGACTGAATCCATGAATGTGGAACCCACAGATATGGAGGGTCAACTATACTGAGTTTCTATCCAATTTACTGAAGGCAGAGGAATCTTGAATAACATCAATGATAATAGTTACTATATTTAAAATATTTTCTGTACATGTATGTATTAAGTGCTTTACACATTATTTTATTTAATTCTTATAACAATCCTATGAAATAAATCTTAATGCCATTTACAGATGAAAGAAATTGGGGCTCAGAAAGGTCAAATAACTTGGCCATGGCCAAACAGCTTTAGAAAAGAAAAGCAGTGGCTTGTATTTATATTCAAGTCTTTTGACTTCAAGACTTGGACTCATTGAACTATCTAAACTTTCATCATGGAGATACTTCTGATTACCAGCATATAGCTCTTTATAACATGGGATATTGATGGTGGGTTTCTTTTAGGGTTTTGTCATCCAGTAATATTTTTTTAAAAAGTGAAATTCAGTGGAGCTAAAGAGGTTTAGTTTTATATATTCATTTTATAATCTGATTGCCATGGTATAAAAGGTCATACTTAGCCAAATATGGGGAAATATTAGATATGACCTAATTTGATTAATAAATCCATTTAGTGCTCAGAAGATGCAAAACACACACAATCCAGCAAAGAAGAGACAGGAATTCTCAAAAGGGATAAATTAAGAGAGTCCTATGTGGAATTTTGCAAATGTGATAAACACTTATTAGAAAAATGAAACTTAGACAGATGTGCCCTTAGACTAATTGAACAAAAATCCTTGAAAAGCTCAGTGGTAGACATAATAGGAAAAGAACACTGAAGGAATAGAAATAATACACAAAAGGGATGAAACAAAATGTTTTGTATTCCAAATGCATTGAAATTCATTAGACGCTTAGGAGCCATATGATCTAAATGTGAGACTATCCTCAGATAAATTGATAAAAGTTCCTTGAACAATGCAGAAAGAGAAAGAGAAACCTAAAAGAATATGAACTTTCTCAAAATGGGCTGAAACTGTCATATCAGTTTTGAAATATTTGTTTGATATTATGAATTTTAGGCCAATGTTGAGCCAATGAATTGGCTTCAGGTGAATTTGTCAGTTTCCCCTTGCTTCTCAGTCTTTCAGATTTGTCCCCTTCTCTCCACCCATGTTGCCTCTACCTGTGCTAAAATTATTCTTAGGCAGTAGGCTTCATGTGGCGTTGTCATCCCTTATCTGTCTTCTTCATTGTAAAGAGTGATTTTTGGCCAGGCGCGGTGGCTCACACCTGTAATCCTAGCTCTTGGGAGGCCGAGGCGGGCGGATTGCTCAAGGTCAGGAGTTCAAAACCAGCCTGAGCAAGAGCGAGACCCCGTCTCTATTATAAAAACAGAAAGAAATTAATTGGCCAACAGATATATATATATAAAAAATTAGCCGGGCATAGTGGCACATGCCTGTAGTCCCAGCTACTCGGGAGGCAGAGGCAGAAGGATCACTCGAGCCCAGGAGTTTGAGGTTGCTGTGAGCTAGGCTGACGCCACGGCACTCACTCTAGCCTGGACAACAAAGTGAGACTCTGTCTCAAAAAAAAAAAAAAAAAAAAAAAGAGTGATTTTTAACAAAATGTAAGATTGATAGGTACTACTTTTCTTAAACTCTTGGAGTGGTTTCCCATCACCTTCATGATAAAAGTCTGCCTCCTTAGCTCAGCGTAAAAAGCCTTTTGTGATTTGGCTGTTGCCTATGTATGTGAAAGCTGTCAGATTTCAAATGAAGTTGTTTGTATTTAAAAACATCCTGACAAATAAAGCCTGGGAAGGCTATCAAGAGAAAGTTCTCATGCTTGTTTGTAATGCTTGATAATAAAACTATCACGAAAGACTGCAAAAACCACAACCCTTTACAGAGGCCATTGGAACCTTACCCAAACAATACCTCTGCAAGAACGTCTGCCCAGCAACTGCCTGTCCAACCTTCGACTGGTGTCATACTTGTCATTGATTCTTGTAGCCAAGGATAATCATTTCAAAACAACTATGTAATCCTCCTCATTTTTTTTCTTTAAAATCCTTTGTCCTATCTCCCTGAATACATACATAGCTTACAAGGCACACATTTTCCCATTGGAATGCCTTATTCCTGAATAAGCATCATTTTCTTTTAGAGAGCCTCTCTCTACTTGTTATTTACACTGACACCTATTTTCTGTTCCCTTGTCCTGTCTTTTCCCTACTTGCAACTTTAGTGCAACCATAGCAGACTGTTCTGGGCTTCTACTGTCACTACAAAGATATAGGCAGCCCTCTGTATCTGTGTTTCCACATCTGAGGATTCAACCAACTGTGGCTAGAAAATATTACGAAAAATAAACAATAAAAACTTGCAACAACAAAAGCCACAAATAAAAAACAATGTAGTATAACAACTATTTACATAGCATTTACATTTTATTAGGTATTATAAGTACCCTGGAGAGGATTCAAATATTCAGGAGGATGTGCATAAGTTACATGCACAAACCACGCCATGTTATATAATGTAATGGATTTGAGCACCCACATATAGTGGTATCTGAGTGGTCCTGGAACCAATCCCTTACAGGTACTGAGGGACAACTAGAGAGTACTGTGTACTTTGAGGAGGAACTTAAAGTATACCAGATCCTGAATAAATTACAGCAACATATTGTAAGTGCATTGCTGGGCTACAAGGGTTAAAAAGAAAAAAAAAAAGTTAGCTCAAACTTGACCAGCAAATGGGTATCCTGACATAATTATTAATGTCACCTCTGTTTTATTCTCCAATGTGTTCTCATTTGAGCAATAAACTAAATGATCATTTTATTCGTAGGCTGTAGTATCAACAGATGTTTTATCATCAGACGACAAGGATCACCAACTTCCCAGCTTCAGATCAATGGGTTCTCACTGCCTTTCACCTTACCTTCTCTACTCAGTCAATTCTACATTTATAAGTTTATTACTTTTACCAGTCTACTTTCTGGTACAGAGTTCTATATCAGTTAGGAAACAAATCAGAACTCATACAGGCTTAAAAAATAATGTCATGCACAACAGGAAATCCTAGACATGTTTGGTTGATCCAGCCGTTTAAGGACCCACCTTCTTTCTTTTCTTTTCAGTCTGCTCTTTATTTTGTCAGCTTCATCCCAAACTGGGCCTCAAATCTCATGGTAGAAAGGCAGCAGCCATTCCAGGCTTTGCATCTATCTGCACCCCAGACCATTCCAGCATTCCAAGCAAGAATCCTAAAATTCACCTTTATAGACCTCTTTAGGTTATGCGCACCTCCCTAATCCAATCATTCTGGCCAGGATAATGGGATGTGCTGATTGGCTTGAGTAAATTGGGATTTATTTGTAGAGCTGGCGTGAAGTCACCCTTTCCCAAAGTATGTGTGCTCTTTGGAGGTATAATCAGGAAAAAGGAAGAAAGAACAGAGGCTGATAGACAGCTAGCAAGTTTGTAGTCCACAGTATAAGCCTTGATATGCCTAGCAACCTAACCCAATTAAGTTATTAAAACTTCAAACTGGAGAGTTATTATGGAGGTTACACTAAAGAACTTTTAATTTGCAGCTGTTTGGGCAAAGACAGGAGTTTGGGAGCCAATGTGGTGAGTGAGTGAAAACAGAATTTATTCTGTTTCTGAAGCTAAAGAGATCTGAGTGTTGAACCTCGGTATGAGCCTCTTAATTGGCTTTGAACTTTGGCCAAGATAATTACTCTTTGATCCCTATTTTGCCTTACCTGCAACAGGAGGATAATTTTCCTATCTTATCCAGTTTTGTGAGAAATAAATAAGATTGTTCGTACAAAGTGTCCAGCATAGTGACTGGCACAGAGTAGAGAATCAATGTAAGTTCCTTTTTAGTTTCTAGTCACTAAATTGACTCTGAAATCATCAGCATAATGATTTTTCCTTGGGTCATTTAGTCCACTTGCCAAGCCGTGGCAGCTCTTTTAGCCTCCGTATATAGTGGCAGAGCTGCATCCTGAAGTAACTTGGTCTCTCACTCTTAGCTTCTCTTCTTTGAATAGTGGGAAAAATCTGATTTATTGAAATTTCCAACAAATGTAAATGTATTTTTACATTGGTAATAAATGAACACTGAGCTGCCCCCAGATCTTGCTGATCTGCTTCATTTTCTTCTCACCCTGTGAAGCTTCAACCATTGCATTTGGCCCAAGTGTTGATCCTTTCCTGATGCCTCAGGACACTATAGCTATTTATTCATTTCTTACTAAGACCAAAAGCTATTTTGCTCCAGGGGAGACCATTAGCTCATTTGCATTAACTTTCCAGACTTTTAGCCAAGAATCTCAAGGTCATAAGGCCATGGAGCATCAGCAAGATATTTGACTTAATTTTTGGTTCCTTCTTTTAATGCCCAACCTTGATGACATTTGTGTTCATGGTTACCCTTTACCCCCAACCTAACATCAACTGATGGGTCAGCTCAGACATGTAGGAAATATCAGCATAAATAATAGTTCACCTAACCTCTCCAAACCTTTAAGATCATGAATAATTCATCAGCTTGCAGTGGTCCTCTTTGCCTCTGGTGGTCCCACTGTGGGTTAAAGTGACTAGGTTCAGGGGAAGCCCTCTCCCCAGGATAATTAGTCTTCGTTCAGCTCCACTGAATTAGCATCTTATTTTATCGTACCCTTGGGTTACAGTGGTTATTAAGTTATAAAATAAGCAAATCATTGCTGAAGGTCAGTTGCAGACTATTCTGAAGCCCCTGAATAGGCTTAAATCATTAGGGAAGTTTAGTCTCTGACTTCATGATTAGAGAGATATTTATTATTTTTTAATCTCCAAAAGTGAAAATAGATTTATTTTTCTTTCTGATCATAAAGATTATAAAAATGAATGTTCCTAGATCAAACAATGCAGAAAATTATAATGAAGAAAAGCAACAATAATTCTAAATCCCAACACCCAGAGACAATCTCTGGTAACCTTTTGCTGTGTGTGGTCTAGACCTCTTTCTCCCTCTTTCTTTTATTTTGAGACAGATTCTTGCTCTGTCTGCCCAGGTAGAGTGCAGTGGCATCATCATAGCTCATTGCAACCTCAAACTTCTGGGCTCAAGAGATCCTCCTGCCTCAGTCTCCCAAGAAGCTGTAGTATACGCACATACTACAATGTCCAGTTAAGTTTTCTATTTTTAGTATAGATGGGATCTTGCTCTGGCTTAGGCTGATCTCAAACTCCTGAGTTCAAGCGATCCTCCTGCCTTTGTCTCCCAGTGTGTCAGGATTTACAGGCATAAGTCACCACACCCAGCCTCTGTTTATCATTTTGCATAAACAGAAGTATAGTATAAATGCAATTTGACCACCACAGAATATATCTTTTATGCCCGTATAGAATTATATCATTGTTTTTGACTATGTAGAATTTTGTTGCATTTGTATGCCAGACTTGAAACAGTCCTGTGATGACGATCACTCAGTTGTTCCTGAATTGTCCCTATTAGCAATAACACTGCAATGGATGACCTTAAACACGTTTGTGTATACATCAGCTTAAGATACATTTCTAAAAGTGGAATGGCTAGGCACATCAGAAGTCTTTGATTCTCAAACAGTAACACTGATTCTCAAATGGTATCACAATTTACATGTTGACTATGATACCTGAAGACAGGCCAGAAAGCCTGTTAAAAGAAACCCACTGAGAGGATGGGTTTCCAGGTCCTATTCCAAAATCCACCTTAGACAATCTATAGAAGTGAGGATCCAGGATAGCAGGACCAGGAATGAACACAAGAAGCCCTGGGGGACTGAAGGCTGTTCTGGATGCTGAGTGTAGGAGGTGAGTTGCTGTAGCTTGAGGAAATTTTTAGGGGTTTAGCTCTTGATTCTTTCCCCAATGCCTTAGGATGATCCATGTCTAATTCTTCCAGTGCTTGGCGACCAGTGTTAGTAACCATCGTGCTGAATGAGGGGTAGATGGAAATAGGCATAGACTGACTGTTCTTAGATGTTCCCTCCCCCACTCCCTCCAGATCCTTGGACTAGTATATTGCAAACTAGATGTATGCCTCCTCGGCATGATGCTTCTCCCTGAATAAAAAGGTTAAAAAGCCTGCCCAGAGGAGTTGTCTGGTGAGGTTGCAACAAACCTGAGTGGTGGCCCTGGGACTCATTGTAATGACAAAGGTAGGGTTTGACCTTTGAATCTTTCTCAATAGACTGGCCAGATAAACTGGCTGAACCCTTAGGGGAACCTGAGCTCATAAGCCAAAATATTCAGACACCAGAGAAGCACAATTTCCTCAAAAGAGAGAGAAGACAAAACTGATTAACATTTTTCCATCTGAAGCAAAAGAGTGGCAACAGATGGAAGGAGAATTTAACATAAGTATGATAAATATATTTAAGTAAATAAAGGAAGATATTAGCAATCATAAAACAGAACCAAGTAAAAATATTAGATTTAAAAAAATACTTTTTTAAAAAGGAACATTACCACTTCCTTTCATAGCGAAACATGAATATAGATATATTCCCAAGAGTTTAAGGAGTAGGGATGAACCCTAGGGCAGAAGACCTAGGCACCACAGAACCACTAATCTTTTGTTGCCAGGTGATTTATAAATCCCCAATGAGAGGTATTCTTAAGTGAGTCGAATTCTCACTTAACTCTCAAATACAGTCATGACCAAGTTCGGAGATAAGTCGGTTTGGCTTATTCTCTCCCTTCTATTGAATTTATTATTGATATGATATAATTTCACATTCATTGTTTTATGTATGCTGTATTTTAGTTAACTCTTTGGTAAATAGGATAACACCTATCTTATCTGTGGCAGGTACTGTATATTTATTCCATCCAGCCACCCAACATCTGTTTGATGGGTGTCACAGTAGGAATCAGTAAAGATGAAAATAAAACATGGCCTCTTCCCTTAAGGAATTATACTCTGGTGAAAGAGTTGAACACAGACATGAATATGTCATGGTGATGCTGCAGTCAAGGTTGCACAGTTGGCTACTGGCAAGGTTGGACTCAATGGAATATTTTGATTGTTAGACTTTGTGATGCAAAGTGTACAATATATGTGTTTCATGTTCAGATGTAATGTGTAATAAAGGAGCAAAAGCTTAAACATGTTTATTACTTATCTTACCAATTGCATCTCTTCTTTAGGACTCTTAAAGGTCTGTGTTAGCAGTCTTTCAAAGCCATGTGCATACAGAGAGAGTTATTCTGTTGTAGGCATTTCAAAACCACTGGAGTGATTGATCTTTGAATTCTTGGAACAGATTCAGTGCTCAAAAATGTTCATGTACAGTAATAATAAATTGAGCCCAAGGTCATACACAATTTAGCTGCAAAATCATAATAAAGTCTTCTCATATTCACAGGGTGTCTGTGGTAGGTGAATTTCTTTAGATAGGGAATTGTTACTCTTTTCAATCTGAGGGTTTACTTCTAATTGAGGAAGATAGTTTCCTAGTTTGAGATTGGGGGAAGATGAGGGCTTATTGGTCCCTACTGTTTTTATTTATTTATTTGATAGGGACAGGGATCTCACTGTGTTGCTCAGGCTGGTCTTGAACTCCTGGTCTGAGGGAGTGATCCTCCTGCCTCAGCCTCCCAAAGTGCTGGATTACAGGTGCGAGCCACTGTGCCCAGATCCTGCTATTTTCTCATTGGGTCATTTTTATTTGAATTCCTCAGAGCAATTAGCTTCATAGGATATTGCCAGACCTTTCTTCCAAACTTTCTGAGCTTATCTGAGAATATCTGAAATATATGACAGTCTTATCTCAATGCCATAATAAATTTAATTAACTTATGACACTGTGTAATGCATATATTTCATAACACATCATGGTATTTCTTTTTTTCAAACTTCATACATACTCTGTTTGGAGTTGTCTTTTTCCCATTTATTCCCTCATGTCTAGCTCCTCATCCTATCCTTCAGGTGTCAGTTTAAATGGACACCTCCCGCCCCCAACATTATTCACAATCTTCATGCTCATCCATTCATCCTTTTATTTAACAAATTTATGGACACCTCACCTACTATATACCAGGCACTGCTAACTGCTAAGTGTTAGGATACAATGATAAGCAAAACCAGAAGAGATTCTTGCTCTCTTGGAGCATACAGTGAGGAGCGGGAAGAAGACCTAAAGGAAGTGATCACACAAGAAGAGGTAAATTGCAACTATCACCAACACCATGAGAAGGAGGTGCCCCATGCTGTGTATTAGATTCTAACCTAGTCAAGATAGGTGGGACTTCCCTGAAGAAGTGACATCGACATACTGTTTGTCAACTTCATGGCTTTGTCAACTTCAAGGATGTTATCGGCTGAACTTTGTACTCCCAAAATTCATATGTTGAAGTTTTAACTCCTAGTACCTCAGAATGTGACTGGATTTAAAGAGGTAATTAAGGTAAAATGAAGTCACATGAGCAGGTCCTAATCCAAATGACTTCTGTTCTTATAAGAAGAGAAGATTAGGACAGAGAAAATACAAAGATAAAAGGACAGTGGCAGCTCACACCTGTAATCCTAGCACTCTGGGAGGCCAAGGCAGGAGGATCGCTCAAGGTCAGAAGTTCAAAACCAGCCTGAGCAAGAGCGAGAACCTGTCTCTACTGAAAAATAGAAAGAAATTAATTGGCCAACTAAAATATATAGAAAAAAAATTAGCCGGCATGCTGTCTTTTAGTCCTAGCTACTCAGAAGGCTGAGGCAGTAGGATCGCTTGAGGCCAGGAGTTGGAGGTTGCTGTGACCTAGGCTGACGCCACGGCATGCTAGCCCGGGCAACAGAGTGAGACTCTATCTCAAAAAAAAAAAAAAAAGAAAGAAAGAAAGATAGAAGGACAGCCATGTGAATGCACAGTGAGAAGGTGGCCATCTACAAGCCAAGGAGCGAGATGTCAGAAGAAAGCAAACCTGCTGACACTTTCATCTTGAACTTCCAGCCTCCAGAATTGTGAGAAAATAAATTTCTGTTGTTTCAGCCACCCAGTCGGTGATATTTTGTTATGGCAGCCCTAGAAAACCAATATAGTGGCCCTTAGAAGTATTTAATTATTTTATTTATTTGTTGTTTGACTTGTCTGTTTCATGCCACTGGCTTAGAAGACTGAATCTGTCTTCTTCAACAGTGTATTTCAGCACCTAGCACAGTGCCAAACATAATATTTGCTCAACAAATATTTGTTGCATGTTGACAAAAAAGACCAAGTTGGTGCATGCCATATTGTCATGGAGAATTCCAGGTTGACATTGAAATGTGAATGCCCACTTCCTTCCTTGACCCACATAATGGAGACCAGTGTTCTGCCTGTGAAATCATGGGATACATGCTTCCCTTTGTTATGTTTCCTGAATTTCCTCAAACTGAAACAAAATATTCACTTCACCCTTTTTCTTGGAGAAGAAACATCTGAATGAATCTCCCTCAGGATGAGTTACCCATTCCTTTTCCAGTGTTTGCACAGAACACATTCTGAATTTTCAAATTCCACACATTTTTGGATTTGTCTGACTTTCTGATAGATCTTGGGAGAAGCACTGTGTTTTCACTTCTGCCAGCTCCATTTCCTCTACTCGTGCTGTAGTCTGCTTCACTGGCTCCATCCCCCAGGAATCCACAGGCCACATAAGTGTCTCCAGCTGTCACCTTTACTTTCAGTTTGGGCTTCCTTATTTGATGGCTGCCTACAGTTTTCACACAGAAAAAGGAAACTTATTTTCCTTTCAGGATGCCATCCCCACTCCTTTCTCCTTCTAGATATCTTTTTTTTTTTTTTTGAGACAGAGTCTCACTTGTTGCCCAGGCTAGAGTGAGTGCTGTGGCGTCAGCCTAGCTCACAGCAACCTCAAACTTCTGGGCTCAAGCGATCCTCCTGCCTCAGCCTCCCGAGTAGCTGGGACTACAGGAATGCGCCACCATGCCCGGCTAATTTTTTCTCTATATATTAGTTGGCCAATTAATTTCTTTCTATTTATAGTAGAGACGAGGTCTCACTCTTGCTCAGGCTGGTTTCGAACTCCTGACCTTGAGCAATCCGCCCGTCTCGGCCTCCCAGAGTGCTAGGATTACAGGTGTGAGGCACCGCGCCCGGCCAACCTTCTAGATATCTTGAGCTGGTTAACATTTTGTGTCCTGAAATCTGCCACTTATTAGGAGTGTGAATTTGGGAAATTTATGTAATCTCTTTAGGGTAAGTTTTCTTCTCTTCAAAGGGAAGTTACAATTTCACAAATTAAAAGAGATGGTATACCTAGTAAATGCTCAATAAATTTAACAAATGATGGTGATGACATTTTTGGCTTCTCTTTTAAAAAAACTTTTATCATGGAAAATTTCAGACATCTCTATTCTATATAAGGAGCAATATAATGAGTTCCATGTACCCGTCACTCACATGGCTAGTCTTGCTTCTTGTATACCCTCATATGATGATGTATTTATTATTGACAGAGATTTGTTTTCAGCCTCCTTTTTCCTCCAATTAATCTGCAGCCCTTGAAGTGTAAATGCTATAAAACTTGACTCATTGAAATTAATTGGAAGAAAAAGGTTGGAATCTAATTTAGTAAAAACTTGCCAGCCATTTAAAGGCAATTGTAGTTTTATTATTTTTAAAGTCTTATAGTAACTAACATTAAACTAACTGTTGAAAAGCTGAGATCTTTTAGGATCTATTTTGATGACTATAAGGATATTTAAAGGACTACCTTAATTA
This sequence comes from Microcebus murinus, assembly GCF_040939455.1. Lineage (NCBI taxonomy): Eukaryota > Metazoa > Chordata > Mammalia > Primates > Cheirogaleidae > Microcebus > Microcebus murinus. Next base: position 24,602,748 of record NC_134107.1, read on the forward strand.
TTTGTAAATACATACTTATGAAAAGATTGTTTTTCTTAAATGAGAAAGTTAAATATTTTCCTTGAAATTTATGTTGTAAGGAAATATTGTCATCACAGGTTGTCAGAAGCATAAAGCCAATGGTGGGTCATGATGAAATTGTCTTTCATTCACTTAACAGTTACAAAAACAGTTATAATAACTTCTATCATCTATTTAGCATCTACCATGTATTGAGGCTTGACATAATCTAATTTCATTAAAATGGTCACAACTATTACCTGTTGGCATTATCTTGATTTTAAAAATGAGGTAAAAGTCAAACTCATAGAGGTTAAGTAATTTGCCCATGTTTATACAGCTAAGAAGAGGAAGAACTGGAATGGAATATGAACCAGTTCTTGCTAACTTCAATACTTGCTAACCACGTACTCTCCTCTATGCCTTGCTTCAGCCTAATAGTAGAGGCAAACTCACAGGTGGTTGACTATTATCAAATGTAGTGAGAGCTCTGGGAGAGATAAGAACAAAGTATTATAGGATCATAGAGTAAGGCAGAGCAGGGTACCACTAACTAAGCCCTGAGTTTCGGGTGAAGGCTTCCCAGAGAGAAGGCAGATGGGTCTTGAAGGGTGATTAGAAAAAATTAAAACAGTCTGTTCAGTGAAAAGTAGGCAAGTGTTTTTGTGAGGTCAGAGGTGTTATAGAAAAAAGTGTATAGAGTAGAGTGTATAGAAGCCTGGGCCCAGGGAGCTAACATGTTCAAAACCCAGCTCTGTCACACAGGAGCTTGTTAAGTGCTTTAACTTCTATCAATTTAAGTTTTTTTTTTTTTCATATGTAAAATGAAAATATCTCATAGGTATCCCAAGGATTAGGTTAAAGGAGATGATGCATATAAAGCATTAAGCACACTTCCTGGCACATTTTGATTATTATTTCTCACAATAGAAAAAAATTAGAGCCATGTTTTCATCAATGCTTGGGTAAATAGTACACATCTGAAGTACTACGTTCAATTAGGAAAGTCTTTTCTGGATTGGGAGGCAGGGGAATAGTATTTAAGCCGCATGTGAACTATTTTTGTTTTCCATAAAGAGGCCTCTGTCATAGCAACTATGTAACATTAGTTTCACTCATTATTTATTTAATTAACAAATGTATACATTTATGGAGTACAATATGATATTTTGATCTATGTATACATTGTAGAAAGACTACATCAAACTAATCAACATGTCCATCACCTCACCAACTTATCACTCATTTCTTTTGTATGTTTATGTTGTTATACAGGTGTGAGTACCCCTGAGTAGGCCTCTGGCTTCTCTTTTTACCTCAGCAACATAACAACGTTTTAACTTTTAAAAACCCTTCAGCTTTTGCTAAATGAGTGGAAGCTTTCCTGCCTCTAATTTTCCTGAGGCGAGTTACCCTTTCTCTGCCTTTAGTTTGGACTATCCCAGATGTGGATGCCACCTAAAGAAGTCGTTGTCCAACTACTTTTACAGCAGAAACCTTAACCCAAATGAAATCTCATGATGACACCGGATATGTAAAACACAAAGGGGGTTCTTGTTTTGGTTAAAGGAGGTGGAAGATGGTTCCACATCTTGCTGTCTTGGGCTCCTCAACCCTGCTGCCCTACGCATGGTCTGCCTGGAAGCAGAGCAGCGGTTCCCAAAGCGAGGTTTGTGGACCCAGCTGGATTAGCATCAGCAGCAGCTGGGGACTTGTAGGGAATGCAAAATCTCTCTACCCTAGGTCTAGTGGGGACCAGTGGCCTGTGTTTTAATAAACCTTTGGGTGATACTCAGGCACGCTAAAGTTTTGTAACCACAGCAGGAGAGCTCCTTGGGGGCTTCCTGAAGACATTGCGGAGCACAGGAAGGGCTCCGGCTCCCCATGAAAGTGCTGCTTTTCATTAATACTCTCGGAACAGGAAGTGCCATCCTTTGCCATAAAACCATAGGTCTCGAACATGCCCAATGGCTACAAAACAAGCAACTCAAACCTGCCCATGTTGAAGACTCGCGGAGCTCAACTGCGCAGGCGCAGTGTTGCACTCAGGGTGGGCTGTGGGAGGAGCCTCTCGGGCTGCGGCTTCAAAACCGAAGCGGAACTTCCTGCGTGCAGAGCGCCGCTGCCCTGGGCCTGTGGACGGCGCTGCGTCAGGATGTTCACCTCGGTGATTCCTCCGGCAGCAGAAGGTGGCGGCTGTGCTTGTACAGGGATAAATGGAAGTGCCTGTCGTGGTTGCTGTGGAATCGAATTCTTTCCCTCTTAGCCTTTCTGACTGGGTGTGAACTCTTTTTCCTCCATCAATGTGAAACACCGCTGGAGAGCTCTGACTGACACATTTTCCGAAGAGCAGAAGACGGACCCGGAAATCTCTGGATTGAAGCCCTCACAGACAGCCGGGCGGTAGCTCACACCTGTAATCCTAGCACCCTGAGAGGCTGAGGCGGGAGGATCGCTTGAGCCAGGAGTTTGAGGTTGCTGTGAGCTAGGCTGACACCGCAGCACAGGCAACAGAGTGAGACTCTGTTTCAGAAAAAACAAAAAACACCTCAAAGCCTCCTGCTAGGCTCCTCAGAAATCAGATGATAACCAGAGAGACTTTCCAGAGAATTTACCTCAGGTATCTAGAACGTATTTCCCAGGGAGGTCACGCATTGTGCAGATCAGAGCTTCTCATAAAGACCTGTAGTATGGGATGCAGGATGACACCAAGGAGGAGGAAAAACGCTGCCAAGGGCAGGAGGAAGGTAACATTTTGAGAAAGGTCCTTAGCTGGAGGGAGCAGTAATTGAGCCTAGCAGGAACCTCTTCAGAAAAAGCAGTGGCCTCAGCAAATTGTCATCAGGGGAAGCCAAAATTTAGAAAGAGCCAGCTCCCCCAAATGAGTGCCTGAAAGCTGTGAAAATGCCTTTTGCCTTGGGAGGAAAATGCAGGATAGTTCTTTGGGTGACCTTGGACCAGTTCAGTTTTCCCACCCTTTCTTGCATGCAGTTCTCAAGAATAAACATAGAATGCTCTGGGAATAGGATATCCTGAGATAGGGAGGAACTGCTGGAAACAGCCCAAGAGTTGTTCCTCTCCCTCCTAGGGGATGTATCATTTTGAATTAGGGAGGAATTACCAAGCTCAGCCCTGGCTTTGTTTCTCCTTATCCTGGAACTAAGATACCCTTCAGAGCTTTACCCAGTGAGTCCTTTTGCCCTTGAGGTATACAACTGGGGGTGGGCTGCCTTCCAAGGTCCCTCAGTTGTACTGCAAGTGGGGCATGCACTGTGGAGACTCCACCTTCCCCTAGTAGCTTTCTTGAGCCCTGGGGAACTGCTCACAATGGCTTCTAACCTGCTTTTGTTCCTTGCTGGCTATCACTGCTTCATGTAATGTGTTGAGTGTAAGTGTGTTTATCTTACTGAACTCGGCACAAGTTGGTTATCAGTACAGAGTGAACCTGCTCTGTGGAAAGGATATAGGAAGTTTGCTTGGGGCCATGATACTCAAGCCAGTATCTAAATCATTCAGTGGGGTGCCATGGTCTTGGCTTAACTCTTATTGGTATCCTGGGCACCATGTGGATTAGGGGGTCTACAAAAAATTTGAAGGAGCTACATAAAGAGCATCAAAGTTTCAAAAAAATGTGGACCCCAAAGATCTTTGAGATCACTATATCTCGGGTAGACTTCTGTGACAGCACTTTTTTTTTTTTTGAAAAAGCTAAAGTTATATTGCAGATTGGGTGATTCCTGCATTCAGAACTTCCTCCATGATTCTGTACTCTGATGTAAACATTGTCACTGGTGAGGCCTAATCAAGATGTCAGTATGGTGTCAGAAATGACGAGCATTTAGTTAGAGTTCAGAGAGCATTCTTGTTTCACTGAAGGTAAGAATTTCAGGAGGCAGTGATGGGATTGATAAAGCAGATACATTTTCTGCCTGGGAAGAATGATAGGCTAGTGCCCATCATTCATTTATACCAGCAGTGGCTTCTTTATTCCAGTGGATGTCTTCACCCTTGAAGCCAGAGCTGACACTACTGTGTGTGTCTGCAGAAGCAGTAGTTCACAAGAAAGAAAAGCAAACTTTTCTTTCTTCCAAGGAAGAAAGAAAGAAATTTAGTTGCTAAAAGACTATGTGAAGCCATAGAAGGAATAAAAAGAAGCACTTCTTTAGCAGTCTAAGCCCAGCAAGTTGACTTCATGGGGAAAGTTGTCAATGGTAAATTCAGAGACAAGACAGATCCTTCAGTGTGTTTTTTGCCTGGGACCTGGCTCTGAGTGCACACCATGGACTGACCAGTGACCACATGGAGCTAGCCAAAGCTTTTATGGAGATATGTTACCAAATGTAGCATCAGTTTAAGACTGAGCCCAGCCTAAAAATTGTGTACTTCAACATTAACCCCAAATATAGCCATAAGGGCATGAAAGTCTGGCTTGAAGACAATTTATACTATGACCAGAGTCAATGGAAAGGCTGTTCTATCTATACTCGTTCAGCGGGGAAAAGAAATACCAGGATTGAGAACAGGAGATCCTGCAGTGCTTCAACAAATTTACCTCCATTCACTCAGGTGGGTGTTCTTCCATCCATAATCTTCAGAATCTAATCCCAAGAGGCCAGATGGAAACTTTCTTTTTGGGAGAAGCTCTAAGGTATGTATATCTTCTTTTTTTCTGATGACATGGATTTATTCAACCTTGGAAAATATGTACTTAATACAGAGGATCATATCTTGCCCATCTGGACTTTAGCTTAAAAGCATTAGGAAAAAACCAATGTAAGTAGCAGTGTCACAACTCCCAATCATGAGACTTTTCTGGATTGAACATTGTGTATAATAGAATTTTCATTTTATGAAGGTCATAGATTGGCAAGCCCAATTGGTTATGGATACAATTAGTCATCCTTTGACTTTTGGCTACTGTGAGCCAGACAAGTTCTAAATCTGGGCTGAAAATGGCAATCCAGTGGGAAAGCTGGGGTCCAGGACACCTTGGAAGGCCACATGTCTATAGCCTTTTCAGGGCAGGTGCTGGTTGGCTTTGAATCCAACCTCATACATTTCTTTAGGTGGTAATTCAGGCTGGCTTTGGGGATTGTTTCTGTGTCTGTGCTTCCTAAATTAGGATCACTGTGAGGAGGAAAAAATAATAAAGTCAGCAAATTTTTGATTCATGGGGGAAAAAAACCAAATTAAAAAAATCTACCAACAGCACAAAATCCTGCCAAACAGCCTGATTTGTGTTTTCAATTAGCTCCTTTGGGCGGAAGCTTCACTGCTGTTGGAAGAAGAGAGAGGCTTACAGCTGGTTACAGAGTTGTGGGACCCTGGCAGTGGAAGCTAATGGGGAAGACAGAGACAGACTAAATAAGCCCTGTGGAAGGACATGGCTCCTGTTGAGCTTGGTCAGCTTGTGATTTGAAAAGATATTAAGGAAAAAATAATTGGTTGCAATTTTGGTGACACTTGCCAGTGTCATTGTCACTATTAATTGAGTTACCATACCGTGCCCAATAAAGTTTTAACAGAGCGAAGCATGGCAAATTTGTAGAACCCAGCAGGTTGCTTATTGGGGCTGGACACCCTGGCCTTTGAGATGAGCATGAAATGATGGTCTATCAACTTTACATTTTACAACTTTACATCAACTTTACCCTCCAGCTGGGCTCTCTCAGCTGTTTGGAAGAGCTAAGCCAGGTGACTATAGACAATAAGTAAAGGGAACAACCTAAAATCCCATGCAGATTAATAGTGAAAAAGAAATTTAATCATCATTTTTTGGTTCGAGAGATACTGTCCTAGAATAGTAGAGAGGCACTGTGGGAAAATAAATAAGAGCTCAGATTCTGAAGTTGGTAAGACTTGGTGTGATAATTTGAATTATTGTTCCACAAATGTTCTTCCCTCATTCCATTGTAGAGTGGTAAACTTCCTTTCCATGCAAATGTTGGGCTTAGCCATGAGATCTATTTTGGGATGTTAGCAGATGTGATTGGAACAGAGGTTTGAAATATGCTTGCTTGGGTGGTTGGGCCTGCCCCTGTGTTCATTGGTTATCCACCACAGGAAGGACATGCCCCTGGTAACCTGAGGCCCCGAGTAAGATATATAAAGTAATACATAGCCTGACACAGAGCCACCCAGCTGAGAATAGCGTAGATCAGCTGAATCACAATTGACCTGCACATTCCTGGGCATGAAAATAAATGCTGTTGTAAGTCACTGAGTATGGCTGGTGTAGATACTTGGGTGCAAATACTCCCTTTGCTGCCTTCTAGTTATATAATTCTGGCAATGTACCACTCTATTAATATTTAGGCCTTAACTGCTTTATCTGAAAACTGGACATTATAATAACTATGACACGGATGAACATTAAATGAACTAATACAGGTGTGTTTTGTTTATCTTGTACTCAATAAACACTAGCTATAGTTTAGGGCTTGCTATGGTTTGAATGTTTGTATCCCCTTCAAAATTTGTGTAGAAACTTAACCATCAATGTGATAATATTAAGTAAGATGTGAGGGCCTTTAGGAGATGATTAAGTCATGATGTCCAAGCCCTTGTGAATGGAATTCATGGCCTTATAAAGGAGGTGTGAGAGAGCTGTTCATCCCTTTTGCCCCTTCTACTATGTGAGGGCATACTACAATTAATGTCAGTATAATGTGCTGTGATCAATGAAATACTTTCACATTATTGCATATAATCCTTTCAATAACAAAGGTGGACATGCAGTAATGTGCTCCACAGGAGATTATATTTTCTTTTCTCTGGGTGCTAGGAAAATCACTTTGGAATCACAGAAGGCAGATCCCCTTCATTCAGAGGGATAAATGTGGTCATCTTAACATTACTTAGGGAGCATCCCCTTAGAAGAGTAAATGTGTTTAGAACCACTGAGGCTAGCTTTTCTTAAGAATGGTAGAATTTGTCCTTCTCAAGTCCCTGGGTGGTGACTCTTAGAAGAGTAGACAAAAGCCCCCATATTCTGAAGGCAAAGGCTATATAATCAGACCTTTTTAGTTTTGAAGGCATCAGTGGAAAAGTGGCCTGTGTATCTAGTCTGGAAAGGAAGTGGGTGGGTAGTAGTTCAGGATCTGAGAAGGAGAGGATGTAGAACCAAGAGTGATCCAGTACTCCTGGGGCTGGATGGTGCCTGGAAAATGGCTGGCTGTAGGAACTACAGTGTCAGTCATTAGATCTGTAACTGGCAAAAGTCCATCTTTGGGTCATTGTTGGCTGAGCGTAGCCCTAGCTGTAAAGGGACTGGGACTCATCTCTCTCAAAGAATCACTGCAGCTGTGCTGGGATCTGTAGTAGTGAAATATCACAGACGTGGATCTGCAGCAACTTTGGTAAAGAACCAGACCCAACAGAGAAACTATAGCAGGCCTTTGACTGATCAGATTCAATTTTCCATACCCAAGGTAAGAAACACCCCTTTTATGGATCTCTAAATCCTTTGAATTTCTTGGGTAACTCATAGGAATGAGGAGCTTTAAGAACTTGGATAATTTTTCTTGCTAATGAAAGTGATAGGACTATATTTGCATCTCTAGTGTGTGTAGCTGTTTGTACTTGTTATGTATAGTTGCAGAAACCAAAGCTTGGAGACATGCCAGGGATTTGTAGTTAAGAAGTGATGGCTGTAGAACTGAGATTCTGGCTTTTTATTGTGTTTCCTATAGCAACTGCCTGATTCCCTCAATCTTCCCAGGTGGAATAGTCCAGTACATGGAGTTGCCACCTTGAATGTGATAGGAACACTGGTGAAAGCAGAAGCATATGAATCATTAGTGACATGTAGATTTTCTAGACTACCTTTTAGCTCTCACCCATTAATTGCCATCATGGTGATTGGGAGTTGATAAGGCTGCATGGCGATAGAAGAAAGAGCAATTATGAGATAGGCCAGAAAGTTATGCCTCCTTGAGAGTTAGGGAGAGGATTCTGGATGGATTTCAGTTCTGTCCTACCGAGGTAATAGGGGAATTAAATCTTTTAACTGTTGTCATGCTATTAATCTGTACTGTGTAACAATATTAAGAAAGATAATAGATGAGGATACTCTCTCCCTTGACGTTACTTATATTGCAGTGGGGCTTAGCACATTGAGCTAAAGAGATTGGCGAAAGTAAAACTTTAGGGTGTTGGGAGTATCTGCTTCATCTATGCTGAAGAAGACTGTGTTTACCAGTACCCTAACTGGTACATGTTTTGAGTCTGGGAAATAATTTAATTGAAGCATCTTAAAAAGGCATAAGATTTGATCATATGTAGTTATGCATTTAATAAATAACTTTTACTTAACAGAATAAATTACATGAAATCAAAAGTGTTCCACAAATCTGGGTTACATTGTCTTCTGCTGTTTTCTGACTAATTTATTTATATTTTTTTCTCATATGCTCTATACACTAATCCTAAATGCTGAATATATTCTGGTTGAGAAATTTCAAAATCATTCATTAATTCAGCATGTATTTATTGCATATCCACTGTGCTCCAGGCACAGTTCCAGATGTAGGAAATTCAGCAATGAAATATTTGGCTTGAGCCAGGCAATTGTCATTAAAACATTGAGATGAACACGATTAGTTGCTTAGCCAGCTCAGTTTTCCCCACTTCTTTTCTTCCATCCTTACAGAAACTATCCTTTCCCTGTATAGCCACATGCCTCACAGAAAGCTGACACTACCTGCAAGGGTAGGCTAACTAACTGAGAATGATATCCCTTCCTTTGCCAGTGGATGGTTCAAAATGGTCATGTGTCTAATTCTATCCAATGAGACAGGAGAGAGTTTGCAAAGGACTTCTGACAAGAGTTCTTCTTTTTCTAAGAGAACCACAGGTAGAGAAGGTTTCTTTTCTTTCTCTGGACAATAATGTGTTTGAATGCTATTTGTATCTTGCGTTCACTCTGAAATTGAACTGTATACTAAGGCTGGGGATGATAAAGCAGAGAGATGAAAGAAATCCTAGATTTATAATATTGTTGAATATTGCTGAATCCTGAAGCCCATCCTACATTTAGCAGAGATAACATTTTCATATTATTATTATTTTTTTTAGAACAGCATGAGTCAGTTATTTGCATTAAAAATAATCTTAACCTATTCTGACATGAGATCCTTTTTTTGGAGGGACAGATTGAGTATAGAGGTATGCATATTAACAGTAAAATTCACCCTAGAACTTTCACAGTGCTATGGATTTTACATGTCCCCAAACCCCTTTATTCCTGATATTTTTTTCTTTCTTTCCCTTCTTCTTTTTGAAAAAGTGTCTTTCCTTCTGGAAAACTTACATGTTGGGTAGTTGTGTGTGTGTGTGTGTGTGTGTGTGTCCATTTCTACCCACTTCTTTTGTGGAGCTGTTTTGCCCCCACTTAGTCAAGAGATTGTGCTGAGGCTGCAGTCACAGTATCCCATCTTCTTGCCAGGAGGATGACCACTTGACACAGGCCCAGTTATAATATCCCGGTTTCCTTGCCATGGTGATTGGTGATTGGGTTAAGAGTGGGCATGTTGTCAAATCCTCTTCTGAGGGTTATTGATTTGAAGCTGTAGAAAATGGTGAATTGCCATTAGAGTCAAAAAGCCTGAAGTATATGAAGCTGGACTTGCTTTTGACAATGTTAAACACTGAAGGAAGACCTTCAGTAGCTGGAGAGGATAAGTCAGTACACATAGGACAAGATTCTCTCAATTAAGCTAATTTTAGTTAGGCTATGACTTGCAACTGAAGTAATCTTGGCTAATCACAAGTATTTTGAGAGTTTAGAGATTGGGCTCTGTTAAGAGCATTGTGTCTAGATAACTAATTGCCTATCAGAAGGAAAATAATATAAAGCAGAACATTTTTAGATATCAGGATCGAGTGGGGGTAAAATAAGGTGTTTACATGCTTTCTCATTCATTTGTGTGTATGTGTGTGTTCATATTTCTTCCTCTTCCTTTTTAACTTGTACCTTGTATTAATTTTGGTTCTCTAGAGAAACAAATAGGATAGATTGATTCATCTATCTATGTATCTATTGAGATTTTAAGAAATTGGCTCACGTGATTGTGGGGGCTGGCAAGTTTGAAATTTGTAGCATAGGCAGACAGTTTGGAAATTCAGTCAAGAGTTGATATTGCAATCTTGAATCTGAAATCTTTAGGGTAGGCCAGTAGGTGGGAAACTCAGGAAGGGTTTCTTTGTTGCAGTCTTGAGGTAGAATTGTTTCTTCTTCAGGAAACCTTATCATTTGCTCATAAATCCTTTACCTGATTGGACGAGGCTCACCCATATTATGGAGGGTAATCTGTTTCACTCAAGTCTACTAATTGCAAATATGAATCCCATCTGAAAAAGTCTTCACAGCAACATCTGGATTGGCATTGATTAAACAATTGGACACCATAGCTTAGTCAAATTGATATGTAAAACTAACCATCAGATACTCTAATGATCTGAAACTATCCTTGGATGTGTGTTTGTGCTAGAGAAAAGAGAAAGATAAGCGTTCTGTTCTGTGCAGGTGATACAGTATTATTTTCAGCAAAGAGGAATGAGCTTAACTAATGACTGGCTAGCTGTTTAAATACTCCCCCCAAAAGGATTAAAATAAATTATTCTAAAACTCAAGTCATGACTTTTGAGAATGATCCCTGAACATATAATTGGATAAGAATCCTGTATAATTAAGAACTTCATTCAGTTAGGTGTGTTTTGCAACTTGAAGGAATGGGGTCCAGGTGAGTGGTTGAAGTTGAAGGAGACGGAGAGGAAGAGCTGATGAAAAGCTACATTACTCAAAGTTAAATATTTATGGCTATGTTATTGAAAAAAAGATGATAGCCTACGTGGCTTTCTGGTTATTTTACTTAAAAAATTCCAGATTATTCCCTATAATCCATGGTTCCCAAATTTATCAAACTTTAAGATCCCCCCTTTGAACACAAAAAATCCATTTACCCTTATAAGATAATGTACTTTTAGCTTTTATTGATGGACATAACACATGATGACAAAAATTTGCCATAAATTATGGAATATTATTTAAAGCAGTAATATTTTATTAGTCACAACTAAATCTATGTATAGCCCAACTGTTAGATGAGGGCATTCTTCCCCTTGAGATCTAGGTAAAATGAGTTCAAATGTAAATCCCTGGGCAAGTCCAAAGTTTCTCAGGATATATTTGAATATTAGAGAACTGGATATGAAGGGGTGCTTATATTTTCATGACCATATCTGGTTTTGAACTTAGTTTAGATTATTAGTTTAAATTATTTTTTTACCACTCCTGTTGCTTCTTTTCTACCCTGTATTGAACCAGACAGGACTGTCAGCCACTTTATATTCCACATAAAACTACTCACATAAAGCAATGTGTAAGTTTAACAGACTATGTGCATTGATACAACATGGGAGGTTAACAAAACTTCAAAAAGAATATTGGATACTCTGTTTATAATAGGTTTTACTTTCCCACTTATAGGTTTTTTTCCCCCCACTGACCTCTTTACCTCACTTGGTCCTCATATTTTCTGTCACTCTTTGACCTCTTTCTTTCTGTCAAGAATAGAAACCAAATACCTCTTATTATCTCATGGTTTTCTTCTTTGTTCCCTTGGCTCTTGCTTATATCCATGTTCCCAAGATTTCACCTTCACTTTGAAAGGCTTAACTAGGTATTTTGCCAACAGAGTTAGTTCTCTTCCTAAGACAAGTTAAATTCTGTTACTAGCTTTTAAGACAATTTATTCATATATCAAATGATACATGTATTTTCCTTATTGAGAAACTACCATGTGCCAGGGACTTTTATAGGTGCTCGGTATATAACAGTGAATGAAACAGGGTTTATGCTTTAGTGGAGAGAAATAAACAAAAGTATCTTGGTATATAAGATCGTGAAATTATCACAAAGGAAAAAAATGAAACACAGTAAAGGAATAAGAAGTCTTGAGTGGGAGTAGTTATTTCATAGAGGGTGTTATATGTAAAATGAGATGTCACAAGGAAGAGAGGAAGTGAGAAAAATTGATAATTTAGGGAAGAATGTTCCAGTAAGAGGAAACATCAAGTGCAAAGGCCCTGAGATAGAAGTATGCTTAGCTGTTTCAAGGAAGCACAGAGGCCAATGTGGCTGTGGCTAAGTGAATGAATAGGAGTGGGGAGGGCTGTGACTATGTGTGGTTCATGTCCAGAAGAGACTTACAGGTCACTAGAAGGAATTGTGGTCTTATTCTAGTGAAATAGGAAGCCATTGGATGGTTTGGAACAGAGGGTGAGCTGATCTGCCTCATGTTTCTAAAGGATCTCCTCATTGCTGTCTGGAGAATAGATGCTAAAGGGCCAAGGGTAGAACCATCATCTTCCCCCAAATTGTCTGAGGCTCACAATTGGTCTTTTTAGCATAAGACATTAGGTTGTTTGTTGCATCTTTGTGCTCTAGAATGCACCTTAAACTACTGGAGGAGAATCATGTCCTGAATGTGTGTGTGTCCTTGTGACTCTCTTCTGTGAACATGGGGTGATCTGTTCAGGCAGAACCCTGTGCATAAAGAACATACCTAGAACAAATTATATTGCCACTTTGGGCAAATGCTGAAGCAAATCTCTCAAACCATAAGTAGAGAGGAGTTTTTTTGAGGGGGTGGAGGGGGCAGATAGAGCTATATTGCTGAGAGCCCTGCAGCTGTCCCAAGAAAGGGCAAATAGACAAAAGATCATATTACCTCCTGACTCTTCAAGAAATGGCTTTCATTCTGCCAATCCAGCAGGAGAGGCAGCGATTTTGAATACTTCTCCAGTGCCTTTGCATCAGGAATGCACAGCTGTCCATTCTGATTGCTTGCTTTCTTCTGATTAATATCTTCTTGGTGTTGAAATTCATCTGGGTTCTAGTTGCATCATCTTATGGATTTCAATTTAGAAGCAAAAGGAAAATACAATAGGATTCTTATTATATAGAGTTTTTTTTTTTGACATTTTTTTTTATTTTGGCATATTATGGGGGTACAGATTTTAAGGTTTCAATAAATGCCCATTTCCCCCCCTATATAGAGTTTTAAATATCACTAAGTAACCTCCCTCCTACTCTCTGCTTGGCCCTGCTCTGAATCTCTTTGGAAGGCAAAACTTTTGTTTCTCTTTGGGTGTTGCAAACTCATGGGAACCAAGGCCAGGAAGCTCTCACGTTCTGTCCATGGTGAATCAGTAGAGGGGAGTCCTTCACTTTTCTCACCCCACATTTCTAATCCCTCTTATAGAAGAGGGAACATATGCTGGTATGTCCACTCTCTTGGAAGGACTGGAGAGGAATCTTTTTTCATTTTCTTTACTTCCTTACTTAACCCTCTCCTTGAGAGGACAGATGGTGAATATGATTGTTCCAATTACCAATGGGGCCTCCAAGAATTTTCCAGAACCAGACTCTGTCCTATTGCTCTTTCTTGGGGATTTTGCCCTCAAGAGATTGAGCTAGTCTTCTCTCTGTGGTCTACATGTGGTAAGTTGACCAGAGAGAGTCTGCTTCTAGTTAGGTCTCTACTTTCTCTGTTCTAGGCTGGCTGTGTGTAATGGGTGGATCAGTTCAGAGCACAGGTGGAAGTGGGAAGCCCTGCCATAATTTCTAGCTTAGGTATACCACTAATAAAGGAGACACTAATTTGATGCTGATTTTTCTCATTGTACTGGCCTCAGTTGGTTATTACTTGGAGAGGGGAGAGATTTGGTTTTCTGGAATTTCAAATTCTGGGCAATAAGCCACAGGGCTTCTACCTACCCCTCAGCCATAGGGGATTCAGCTAGGAGTGGGAAACTCTTGGGTTGGGGGGATCTATGACATAGCCAATGACTTATGATATGTATAGAATGACTTTTAAAATGAAGGGCTGCAATGGAGTTCCCTTTCTGGAAATTTGAAGTGAGACTGGGAGAGACTTACTAGTAATATTTGTACTTAATCCTTTGCACTCGCTTGCTTTTTTCTCGATTCCTTTATTCTACTTGGGATTTAATTTTTTAAATACCCCAGATTTTACAAAGCGCAGCAGTAGAATAAAAAACTGGAGTTTCTTTTCATACAAACTTATTTATTTGGATTTTTTAATATTTCAAATTATTGATACATTCAAAGAGTAATTTTAATCTCTATAATTTTTCATGGTGTGATATTTTTTGAAACATTCACCCACATGAAGACCTGGTTTATATTCATTCACATGTTTCACAAATATAAATCATCTCTCTTCTTCCTCCTTTGATTTTTCTGTTAGAACAAACAACACAATCTTTGTGTTTTTTGTTAGGGTGAGATGTGATTATATGGAGCTTTCCATCTAAACGCTGCTCTAAGTTAGTGGATAATAATCTACCCCTGGAAGTTAGTGTACCATCTCTGCATTTATGTTACTTGTCCTTTCATGCTAATGAAAACAAGAAAAGATACTGGAAAAATAGACAAAAATCCCCCTTCTTCCCGCAGTGAAACTATGTGTCGAGTGAGGCTCGACATACGAGCTGCTACCGATGCCAACCGTATCAAGTCACACTTGACATCCGAGTGCAAAGGGTTAAAGCTCATATAATATTTGGGTTGGGATATTTATTATGGGGACAGATGCATACCAGACATTGAGAGAATGGTACTCAGGGAAATATAGTTGAGAAAGAAATGAAAAATGAGAAGATTGCAAGAGAGAAATAGGAAAACCAGAACCTAGGGGAATGATGGAGACAGAAAATAGCTGCCCCAAGAGCTGCTTCTGTTTTTGCTATTGCTAAGGTGTGTTTGCTCAACTTTTCCTGGTTACCCATGAGATATTGTAGAATATTTATCTTCAACTACTTTTTACTAGAGTGAGTTCAAGAGGGTTTTTTTTTTTTTTTTTTTTTCTATGCAACTTGAAGGTTTTGTTGAAGAACCCTTACCAGTAAAATGGACTTGAGGCTGTAGCATAGGCAGGACAATCAGATCCTCCCACCCCTGCCAGCAGACACAGCAGGATGGAGCCATCTAAGCTTTGTAAAAGCGAAATCATTAGTCCTCTTGTATCTTCACTGGGACTACTGGTTGCACACAAAGATAGATGAAGTATTTTCTTGGTGCCAACTTTGCTCACTCAGCATTTCCTTTCATTGCTTTCTCCATGCAGGTAAGAACTCCATGAATGTTTAACCAATAATAAGTTGAATTTCGATTATCAGTTGTTAGCTATGAGTCTTACAGAATGCTATTACCTGGAAAGAACCATTCTGCCCTGTCAACTCTTGAGGAGTCGTGTATCAGACAGTGTGTATGCACCATTTCAGGTCTTGCTGGCCTCGGTGCTACAGCACCAGCTATGTGGCCCTTGACTGATTTTATGCAGATATAACTGGAAGAACCTTACCTGATGCCCATATCACACACCTCTTTATCGCTAGAAGTGTGATTTACTCTCACTTCTTTGGGTGACTTTAACCAGCATCAAGATTATAAAAAAGCTGTCCACACTGGAAGTCATAGCATTGTAGCACAAATCTGGAAAGAGTGGTGGAAAAAGTAGGGAGATGTAATGTGTAATTGGTGTTGAAGGCTGATTAGTTGCTCACAAAACCAGTTTCCTTTTCCTCTGGAGCTTGGTTAGATTACATTCCCAGCCTTCCTTGTAGTTAGGTGAGGCCCTTTGATTGAGTTCTGGTCAATGGATTATGGACAGAAAAGATATTAAATGGTACAATTCTAGCTGTGGACCACCTTGCATGAGTGATTCACTATTCTTTGTCCTCAATTCAGAGCTGAAATGAGAAGATTCCAAGAACTCAGAGGATTGTGGAGCTCCCAGATGGAAGGAGTTTGAGTCCCTGAATGACTCATGCCCCATGGCTAACTCATATTGGACTGTATATGAGAAATTTCCTATTATTGTGTTAATCTACTGACATTTTGGAGTTGTTTGTTATAGCATTTAATTTGCCCTGAATGATATTTAAGTGTTACAGAGCTGATTATCATAAGTAAAGTATTTCCCTACTGACTGGCCTTCATAATAAACACACATGGGAATATCATCTGGGCAAAATAGGTGCTGGCAGACAAGATTATATTTAATGGTCCTTTTTATTCTACAACAAACCCCTTCCATCTTTTATGGGAAAGGTTGCTGAAAGCAGTTTCCTTAAACACAAGAGAATATCTTATGATTATAGCAAAGGGCAAATGGGTAACTGTGTGTGTGTGTGTGTGTGTGTGTGTGTGTGTGTGTGGTGTGTATGTGGTAAGCACTGAAACAAGCCTCTTCAACCATTATAAAAACTCAAACTCACCCTCCTTCTCTTTCTTCTGCCTTTCCCTTCTTATCTCCCTCCATTTACTGGTGCTTAATCTATGCTGGACAATAGAATCTATAAGCTTAGATTCTAGGTGCTTTAGGCACCAGGAACTCTTCTGATTCTTACCAGTAATTATAATCCACTGGGGTCATGGGATAAATAAGAAACTTTCGGCAGATAAAATCTTAGGAGATCGTATTGGTATCATTTCCTAATGCAAGCTTGACTCAGAGAACAAGGCTTTCACAAGATTATATAAGCTTTAAAATTACAATAACTTCTCACTCTCTCATTACAACACCATACCCATCCATGTCCATATGTCAAGATGTGGGTGGAAGGAACATTATTTCTATCTTGTGAGAACAACATCATCTCTGTTTTTAATATCTAAATAGGCTAAGACTCCCACAGCTTTTATACTCCCTCTATCCCACTAAATCCTAGTGAGTATTAATCATCTATATTTTGGAGAGATAAATTAATTTTTATAAGGGACACTGAGTACTATATCTGCATACATTGTATAGATAGTTAAAAGGAAAGATTTGGAGTAGGGGAGTGACATGGCATGATGCCTTCATTGTACAAATAAGGAAGGGAGTCTTGGGTAAGACAAAGAGAGGTATCCTAGGTTTTATAGTGAGCAAGTTGCTATCTGGGTCTAGAACTCTGATTGTTTGAACAAGATAGTGTTGGACTTACATTGTCACTTTCTGTTTCTTTCTTCATTTATAAAACATAGATATCAGACCATGTCATTTCATTTCCCTGCTCAAAAATTTTACTTTTACAATATGTATAAAGTACATGCACAGACCCTGAATGACTTCATGGAGCAGAGCTCTCCTCTGCCAATTAGGAACACTCATTTTGAACTCATGCTTGATCAAGAAATAAACTTCTTTTATGTTAAATATCTCAGATTTCAGAGTTGGTATGATAGAGCAGCTGGTGTTACCTTTAATAAAAAGATGGACAGGCGGACTCTTTCTGACTGACCATAGTGATTAATCCAAGGGTGATCACTTATTTTTTTTTTATTTTTTATTTTTATTTTTTCCTTTTATTTCATCATATTATGGAGGTACAAATATTGTTAGGGTTACAAATATTGCCCCTGCCCCCCCTCCCCCCATGTGTCCAATCCCTTGGTGGTGTGCACCACACACGTTATGAAAGCATACACCCCTTTCCTTCTCCCCCCTCCCACCTGCCCACCACCCGATAAAAAGTTTTTTGTTTTTTTTGACATTTTGGTTACATTGTATATCTTTGGCTCTTCATAAGAAGGGTTAGAGTTAAGCCCTTCCCCTC
The DNA here is from genome assembly GCF_040939455.1 of Microcebus murinus. NCBI lineage: Eukaryota > Metazoa > Chordata > Mammalia > Primates > Cheirogaleidae > Microcebus > Microcebus murinus. The sequence goes on from NC_134107.1 coordinate 24,620,376, forward strand.
CAAAGTGCTTGCCACATCCCTAAGATTGGGTCCCCCCCTCCCCTGAATCCCTGATGAGCATTGCCACCATTTGAAAACCATAGTTTTAATCAATCAGTACCAATTTGATGTTGAGTAGATGTGGGCCCCATTTTCCATGTCTTGTGTCTCCTCGGTTTGGATAACAGGTTTAAGCTTAATCCAGGATGGCATAAATGGTGCTAGCTCACAGTCATTTCTTAAGATTGAGTAATATTCTATTGTGAGCAAATAGGTGGTCACTTATTTTAAGAACTTCCATGAAACTGAATATGTGACACTAAAAGAGACATGATATTTTTATTTTGGGGGATCGTAAGTTACAAAGGTCATATAAACTGGAATTGTTGTGGCTGCTCTTATCTCCTTATGAAGAGATTCTACCTGAGAATGAAGCCAACTCAGAGGAAAGCAGAGAAGAGTGATGGCAAAAGTGGATCATGAGGACATTATTTGAGCACTTAAATTTGTCTATATCTGAATTTTTAGGAATTACAGTTATATGAGGTTTTCGGGTTTTTTTTTTTTTTTTTTTTTTGCTTTCTGTTTAAGCTAGTTGGAGTTGGAACTGAAAGAGCTCTGGCTAGTCTAACCAGAAGCTAAAGCAAGAGTCAAATATAACTGAAATGCTTTATGAAATCTTAGAATTCTTTGATTTTTACCCTATAAACATTTGTGTTTAATCAGCTGCAACGTGAATAGATAGGTAACTGCTCAGGGGAAACCCTGATTTGGTGACCTCTGGGTTGATTTCATGAATCCCTTTCAATTTCTATATCCTTGAAGGGCCTGATTCAATAGTAATTCAATATTGTGACTTGATCATTTGAGGAGAACAACACATTTCTATACTTTTGTAAAATGATCTGATCCATGTTCTACCTTTGCCATTTTCTTCTAAGCTTGCCTTCTGTTTTAGTCAAGCCCTTGAAGCAGCAATAAATTAAACTAAGCATCAATAAACACATATTCCCTCAACTTATGTTTCTAGTTGCCAGAACCCATTTCTCTATGGTCTGTTGACAGGCAGCAGGCATGATTCCAGCATGGAATATATTGTAGAGTTATTGATTTTTCTGTGATAATAGAGTAGAAATTTATCAAACTATCACCGTGTACTAGAACCTATACCTTACTTGCAAAGATTACCTTACTTAAGGGGCACTTCTAGGTTTCTTGTGACTGTCCATGCTAATTAAAGTCTAACTCCTTTAGCTTATTTGAAGTTTAAAATTCTCTGCAATCTGACCTGTGCCTTTCTTTCCCTATTTATTTCTGTCACTATCTTTTAGTCAGATTGAATTGCTTGTGTTTCCAGAACATATGCCTTGCTTTTGTATGTCTTTGATTTTCAGTGTTTCTTTTGCCTGCAATGCCCTTTCTCTGGTCTTCCTCCATATGTCCATAATTACATCCTTCTAGGCCAAGTTGGAATGCCACCTGCTCCACAAGGTCTTTCTTAATAATCTTAGTTGGAATGAATCCTTCCATGATTGGAATTTGGCAGCACTTTGTATATGCTCTTTTATCAACTACCACACTCACCACAGAACTAACACAACCCTACAACCAACCGTCCCAATCCAGTATTCTCAAGTAATGATGACTGTCACCACCCTCCTCTTCCCCTGCCCCCAGTAACAAAGCTGTCAATTGCTAGAGCCAGAATTTAACTCCAAATTGTCTGACTTAAAATCTGTAGTTTTAACTATTGTGCTTTATTACTTTTCCTATAGTACATAATTTGGTAATGATGATTGTTATCCTACTAACTCTGTATATAGTTAGGTTCATTTGTTTCATTTAATTTAAAATTTTAAAAATTGCTTTTAATTTAATTTTGTTTCATAATTGTATAAAGTTTTTATACTGTTTCAAAGTCTAATATACAATATAATGCATATTTTAAGAATTCCAGCTTCAAATCCTGTCTCTTCTGACCTATTCCGTCTCTCCTCTGTAGGTAATCATTTAAAAATTATGTTTCTTTTTCATTTTTAATATAGACATATATAGAAGTACACACACATATAAAGTGTTTCATTATATAATTTATTTGATTTACTCTATCTCTCTTCTGGTATTTTTTTCTCCTTTATTTTGGGAGGTTTGTATTTTTGTTCTAGTGGTAACCTTTATACTAATACTTTTCTATGGTATTCTTAGTCTCCTTTTTTCTTTTTTTTTTTTTTTATTGGTCCCTAACTAGGAGCAATATTGAAATTAGCTAGTAACATTTTCTTCCCATTCTCCCTTTGTATCAAGCATTGATTTGAAGTAGTGTTCTTTTATTCCCAATTAATATCTATCAGACAATCAGTGAGCTTAATCTACTTTTTAAATACTCTCTCATTTCTATGCCAGATATTTACTTTTCCTACATTGTAAGAGCATACACTCATTATACTATCTTCCTTATAATCATCATTTAATCTTAGTTTTACCAGTAAATATATATTTATTCTTATTTTTAGGCCTTATGTCCATTTCTTTCTAATCATTTTGATGTCTGAATCTAGGCCCATAAAAAGTTTCTCAGGAAAGGCTCATAGGAACAGTATTATTATTATTATTATTATTTTGAAACAGAGTCTCACTCTGTTGCCCGGGCTAGAGTGCTGTGGCATTACCCTAGCTCACAGCAACCTTAAACTCCTGGGCTCTAGCAATCCTTCTGCCCCAGCCTCCTGAGTAGCTGGGACTACAGGCATGCGTCACCATGCCCAGCTAATTTTTTTCTATTTTAGTTGGCCCATTAATTTATATTTTTAGTAGAGATGGGGTCTCTCGCTTGCTCAGGCTGGTTTTGAACTCCTGACCTTGAGTGATCCTCCTGCCTCAGCCTCCCAGAGTGCTAGGATTACAGGTGTCAGCCACCATGCCCAGCCTTTCCTTAATTATTGCATATTCATGTAATCGTCTATACTTTTATGCTTAACTTGTTTTACTGCACCCCAAAATCAACTTTTGTTACAATATTTTACCTCAAGAGTCTTCAGTATGCCTTGTCATGTAGCAAGTTGTTGTATTGGGAAGTTTAATGCCTTGCTGATTCTCATTCTTCTGTAGGTGGTATATTTCTCTCTGGACACTTGTAAGGCCATTTCTTTATACCAGTGTTCTGAAATTTCAGAACATTGATGTGCTATGATGTATGTAGGTCTTTTGTTACTTACTGTGCTCGGCACTCAATGTGGCCTTTCAGTATGGAAACTTGTCTTTTTTTTTTGTAAAGGGGTGTTTGTGTGTGTATGTATGTGTGTGTGTACATCTGTGTATAGTGGGGAGATTCACTTTTCTAAATGTTGACATTTAGCCAGTTTTCCTGCTTTTATACCTGTGACTCTGTTAACGTCAGTTAGAGTCTGGTGACTCTAAACCTTGAGCCTCTATGGGGTTCAGTGAAAAATCAGCTCTTTTAATAACCACTTTCCTTCTACATGCTGTGATTTCTTCCTCTCTTTTTCCTCCCCTGCCTCCTATTCTTTCTGCTTCTAGAAATTTATTGCAATATTACATTCATTTCCATTCCTTTCTTATTCTCTTTATCATTATGATTTTTTTTGTGACTTTACTACCATTTTGAGAATCATGGGAGAGAGAGTAGTTAAGTGTATGTGATCTATGTGGTCAATCCCCCATCTTCAGTTGTAAGTCCTCGAGGTTCTTTGGATTTATTTTGAAAGCTACAAAGAAGATAAACTTTTGATTCATGTTGCTAGGTACAAAGCATTTTAACTTATATTAGCTATAATCTGGAAGAAAAAGAAAACAATACAACTTTTTGTCAATTGTTTAAAGAGAGAAAAAAAGGACACATAAGTTGGATTTTAGGAAGAGGGTGAGTGAGGGGCAGAAGGGATGATAAATATAACAGTGTGAAATGATACTCATAATACTCTTTGGTGCTTACCTCCTAGGTGAATTTAACTCTCCATCATACTGTCTGGCAGGAGTTTCAAGCTAGTGTCTGAAAACCGAGCCTGTTTCTTAATTTGGACTTAGTGTGTTGGTTGTTTGTATCAGGCATACAGCAATTGATGGTTCCTTTGTAGAATATTGATTACATTTAATGAGTATGAATGAATAGACTCTGGCTCCATGAGACAATGAATAAAATGTAATTCAATTCAGTCTTGTTCTATTGTGTCCCTGCTAATTTTCTACTCTCACAGCTTGCTGAGATATTTTGAGAAGTAGATTTCCTAAAATTCAGTGTAATAGACTCTTTTTTCTCCTGGCTTTCTTCCTTGCCTCTCCCCAACTCCATAAACCTGTGTTATGGTTTGGGTTGGGGGAAAAGTAGGTTTAAAATAAGTTTAAAAGTAGGCTAAAATAAGTTTAAAATCCACTAAACTCCTAATTTATATGTTTGCTTATGTTCTAAAATGTTACAGATTTATGTTATCCATGCTATGGTCCACAAAACTCACATTGGCCCCTAGTTGCCCTTTCTGCCACAAATATACTTGTAGCATGACTTTCCTTTATCTATTGGGCATGGTTGATTTTTACCATTGCTCAAAATGGTAAAGTCAACATAATTACTAAAGAATTATTATCCCTTTGATCTATCAGTTTGCTTAATACTTTTACTTCATAATTCCATTTGTACATCCCTATACATTGATAAAGAAGAGAAGAGAAATGAAGTAGTAATAGAAGCCTGTTTTCCTGGAATGAGAATTTTGATGTTTGAGCTTTTATTAGGTCTTAGGAACTCCACATTGGAGAGCATAGACTTTCTAGTAAGTACAACTAGGAATTCTTATAGCATGAGAGTACATATATTTTGGAGGTAGATAATTTTTGGGTGCATGGTGATATGTAAGAGTGGTTTGAAGTTGGTAAGACATTTAATAAGGGTTTACTTTGTCTCCAAACAATGGAGATCAGCCTGAGGATTTTTGCTTATTGTTTTCAAATTGTTATTGATTAAGGCTAATGGTGAGATGTGCTTGACAGAGAGAATCAGGGTTTTAGATGGAGGATAATTCTTCAATGGGTTAGCTTTTGATGAAGATTTTAAATGTACCAATAAATAATAGTTTTAAAGGACTTACACATGCCAAGAAGTGTTCTAAACTTAAATGCATTAACTAATTTAATCCCTATGAGGGAATTGCCATCATTATCAGTTCAATTTTACACATGACGAGTCTGAGACACTGAAAGTTTAAATTTGTCCAACAACTTATGGAGCTGGATTTAGAAACAAGAAGGCCTGCCTCAGAGCCTGTGCTTCTAAGCATTATGTTATACCATCTCACAAACATCTAGAGATGGTAATTGCCTTAATAAAATGTTAGATAAAGATCCAGGTCTTCCATCCTGTGATGTTTCTGTTTGGCTCTGATGATGTTTTGTTGTATTACCCAAGCAGAGGTTCTGATTTGAAAAACTTTCCTTTCTTTGTTTAATAATGGAGGAAGATAAAATGGTAGTGTATGCATATGTATTTAAAAAGTTAAATGTACAAAAGTATTTATATGTATGTAAGTATTACTAACTGACTACTAGAAGTAACAGGCACTCAATATACTTTTTTTGGCAGAAAAATGACCATATGACACTGAGAAATTAGCAAACTGTAGCAGAGGGCTGGAAATGCTGCTGTGGGAGACAATGTGATGTAGCAGAAGTTATATCCAAGGGGAGCTGATGAACTGTGTGACTTTGTCCATTGGGCATGGTTGATTTTTACCATTTAAGTTTAGAACACTTTTTGGTACATGTAAGTCCTCTGGGTAAATGACATCCTCTTCTTGGTCCTTGGTCTTCTCACTTATACAATGCAGGGATTGGAGCCAGTTATTTATAACAGTTGTCTTGAAACTGTTCTGTGGATCTCTAGGATTCTGGGGTGTGTCTTAGTGGCCATAGAGGATGGCCATGGGGAAGTTGAACAGAAAGAGTTATTTTCCCTTCCTCTAATTCAGAATCACTCAGAATAGTTTCACTTTTGTTAAATTCTAAATTAAAATTATACGCAGGGTTCTCTATGACAAAAGAATTCTGTTGCTAAAATAAGTTTAAAATCCACTAAACTCCTAATTTATATGTTTGCTTATGTTCTAAAATGTTACAGATTTATGTTATCCATGCTATGGTCCACAAAACTCACATCGGCCCCTAGTTGCCCTTTCTGCCACAAATATACTTGTAGCATGACTTTCCTTTATCTATTGGGCATGGTTGATTTTTACCATTGCTCAAAATGGTAAAGTTAACATAATTACTAAAGAATTATTATTCCTTTGATCTATCAGTTTGCTTAATACTTTTACTTCATAATTCCATTTGTACATCCCTATACATTGATAAAGGAACTTGGCCAGATATTTTGTGACTATTGTCATCTCTCTTTTTAGATGAAGGAACTAAAAATAGAGAAAACTGCTTTCCCACATTTATATTTCTGAGTTGTGAAGCTTGATCTTTAACAGCACCAGCATGTGCATTTGTTTATAGTGGACCCTTAAAACAGCATGGTTTCTGTTCAACATGCTCTGTGTTTCTGTACTGCTTTTGGTTGTGCTAAAATTCAAGTGCCTGCCCATTGGTGATAAATGGGCCATTTTTACTTCATTTTTATCACTTACATCCTTTTATAATATTTGATACACTTGATCCATCAAATTACATGGCATTTTCTGAAACCTGCCATGCTGTTTCACTTTTCTGTCTTACCATACATATTATACTTTCTTCACTGAATACCCTGTCCCTCCCTCTACCATCCCATCTTCCTGGAAAGCTCCTGTTCATCCTTCAAAGACCCGTGCCATCATCTTGTCCTTAAAGAGGCTACCGCTGAACTTGTACACATCAAAATGCATAGTAATTAATTGGTTATTTGTCTGTTTCTTTCTATATTGTGGCTACCTAAATGGCTTGAGCTCTAATCTATATTCTAAGGTCTGGGCATTCAGTATGTGTGGAATGACTCTACATTAGGGAATACTTTTTACTGAATAGAAAATCCCAGAGTGATATCAGACAATCTCATGGTTTTAAATACCAAGTATATACTAACAACATTCAAATTTATTTCTTCTCACTCTTCAACTTCAGATTCATATATTTCTCTATTTACTTGACATCCTCACTTGGGATGCCAGACAGACATTACAAACTTAACATATCCCAAATTGAACATCTAATCCATTTCTTGCTAGGGTGACCAACTATCACAGTTTGCCTAAGACTGGGGAGTTTTGCAGGCCACAGGACTTTTAGTGCTAAACTCAGGATCGTCTTATGTAAAACAAGGTAGTTGGTCACTGTAACACACAGACACATACACACACTCATGATCCAGTTGACACCACATTCAGTCTTTCCCATCTCTATCCTTGTCAACCTTATCCTTACAATTGCTTAGGACAAAAATCTTGGAGCCATTATTAACTCCTTTCTTTCTCTTGTGCCCCCACCCTCCCATCCAATCCTTTAGTAAATCTTTTTGGTTCTACCTTCAAAATCTAGACTCCATTCTATTTACTCTATTTAAAATTGCAGACAGCAAAGCTTCACTACCCACCTGTTTTTTTTTTTAACTTATTTCTTCTTATTATTAAATTAAAAAAATTTCTGCATATTATGGGAGTACACATATTTAGGTTATATATACTGCCTTTGCTCTACCCGAGTCAGAGCTTCAAGCATGTCCATCCTCCAGATGGTGTGCACTGCACCCATTAGGTATGTATATATCCATCCCCATTCCCCTTCCATCTACCCGATACCTGATGCATGTTATTACTATATGTGCACATCAGTGTTGATCAGTTAATACCAATTTGATGGTGAGTACATGTGATGCTTGTTTTTCCATTCTTGTGATACTTCACTTAGTAGAATGGGATCCAGCTCTATCCAGGATAGTACAACAGGTGCTATCTCACCATTCTTTTTTATGGCTGAGTAGAATTCCATAGTGTATACATATACCATGTTTTATTAATCCACTCATGTATTGATGGTTACTTGAGTTGTTTCCACATCTTTGCAATTGTGAATTGTACTGCTATAAACATTCTAGTACAGATGTCTTTTTTATAGAATGTCTTTTGTTCTTTTGAGTAGATGCCCAGTAGAGGGATTGCTGGATCAAATGGTAGTTCTATTTGTAGCTCTTTGAAGTATCTTCATATTATACTCCACAGAGGTTGTGCTAGTTTGCAGTCCCATCAGCAATGTATGAGTATTCCTACCTCTCCGCATCCACACCAACATTTATTGTTTGGGGACTTTTTGATAAAGGCCATTCTCACTGGAGATAAGTGATATCTCATTGTAGTTTTGCTTTGCATTTTCCTGATGATTAGAGATGTTGAGCATTTTTTCATATGTTTGTTGGCCATTAGTCTATTTTCTTTTGAAAAGTTTCTGTTCATTTCCTTTGTCCACTTTTTGATATGGTTGTTTGATTTTTTTCTTGCTGATTTTCCTGAGTTCTATATAGATTCTAGTTATCAGCCCTTTATCATATGTATAGCATGCAAATATTTTCTCCCATTCTGTAGATTGTCCATTTGCCCTTGTGACAGTTTACTTGGCTGTGCAGAAGCTTTTTAATTTGATCAGGCCCCATTCATTTATTTTTGCTGTTGCTGTGATTGCCTTTGAGATCTTCTTCATAAATTCTTTGCCTAGGCCAAGGAAACAGGGGCAAGTAGATGGCGGGTGAGAAAAACCACCAGCCAGAGTATCTCTGCAAGAAAGATAGATTTAAGATGAAAGTGAAGAAAATAAACAGGCAGACAAACATAGAGTGGATGAGGGTCAGAAGGAAGGGTGCCTAAAACTACAGGAGACTCCACAGGAAGAAGGTGTGGAGCAGAACTGGAAGGAGAAAGGCTTCAGCAGGGTCTAAACCCCAAGAGGCCTGTAGACCAACGATAAGGGTAGATGGAGCGGTTAACTTTCCCCTCCCTTGCATCTCAGACTGCTGATGGGCTCCTGAGCAGTTGGAGAGATCTGCTAACACCATCCCAGAGATGGCTGCTGCCAGTGAGCAGTGAGCCTCTTCTGGCAGGTCACCAGGCTCCCAGCTCCCTCAGGGCACCTCCCACCCGCAGACCCCAGCTTATGGGCAGGTGCCATATTGCTTCATTCTCCACTTTCCCTTCCCTACCCAGGGCTGCAGAGAGAGACAATTTAGCCACCACCCGGAGGCATCTGCAGGGAACAGGACCTTTCCTTTGGGGCCCTACAGTGGACTGAGGGGTACTCAGACAGTGAGCTCCCTATCTGCCAGCCCTCCCAGGTGTTGCTTGCCGGGTGGCTCCAGGATAGCAGGGCAAATCCCCAGATGGAGAGACATTGATCCAGTTTGGACACCCTGTGGGTGACTCGAGATCAGCACTCTTCTCCCTGGCAGAGTCAGAGATTGATTTCCGGGACCCAGGAGACAGGCCTTTAGACCAGATCCTGTATACCCAGGTCCTGATCACATTCCCTGAGGGCACAAACAGGACGGATATTTGTGAAGGAGCCTACTGAGGTGTGTGGTGCCTTCAGGGGCAGATGCCCCTCAGCATGCTTGAGGGGCAACCCTCCTCCTATGGGAGGGGTGTGCTTCTAGCTCAGACTGCGATCTTAGGCAGGGAACCTCCCGGCCTCACATCACAGCCAGGGGAGATCTGCTGGCTTGAGGTCCTGCTTAATGGTAGAGCCCCAGGAGAAACTGTGGAATAGGGGAGAGTAGAATGGAGTGAGGCACACCCACCTGTTTCCCAAGCTTCCTTACCTGGCTCTTTTTTCCCCTTTTTTGGGGTACTTACTACATGGTTTGCCTATTTATTATTCATTATCTCCCCAGGGACTTTTTTTTGTTTGTTTTTTGAGTCTGTTTTTTTCTCTGTTATGCCTCAGGTGTCTAGAACACTGTCTGGTGTGTACCAGGTACTCAATGCATGTTTACTGAATGAATAAATAATTCACCCACAAGTTCTAAAGCCAGAGCTGAGGTTACTTTCCTCACTACTATTTATGGATCATTTATTAGTTTTTAGCCATTGTTCTAGATGCCGTATATATTTTATATCATTTATTCCTCACAGTAGCTCTCAGAGTTTCATCTTACTTCAGAGATTAATTGACAGAGGGAGTAGGCAGTGAAGCTGGGCTTTGAACTAAGTCTGTATGACTTCAGAAGAATGTTCAACCACTGTCACGCTGCCTAATAGCTAAGCCAGCTTATTCTGACTGCACAGTTTTAGGATTCTACTTCAATAAATCACAGTGTCTTATGTTGTTGCTCACAGCAACATGTTCTAATTCAACAGGAGATGGTATCACCTACAAGATCTGTTTTTGTAAGGAACTGTGTTGGATGGGAACCAATTAAAATGCTGTAGAGCAAACAATGCTTACTTGGAATAAGTTTCCAACTTACTAAATAGCATTGCTAATGAAAAAAAAATCACATTTAGCAATTTTCACAATAGTTTAAAATCCATTGAGCACAACAAGACAAGCATTTAGCTATCTAGAGGGATAGCTTGAGCAGTGTGGTGGAAAGGGAAACTACTTAAAAATATGACCATTTAAAAAATTTAGATTGTCTCTCCTTCTCTTTTCCCATCAAGTAATTAAAGTTCTTGACTTGTTTGAAAATGGCTCAGATTTAATTTCATTTTGTTAAGCACCTCTATTTTTTAGCTGAGGAAAAAAAGGCTATTAGTAATTTGCATTATCCATTACTACCTCCTTTTTAATGTGAAATTTATATGGGAAATGCTAATTGGACGTTCATCATCATCAAGATAATGATTTCTGTACTTTTGGTGGTGATAATTAAGATGAAAGATGAAAATGATATGGGGTAAGAGTTGGAATTTTTTTCATTTTCCACTGAATGGAGACTGGGGAAGGCATTCTGTTCCCAGCTTCAGACAAGTGACAGAAGGCAGAGCCAGGAGTCAAAGTAGGGTATGTAAACTGGAACTACCTTGATATCCTAGTACTTGTCATTTACCTAATCCCTGGTGACTGATCCAGTTCTAGATGAGGAAGTGGGAAAGGGTATGTTTCTCAGAGACAGATGTATCTGAAAAGACCTTTTCCATTCCAGTCTGTTGCTTTATGGATAAGATGTGCTCTCTCATCAATCCTTGTTCCTTCCTCTGTGATAAGAATAGATGGCTGAAATTGACTGCATTATTAAGAGTAATAGGCATGACTCCAGTAGGCTTTTCTACTGAGCATTGTTGCATCTCTTAGCTTGCTGATATAGTCAAGATTAACGTTTTGAAATTGACTCCTGATGAAGAAGGTGTGGCTAGGGTGAATGAGGAACCTTGTTTTATTTGCCCATCACATTGCTGAAATGGTTTTAAGTTGAGCAGAAGTCACTGACTTTTCTATACATAAGGGATGGAAAGGAGTTTAGTTTACTATAACTTATGACACAAGCATTCTTTTAAACAATTTTATCCATATGTTTTACAATGAAATTGGTGAATTTATTGGTCATATACTATAGTCTAGACATTGATTTTTGGTTCTGGATAATTCTTCCCTCCTAAGAAGCTATGATTGATCAAAATTCATTTTAAAGATATGTAGACGTGTGTCGGTCTTATACTTACTGATGTAACTTTGACCTCCTGTATACCAGAAAAAAAATACTCAAGAAGACACTGTACTTTTACTAATTATAATATAAACATTTAAAGCCTTGCTTTAGGCTTGTGTCCACTGTACAGTTTGTTCTGGGATTATTTGTATATTCATTGATTCTTTTTTCAACAGATATTTATTGATTGTCTGCCATGTATTCCAGGCATTGGGCTATGGAATTGTTTTATGCTTAAAATTTGGTGAGAAACACAACTCTTTGAACCCCCAAATATTTTCTTGATCTACTAGAGTCATTTTAAGTTGATACCATTTTGATATGTAGAGTTATTATTTTTTTAAAAATGGGCACACATTACTAGGATGTAAGTACCTTTGCCACAGGTTTAGAAAAGTCTTGTCTGATAAAGAGAGTTTGGGAAGCTGGTGATGGTTAGATTTTAGAACTTTTCTACATTGGATAAAATGCTGTTTGTGAGACACCACAGTGAATCAGACCAGTGATTTATTTGGCCCTGGATTTGGCCCTGACATGAGCGCCAGGAAATTAAAGGGGAGTCATGATGGACATTCTTTCTGTTGTTTGCCTCCGAGCAGGTTTTCTTAAAGGTCCTATTTATTAGTAGTTGCATCAGGCATAGTGCTAAGTGCTTTACCTACAGCAGTAGCCTCCTAACTACTCTCACTGTCTTCCTTTCTGCCCTGTGTCCATTCTCCACATAGCGGCCACAGACATCCTCCCAGGATATGAATCAGATTATGGTGTTCTCAGCCCTTGTCACACTTAGAGAATGTCCAGGCCCTTGGCTCACTTTCTGACTCCATCTACCCCCATGCTTACTTCCCTTGTTCACCGTGTCCCAGCAACACCAGCCTTCACTAGGCTAAAGGTGTTTATACCCAGGGTGTTTGCATATGATGTTTTCTTTTCCTGGAACATAATTTCTCCAGATCTCTGCAGGGTTTATTCGTTTACTTCACTCATGTCTGTGTTCAAATGTCACCTCTGGAAAGGATCTTTCTTGGCAATTCTGTCTAATTGCACATCCTATTACTATTCTAATACCTACTCTGCTTGATCTTTTTGATGCTTATCATTCCTTTATATTCTATGACACATTTATTAGTTTATAAGTGTTTATTGTCTCTCTATTAGGATTTAAGCTTCAAAAGGGACAAAACTTGATCTTTTCACTGTTCTATTCCCAACATCTCCTACCTGCCTCATAGTAGGCCTCATTAATATTATAGGTATTATTCCCATCCACTGTATAGAAGGAGGCCCTGAGGTTGGGTGAAGTTAAATGATTTGCTGTCAGGTGGTGAATCCTTGGTCCACACTCTAGTCTGCCTGCAAAGCTGAAACTCATTTTTTTTTTTTGTGCTAGGCTACTTCTTATAATGCCTGCTAAGGGTCAGGGCTGGGTTTTATGCTTTCTTGTGTTGGTAGGTGCACATGATTTGTTGACTGGGTTAATAACAATAGTGTACATCTGTTAGGCACTTATGTATAAGTAACCTGCGAGGCACATAATAATGCATTATCTCATTTAATTAGAGTACCTAGGAGAATGTACTATTATTTTCTACAATTTGCAGATGACAGAAGGGCTGAGTAACCTAAGAGAGTCTCAAGTTATTAATATTTGTCTATAAGGGATGGAGCTAGAATTCAGTCTGACTTGATGTCCCATGCTCCTACCCACTAAGTTCAGTGTTCCTCAACTTTTCTTTTATTATCATACTCTTAAGAAGCCTTTTTAGATATTTTCCTTCCTAATCCCCCCATGAAATTTTAATGCTATAGACATACTATATACTGTATCTGTTTATGTACCAAATGTCTATCTGTGCTATATATAGATAAAGAATAAAATTTTTTTGCCTTCCTCCAAGAAAAAAAATTTTACCTCTGTGGTCTAGCCTGATCAGCCCCTTGTCACCTTACCTCATATACCAAGCAGAGGCCTGGGTGTGGAGTTCTAAGATTAGTTTTATGCACTGCATTGGTATTGGTTTATTTCTGTCTACTCTTAATACATTGTATTACATGTAATATATCAATACATTGTAATACCTTCATACATTGAATTCCTCAAAAGGCAGGGACTGTGTGTGGTACAGTCTCATATTCAGAGTGGAGCAGAGTAGGCTCACATAGTGATTATCAAACAATATTGGTCCCTTCGTCTCAGCAACCTGCTGTGGAAGTGTCCGGCAGGCATAGTCTAAGCTGCAAGAGCAAAGCTGTCTTTCTCTCACGCTCACTGTGCTTTGACCACAGGTCTCAGCATCAGCTGCTTGCTTCTTCCCGTATCATCTGGGGACAGCAATGACGTGAGTGCTCAGATACTAGAGTCTGCAGCAGGTTTCCTGGCAACAGAGGTGAGGTCAGCAGTTCTTGGAACACAATAGGCTTTTAAATATCCTGGAGCACCTGAAGGATGCGTTCACAGAAGGTTTCTGTCATGAGGAAATGAATGAAATCATACTGGCCTCTCCCCATGGTGTCCTACATTTGTGCTGAGAGGAAGGAAAAGGCAAAGGGTTGGAGTGAAGAAATAAATTTCCCCTTTCTTCTTTGACTGCTCTAGGCAACGCTCAACTATATATTTATATATATATATATCTATGTATATTTTTTAAGCAGGTCATTTGCAGTTTTTCCCTGAAGGAGAAACTGTTCCAGCTCCCCCTGGTGTGGTTCCAGTACTGATTTGGATGTGTTCTTCCTGTGTGTGCTGATGCCTTCTCTTTGCTGCTCCTATTCCATTTTCCACTCTTTCCTGTTCTACTTTCTGCCTGGGCAGGTGGACCTGCATGGACCACATCAGTGGTCTCCCTTATCCTCTGGCTTCTAGTTGGGTTCTGCAAATGGGGACCCCTACCAAGACATTGAGGGGAGATGAGGAGATAGGTTGGGTATTTATTTCCCTTGTTCCCACCCACCTCCTTTTATCAGGCTCTTGCATTTAGGGACTACTAATCCCTCTTCCCTAAATGACAGGGCAAGGTACCAGACAACAGGGTATACTACTATAGCTTAGAGCCCACCAAAATTATTCACCTAATCCTGCTTAGCTTGCTTACTCTTCCCAGCTTATTCTTTCCTGAGGAAACCACAATAAAGGTCTTTCCCATGTTTTCCTTCCATTCTCTGTGCCTGCTGACTAACCCTGGTGCTTCCCCACATGGCCTCCAGCCCCATGGCACTCTGTGTCCCCTTCTTTTGGGAACTGTTTATAATAAAGTATCTTTTCAATGGCAATTGCCTCTTGATCTGTTGGCTTTACTATACCTGAATAAAAAAAAAAATCCCAGGCACATTTTATTTAATAAAATAGGTGGGCCTTTTTAATTTCTCTATATGCTACCCTCCCCTTTGTAAAAAGTCCCTTTAATAAGCCTTCCTTTAATTATCTTAATTTGACATGCCATCTCTTTCCTGTTGTAACCCTAACTGATGTACTTTGCCTGTGTTCTGGACTCTGAAACCAGTAAAAGACAGACAAAAGAGGTCCAGGTCTGTACAGCTTGGCACTATATCTTAATGTATTTGAACTCAACTCACTATTCTTTTACTAATCTTGGAAAATACATAGTGCCTAGTGCAATGCCTGTTACCTGTTAGGTGCTCAATAAATACTTGAATCAGTGTTTTCTCCCTTGATCTTCTCTGTGCCACACTGTGCTTGAATATATTACACATACAGAGTAAAACTCCTATGGATTATAATATTGTAGTAGTTGGAGGAATTTTAGCGGTAATTCAACTCTCCTTTCTTATTTTCCTAGTTTACAAATGAATAAATTTAAAGACACAGGAGGAAAATGGCCTCAGAGGTGGAGCCAAGACTGAAATTCAAATTTTCTGTTCAGAATTTAGTACACTGTTCAGTAATAGTAATTATAACTATAATCCCCAAGTTTAGTGCAAGTAGAATTATGCTAGGCCCCATGTTAAGCAACTCTCATATATCATCCTATTTAATCCTCATTCAACCTTTTAAAATATCTACTAGCTAGCCTTTTCTTACATATGAGGACCACAAGGCATAGTGAGCTTAAGTAACTTACTTAAATTCATAGCTAGTAAGTGATAGACCTGGGTTTAAGTTAGGCAATCTGGCCCCAGAGCCTGTGCTGTTAATCTTCCTGATCTATAAATTTACATTAACTATTCTTTTATTTGACCTGCCTCTCTCAAGGAGTTATATGCAAGGGTTGGCCACCAGTATGCTTTTTCCATGCATAGGAAACTTAACATATTACATGGCAGACACCAGGTGCTCAATCATCACTAACCAATTGCTTGCACAAAGTCCTTGGAGCTTCTCAGTTGAACTCTTGGATCCAGTCAGCAGTCAACTGTAATTCAGTGGCTCTTGTTTTTTTTTTTTTAATTTGTTATCCACCAGCCCCAAGTAACTTTAACTAATTGAGTAGAAGGAGCCTTCCTGGAGAAGAGGGAAATCCAGCCAGCTGATCTGAACATACACTTTCCCCCTGGGCTGCCTAGAAGTCAAATGTAAGCATCTCTAGAAGAGGTTGTTTCCTCCTGCAGAGTAGGGAGACTGCCACTTTCACTTGCCTTGTATTACAAAATTTGTAGCAATACTGCAATTTAATTAGCACAGCAGTTTGAGGTTTTAATAGTTACTGTATTTAAGCAATTTCCCTGGCACTCCTACTGTTTTATGAGGCTATAATTTGGCTCCCAAATGGAGAAACAATAAGGCCAAATAAAGCAAAAAGATGGCAGTGTTATTCTAAAGGTTAAGCTCCTATATGGCCCAGGGCAAGGTACTATTGAGTCAGGGCAACCATCTATGCTGGCCTCCTCCAAGGACACTCTAATTGTTCATAGTGTTTCATTAGGTCATTTTGCTAAGAATTACACTGTGTGGCTGTTGCATCTAAACCTCAGAGAGGATAAGAAATTTTCTAGGACTTGAATTCACATTGGTTTGTCTCCATTTAACCAAGTGAGGAACTAATGTTAGCAATGATGCAAATGTGGGAACTATACGGTAGCATTCACTTAGGAAAATATGATGCCCAGTTGTCCTAGAGCAGAGGAAGTGGTGTAGAGGATGTGGGAATAATGTGTTGTCTATTTGGGAATGAGTGGATTTCAGTTTTTCTGCTGTAGAAAATGTAAAACGATAAAGTGTCTATATGGAAAGGGGTGAGGACCAATTTTCCTGGAGCAGAGTATATGGAGACCATGAAGTGTCTATGCAGGAAGAGTGGAGACCAGTTTTCTGGAGCAGGCAATGTCTGTTTTAAGGAACTGGAAATTAAGAATTGGCCTAAATCTATGGCAACTACTGATCTTTTTACTATCTCCATAGTTTCTATCTCCAGGGTCAGAGGGGAGGGATGCATAGGTGGAGTATAGGAGATTTTTATGGCAGTGAAACTATTCTGTATGATACTGTAATGATGGATACATGACTATGCATTAGGTAAAATCTATAGAACTATACAACACAAAGAGTAAACCCTAGTGTAAACTACAGACTTCAGTTAATAATAATGTATCAATCTTGGTTCATCAATTATAACAAATGTACCAAACTAATTCAAGATTTCAATAATTAGTTATTATTATTGTTAGTTTGGGGAGGGGGTGAAAGAAAAGGGAGTATATGGGAACTCTGTATTTTCTGTTCAGTTTTTCTGTAAAACTAAAACTGCTTTAAGAAATAAAGTCTATTAATTGGAAGAAAATAAAAAGACTTGGCTTGCGTATTTTACGAGGCAGAGACTGGATGAATTGGAAATTAGGAAAATGGAGGTTTATAGTATCTTGTAGTTAACATATTTAGACTGGATACAGTGTTTCAGGTTAAGATTGGCATCAAGACAAGCAGAATAATGATAGTAACTATCATTTTTGAGCTCCTACCATGAGTTAGACACTGTGCTGAGTGTTTAGATAATCTCATATAATCCTCTCAATAACACTTGAGGTAGGTACCATTATTAAACCCATTTTGCTAATAGAACTGAAGCTGGTTATTTAATTCACTGAAACACTTACTGAGCACCTGCTGGGTGCTCGAGTTTCAGCAGTGGACAACACAAACAAGTAACTTACAAAATGTCACATGGCAAATAAGTGGTGGGGTCTAGACCCCAACTCATTTCTAACTGATTCTAATGTCTACATTGATAATAAGAACTATAATTTACTAGCTGTGTTTTTTCAGAACAGAGACTTAACCTTATTGTTTTTCAATTTCCTTGTTGATTAACTATGGATAATACAATCCAATTTATAATAGTGAAATGAGGATAAAATGAAGAGTTAAAGTATGTGCTAACTCTTAGACAGTCAAGGAATTCTGCTTCCTTCTCTGCTCTGTGGCTTTGAGATTCTGAATGCCTTTGCTCCACCAATATTCTAGATGCTATTGGAGTTGACATGGTACAGCTTCCAGCACTTTTCTGAGGTTCCTCTTTATTGTAATTTTCCAACTAAGACACCCAATGGCCTCAGACTCCACTTCCCTGAATCTATGGAAAGGGTCTTTTCTCTTTTAGTAATTTGTGGTGTCGTAGGAGACTTCTAGGATGGCTTCCAATGTCCCTGCCTCCTGTGCTCACTCCCTTTTATCCCCTCCTCTTGAATGTGGACTGTATATGGTGACTTGTTTTGACTAATAGACTATGGTAAAGGTGATGAGATATCATCTCTGTGATTTTGTTACAAAATATTGTAACTTTCATTTTGCTAGCATACTCTCTCTATTGCCTTCTCCTCTTGCGCACTTCAGTGAAGCAAGCTGCCACGTTGGAGAAACCCACATGGCAAGGAACTAAAGGTGGCCTCCAGCCAACAGTCCTTGAGGAACTGAATATCCTGCTAACTGCCATGTGAATTTTGGAAGCTGCTCTTTTCACCAGTTGGACCTTGAGATCATCACAACGTACCTGGCACCTTGACTGTAGCCTATAAAAGACTTTCAAGTGGAGGATCAGCTATGCTGTGTCCAGATTCTTGACCCACATAAACTGAGACAATAAATGTATGTTGTCTTATCCACTAAGTTTTGGGGGTAATTTGTTATGCAGCAGTAGATAACTAATACATGTATTTTTATAATAGGGGACAAAATCATGTGTTAAAGGAATCAATTTCTAATAAAGTTGGGTTTTTTGGTTGTTATTTTTGATAGCATATGCTTTCAAAGGACCCATACAACTTTACTCTGAACCTCAATTAAGTTTCCATATTCCAGAATTGGAGTTTCTCATTTTCTGGTATACTGACTATTCTTTGAGTCAGGAGTGATCAGCTTTTTACAGGATGATTAGTATAAGTGTAAGGTATAC
This sequence comes from Microcebus murinus, assembly GCF_040939455.1. Taxonomy (NCBI): domain Eukaryota; kingdom Metazoa; phylum Chordata; class Mammalia; order Primates; family Cheirogaleidae; genus Microcebus; species Microcebus murinus. Next base: position 24,639,321 of record NC_134107.1, read on the forward strand.
AAGTCAGATAAGTCCTATAATTTCAGTTTACTAATATGCATGAAAAATAATATTCTGGATTGTGTTGATGGTCATGAGACCAGATCTTTCCTTTCCCCTATAGCCACATCACTTGGAAGCCACATTATAATCAGACAGTCTGTTCACTCATTTGACAAACATTTATTAGACACTGAGCAAGGTAGAGGGTATATAATGGTGAACTGAACAGGCTGTATCTCATTTCTCATGGAGTTTACACTCTAGATTGCTTTGATGAGTCTGAAATCCAAGTGGAAGGAATTGATAGAATTTTGCTAATAGTCCCACAAGTAAGCTACATTGAGGGACTATTCTGCAATGGGAGTTGCCTTATAGAGGAGCCAGAATACCTAAAGCCATAAGCCAAGACTTCTTCTCCTCTGGATTGTATATAATGAAGCTTTGTATTGTTTTACCTTTTGTATTGGCTTTCTTCCGTGAAAACTTTTATATTTCTTTAGATACACAATTACTGTTGATTATAGAGCTTAAATTTATTTACATGAGAAATATTCATTGAGCATGCACTAGTGTCCAACACTGCTTGGTAAAGGAGATTTAGCAATACACAAGACATGTAATGTCTTGTGGAATTTACATTATAGTGGGTCAAGTAAACTTTAATGTGGTAATTTTGCCCCATTTTGTCCACAGACTTCTTGCGTCAGTGAAGGGTCTAGGTAGGAAAGAAATTACTCATTGAAATAGGATTATTTGATAAAATTTTAGTGAAGGGACTATTTATAAAAGTGTCAAAAGGTTTAGACTGGTTGTTCTCACCTGGGGGGGACCCCCTGCCTGCACAGCAGGAGGTGAGTGGTGGGTGAGCCAGCGAAGCTTCATCTGTATTTACAGGCTCTCCCCATCACTTGCATCATTACCTAGGGTCTGCCTCCTGTCAGACCAGTGGCAGCATTAGATTCTCATTGGAGTGTGAACCTTATTGTAAATTGCACTTGGGAATGATCTAGGTTGTGCTCCTTATAAGAATCTAATAGTTGATGATCTGAGGTGGAGCTAAAACGGTGATGCTAGTGCTGGGGAGTGGCTGCAAATACAGGTTATCATTAGCAGAGAGGTTTGACTGCACAATAAATGTAACATGCTTGAATCATCCTGAAACCCCCTACCCCCAACCCTGTCAACTACCCACCTCCAACCCCCTGACCCCCATTCATAAAAAAATTGTCTTCCATGAAACTAGTTCCTGGGGTCAAAAAGTTTGGAGACCACTGCTCTAGGAAACATTTAGAAATGTCTGGAGACATTTTTGGTTGTCACAACTAGGGGGTGGAGTACTATTGGCATCTAGTAAGTAGAGGCTGGGAATGCTGCTGAACACCCTATAATGCACAATTATCTGCCTAAATGTTAATAGTGTTGAAGGTAACAAACCTTGATTTAGAGATATCAACAAATGGTATTGCATCTCACTGAGACTAGCAACTGGGGGTCTTTTATCACTCTTAGGCCTGAAGGAGCAAGTGGAGGGAGAAGGGAAGGGTTACTAGAACATGGAGAAATGGCTTGGCGCAAGACCTGTTATCTTCAGTAAAGGGACTGCAAATCCGGCAAAGAGAAAAGCCAGGGTAATAAATGTCCTGATTATACTCTCCTACTGCTCTCTGATCTCCTGTGAGTTGATTCAGCAGGAGTTAAGGGAGCTTGTTGATATAATTCTTCCAGGCTGACCTCACAAGGAATATGGTAGGGTAGAGAAACGTAGAGAGTAGATTAGGATGGCTGAGTGGAAGAAGTCTAGCAGAGAGCTCTGCCTGAGTTTAGGAAATGCTTCAGTTATATACAGTATTTAAAGATTTTTGTTTAGGAAGATGCTCTTTGGTTCACAACCACCTTTGTAAAGGATTACTTTTATAATATAAATCTCCTGAGCCAATTTTGTTTTATCATTTCTGAGTTTTTATTCACAAGTATCAATGATGGACATTTTGACCATCTCAGGTGTGGTTGCAAATACAGTGAGGGTTTGGAATTTAGAGTATCTAGTAGAAGGGTTGTTGGGATATGAGATGATACAGTGAACAGAAAAAGAAATGGAAAAGAGTCCATTGAAGAAGATAGCTTTCTTCAGAATTTATCTCAAGGCTGAACCTGGTTGCTCCCCTTAAAATAGAAGTTAAGCCAGCTAGTTTAACTCTTGTTTGCCTGGGGTGGGATGGGGTGTTGTTGTTGGTGTCTGGGGTTAAATTAGACCAGGCTCAAAGGAAGGACCTATTTTCACCTGTGTATAAGAAGCAAGAGGTGGGCACAGAAGTATTGATATTGAGAAAAAGGTTAGATATATTATTTTTTACTTGGTGTTTCAGCTTTAAGGTCATCTTGACTATGCTTCCTCCAAGACTGTATTAGGTGCCCCTGACATGTGCATATTTCCAGGTAATATTTTTCAGTTACCTGTTTTTGTTTATCTCTTTCAGGGCAGGGATCATCCAAGAATCCTTGACCATTGTATCCTGAGTGAATGGAAATGTAGATAGTAATTATTTGTTGAATGAATGGATGAAGGTGCATTGGAACCTGTTTCAAAACTGGAGAGGACTATGCTGGTCATTAATCTTCCTTTCTTCTCAATATGTGTGATTTGTGACTTTTTGATTATCTATTATTATCTAGCCCTACCTGCCTATTAGTGCCTCCATCCCCCTGTGGAGGAATTCTCCATTGTGTTAATAGGAGGGTTATTGCTGAGATCACCTCTCACTGTCCTTTCTCTCTTTGGAAGCAAAGGAGATTAGATCCTTCTATTAAGCTTGCCCTGGGATAGCCAGGGGCAGGAATGTGCTCCAAGTGCTGTTCAAGCCAGGGACATTGAGCCCTGAATAGGGGACCTACAGAGAAGGAAGATATGGAGTTCAGATTCAGTGTGGTGGCAGGTGTGTCCTGTGTACCAGCTTGTGCCTTTTGTGTAACTCTTGTTGGGGAGTCCTGCTCTCTAGCTCTGCAGCATGCCTAGTTCCTGACTGGCTTTCAGATCTGGACTTTAGAGTGTCCCATAGATTTATTTTGTGAATTCCTGAAACTCTTCTAATAATTCCTTTTCTTAAGTGCTTAAAAATTAATTTCTGCTACTTGCAATAAGAACCCTTACTGGTATGTTTTGGGAAAAACTTGAGGATACACAGAGTATAAGAAGACATCAAATACATGTGATTTCCACTTGATGATACAAATCAGGTAACTGATTTAATTTCTCCCCACAGATTTGGCAAAAGATTTATTATTTATGTTGTATAGAAAACAGAGATTAGAGAGACTCAATTGTCGTCTGTCTTACTAGACATTGTGTAAGGGATCTGTAATCATATATCAGTGAATCCAGCTCAGTAAGGCATTATCTCCATTTTACTGTTGGGAAAACTGAGACTCAAATAAGGCAAATATATTATCCATGTTCTGACAGACAATAGGTGTTAGAACTATGTGTTTCAAATAAGGAATCCTGTGCATTCTCTTCCTCTTGTATCATGCCAGGTCAATAGTTGGTCCTATGTCTAGTAAGGCTTGGCCAGGACTGGAAGCCCTTTGCCTCTTGCATATTGCATTAGTGTAAGCTGATGAAGTAGCACAGTTTGTTAGCCTCCTTTCCCTTATTCTCATGTGTAGCTATTTTAAAATTCTCTTTCTATTATACTGCCTTGTAGTTTTGCTGCATAGTTTTTCACCGTTGATGGTGGTTAGTAATTCCAAGTAAATAAAAGATCATTTAGGATAAAAGGGGCATTTAAGCCCCAGTATTCAAGCCCCAGTCAGTCCATGGTGATGTTTATATTTCCTGGTTCAAACTTCCTCTCACAGAATGGAGTGTAGATGTGTATCTGGAAAAGCAGGATACTTTGATGCCAGTATTTTGACACTTTATAACTGTCAGCCTTTGTGTAGTTTTTTCTCCCTGAGAAAAATGTTTCTGACCTTTGTCAGTAATGTTTGATGAAGGCTAATGGTACTGCTTTCCATTCTAGTGCAAAGAATAAATAGGAAGTTTTTTTTTTTTTTTTGCAATACTAGATAATACCTACTTTGTTATCGTAAAAAACAAACCTCCAACATTTCAGCTTTTGACAGCTGTTGTGGGGCATCTGTTGCCATCAGTAATATAACCACACAATATTATATTTATTTTATTTAAAAAACATTTACATAGTGTTCATTATATGCCAGATTCTATTCTCTGTGTGTGTGTTGTGTGCATGTCCATGCACACATGCATGTGTTTGTGTATTTATAATTATTGACTCTATTAATCTCTTAACAACTTTGTGAGTTGGGTATTGTTATCATCCCCATTTTACACAGGAGGAAACTGAGACATGAAGAAGTGAATAATGTGCACTAGGTCACAGCTCTCATAACTGGCCGAGCCATTACTCACATCCAGGTAGTTTGTCTCCTGAGCCCATGCTATTAATACTGTCCTAGGTTGCCTCTCTGATATGCGAAGAAATGAATACAACACATACCCTCTATAACCAGAGAGATCTCTCCTTATGATGCCAAAACCATCCAACCAGATCATTCTTTTCATCTTGATTAGGATTCTCAGTTCATGCTTAGCTGCTCTTGGTTGTTGCTTTTGAAGTGAGCTGAAGTAGAAGGACGATTTGAATGAGTGATCTCAAACACTGCAGGCTTCTTAAATGCAGAACTTGCTGATTCAGTAAAGTTAAATAACAAGCTCCATAGATGTCAATATTGATGGGAAATTGGACCAGGGCATGGAAAAATTGATCACTAAAAAACCTTTTTCTGATTTGATTGATGATTTGGCATGGTTAGAAGGTGAGCAAAAAATATAATCATGGCGTGGAAAGCACAGTGGGAATGGAAAGAAAAAAGCAAAATGTGTCAAAATGCAACCAAAATGACTGACAATAAAATGGTTGACTCAAAAAGGTGACATGTAAAACATCTTGAGTGTAGGAGGGATGTGATGAGTTGATGGAGAGACTTGGTGGGACTGGAGCATAGATTGTAGGTACTGGGGGAGACTGGCAAGAGAGGAGGCTGAAGAGATGGAGTGAGGGAGGCTAAGGGCAGATTTTGACTTATGGAAAATGGGACACCAAAGCAATTTAATTAAATATGGATTTTAAGGTATCCCTTTAGAACTGATATGGGGAATTGGTGACTGGAGGCAGAAAACCAGTTGCTTTTTTCCACTTTTGTTTATTCTCTGACTGCACTTGGCTTGGTGGGCACTTGAGGACACTCTGGATAAAGACGGTTGATTCTAATCAGAATGCTCCAGGTAATGTTCTTTGGAGGAATTTAGTATCTGAACAATGGTCAATTTTTATCGATGTGATAATTTTATGCCATTATGAAGCAATGTCTATTGACCTTTAGGACTCACAGATGTGGTAAGTCAGATTTGTTTGAAACCCCCCAAATGCCAGGACTACGCCAGGGAAATAATGAAGGGTCATTTGTCCTGCTGAGAGTCTCTGTAAAGAGAATCAATAGCCTCATTGGAAAGAAAAATTGCATCATTTCTATGAGGCCCCTTTCCAGGTGAGTAATGCTGTTTGAGTGTTTTAGTTGCCATCTATAGAATGTGTCCTTACAGCAGGCCCTGACCATGTACTAACAGACAGGAGCTCTTCTCTTTTAAGATAGGTTATTTTGTTCACATTTTTGGATGAGGATACTGAGGTGCTGTAAATTTAACTTATTTGCCTACCAGCACACAGTTGGTTGAATGGTAAGGGATTTGAACTTGAGTTTATCAGACATTAAAGACATTATGCATTGTTTTATTTCAGTGTATGTTTGTGTGTAGGTGTCTCTGTGTGTAAATTGTTTCACTTATCTTTGTCTTAGTATACTTACTTGTAAATTGGGTATAAAGGTTCTATCTATCTCTCATAGTTGTGAACATTTGAATAAAATTATGTATTAACTTTATCATGATATAGAAATGATAATAATAATTTTTATCTATTAAATAGCGAGTTTCCTAAGGCACAGGCACCATCATTTTACATTTTGTATCCATGTACAAATCTTTGCCCTGAGTAACTCTAGAAAAGACTTACAATTGAATGCGTAAGTAATTTTATTATTTTAGAGGAAATAATGGCACAAAGACTCTGTGGTTCCAGGGACATTTTGATTATTTAGTAGTAATCTTTCCATCAGCTGAGAGTATGAGTAGCCTAAGAGGACTCTGAAAAGGTTAATCATAAAATAAAGTGTTTCTGTTCTCACATCTCTAAGTCAGATCAATATACACTTTCTGTTGGATAATTCTGAGGGCTGGTTAATTTAGTGACACTAATGGTTTCTATGACAATCCTGAAGTTGAGGCTTCCAGACTCCCTATTGAGGAAGGCAGAGACCTGGGAAGTTGTTTACCACTCCAGGTGAGACCTGTAAAATTCTTGGCCATGTAATTAGGGAATTTGCTTATTAATTCTCCAACTGGGGGAGTATTATCAGCTGCAGAAATGATGTCTGATCTGTGGGAAGAGGCTGGAAGCAGGAAGAAGCTGTATACCTCTTTGCTTTGCTGGTTGAATCTCTTAGAAATTGCTCTGAGGTCATTCGGAAAAAAGAGACCTAGTCATATCCTTCATTCTTTGACCTCTTCACCTCACATTTAAGCCTTTCTTTCATAGTTGACTTTCTTTCACACACATACACACACTAGTTTGGTGGAATATCCTTTATAAATAATACTGATAATGGCTACCATTATTTAGAACAACAGCTGGGATCATTTAAAAAGGCTTGTGTTAACCCTTGTCCTTGCTCTCAGCATGGATGGCTGATCTTTAGATTTTTGATCTGGTTCTTGCCATCAGAGGAAATAGTGGGAGAAAGATTGAAGGCTGGAAGTAAACCTTATGAACTAGGTCGTATTGTACAAGCCACATTTGTTTCTGTAGACTTTCCACTTGGGGAAATTTTGTAAGCAATTTTGACAATCCTTTAAGTAAATCACCCTGGTTTAGCAAAATAATATTAAATATATTGGATGAGGGAGAAAATATTTTAACATTTTTGACTGTATCTGAGCTTGCAGACCTTTGGGGTTATCTATTCCAGAACCATTATTATTAATAGCAGGAAAGTAGATATTAATTTTCATATGCACAGATGCAGAAGTGGGGGCTCACAGAGGGGAAGTGAGTTGCCCAAGGTCACATAGCTAGTAAATCAAGCTTGAAACACAATTCCATCTCTGGTCTTTTCCACGAGGCTCTGTTGGGAGCTGGGAGTTCTAGGAGCTAGTCTGACACCTTGGGAACCTATCTCAATACTTCTCCTGGTGGATATGAAAAGAAGATAAAGGGCTGGGCATGGTGGCTCAAGCCTGTAATCCTGGCACTCTGAGAGGCCAAGGCAGGCAGATAGTTTGAGCTCAGGAGTTTGAGGCCACCCTGAGCAAGAGCAAGACGCCATCTCTGCTGGAAGAATACAGAGAAATTAGCTGGACAACTAATATATATATATATGTGTATATATATATATATATGTATGTATGTATATATAAAATTAGCTGGGCATAGTGGCACATGCCTGTAGTCCCAGCTACTCGGGAGTCTAAGGCAGAAGGATTGCTTGAGCCTGGGAGTTGGAGATTGCTGTGAGCTAGGCTGACACCAAGGCACTTCAGCCCAGGCAAGACAGTGAGACTCTGTCTCACAAAAAGAAGAAAAAAAAAAAAAAAAGAAGAAGATAAGAGCTCAGAGTGAAGAAACTGCAGAGCCATGCTACCTAGCACCTAGTGCTTATGACCAGTAGGGGACTGTATCGTCTGTGGGTAACTTCACTAGCTTCAATTCAGATGGTGAAATAATAGATGAAGTGTCAGTACAGTTCAGAGTTTTTGGTCCTAAACCCTGAGCATTTCCAAGCACAGATTCTGCTTGTGTTCATAGTTGCCTTTCTCTCATCTCCATCCCTCCCCCCAGCTCCCCGTTCACAGGGGAGCTGGAGTGTGTAAACACTACAGGCATCTCTCCTCAGGCATTAGCTGTTTGTTTGGAGAATTAATTTATGTTCCTCTAAAGGAGTATTGATTTGAGTTAGGTGATTAAAGGCACTCGATAAAGAACCTGCTAAATCTATTCACCTGTGTTCTACTGATTATGGAAAGGAATATATCAATCTTTTCTCATCAAATGACTCTTCCTTTGCCTCAACCACTCTTCTGTTCTGCTGCCCTCCAGCCTTCAATCAGGCTAAGAGGCAGAATTCCTTGTCTCCTGGGAAGATATGGAAAGGAGGAGCTATAGTGTAGAGTGCTCTTGAAAGCAAAAAGAAGAAATGACTTAACCTTTCTACCAGTTGTATAAGCTTGAAATACAGAGCGATTCCAGACACCTCCTTCTTATTTCTCTCTCATCTAATCATTTTATTTTTCCACATCCAGAATGTTTTCAAACCAGCTTTCTTCCTTCCTTGCCTCTGGTGCTGTCCTGATTGAGGGCCAGGCTGTTTATCTGAACTATTGCCATAGCCCCTTAACTGGCCATTCTGCCTCTAGTACCTCCCATCTCTCTAGTCTCCTCCTATCTCTCTAGTCTCCTACACCCTGCCACTGCATGTCTTCTCAAAATCAAGTTCTGATGATGTCAATGATGTCTCTTGCTCTCCTGTATGAAACCAACCAGACTCCTCATTGCCATTCATAAATTATGAACTTGTGAGTATAGCCCATAGGATTTTTGTAGCCTGAACCTAGCTCATAGAACTGATTTTGTCCTCAGTCACTGTCACATATACCAGGCTCTAGTTGTTGCATTATATGACCTGTCATTTATTGAAGAGACTTTTTATTCCTATACTTCTACATATTTGCTTATATCTTTCCTCTGGAAACTCAAATTTATCTTTAAATTCCACCTTGATACTCAGATGCAGAACTTTTGCTAATTCCCTAAGCTCAAGAAGCATTAAATTCCCTTATTTGCACCCCCACCTTAGTATTTTGGATGTTTCCTTACTTAGCAGTTTTAACATTATCTTTTTAGAACTTTCTCCCCTGAAGTGTAAGTTCCTTGAGGACAGAAATCATGACTTATTCATCTTAGTATTTCTAAGACCTACCAGAGCCTCTAATTAAATAATAGATTGGGTTGGTTTTCAGTAAAAATTTACCTTTATTCTTTCCCCCTTGGGATGGAGTATACTGTTTTTGCTCCACTGACTTTGACCGTGGCAATGTGACTTCCTTGTCTACTGGAATGTGAACAGACATAATGTAAACAAAGGCCCTAAATGTGCATGGATGACTTTTCTTGTCATCTTGTGCTCCTGTGACTCACTGGAGCCACTGGCCCAAGGCAATAGGGGACACATGTGGAGCAGATCGGAACCAAAATCAAAGGCTTGACCTGAGTTTAGCCAATTTGAAGGTCTGTGGGCAAGAAGTAAATGCTTGTTGTTTTAAGTTATTGGGTTTCAAGGTAGTTTTTTACTCAATATTATTACAGGAACAGCTGACTAATACAGATATTCAAGTGTGAATCCATCCATAGATGAATAATAAAGAATTAAACAGAACAAGTTATAAGGATGAGAGAGGAAGAGCTTAGAAGTTGTGAGCAGAATCCCTATGCATTTATTTTTTGGGAAAACATGTTATTAGGACCTGATGATGATCCATCATCCATAGGAAGTTCAGGGTGGAGTTATACAAAGTTATGATGATACCACAAACTTCAGTGAAAAACATTACATTTCAGTTCTTCAAGCCTGGAATGGAGACCAAAGTTTATACATTTTAAAACTCTGAGATAGAAATTAACTATCTTGCTTGAATATTTATCACGGAAAACATAATCAGAAGGTAAATCTTCTGGGAAGAAAGTCACATAATGAATTCTAAATCCTAATAGAAATTATTATTGGATTGTAAACTATTTTGGATTAACCATGCCACTGTTCCCCTTCATTAGTGTGGATAATTAAAAGTTAACTGTGTATCATTTTCTTGATATTTATGAATATTGCTGTGCCAGTGATGGTGTAATTAGGATGGTCTTATGACTAGTTATTTCCTTGAGTTAAGGCATTCAGTTAATGAGTTCAGCATTATAGGACTGAGACCTAACTGGGCTCATGAACTTTGTCTTCATAATCTCAAATGCATGCCAGAAAGACTTAATGAGAATGTATGACTGAACAAGCACAACATTTATCTTGATGTTTTCAGAAATTATGTCACATTCAACACATAGTAGGAACTAAGTATTTATATGAGTGAGAGATTCAAATTATATAGAATAAGACAAATGAAAGATGGGGACCTGGATCAGCACTTGTGTAGGGGACAGCTCCTGAGTTTATGTGCCTTTGTTTCTGGGTATGAATGCGGTGGAAATTAGGTTTGATCAGCCACCCCTGGAGAATTCATGATGTGATGAGGTGACTCATGAATCCAAAACTATCCTGCATTGTGTTTCTAGCCTCAAGGGACCCGAGGTTCTTGAACCCTGCAGGGTGAATTCATAAATTTTTGAACTCAGGGTTAGAAATTAAGTTGTTGCTTGACTATTAATCTTTCAAATGAGAAAAATGTCATAAATTGTTGGTTCGATTTGGATTAATAGGGTCATGTTTGTATTTTGAGAAGAGAAAATTACATGCTTGAAGGTGTAAATTTGTTCTTTCTTGGTTCTCGTTGGGATATTGTGACACTTGGGGATTGTGCTAGTGTATATTTTGACCTATTCATCTTCTATTCTCAATGTGGGGCTATTGCATCTCCTCTAGAAATGGTTTGCTATTAATTTAGGACAGAAAAATATGCTTTTTCCAGAGTAGTTGTTCCTGTAGGTCATTCTTCTTTGTATATAGTGTACATCTCCCCAGTGAAACCGAACATCTCTTTGGTCACTGGAAATGCCATTAGAGATGTCAAGAAAACTTTGTTGTGGTCTAGTGATGCTAGTGACAAAATTAAATTTCTTCCATTTGAGAGCCTCATAATATTTCATCATGATATTCCCAATAAGCATAATCCTCACAGAGGGTTTAAATTTCCTCTCCTTAACAGCTTTAGAATATATGAATCACTCAAGTGTTGGACAGAGCTGAATTCACATATGACTTAGAAACTATCTAAAGTATTGGTTATAATGCAGAGACGATAATTATGTGACAGCACAATTGGATTTTGTAATGTGTTTCTAATAGAAACTCTGTTTTCCTGAGTTACTACTGTAAATTAGGATAGACCTTGTATATGGTATAAATTAGGATAAGATGACCCCAATACAGCATCATTCAAAAACATGTTCAAATGCCAAGTTACTGAGGTCTACACAAAAGTCAACTCTCCATCTTTGTGAAATTAGCAGCCAGAGAAATAATCTAAGGAAATCCAGGTTGGTGGAAGAAGGAGTTATCTTCTTACATCTCATTATAGAAATTCTTTCCTTTCTCCTTCTTTTTGGGCACTGTTGGGGCCCGGATACCATTCTCCTGTTATATGCAGAAAGAACATCAAAAGGAAGTAAACAGTTTTTTCACTGGCTCATGGTTTTTTACAATAAGGTAGCTGGAGAAATGAACTAAAATAACACCTATGCAATTGTCATTAATAACACGAGAACTAAAAATTCTTGAGTCTTTTGTTGTCATTTTCAGAATGTTGTGGTGTGTACAAAATACTTTGATATCTACTTATGCTAATAACTGTTCTGTTGCTCAATGTTGTTTTCCTTGCATTGCCCCCACCACCAAGCTTCAAAATTTGAGAATTACCTCTAACTGGTTGGAGTAGGAGATGCATCATTTCCTTTTGAACCTGAATGGTGGTAGTGAGGTTAATGCTATCATTGTGTTTGAATTACCACTTTGATATAGAAATCTTTGCATATAAGATAGAATTTATATTTATAGGTGGGTAGATGTTTATTATACTTGTTATTATAGTGTGATGGTAAAAGGAATGGACTCTGAATCAGATTGCCTGAGTTTGAATCCTGGTTCCGACACTTATCAGCAACGTGATCTTGGATAAGTTATATCACTTCTGTGCATTAATTGTTGCATCTGTAATAAGAAAGTAATGGTACTCATCTCATAGGGATGTTTTGAGGATTAAGCGAGTTAATCTTAATAAAGTCTCAGACACATAGTAAATCCTAAATATTAGTGATGATGATGATGATCTGTACAATATGAAGATAATGCCCAGTGTGTGCTTGACATTAGAGGAGAGAATGTGACATGAACTCCACCCACCTCCAGATCCATTGGTTGCCTGCTTTACATCAAATTCTTTTTGGTCTGAGGTTGAAGAGTTGCAGTTTTCTTGAAGGCAGAGGAATGCACTAAATGTGTACTCCTGGGCCTTTAAACTTGGTCATAGGGGCAAAATTCTGAGTCAAATGTTTTTTAATACTATCTTTTAAGCTATGATGTCTCCCCTCAATTTGTGCTAGCCTTTTCTTCATCTTTCTTTCATGGCAGTTTCTAAGACGAATGTTAACACCCAATATTACGTCTGTCTATAAGTTGTCTCAAAGCATTACTGCAGAGACTGCTCAGAGATTGGGATGCTGAAATTTACAATATGCATTGGAAATTGGTAGGGGGACAAGAAAACTCCCAGGTTGAGTAGTGTAGTTGTTAATGGACTAATTGGTACTTAGGGTAAGCATGACTTTCAGAAGGAGATAAAGAAACACAATTTTTTGTTGTTTCTTTTCTTTTTATTTTTTCATTGGAGAGGGTTTTGGAAATTTGCCATGTCAGTCTCCAGCACAGATTTCAATCTTCCAAGTAGAGACAGGTAGATATGTCAATTTGATATCGTGTTCTGCTCTCATCTGAATCCAGCTTCACTCCTTCTGTCCTGGAATGTCTCGCCTTTTCCAGTGTATCTTCTGGAACCATTACTCCTTTGAGAAATAGTTTCTTTACATCACAGATTTTGTCCTTGAATTATTCTCCTCTGTTTTGTATTACCAAAAAATAAATCTCTCCCCTGATGCTACTATAACCTTTGAAATCTTAGGTGGAAATCCCTGCCCTTGATTTCCTTGCTGCACATGGTTGAATTGGTTCAGTCCTTGTTTATCTTAACATGCTTCTGGGTCTTGACTCTTTCATGTCCTCTAATTGCTTCACCCTCTTTTCATCCTCACTGGTGTCAGCTGTTCACCCTCCATACATTCTTCTTCTTGTCCCCATGACTTCAGTGGCTTTCTTAGTCTTTATTTCCCACACTTTCAGCTAGTCTTTAGATTATTTCCCCTGTTTTAAAATAATAAGGATAAATAAAAGAAAGAAAAATTTTAAATGTATTCCCAGTTCAGATATGACTACTATTGGTGTTTATCTGTCTTAAAAAATGGGATCATACTCATATCCTCCTTGTAACCAGTATATTGTTATTTAACAACATATTGACACTATCTTCTCATGTGGCTAACTTTTTTTCTACAATGGCTTTGGAGTGGGATCTAATTCCAGTGGGATCTCTCGACTTGTTTGACCAGATATTTACCTTCCTCCATGTTTCATCTGTTCGGTCTTCTTCCTCCTTTACATAACCTTCTGTTTTCCCTTTGTCCATCATCTCATTCCTGTGTTTTGCAGTTAATCTGACCTGTAGAAAGAGGGCTCGGCTTGCTGACTGATCAGAGTTTCACTGGGCACAGGGTCAGTGGCAGCACTGGGATGTAGGCAGGGCTTTCCCCTTTGCATCTCCAGACACACTTTTAGTTCAAACCATGACAATATGGGGGTTGGCCATGCACATAGGCTCTGGATCAAATGCCCCAGACTGAGTTCAAGCTTTTCCACTTACCATGCATTTCAGTGTCCTCAGCTGCTCTTCCTGTAGTTGCTGTAAGTGCAAACACATTAATACCCAGAAAGCACTTGAAACTAGGCCCAGCACATAGCAACCACTCAGAAAACAATGTTAGCTATTATTTTTACTCAGGTAGAGACTAAAGTTGATTATGATTTCTTAACATCACTCAAATCTGACTCTTATGTTCTATCCTCATTGGCATTTTCTTAGTTCAGGACCTTGTCCTCCTGACAGTTTCCTAACTGTTCCTGTCTGTGCTATTTTATGCCTCTAATTCATTCTTCATGCTATAACCAGAGTGAGTTTTCTAAAATACAAATATAATCAGGAGCCTTCTCTGGCTGAAACCCTTCCATGGTGCCCTGTTGGTCTCAGGGTAAGGTCTACTTCCTTTTGGTTGACATACGAGGCCCTGCAAAATTTGGCTTCTGCCTTGCTCTACAGTCTCATCTCTTGCCATTCTCCTCATTCCCCCTAAAACTGTGCTCAATTCTGTACAGGTCATCAGAATGACCATGCATTTATCTCCCATCAGGGCCTCAGCACTGTTCTTCTTTCTGTCTGGAATGCTTGCTACTCTTCCTCCTATCACTGGCTAAGTCCTACCCATTCTTCAAGATGCTGTGGAAACTTTCTCTCCAGAAGGCCCCCTAGAATCTACTCTTGCTCCCAGTGCCTACCCAAGTGCTCTGTAGTATTTTTTGCTTACCTTTGCCATGCAGACACGACATTACATTGTAACATCCTGATCTGTTTCCTTATCAATCTGCAAACTTTTTGATGGCAAAAGACAGTTTTATCCTCTATTCTTAGTGTCTGGTGTAACAGCTGACCATGATCATTGATAATGAATTAAGTTTATTTCTCAGATTTTTTTTTCCCCTGGATGATTTATCTCAGTTCCTTTATTTTGACATTTGATAATTTCAGGCTCAAAGGGTAGATTTTTGTTACTCTTGCCTCCATATTCTTGCTCCACTTTAAAATGTGTTTCTTTGACCTCCTGCTTCAAAGCTTTGGATTTACTCTGATTACTACTTATCAAAGTCCTTTTATAGTAAGGATCTGCAAAAGATAGGTGGCCAAGAAGGCAACGTCCCTACCTTCAAGTTACTCATAATCCCAAGGGAAAGCAGACACTGGGACAATTCACTAGGCTCAACTAAGTGTGAGAAGTGTAACTTCTTTGAGCTCATACAGCTATAAAGTAGCAGAGTTTTAATATAGTTTTATTTGACTCAAAAGTCTATGCCATTTTAGAAGACAGTATAGCCAAGGCTGGCATTGTTTTGAACATAAATCTCTGAATGAGAGTATTCAAGTTTCTCTTTGTGACTCTTTGTCTCTACATATATTTGACATTTATAATCAGCAAACTCACATATCAGAACTTGATGTTGTGTTAGAAATCTGATTCTTATCCATGTAGAGCAGGGTTTTACAACTACAGCACACTCGATATTCTGGGCTGAATAATTCTTTATTGTGGGGGCTACTGTGTGCATTGTAGGATACTTAGCAACATCCCTAGTGTCTATGCATAGATACCAGTGGCATCTTCTCTCTCCGAGGTGTTACAACCAACAATGCCTCCAGATATTACCAAATGTCTCCTGGGAGTCAAAATTACCACTAGTTGAGAACCATTGACCTGGAGTATAATATAATGTTCACTGTGCCATTTGTTCTTGGTATATTTATATTTAAGAGAGGACAAACCCTAAATGAAACTATCCTGAACAGGAACTGTCTGATTTTCACCATGCTCTTTAAGTACAACCATGTGCTATCGATGCCTCCTTTGACCGTCAGGTCACATTATCTTCTGAGTAACTAGGAAACCTTGCCTTACCCATCCTGTATTAGTTTGCTGAGGCTACTATAACAAAATACCACAGACTGGGTGGTTTAAACAACAGGAATTTATTTTCTTACAGTTCTGGAGGCTGGATGCCCAAGATTAAGGTGCCAGCAGGGTTGGTTACCTCTGAGGTCTCTCTCCTTGGGTTGCAGATGGCTTCCCTCTTGCTGTCTCTCTATATGTTCCTCCCTGTGTGCATGTATGCTCTTGATGTTTCTTTGTGTCTTCAAATTCTTCTTTTTATAAGAGCAACAGTCATAGTAGAGTAGGACTCACCTGAATGACCTCACTTTAATATAAGCACTTTAAGGGACAGAAATTGATATCTGGAATGGGTGTTGTCATAATAGAAATCTAAAATACATGGTGGTTCTTACTAGTTGGGTGTCAGGAAGCAAGGAAGCTAATGTCTGAGGCAGGAATAATGCTTTCTATGTAATGAATTGGAAAACATCTGGTTGAAACTTTTCTGTGATAACTTGGGAGGCAGACTTATTGCTAATGAACTTGTACCTCTAGGGAAGAAGTTAGAAAGTAAAAGTGTAGTTGTTATGTTGGTTTTTATTGGCTATGTTTGATAAGGTCCTAAAAGAAAAAGATGAGCTTCAGAAAGAATCAGAAAATTCAGTTGGTTTATAAACAGAATGAAAGGCATAGAAAGAATACAGAAATTCAATTGGAAGAATCAACTGTTTCTAGATCCCAAAAGGTAAGAGAAAGGATTAAACGAGGCTTTGAGGAGCACAGACCCATTATGATTGAGCCATGTTGCAAAGATCAGATTAAGAATGTGGATTTCTTCCTTGAGCCCATTATCCCAGCTTGTTTCAAGTTGGCTTCTGTTTATTTAAGAGGGAGAAGCAAGGGGCGAGAAAGCTGAGTTATAGGTTAGCATTAGCTTGAGCATTATATTCAAGAAAGAACTTTTAGTTAGCAACTGACAAGGGTACTGACAGGGAGTATATAGACTCGCAGGCTACTAAGATGCTCGGAAGTTGTGCTGCCAAGGAACTGTAAGCCCAAACCAAAAAGTCTGTGGTTATTCAAGCCTTAACACTTGGGGCCTTAAAATTGCATCAGCAGGAAGTGTGCTAAGAAAATTGAGTAGCTGCACAAAAACGGTGTACTCCACAGCACCCACTTCGGATGATGCTACAGAGAATAATGGACAAGGGAATTCTTCGCAGAGAGCATAATCAGAGCATGATCAAGGAATTTGCTCACCTCCAGGGAAGGAGTCTTCATTGTGCCCAACCTGTAGGATTTCAGTGACTGCAACATTTCTTCTATTCTTCCTCTTTTTGAGTGGTTGGTTTAATTGTGGTTATCTTGTCCCTATTCTTCTAGTAAGTATTGACTGTGGGTGTGGAGAAAAGGAGTTAACTTCTTTTTGTTCATAGATGAATAAATTTTGGAGAGCCACACCCAGATCCAAGGGTGAGCCCCACACCCTTGGAGTATCTGGATTTGAGCTGGATCCAGGGACTGGATGGACTTAAGATTACATCCTGTGGGGAGAAGATATGTTTTATATATATAAGAAAGTGAAATGGGTGTTTCATCATCAGGACAGTTGCCTGTAGAGACCAGCAAGCTGTTCATTAAATGCATGGCCTCTTCTTCCTAAGTGTATCGCTAGGCTATGTGTCTTAGTCTTCTTTGCAATGAGATGTGGCCATATAAACAGAAGTGGTCTGCATCTTTTCTTGACCTGGCCCATAAAAACTTCTCTTATATGATTATCCACCCTTCCTCACTCTGTGACTGAATGCAGAAGACTCTGAGACAGAGAGTGGAGCCACATGTGAAAGAAACCTCAGTCATTAAATAACCATAAGGAAGGCTGTACACAGACTAGGAATACAGATTTGTTTGGATTTCTTGAGTGAGAAATAAAATTCTGTTTCGTTAAGCTACTGAGAGGTTGGAGTTTATCTCTTATAGCAACCATCATTATTCTATTAAAAATTAATACTACTCTCCAAGTGACATACACAGCTAAGTCCTTTCCCCAGAAATCCAGCCTTGTATATGCAGTCCCTTCTGCACATCTCCAAAGGATTTCTAATAGATACCTCTTAATTAACACTTCTCAAAATGTTATTTAAAACCTGTTCTTCTCAGTCTTCTGCATTATCATAAATGACAATTTTATTCCATAGGTTGTTTGGGCCAAGAACCTTAGAGTCATTCTTGATTACTCTTTCTTTTTTTTACATGCTACATTTAATCCATACACAGATATTATCTGGTTTACTTTCAAAATATGCCTAGAATCTAGCTACTTCTCATATGATACTGTGCTTTCTCATGTGGATTATCCTAGCAGCCTCCTAATATGTTTCTGTTTTGACCCTTGCTACCCTTATTATCTGTTCTCAATATTGCAGAAAGAGTAGATTTTTTAAAATGTAAATCAGATTACACAATTTCTTTGCTCAAAACTCTTTAAAACTGCCTGACCCACTTAGAATACAGTTTAAAGTGCTAAGATGCAACTGATTCTTCCTCCTCTTAGTTCTCTGACCTCACTCCCTCCCACTCTCCTCACTCGTTCTATTTTGACTACACTGGCTTCTGTGCTGTACATCACATATGCCAAGAACACTTCTGCCTCAGGGCCTTTGCACTTGCTATTTAAGACTGTCTGATGTCCCTTGAGATCCATAAAGCTCACTCTCAAATTTCCTTTGGATCTATAGTCTTAAGCAATTTTATGAATAAGTTGTGTACACAGTTGGCCCTCAATACATATTTATTGAATAATCAAATAAATAGATGCATTTTTATCTTTTTGGATATGTGTAGGCTCTTTTCTGATATGCTGAGGTTTCACAATAATGTACCTTAGTGTGATTATTCTTTATCCTTTGTGCTGGCACTTGTTGGACCCTTTCATTTGAAAACTCATGTCCTTCAATACTGAAAGTTCCCTTGCATTATTTCCTTGGTAATCTCTTTTGTGTTTCTTTAGTTCTCTATATCTGGAATGTCTTACATTTTGTTGGTTTTTCTTCTCTCTGGGAGACTTTATTTACTTCATCATCTAATCCATCTATTAAATACATTTTAAAATGTTTTTCATGCATTACAATTTTCATTCATTATTGTTTTATTAATATTAATTTTCTTCTTTTGAAGTACGTATTGTTCTGGCATCATGGGTGTAGTATCTTCTTTTGTCTTTCGAGATATTAATTGTCTCTTTTAGAAGCTTTCCTGCATTGCCTCTGTTTCCTCCAAGATCTCCTTTAAAGAAACATTGCTTGTTTAGACTCTGTTTTTCATGTTAGGTGCTTTCCTTGAATGTGTAGTGATCATTGACTGCCCATTCCAATTATTAAAAAGTGTTTGGAGGTGATTGGAGCTCTGATGGATGGCAGAGTTTCAATGAAGGCTAATAAAGTGTGACTTGGCATTTTACTGGTGCATCTTCAGTTGTCAGTGTATGTAATTCTTTTGTGCAGGTTAGTTTCCCCAGAGAGGAAGCATCTTTATTCTCCTACTTAAAATGTGGGGGGTGTGTTTGTAGGGGTGGAGGTGAGGAGAGCTATCAGCATTCTGGGAGCCAGGCAGGAGAGGAAGATGGGAGTCTCACTGCTCAATACAGAGTTCTAACTTTACTTGCTCCTACTTTTATTTGGACCTGCTATCCCTCAGACCAGAACCTCTTTTGTTCATCTTCTCCAGAGATTAAAAATCCAGTCCTCCCCTCTGAGATGGGACAGGGCAGTCACTAGCTTGCAGTGGATATCAGTTTTATTCTTCTTTATACAAACTTTCAAACTATCTTTCCATTTTTAGCCCAGTCATACTTGGAGCTTCAAAGATAACTTGCTCTCTAGTTCCTGAGCATGCTATATAAATAGGACTTTGCTTTTTTCTGTATTCTTCCACCCTCACTCCAAACCTTGTGAACCTATGTTTTAGTTTTTTCCTCAGTTCTAAGCTAGTGACACTTGCTCATCTTCTTGACAATTTCCAAAACTTTGTTGACATATCTAATCTTTTGGTATCTCCTATTTTATTCTCTTTGTGCATTTACAACTTAAAAATATTTTTATAGTGCTTTGTTTTGTCTTTATCTTGGGGAGAAAATGGTAAATATATGTATTTAATTTGCTTTGTTTTTCCAAAAATCCTTTCTTCCTGAAAGGAAGTCTCCCAACTTCCCTGGCTTCTGTCACTCTTGCCTGATTCTCTCCCTCTTGCTCTGTTTCTCTGCTTTGTTTTTCATGGGCTGCTCTTATTTTGCTTTTCCCTTCAACAAGGTAGTTCTCAGCCCTCCTTCCCTGGTTCTACTGCTGTTTTTGGGCTGTGCATTTTGATAAAGGGGCCCTTATATTGTTTCATGGTTTTAATTTCCCCATAGGCTAATATCTCACACGTCTCTGCCTCTTGACTTGATCTCATCCCTTAGTTCCATATTCCAATGGCCAATTCTGAGCAACATATCCACTGAGCATCTTCCCATAAGCATCTTCTCACATGCAATAGGCACAAAACAGAGCACAGTATCTATTTTTCTCCTTGCACCAACTTCTATATTTGTATCCCTAGTCACTGAAGTCACAAACATGGGAGTCACCTTAATCTCCTACCTCTTTTTCACTCTGTAGATCCAGATGATCACCAAGTTCTGCTAGTTTTCCCTCCCATGTATTTTCTTGAATCTTTCTTTGTTTCCACAATGACAACCCTCATAACTGCCTTTCTGCTCTACTACCACAGCCTCCTAACAGCCACCTGCTTCTGGCTTTTCCCTCTTAAATTCATCCTTTGCTCAGGAACCATAGTGACCTGTATAAAGCATAAATCTCATCATATAATTCCCCTGCTGAAACCCTTTCAAGTGCTCCCCTGTGTGGAGTAAAATCTATGTTGCTTGGCATAGTATACAAGGCCTTCTGTGACCTGGCCCTGGCTTGTCTCTCTTGCTTCATTTCATTTCACCCCTAGCCTCATGTGTTCACTCTTGTACTACAAAACTGCCTGTTTCTCTCTCCCATTAGAGTTCTTGCTTCTGTACCTTTGCTCCTCTTCTGCCTTATTCCTTCTTTCACACGATTAATTCTTATTCATCTTTCAATATTCAGCTCATCATGTATCTTCTAACCCAGGAAGTAGCTTCTAATTTCTCTGGTTTTGTGAAGTGTCCCTTCTCTGTGCTTCTATATATTTATATGTTCATAACACCATCCAAGCACATATACATACATATATATATATATATATATATATATATATATATATATATATATGTTTTTTCACTGAAGCAAATACACACACACACACACACACACACACACACACACGTTCTAGTGATCCTGGTAGACTGTAAGCTTCACCAGAGAAGGAATTCTCTCTTGTTCTTGGTGCCTGGAATATAGTTGGGATTCAATAATTAGAGATTGAATGAAAGTGAACCTGCTTATAAATTACTTCTTGGTGGTTTGGAAATAGCAAGAGTTCAGAACCCAGGAGGGGTGCAGTGCAGGAAGTGTTGGCATTATGGTGATATTGGGAGCAGATTGTGAGACAAAGTGATCATTTGGCCTCAGTTTGTCTTGCTAATTTGCATGCTTTACATGGTACATGTCAGGGAAGGATGCTTCCTGATCTGGAGGTGTATGGCAGGAAACAGAGAAAGCTGGAGACAATTTTTAACCTCAGTTGATGACTTGAGTGTACAAAGAAAAGCTGAGTGTGACTTGGGTCATGACCATGGGTTAAAGCAGATGATTTTATACTGTCAAGTGGTCTAGAAGAGGGTTGGTGAAGGGTGGATCCTATAAGTGCCTGGCAAGTGGGACTGTTTTGGTAGGAGGGCAAGAAGTATTGAAATAATTAAAAAGTGACATCTACTTTCACCTTCCTCACATATCAAAGTTCTCTTGGTCTGGTCCCAAACGTCTCTGGGCCAGGTCCAGTTTACAGATGGCAGTGAACATCCTAATGTTGCATGAAGGCACTTCAAGACAAGCTCTCATAAAGAGCTCCCGTGTCCTGGGAGGCGTGCCAAAACATATTTCTGTGATGACTGCAGAGATGTTTGCTAAAAAGCAAACAGCACATTAGTGGCCTTCTGAGTTCTTGTGCAAATGGGGTGTGAAATTGTGGCTTGATGCTCCAAAGCTATACCTTTTTGTCTCCTTGATGATGATTAAGAGAAACAGGCTTGAATTGATTGGGAGGGCGTGGGAGGCTGGGGGCGGGGGTGCAGATGTGCAGTGAAAGAGGAATGGCTGGCAAAGGGGAAGAAGAGAAGTGAGCACACTCCCTTCAGTGCAGTGCTTCATTTGACCTTCAGGAAATTGGAATAGAAATCACATGATTTAACGTTTGCCTGGAAATTAACTGCCTCTGTTTGTTCCAGACCCTCGGATTGATGAAAGAGTCAGGGGATTTTAACCATAGAATTATAATAAAGGGAAATATCTCAAGCAATTATTAAATATTTAAAGAACCATCTCAACACTAACTTGTCAGATGGAATGAATGAAATTGAAATGCTTTTTAAACATTATCTCCAATGACATGGATAGAAATTCAGGGATAAAATTTACTCTGTGCTGTAAAGAAAATATTTTCAGTTTGTTTTTGTGATGCTGGTGTTTTTGTATCACCTTTCATCCCAAATGTTAATTAAGGAATAGTATGCCCAGGAGGTGGATCAAGTGAGGAATCCAAAGGAAAAGGACATGGTTGAGGTTTTTTCTTATTCCTTTGTGGTATCATTAAACCAAGGTGTGCAGAGTACAAGGGGACATTAATCCCTAGTGTAGTTGAGATAGTCTATATTAAAATAAAAGGAAGAAAGAGCTTTGTTTATAGTAGTTTCTTTCCTTGTCTAGACTGGACAATGTGAGATGAATAGATGGTAAAATAATATTATTTATCAGAGATACCAAAGAGGATTTTTCCCATTGGATATGTAGTAAATATTGTGGATTATCTACCTAACCTTCATTACCTCTTTTTGTTCAGAACCCTGATTTGGTCAAGGTCCACCTCTGGCAGAGACTACTTTGCCACTACTGCTACCCACTTATTTTTTTATTTCAGAATATTATGGGGGTACAAATGTATAGGTTACACATATTGCCTTTGCCCCACCCAAGTCAGAGCTACACTTGTATCCATCCCCCAGACAGTGCACACCGCACCCATTGGGTATGAATATAATACCCATTCCCTCCTTCCCCTCCCACCTGTCTGACACCTGATGAATGTTACTACCATATGAGCACATAAGTGGTGATCAATTAGTATCTACACAAGTTTTATTTACTCACATAGTAGTAGTATTACACAGTGTAATTTGATTATGAGAAGTAAAAGTGCCCAGCTAAGCAATTGCATATCTCAGCCTCCCTAGTAGGTAGTAGGAATGATCATGTGACTTAATTATGGCCAATGCAATAAAAGACTAAATTGTAATGTGGTATTCCAGAAAAGCTCTTAAAGGAGGAGTAGGGTCATTTGGCTTGTGTATTCTTCCCCTCCTTTTTCCTTCTTCCCGCATGAATTGTGGATGTGATGGCTGGAGCTACAGCAGACATCATGGACAGATGGTCAGGGAAAGGCCAAGAGAATTGCAGACATTTCTCCAGGCCATTGTATCTTTAAGCTTTTGCACAAGTCTTGAATCTCTTAGGGATTTCAAGTAATATAAAAGAATAATGGGCCTCACTTTTTGTGTTGGTCTCTATTATTTGGGTAATATGTTACACAAAACTCAACCAAATCCCTAATAGGAGATTCCACCTATCAGAGCGTATGTCTCTAGTGTAAGCTTATTTGTAAATTAGATTAGTCTAAGCAATAAGAAATCTCATTCTACTGAGAATGACTGGTTTAGGCAAGAGCACGTGATAGCAGCTGATAAATTGTGACCAGTGAAGTGTGAGAGGAAATGTGCTTTCCCTTGGAGAGAGAGGCTTCCCCACTCTTAAAAAAATGATATCAGAAGCAATGATTTCTTCTTCTGTTGAACACTGTGTGGGTCAGAATATGATATCGGGAACCACTATAGCCAGTTTGCAACTATGAGGGGCATTAGTTTGGCGATAAAATTGATGGCATAGTGGATATTTGGAAAGAACCAGTCCTTGATGACATCATTGAGCTACCAAATCAACCAATCCTAGAAGTTGTACATATTTAGATATGTACAACTGCTTTGAGATATTTTCTGTCCATCTATATTTCTATCTAGCTATTTATCTATCTAGATTAGAGGTTGGTAAAATTTTTCTGTAAAGGGCCATATAGTAAATACTTTAGGGTTTGTAAGCCAACTCTGTCATTGTAGCATGAAAGCAGCCATAGAAAAATATGTAAACAAATGAGTATGACTGTGTTCCAATAAAAATTTACAGAAATAGGCAATGGGTAGGATTTGGCCCTTGGGTGGTGGTTTGCTTACCCCTAGTTTAGATGGTTGACTTGAGATTTTATGCTTCTTAACTGATCTGCATTTCACCTGATATAGAGTTAAAGGTTGGAATGCATAAAAGCTCAGACCTCTTCCAACTTAGAGACTTGGATAAAGATATAAGAAAAGATCAGAAAAAAAGAGAAACAAGACTAGGAATGATAAAAGGCATTCATAGAAAAGCTAGAAGTCAAGCAATTTGAAATGATATACCTGCCTCAGGTGAACAGGTAAGAGAAGAAAATCTGGTCCCTGAGAGAAGGCTGCTGGAAGAAGAAAACCCCTCATAGAATAGCTGCATTTTATTTTTAATATTTTAAATTTCTATCATTTATTTGGCATACAAATAAAAAATTTGAAATATATGTAAATAAAAAGTACTTAACAGCCCCTATCCAGACATTAATCTTGTTATGCAGATGTAAGCATATACTTTTTATTTTTAAAATATGTAATTGCACTAGACATACCAATTTGTTGTTTGTGATTTCCACCTCAATCATGGATTCTGAACAACTTACAAAATTTATAAATACATAGCAAAATCATCATTTTGAAGCTTGCTTAGTAGCCTATTGTGTAAAGGTAATAATTTATTTAACTGGTCCCTTATTTTCTTTCATTTTGGATGTCTTCCCTTCTTCCCCCTTTTGCCATTACATAACAATCCTGAAATATTCTATTTGCTGTTGAGAAGTTTTGTCCCATTCCTTCCCTAAACCCTTCTTGTTTCAGATGATAATGTCAAGCAGCTGGTAAAGGGCAATTTTAAAATGTTCCACTTTAGCAATCAGAGGCAGCATCTTCTATTCTGCTTTGGGTAAAATCCTAATGAGGTCATTTGTCCAGATGTAAAACCCATGAGTCTTCTGGGATTTCAATGATGATTTTTCTATTACGTTTAGTCTTCTGGCCATACATCTCCATATTACATACAGTCCTTAAATCGTAAGATCAGGCTGGCTGTAGACCATAAGCAGTAATAGTAATGGGTTTTTAGATCTTTCTCCCTGCTTCCCCTCTTCTCCCTCCATCCCTCCATCTGAAGATCGTCTAAATCATTTTCAAGACCAATTCAGTTTATTCTGTTTTAGTCTGGAATTTTCTAATCAATTTGGGTCTGTGAATTAGTAAATACTCATGCTCATTGGACCAAATGGAACAGAAAAACTATGTCCTTTATCATTGGATGATACAGATACTATAGTATCTGATACTATAGATTATCTACATTATTAGGGAGGAGTAGTGGTATAAATAATCCAAGCATCATTTATATTTAGCTTTAGAATGGAATCTGAGACCCAGAGAAGGAAAGGAACTTGCCCAATTTGTACGGTTAGATAGAGGGGGACTGAAGAAGGATCCAGGTGTTCCTGGGGACTCTCTACTGTACTCCAGTGGTTCAGAGCATACCAGAGGAAAGTCTCTTATGCAACGTGTTCATCTAATGTCCTGGGGTTGGGGATGGGCTGGAAGTGGAGAAGATAATAAACACAGAGTAGCAGATGTAGTACACAAGGAAGGTTCTGGGGGAAAAAACCCAGCAATAGAAAATCTAATATTAAAATGTTTTATAGGAAAGCATTTATTGACATGAAAAGATATATACTATGTTTAGGTTACAATATGTGGAACATATCTCCATTTTTGTTGACAAATTAACCTCAGATAGGTGTGTCTATCTATCATCAATCTATCTATCAATCATCTATCCATCTATGAAGTTATGTTTTAAGGTGTTACCAGTGGTTATTTTGGGGTATTAGAAACAGGGTGTCCAAACCACTTTCATATAAAAAAAGAAAAAAAAAAAAAAGAAACAGGGTGTTTTTATTTTCTTCTTATTGATCAGTAGTATTTTCCAATTATTCTTTTTAATTTTTTTTATTTCAGCACATTATGGGGGTACAAATATTTAGCTTACATATATTGTCTTTGCCCCAGCCGAGTCAGAGCTTTAAGCATGTCTGTCTCCCAGATGGTGCACACTGTATCCATTAGGTGTGTATATTCCCATGCCTTCTCCCCCTTCCACTTGCCTGACAACCTGATGAATGTTACTACTATATGTGTACTTAAGTGTTGGTCCAGATTTGATGGTGAGTACATGTGGTGCTTGTTTTTCCATTCTTGTGATACTTCACTTAGTAGAATGGGCTCCAGCTCTATCCAGGATAATACAAGGGGTACTAGCTGAGTAGAACCCCATGGTAATGTTGGAAAAACTCTTATAGACATTGGCCTAGGGAAAGAATTTATGAAGAAGAAGACCCCCAAGGCAATTACCACAACAATAATTCTTTTATATAATAGTAAACATGTATAGCCTCTATAATAAGAAAAAAGTGTTATAACTTTTTAAAAAGGCACTTAAAGATAAATTTATAGGTCATGTCTTAAAATCATATCTGTATGCCACTAAGACTGAAAATGAACATTTTTATGCATTCTTTTGAATGAAGAATATTCCCTCCATGAGAGTACCTTTTCCATAGGCCCTTTTCTGTATCATGTTGTCTCATGGTCCTCACTATCCTTCATAGCTCTTGAGGGCAGAGTGTACTTCTTACTCAACTACTTGGTGGTCCATGGCTTATTGATATTTTGCTTTTTTGTTTTTGCTTTGAATGGTTGAATGAATAATAAACCTTTAACAACATTATTCTAATATCACTGAGATTGAAAATTGTCAACAAAGGGACAAAAATGAAAGGGTAACAAATGGGACAATAAGTATAATTCTTAAAGTTTGAATGAGGAAGGGGAGGCAGAAGGCTAAATCAGCAATGTGACCCTTTCCCCCCAAATCATATATGAAGAGGAAGTCATTGCCAGTCTGGCTGAGGATCATTAAATGTAGTTCCATTTTAGGTGCTTTGGGATTTATGCTGAGAATCTGGAGTTGGAAACAAGGCTGTGAATTTGGTACTTTCCAGGAGGGCTAGTGACTCTAGGTAGCACAGGAGGAGGTGAAGGGAGGGAGAAATGGCAAAATGAAGATTTTGAGAAAATGGTTCAAGGGACCATAAAGGGAACCTTTCAAGATCCTTTGTCATGGCCTCTCTGTGAGATAAAGTTATCTGGTAGAATTCAAGGTAGGCATTGGCTCAAGGCTGGGTTAGATACAAAGAGAACATGGGGGAGATCAGAGAGAAAGGCCTTCTTCTGTTATCAGAAGTGTGGCATGGGGGCTGGTAACTGAAAGAATGGGAAGAGTACCATGTAGAATGCAACTGTAAGCCACTGGAGAGAAGGGTGAGCTCCCACCTTCCTGCAGTCCATTCACTGAATGGCAAATATTGTTGCTGTCAGTTACCATCTGATAAGCCCATGTAACATTTAAAACAAATTCCAATTCTCTTACCTTGGTTTTCCTGCAAGGTTTTGCGTAATGTGTCACCACCCTATCTCTTGCCTCTTTTTGCTCCTAAGCACCAGCTCTATGGGTCTTCTTTGTGTTTCAAGAACAGACCAAGTGTGTCCCCAATTTGGGACATGGCACTACGGCTGTTTCCTTTGCTTGGAAACCACTGCCTTGGATCTCAGCTTGCTTACGTCTTTCTGGTCTTTCAAGTTACAGCTTGATGTCACCTCCTCGGGGAGGATTTTCTCCACCACTCAATCTAAAATATATCACTAGCCACTTTCTGTCATATCATCCTCTTTATTTTCAACAAAGCATTTACCACTGCCTGACATTTTTATTTTTATTTTATTTTTTAAATTCAGGATATTACAGGGGGACAAACATTTTGTAATGAAATGCATTTGCCTAGCTCAAGCCAGGGCTACAAGCATATCCTTCTACCATACAGTGTGCCCCATTTCTGTTAACTATGGGTTTACCCCTTTACCCCCTCTACTCCCCATCCCTCCACCCCCTACCCCACCTACCTGACTGGCACCATTTTTAAAATTTACTTTTAAAAATCTTGGTTCTTCTGCTAGAATGTAAACCCCATGAGAAAAGAGACATGATTTGTTGTAATGTTTAGAATAATCCCCAGCACTCAGTAATATTTGTAGAGTGAATGAACAAATGCACCCCAAGAACTCCATATCTTTATCCTAGGAAGACCACTGTGTCCCCTTAGGCTGATATTGATATTGTTCTGTTTTATTTCCAGTGTCATCTCTGTCTTTGAATGTAGTAGCCAGCTAAGTTGTAAACTTCTTCAACATAGGCACAATGTCTTTTTCATTTTTCATCCTCACTGCTCAGTTATGTGCCAGGAACTATTTGCTGAATGAATGAATGAATGAATATTGTGCTACCAACATGGTATTATAGATCCTGAGGCATAGCTTCTGAGGTATGAGAAAGGAATATGAGAGGAGTTGACAAAGAGAGGAAGTAATCAAGGTAACTTCTAGGACTGGAAATCTGGAATGTTGATTTTAGAAGACTCTGCTTAGACTACTCCCAGTCTTCAACTTTTATTAAATACGAAGGCCAGTGGTCCTATTCTGCCACATTGGAGATATGATTAAATATAAAGTTCTTGACCAAAAGAGAAAGACAGACTGTGGAACTTCAAGAGATCTCAAAAGGGATATATTTGGAATAGGAGAAGGAAGAAAAATTAGAAAATATTCCACTGGGTGAAATAGTCTTCCCTACTGTCTCTGCATTCCAGTGTATTCCTGACATTTTAAGATTTAGCTGCTACTGAACACATTAATGGCCCAGGGAAGCTGGGGATTCATCATTTATTTTATGATAACTTTTGAATTTCAGTAGGTAATTTGCACAGAATGAAATTCCTGTTATTCAATTTCTATGAAGGGTTAAGGGATTTGGGGGCTTATTAACATGGTAGAGAGGAAGATGTCCCACATGCTATGCCCCTTCCCAGATAACTGGTCTTCAAGAAGTAAGGCCAGGCAATCCTGATTCAGTAGGTATTTATTAAAATATGGTGTGATAATAGTACACTATTTATTAAAATCTGCCCTCTGAGACAATGGTCCATGGCTTGCTCTGGGTGGCATTTGTGTTGTTCTCATAGCCTACTGCCTGCTAGAACTTGTCCCCCAGCCTCATGCCTAGCTGCTGTCATCTTGACATTAAGAAATAACTTTGTTTGTTTCCCATATTGTCTCTTCAGGTATAACTTCCCAAGGGAGATATTTTGCTGCTGGAGTGTTTCTGCAAATACTCCTTGTGAATTGAATGCATAAAAACTGAGAAAAGTCTCACAGGTGACAGTCAATTGCTTAGGAACTTGGTGGGGAGATGAATTGAATGACAGTAGGGACACTGCTTATATAGCATCAAGGAAACTATAAAACAAACTTTCAACTTTGGTTTCCTCTTGCATCAGGAAAAGAGAATCACCCTTCCTTAATTTTGGAGAGATCATGTATAATGGTAGGTTTTAAGAATAATGTATAGGCATGCTTAGTTCCTGCTTGAAAAATGATTTCAGAATATAAGGGTAACAAGTATTATAAAAATAATAGTTAAGTGTCTTTCCTTGTGCAATTTCCCTAGATTTGTTTGAATGCTAGCATTTGCATTTATGTGGAGAGCAATGGCTAATGTTCAAAATCATCGAGAAAATATTTGAAGAGATTTTCAAGTTTTTTGAATGGTTTGAAAAGTGGAAAAATAAATTTTTATTCTTTAGGAAACCTCTTTAGTTTCTTTATGCATATGTTTGAAAACCAGGGGTGTTTTATGAATCATTTAGAATAGAACACTTTCCTCAGCCCCAGGCATGCAGCATATCAGTGGCTTCTACTTGCAGCGCAATCTTTGAAGGCAAAAAGATTTCACTCAGAAGACTTAAGGGGCCTTGCAGGTGAAAGAAAGAAAATGTCAGCTATGTGACTATAGAGGGATAATTTCCCATCCAAGAAGTGACCTTGAAATGCTGTTCAAAGTGCTTGTGAGGGATGCGTGGCTCATTTTGGCTGGAGAACATGTGTGCTTGGAAATGAACTGCCCTCATGGGTTGAGCCTGCTTTCTAGTGGGGGGGGGCACTAATGCATTTTAATAGTATTGCCCACATTAGAGTTAGTTGATGAAGAAGAACAGCTGCTATTTAGTTGTTTTTCCAGTCTTTTGTCTTGCAAAATGATGTATCCCTCTGAGGCTTGAAGAAAGGATGTGGCTGAAAAGACCAAGTGGGAATGAGGTGAGGAATCAGATCATCTGCTTTTAAAAGTGGCCATTTATTGAGGCCTCCCTCTGAGCCAGGGACAGTACTAAATGCTTTAGATTATTTTTTTTTTAAATCTAGATAACAATTCTATGACAGATATATGATTATCTTCAATTTACAGATGATCTCCAATTTACTGAGGTTTAGAGAGGTAACGTGAGTTGCCCAAAGTCACAAAGTGAGTAAGAAGGAGAATTGGAGTTTGAACCCAGGTCTGTATGTATTGAAACCTTGTTATCCTTTTAATATGTTTTGTATCACAATGCCTACACACAATTACTAGCACCATTAACTGCATTACCACCAAAAGCAACAACTAATATTGATTGCACTTTTACTATGTGCCAGATGTTGTGCCTGGACTATCTCATTTAATCCTCACAACTAGACTTTGCGATATTATTCTGGTAGCATCTCCATTTAGAGATACAATAACTGAGACACAGGGGGGGGTAATACAAATCATAAGCTTGGAACCCAGACAGCTGGATTCTTGGCCCTGTCCTACTGGTAAGGAGTTCAGTGTATCAACAAGCCCTGTAGACATGGCATGAAGAAGAGAAGTTGGGGACATCTACTGGTTTTCTGGAGATGATAATAAAGTCCCATAGACTAACTAGGTGGCTTAAGCAACAGAAATTTATTGTCTCACAGTTCTGGAGGCTGGAAGTCTGTCAGCAGGGTTGGTTTCTTCTGCGGACTATGAGGGCCTCTCTCCTTGGCTTGTAGATGGCCATCTTAAAGTTCACATGGTGTTCTCTCTGTGTATGTGTCTCCAAATTCCCCCTTCTTTATAAGGATACCAGAATAGTCTAGCTATGAATTACTGCAAAATATTCATATACTCATTCGTTCGTGTATTCATCAAGCCTTCAAAGAGTACTGATTATACTCTGGGTCCTGTGGTAACAGCTGGGAGAAAGTGAGATCAATGTCATTGATTTTGTCCTCAAGGCAAGCATATATGTTAAACCATAGCAACTTCTAAGGAGAAAATCCACTATCATAGGATTACAGTGCCTTCCATCCTTTATGACAAACCCCCCAAATATGCAGAAAAATCATTGGGGGCATGAATAAATAAAACCATTTCTGGTACTCAATTTGTGTGAATTACCCTGTGCCTATGGAGGCAATACTTGAAGAAAAATTTAGGACCTAGAATGAGACTGTTTTTGAGCCAAGGAAATGTTGGTTCTATTCTTTCCTGTGTCCATCCTCATCTCCTCCTTGTCTCTCTGTCCTGTTTCCCACCCCTATCCCTGGCATGTCTCAGGATCAAGGAGGACATCTCAGAGTTTGACACAGTGTTCCAGTCTTTCTTCCCAGATGCAGCTCTAGAGGCTTCCCCTAATTTTTTTTTTTTTAAGGGAAAGCTAGTTATGGCTCAGTTTAGCTGTCACCAGAGGGCTCAGAATGAACCTTGGCTACCAGGAGCTATCCTCTAGATGTGATGTCAAGAGACAAGTAAGATGTTTGATGGCAGAAGGACCTAGAGGCTGTTTGAATACATGGAAGGCCCTAAGATACTGTAGGGGGCAGCTGGGAGAGGACGCTGAGGAAAGTGAGGGTCATAGAGAGACTGGGGACATTCTGTTGGTGAGAAGGAACTCTTCTCCCCAACACTGGGGGGTGTTGGGCCCTTCATGGAGCTCACTAGCGATTAGGACCAGAGAGCTATAAACTCCAGTTAGGGGCTTAAGCCAATTATAGCACACAGTTAAATATTAAGGCAATACACAGTCCTTCCTAAACACATGGACTCAGTCTTTTGAAAGAGGGATCTAGTCGCAGGGCAGTGTGTGTTGGGACACTTCATTATCCCCAGCCACATTTCTCTCCACCACTACTTTGATTTCATTTATGTTTAAATTACTGCCAGCTAGAGGAGCCAAAGATCCACACACAAATCCTCAAAGGAAAAATGACATTTTTTTTCTTCTTGAGCTAGGACAGATAATGAGAACTAACAAAGAGTCAAAGAGGATTTTTGCATGTGAAGATGCAGGTTTTGGTTAACTGTATCTGTTTCATACAAAGAGGATGCTATACCTGAAACATTGTGGTCTGTTTTTATTGAATAAATTAACCTATCTATTTTGGTCTTTTAAAAATAAACACCAGTGACAAAGCTAGGTTTCATTTGTAATTTCTTTTGAAAACAGCTGAAAATTATACAGGTAGAATTTAGTCTCCCTCCTTAGGAGATCGGTTGTGTGACAATTGTTTAGGAGAAGTATGTGCTGTGGGCTTCTAGAAAAGAGTAGCAGTTTTGTCTTTTCTTTGTTCACAGGCTACTCTTTTAAGAGAAGTGACTGACACTTTGTTTGCTCTGGAGAATTGTCTACAAACATAGGTCTTTGGGGACAAACTCAAAGTTATAATTTCTCACTGTTCTGAAAACTCTGTTTTAGCAGGAAAGTAGAGAGTTTCTCCATTTTGCCTATTTCATGGCTCAGTTTGGATGGCATTGCACTCACTGGGAAAGTCAGAGTCTTCCTCTGCCATTTGTCCCTGTGTGGCCTCACTTGGGGTCAGCAAGGCTGGTTTGCAGAGACCAGGAGGTGCTTAGCTGGGGCACAGCTTGAGTGCCCCATCTGAGCTGATGGACTGTTGACTGGATAAGGGGTCAGTTTGTGCATTTGTAAGGCATAACTGTTCCCCACCTTGATATCACTATACACAATGGGGGGGGGGTCTTAGTGAGTTTGGATCCTAGTTTCTTAGGAACTAATCCTTGATATTCTGTCTGGGGTTGGTGCTCCTTGTATGCACCCTTAGAGTGTCCTGTAATCCCTCTATAATCCATTACTCTGTAATCACTATATTTATTATGCTTAATGCCTGTTTTTTTTTAAGTTAAAATTTTATTCTTGAAAACCAGTGTGATTTTTAAGTATAATGAATAATTAATCTTAGGCTTATCCATTTATTAAACTTATCCATTTATTAAACTAGTCTTTAATAAAAGACTACTTTTTTATTTGTGGTTTGTGATTACTGTGTGCCAGGCACTGTGCTAGGGACTGAGAATATAGTCATGGGCAAAATATTCAAACAAAATGGGAATATGTGAGGTAAAAGTGTAAGTTTTAAACTCATCTCCCCCTCAAGTCTTACTCCTCTGAAGGAACATACTTTTAGTAATTTAGAGCAGGAGTTGGCAAACTACAACCTGAGGACCAAATGTAGCCTGCCGCCTGTTTTTGTAAATAAAGTTTTATTGGAACACAGCCATGCTATTTTGTTTATGTATAAACTTTCTCTATGGTTGCCTTCACACTATAGCCACAGAATCAAGTAGTTGTGATAGCAGCTGAATGGCCCACAAGCTGAAAATATTTACTATCTAGTCCTTTACAGAAAAAGGTTTGCTCCCCACTAATTTAGAGGATATTTTACTAGAACTTTTAAATGTATTTTACATATGCATATATATTGATGTGTTTGTGTGTGTATTTTGACTTAAACAAGGTCATGTTTTATACACACACACACACACACACACACACACACATAAATCTGTAATCTGCCTTTTTTTTCTGATTGGTTACATAATTGGCTCCCAACCGGGAGAAACAGAGAACCTGTTGACTATTTACACTTCAGCCCTTACTTAGCATGGTGTCTGTTGCATTGTGGGTGCTCCATAAATATTTAGTTGAATGAATGACAAATATCTTGTTATTTTTATTAAAGTTTCAAAGTGATAAATGATTTACTTAAAAAATAATTCAGAGTGTAAAAGTTGTTCTTATTATAATATCCTTCCTTGCTTATATTCCATTGTGATTTCTTAGGATGAGAGACAAAGGAACAGTTTCCATTTGTCCTTAGAGTATTGTGTGAGGACGTATGTCTTGCAGGTGTGAACCACCTGTTAAGTAGGTTGAGGTAGAAGACAGGTTGGCAACTATTTATTCTTGGGAATACAGGGATTTCCATAGTGTTTGGTAAGCTCTTTGTTGAAGCATGAGTGAATATAGGTAGTCGTCTTTATTTGGTAGTTTGTATTTCATGGTTTGAAAACATGGATTATGCTGGTCCAATGCCCATGGCATTGCAATGTTTAGATACACTGCTTTTAAATGTATCTCTCTCATTACTATTTTGTAGCTTGTGCTTTTGCTTAGGGCTATTCTCCATTAGACAGTATGAATCATGTATTTAGCTATTCACAGAGATCTTTATTTCTACTAAAGGTGGGGAGGGTCTGCTTTCTTAACAAGTTCATTGTTTTCCATAATTTTGGCAAATTGCCTTTCTTGGATATTAAGGAAAGTCTTAGGTGGCTTTATTTTAATTTCAGTGGCTTTCTTTTCTTTCTTTTTTTTACCTGTTATCCTCATACCTAAACCCTCTTCCCACCTTGGCAAAGCA
Source organism: Microcebus murinus (assembly GCF_040939455.1). Lineage (NCBI taxonomy): Eukaryota > Metazoa > Chordata > Mammalia > Primates > Cheirogaleidae > Microcebus > Microcebus murinus. The sequence continues at coordinate 24,673,986 of NC_134107.1, forward strand.
TGAGGTGCGATAGAGTAGATGTGTTGCTAGGTAAGTTGAGGTGGGTGGGCACCTGGGAGCCTGGCTGCTAAAGTCTTTCCCAAATTTCTGTGTAGGAGGAACACGTGTGAGTTTTTCACCATCTGGTCAATGCTTGTTGTTGATTTTTCTCTATTCCAGGTATTTATTTGGTTTGGGGGCATGATGTAGATCTCAGGAGGGAAAATGTGGTTCCAGTCAGATTCTTCCTGAGCAACTGGGACTCGGATTGAGACTGTAGCTGCCTGGGAAGCCAGAGTACTCCATTACTTTTTCCCTCTTACGGTGAGTACTCTTGCGTGGCCATAGCACAAAATGAGTGCTTACAGTTACATTCACATCTTCTCAAGAAAAGCTGTTTATTGTGAGGATACTGCTGAACTGGAACTGAGACTGGGAAGGTGGGGGACATGAAGGTGACTCTAGTGATCAGCTGTTTTTTATTCACTTGGCCTTTCTCACGATGTCTGCCTCCTTTTGTATGTGTGTCTGTGTAGTTCTTTTTATACACATCTTCCTCTACTTTTCTGCGTCTTCACATTGCCACACTCATCTTGCTTTCCCTATCAGACTCTACCAATGTCTGTTTTATAAACTGCCTTATTTTCCATCCACCACACTGTGGAATACAGCATATTCTCATCAGTGGCAGTGATTCTTGCCCACTGAAATCCCTGGGTGTCTGTACAAATAGGTTGAGAGAGCCCCTCAGGTGTTTCTGGTAGAATTCTCTTTAGGTAGAACGCACCTCCTTGGGTCAGCATTAGTGCTTCTCATTTTGACTATTTTTAACTTCTTCCATTGAAACTCGTTCATTGTTTCCCCTCCATGTCTCAAACTTTAATGTGCACACCAGTTTTCCAGTAGATCTTGTTAAAATGCTGTTACTGATTCATTAACGCCCAGGTTGGGGCAAAATGTTCTGTGCTTCTAGCAAGTTTGTAGGTGATTCCAATACTGCTGGTTGATGGACCATATTTTGAGGAGCAAGGCTCTGGGGCCACGATACTCAAACTTTAGTGTCCATTAGAATCATCTAGAGGGCTTGTTCAAATGCAGATTGCTGGGCGCAACCACCAGCATTTTTGATCCAGAAGGTCTAGAATAGGGCCCTAGAGTCTGTATTGCTAACGAATTTCCAAAAAATACTGGGGCTGCTACTTTGGGAACCACACTTTGAGAACCATTGCTTTAAAGCAGTGACGCTTAACCTTGGCTTCATGTTAGAATCAACAAGAAAGCTTTTTGCAAAATACATATATTCAGCTCAGCTCCTCTCAGCCTGATTTAATTGGTCTGAGGTAGAGCCTGGTACCATTTAAAAAGGTCATCAGTTGATTCTAATATGTAGCCTGGGAGAGAAAGCCTAGAGAATTTAATTGGCCTAGTTGACCTTTTTTTAACCAGTCCATGAATTGACTGCCTTACATCAAATTCTTGTTTGTGGTCTTAACAATTGCAATCAGGAAATGTTCATATGGGATAAGTGTAGTCTCTTAGGCTAAAAAAGCTGTGAGTGATCCACTTGGTATTAGAAGCCATGGCAGGAAGATGGCTGATGTTTATAGCCTATTAGGGATAATGATACCTAATCTAGGGGATTGTCGTAAGAGGACTAAGTGTAGTTGGTTTGGGCTTGGTACAAAGTAGACATTCAGGCACTTGTAATAGTACAGGAAGCTTTAGTCATGGGAGTTATAGTGGTTGCTATTCTTTTGTTTTGTTTTTGAGACAGAGGCTTGCTCTGTTGTCCAAGCTAGAGTGCCATGGCATCAGCCTAGCTCACAGTAACCTCAAACTCCTGGGCTCAAGCAATCCTTCTGCCTCAGCCTCCTGATTACCTGGGACTACCACCATGCCTGGCTAATTTTTTCTATATATTTTTAGTTGTCCAGCTAATTTCTTTTTATTTTTTAGTAGAGATGGGGGTCTCACTCTTCCTCAGGCTGGTCTTAAACTCCTGACCTTGAGTGATCCTCCTGCCTTGGCTTCCCAAAATGCTAGGATTACAGGTGTGAGCCACCACACCCAGCCAGTGGTTGCTATTCTTTACTGGAGTCTTGGAGTCCATAGGAGATACCTTGAAGGTCATCACCAACATTTTACATGGCACTAGTAATAAAGCAAATATTCACATTGCCTGAAACCTCTAGTCTTTGTATTCATTAGTTACTTGACTTAATTCTGTTATGCATCTGTGAGTCTCTTGGTTCTAGGGGCCATACCTCACTACTTAAGCATCCTGGACACCTCAGCACCTTGGTTACTATCTAATGCACAGTAGTATCTTCCTGTTAGGTGAAGGAATGAAAAATACACAGACAGTACCAGCTAAAGTCATGTGATGGAGTTGCTGTTTGTGCAGCTCTAACACAGCTCACCCTCCACCTCCACCTTCAAGAAGGGAGTCTTTGGGGGTTTGCTTGCATTTTTAGAGAATTGTTCAACAGTATCTAGACGATTCCTGTTGGAATTGAGGAGGCAAGCAATTTAATACAACCACTTTATTTTATGGATAGTGATGCTGAGGCCCAGAGAGTAAAGAAACATTTATCTCTGGGTATTGAATTATATTATTAATCATCCAGTGTCTTAATATTTACATGGAGCTGGCAGTATAGTTACAGGGGACAAAAACTTGCAAAATTTTCTCTCTCTTTCATTCACAACTAGAGGGCTCTGCAAAGCAGGGTAGTACTAGTTTTACACATGCCATGCATTGTGCTAAGCACTTTCTATGCATTATTTTATTGTCATAGTAAGCTTAAAGGTTAGTGCTTTTTATTAACCCTGGTTCATGAATAAGTAAAGCAAGGATAAGAGAAGCTAAGATTTATCCACAATCAATCACACTGATAATAAGTGTCAGAGCCCACGAAATCTGAGTGCAGAGCCCATGTTCTTAAGCAGTGCATGTTCTCCTTATGTTTAAATGAGGCCATTTAGAGCACCTCCTGTAAAAGAGCCTGATGTGTGGAAAGTGGTCAAAATCCAGTGTTTAGTTTTTAGTGTAGCCTGGCTTCTTCATTGTACTTGGGTGGACAAGGATTATAAAGTCCTAAGTGTACCAGGACAAGATGTGATCCCTGACTGCCTATGTCAGAGGGGGTGAGCAGAGCAGGCTTCTGGCACCTGCTCATTTTCACCCCACTCCCCTCTTGGTGTTGTGTTTGGGAAGAGGTAGCATTGGAAAGAAGGGGCTTGGTGACTTACTGTAATTTTGAAGCTCATATAATATTTGTGAAAGTTTTTCTCAGAGTAAGATTTGAAATATTTTTCAATTCCTGTGGCCTGAATCATACCACAGGGCCAGTGATAATTCTTGGAAGGAAGAAACATTATTTCTTCCAGCCCAACTTTCTTCATCTTAATTTGTCTTACTTGATGTTACCCCAAGATTCTGAGGGGCATGAGTGAAGAGGGTCAGGTTGAGTGTTACATGGTTTAATTTCAATCATTTATCAGAATCCCAGCCATTTCCTGTGGTCTCTTAGTAACAAATGAGCTTCATAGCATCTGTCTTCCTAATAGCGTGGATTAAATTGCAGTGTTGCTGGTGGGGTAAAATCAATTAGAGGGGGGTCAATTAGAAGGAACACAGTGAGAGGAGAAAGACTCCACATATTCTAATGAACATAAGTAAACTAGCTCTCCCTTTTCTTTGGATATTCTAATGAACATATGTAAACTAGCTCTCCCTCTTCTTTGGAGACAACTTGAAAGTTTAAATAGATTGCAAAAGGTCTAAGCCTTCAAATTGGACCTGGAGTCACACAGGCTTTATCAGATTCATTTGACTCTTTTTGATTCAGGAGTAGGGAGAGGAAAATGAAATTCACTCCTCTCAGTGATGAACTGGCTGCTGGGAGAATGTACAGAAAGGATTCCAGTCTCAGGAGCTCTGGGAAGCTGCCTTCAATAGCTTTCATAGTCTCAGTGCTTGTGACTTTAATTTACTTGACATTTAATTGTTGAAGATGATTTATTTTCCCTGGCTTGTTTTCATTATCTCAGGCACATGAAAGGGGGAAATTTAGAGACTAGAAAGTAGGAAAGTAGTTCTTTAGGTCCTGGCTACTCAAAGTGTGGTCTCAGGGCCAGAGCATCACCTGGGAGTTTGTTAGAAATGGAGAATCTTAGGTCCTCACCTAGAATCAGGTGAATCAGAAGCTGCATTTTCACAATATGCCTTGGAGATTCATGCACACATTACAGTTTGAGAAGCACTGCTCTAGAATGTCTCCTGCTGGGCTTCGAGATGCTCAAGGAGGATTGTAAGCTGTACTGGCCTAAGGTATCTTTTGCCAGACTGGTGTAATTTCTTAACACCTGCACTTAGCACAGTGCCTGGCATGTCTGTCTTCTCCTTGTCACTGCTACATCATCCATTCCAGCACTGGTAACTGGGTGGCTACTGTGTGCACAGTTCTAAGTGATTTATAAATACTATTTCATTGAATCTTCAGAACAATTCTGAGGGGGAAAAACTATTGTTATCCCTATTTTATAGATGAGGAAATAGAGACAAGAGAGATTGGCCAAATATTTTTTTGCTCAATGGAATTCAAGCTGAAGAACTGAACTTAGGGAGGCAGCATGAGGGTAATGGAAAGAGCTTAGGCTTTGATGTTGACACAGTGGTTTAATTTTGATTTGTTCTGCATATAAGCAAGATAATCTTGAGGATATGATTACCTCATAGGTTGTAATGAGTATAAAGTGCAATAACATGTGGACTGTTGAGTAGAATTCCTGGAACATAGTAGGTACTCAATAAATGTCTTTCCTTTTCTTCTAATTTTTTTTTTCTATTTCCTCTTTCTTTCTCTTTCTCTTCCACTCCCCTACCTTATGGTACTCTCTTACTAGTTAACTCTGGCCCAACATTTAAGTCCTAAGGACCTGTACCTGGAAACCCTCAGGTGTGTGGGCCTGAGGGTTTTTTTTAATGCACTTATCTTCTTAAATGCACAGCTTAGAAAGGATTGTAATATGAAGCCTTAAATCAATTGTTAATTGGTTAATAAGCACCCATGACTTAAATGCACAGCTTAAATAATTCCTTTGGTCCAGGTCTGTGCTGTGAAAGAATTTAGATTCTGATCTGTATTGAAAACAAGTGCCTTCAGGTGAAAAGTGTGGAAACATTCAGATACATTGCTCTACCTCAAGTGTGGCTGAGTTAGAATCTGTGTCTGTTAAGTGCTATCTTTTATGATCTAACACCATTTGAGAGTGAAACAGGGTAGGGTTAAATACACAGACTCTGGGGCCAAATTGCCTGGATCTGATTCTTGGTTCTGGTGCTGACTGGCTGTGTAAAACTGCAAAGTTGTCTAACCGCTCTGTGCCTCAATCTGCTCATCTATAACATGTGGATAATTAACCTACTTCATACATTGTTGTGAAGATTAAATTAGATGATACATGTACAGCTCTTAGAACAGTCTGGCCCATATGAAGGGCTTATCCTTAACCACTCTGAGCCTTCATTTCTTCACCTGTGTAACAGAGGTAATGCAATATGCGATGGAGCAAGAAGATTAAATGTGGCTACATAATTGGTCTAGCACAGTGCCTGGCATGAGCAAGTACTCAGCTCGTGTTTGTTTTCCAGCCAAACTAGTGCAACATGCAGGGTTTCATTTTGAAAAGTTAGCCATGTACTTGTGCTCTACATTTATGTGCATAATTTAGTGGTATCAAGTTGGAAAATTTTCCCAGACCTACTTTAATTTATTCATTGATTTTATTATATGAATCTTTACAAGGAAAGGTAGCTATCACATGAGCTGAAAACTACATAATAATGTAATAATACTAATACTAGTAATAATGAAACAGGCTGAGATGCTTCCAGAATTCTCCTTGGAGAACTCACCCTCTTCTCTAGGGGGGGTGGTAGGGCAGATGTTGACTGAAATGTCATTTAGTTAAGGAGATGCATCCATGGCAACTAATGAGACTGGAAACAGGCTGAGAAGACTCAACTGGCAGTGGGTCAGGTAATAAAATGACGGAAATGGCATTCTTTAAATACTTTCCTGCCAATCATCAGCTAAACTTGGCATTCAAAATGCCCCAGGTGAGAGGTGATCACAGTGGTTCTATGCAGCTAATTTCTTCATAGTACTGGGATGCATTATGACAACATCAGCTGTAACCTTGCAAGCCTTCTGAGAAGTGGGGAGGCACAGAATGACATTTTTCTTGTCTTATGGATTGGCGAGGTTATTCCCACGATAGACTGCACGGAGGAACTTGGTGCCTCTCTTGCTGTTCAGCCCTCCGTGGTGGCATGCCCCTTGCCACCTCTCATGAAGTCTCTCTTTCTCCTTCTTTCATTCTGAAGTTCTTTCTTTTAGAATACTTCTCTTACCTGGTTCTCAAGATGAATTTAGGTGATAAATTATATAGCTTAAGGTGTTATTTCCTACCTTTGATCATTTTTGTATGTGAAAGTTTTTAAGACTGAACAATATGTATCTAGGAGAGCACAATTTGAGGACCTCCTGGTACAAGTTGCCTCAACAGGAGAAGCCTGTGTTTTTGGTGTAGGAGAAAGTACTATTTCCTTCAAGGTTCATTGTGTTTATCTGCTGAGCCTGCTGTGGATTCCAGTTACTGTCTTGGCTCTGAGAATAGCAGCCTTTCTCCATATGAACTACTTTCTGCCCTTGCTTTCTTGCTCCAATAGCTCTTGACTTTTAATTTGGTTCCTCCCCTCTGCTCAGCTTAGCCTGCTAGTGGCTCACAAAGGCTTCCTGTAGCTGCACAACTGGGTCTGAAGGCATAAGGGATTCCCAAACTCAGCTTAAGTCAAGCCTCAAACTATGTCTTGTCAAAACATCTACATATAGCTACAAAGTCAATCAGTTAAAACTATACTTAGGTATTTGCCATTTTTAGTCAAATGCAAGCCTGTGCCTTGTGTTTTTCCTTGTACATTTGGACGATCACATTTTAGAGTTGGAGGTAAGCTTGGCTGATGGCTCTCAAACCTGGTCTCCTGGGAATTTTTTTTTTTGGTGGGATTTTGCCGTTTTCTTTCTTTTTTTTTTTTTTGATGAGAGATTTTTTTTTTATTTCGGCATATTATGGGGGTACGGATTTTAAGGTTTCAATAAATGCCCTTTCCCCCCTCCCCCCACAAGTCTGAGTCTCCAGCATGACCATCCCCCAGATGGTACACATCTCACTCATTATGTATGTATATACCCGTCCCCCTCCCCCCTGCCCAGTACCCTATTACTACAGTACCTATGTGTCCACTTAGGTGCTGCTCAGTTAATACCAGTTTACTGGTGAGTATATGTGGTGCTTGTTTTTCCATTCTTGGGATACTTCACTTAGTAGTATGGGTTCAAGCTCTAACCAGGAAAATATGAGATGTGCTATATCACCATTGTTTCTTAGAGCTGAATAGTACTCCATGGTATACATATACCACATTTTATTAATCCATTCTTGGATTGATGGGCACTTGGGCTGTTTCCACAGCCTTGCGATTATGAATTGTGCTGCTATAAACATTTGAGTGCAGGTGTCTTTTAAAAAGTTGATTCCTGGGCCCTACCCCAGCCCCACTGAATCATACTCTTTGGTGGTTAGAGCCCAATAATGCCAGGAATCTGTATTAAAAGTAACAACAAAAACTCTGCACATGATACTTACATAGCCAACCAGTCTCTAGTCCAGGCACTTAGAAACCAGTTGAACACTTTTTAGTTTCCGACTGTTGAAACTTAAGCTCAAGAAATTTGACCATAGTCACAGGATGAGGCTGCAAGCAAATTGCATATACACCTGGCTTTATGATTAGCTTTAGCTTTTCCTTTGCACGGACCACTTAGGGATTGTTGACAGAGGGACTGTGCTTTCAACATGTTTCTTTTTTAAGCAGCTGAGTTGCAACTTTCCCTGCAATTGGTACTCACAAGCCTCATCCCATTTTATCAGTAATGGCTTTTAGTTTTATATGCCCTACTGGGCCTACTTTTCATTTAAGGGTTTTTTTTTATTATGGTTAAAAAGTACTTTATTGTTGCTTAATTTCCAAATCAAGTGTGCATAAATAATTTATTGACTCAATGTTGCACTCAGACAGTTTTTTGAAATTGCCCTGTGTAACTTTATTAAGTGCAGAAGCTGGAATGCTAATTTGTCTGATTGGAAAAGAAGAAAAGGATCTATATATTATTAAACTATTCAGGTGGTAAACAGTATTGCCCCCCCAAAAGTCCTAATCACTGTTTTTAGTCATCAGATTTAAATTGTAAATGAGACAGTATTGGTGCATTAGAAAAGCACATGCCATGTTTTGTTAACATAATCAGAAAAATGGAGTGGCTACAAACCCTTTCCCCATCTGCCAGTCATTGTATTAAATGCTTCTGCAATTTTATTAGAATTCTCTGTCTCTGTAGATGCCAGTCAGCTGTGAAATTGAAATTGCAAACAGAAATATTACATTTTCATCTGTAGTGGAAACTGAGAAAGTCCATTTTTTTGACAGGCAAAGAAATGTCATGACACTGTCAACTGGGTCATCCTGCATTTAGGTTTGAAGGCATTTTTGAGCTCTTTTCTTGAAAGGGAGAAAGGAAGGTGTCTTTACATTTATGTTGGCTTTTTCTGGCAATTTGATCAACAAAGTGTCCTCCATGGTTCACAGATGGAGAGCTTTTGAGTTTTTCTGAATGCAACTTATTTTTCTTTTTCTCCCTTTCTCAAAGTGAATTGAGGTTGTGCTGGAGAGGCTCTAGTTCTTGAGAGGTGCAGAAATTTCAACAAAATATTAGCTCTAAAATTTCAAAGTTTTCTAGTGGGTAGGGAGGATCCATGGCAGTGATGAATAGTTTCTTGCTGGGCTCTTGTAACCTTAGCTGGGCCTGAAGCAAAAGTCAAGAATGTTGGTTGGATTGTCTTTGCTTGAAATACTCTTTCGTCTCTTTTCCCTTGGATATTTCCTGATCATTCTTTGAGTCTTGGTTAAATGTCACTTTTTCTTAGAAGATTTCTTCGATCAGCCTCATCCACTCACTCAAGACCAGGTTATTTGCACCTGCTTTGAGCTGCCATTACCCTTACCCATGAACTTTGTGAGGAGCAGAGATCCTAGATATTTTCTCATCTCCAGACTTAGAATGGTGTAGGCATGTAACAGTTATTAAATAGATGGGCAGATATTTGTTAAGAGCATAAATGACTAAATAAAAGCTACTTCCAGAAACAGCTTAGGTGAGAGGTACTAGGAAAACAGGAAGATCAGAACTAGGTTAACGAAATTTATGATAGAATGCCAAAGGATAAAATACACAATGTGGATTAGACAAATTATTGTAATTACATAATGAGCAGTATCCATAACAACAGTTATAAATTCTGACCAAGGGTTTTAGGTAGTAGGGAAAAGTTGAGATGGGTCCTCAACTTTTAATTGGAAAGAAATTATGAGGAGAGATTTTTTCCCCATATAGTTACGTTATAAATGTCCAGGCATCAACTTAAATTGAAGAGATCTGACTTATCTCCTTTTAAATTCCACGTAGGGGCCAGGCCAGTTTAGCCATTGTGTATTTGTGCTGTCATATGCCAGCCTTTGTGTTAAGTGTTTCTTGTACATTATCTCACTTAATATTCAAAACAATCCTATGATTATAGGTATAATTTTTATATCCCTTTTAGATATGTGGTAACCAAGGCACAGGGAGGCTTTTGTACTTGCCCAAGGTCACACAGCTAAGTAATAGTGAAACTATGGTTTGAGTCTATGCCTATTGGATTCCAAAGCTCAACAAAGCTCTAGCCAGTTTGAAAAGCTACATCTCTACACAGATCAGACCAGGTGCTTGATAAATCTGTGTTTAATTACCTTGAAGAAGGGCTTTGGGAATATAGGCAGGACTGTCCTCTGGATGAACCAGATGGCTCTCACCAGGTTGCCTGAAAATAAGGCAGCTGAGAGGGGTGGTCACCTTTCCTGGGTGGGAGGGGCTATTCCTCAACTTCATACAAGCTGTCCAGGTGCTATCAGCTGGTGTTCCCAGCATTATCTATTGTGCAGTTCCCCTGAACAATTGACACCTAAACTTGTACTGTTTTTCCAGACTTGGAAGGCTACTTCCTTGAAAACCCTACAAAAAAGCAAAGCAGAAGGGGAGGGGGTCCTTCTCCTAGAGCACAGCCAGTAATGTGTCCAGCTGTGCCTGATGCTAGCACATCTGTGGGATGCTGAGAGAATGGGATCATGTGCATTGTCCTGCTGCTGACTTGCTTTTCTGAGAGTTCCAGCCTGCACTCTGTGAGTTATGTGGTTTTTGTTTATCCTTATTGCTTGCCAAGACCAGATAAAATAGGCAAGCATTCCTCAAACTTGGGGTGGCAAAATATAAGCAGATAAATCTGAGTGCTGCTGGCCCTCCTTCCCTTTCTGGGAGTTTCTGTGCATGTTGGTATTCAGTGTTTGCTCCTGTTAGCCACATCCATTATTCTATCCATTTGATCATCATTATCTTGGTAGTGACTAACATTTATTGAACACTTTGACCATGTGTCATGCTATGAGCTTAATGCCTTATTAAAGTGCCATTTGTTCTTCATAATACTGCTCTGATGTAGGAAATATTATTAATATACTCTATATTCACAGATAAAAAAAACCCATCACACAGAGAGGCTTAGGAACTTCCCTAAGATCACGTAGTAGTAAGTTGTAGGTCTAGACAACCATCTAGGTCCATCTGCCCCTCTATACAATGCTGAAGAATTGGCTAGGCCACGTTAATGGGCATTGACTTTGAAGCTGTCTCTCTCATTCAGCTTTCAGGTGCATGATGGCTGGAAGGTACATTGATGTGGGCGTTGGGTAGACATTTTTGCTGCCAGGACTGCTCTGTGTCTGTGACTACCCCTTCATCAACAAAGTCTATGCACAGCTGAAGGACTCCAGAGGCAATTAAATCTACTTAGGAGCCAGTACTTCTCTAAGGGGTATAAAAGCAGTGCCAGCTCATTCTGGTCTCCTCTATAGAGGTAGCTGGATACTGAGCTTCAACAATTTTTTTATTCCTTAGGCTATAAGCCTGATGCCTTACAGAGCGTCTCTGGCAAAAAATCTTCAGGAGGCACCTGCTATTTTTGAAGACTGTCTTCCTTTGCTGGCATGGTTCCGAAATTTAATTATGGAGCCTGGATTAGTGTAAGGCCGTGTTCCATCTGCTACTGTACTTAGTTCCTTTTCCCCTCAAGAGAAGATGCTGTTTCCACCTCCCTCTTCCAATTTCTATTTGGAGTCAGGCTTGACAAGGGGCTTAACTGCTGTCTGGTGGGTGCCTTTGGGCTGGCGTATTGCTTTTGATTTTTGCTCAGACTGGCTGCCACCAACTTTGGGATTTGCTTTCTGCATTTTGTCAGAACCTGACCCTGCACACACTCTTTTTATAATGTCCACAGCAGACTTGATTATAAAAAAGGCCGGGGTAGATCGGCTTTTGAGCACTGACAAAATACTGCCATTTCTCCTGATCAAAGGCAACTAGAGATCAGCAGTGCATTTGAGAAGCTGCAAATTGGCATCATGCTTAGTCCCCTTAAGCATTCTTGGAAGTCTGCTTACACAGAGGAAGCTTGTGCCTCAATGCCTCAGCCTGTTTGGAGGGTGGCCTGCCTGAAGTGCATAGGCTGGCTTAGCCCAGCAGAGGAGTAGGCTGTTCACTGCCAGTGTGCAAACCTTCAAATCTGTGTAACAGGGCATCTTATTCATAGATTTGGCAAATTTCTGAAAAAGTGTGAAGTTTGAGATTTGGAAAGTTTGACTGTCCCAGTGGCAGCAAAGGGATTTTGTTTTTCTTTATAAGATCCTGGTACTGAATACTTTCATCTAGAAAATATCTTTTGTATATGTGTGAACTGTTTGTATATGTGTGAACTGTGAACTTTGTAAAGCAGGGGGCTACCTGCAATGGGGAGCCATCACTGCCTATGGTAGGCCAAAAAATGCTCCCTCGCCAAAGATATCAACATCAAATTCCTGGAACCTGTGATTATTATTTTATTTGGAAAAAAGGGGTCTTTGCAGATGTGATTAAATTAAAGATTTTGGGATGAGGTCATCTTGAATTATCTTATATTATTTAGGGCAGACCCTAATGCTATTACAAGCATTCTTATAAGGGAGAAAAAAAGGGACAGAAATAAGAGGGGGAGGCCACATGACCACAGAGATGGAAGTGACGTGGCCAGGAGTCAGGGAATGCCAGTAGCTATCGGAAGGAGAAAGAGATAAAGAACAGGTTCTCCCCTAGAAACTCCAGAGTGAATATGGCCCTGTGGATACCATGATTTTGGCCTTCTGAGACAATACATTTCTGTTGTTTTAAGCCACTCAGTTTGTGGTCATTTGTTATAGCAGCCACCTGCCTTTATCAATGTCAAATGAGTTCTTACTCATATTTCCTCTCCTTTTCTAGAGGCTTTATGTTCTGCTTGCCTGTCTGTCTTTGCTGGGTGCATGTTTATAATAGCTACTGACAGTAAGACACTATAGTTTTGAAAGTTTTTTGAGCAAACCTATGAAAATGAACAAAGCTTATTTACTCAGTGCACTTCTGGGTTAAATGCTTGGGTTCCAGAGTCCATCTGGCCCTGGTGTGACAACCTAGCATAGTAGTTAACAAGTGGTATTCTTCCTTCTCTTTTCTGAATATGTTCATTGGACTTTGTTCTTCTTAAATGCAGTGAAGGAAGTAAAACACCAGTTAAGAAGAAGATTCCTAACTCAGAATAGTTAGGTCTAAATCCTGGCCCCCTTTCTTATTAGCTGTGTGACTTTGAGCAAATTACTTAACCTCTCTGTGCCTCAGTTTTCTTATCTTAATTCATGTGACACATTTATTCGTATAGTAGGAGGAGACTGTAAACCAACCTAAACAATGTGAAGTTATTAATATTTTTATTGTTATGCTGCCTAGCACCAGTGGGGGACAAATAAATTGTAGGTACTGCAGTATTACAGATGAGAAAACCTAACTCAAGAAGGTGAAATAATGTGCTCAGTGTTCATATAGCTTGTGAAGGGCAGAATAGAAAGCACTCATCACAAATAAGGTTGTGTAAATTCTCAGAGAAAAAAAATATTTCTAGAAAAACATCTTGAATTGGGTGTGATTTTGAAGAAATATGCTCTCTAGCTCTCCAGTGTCTCCTAATATAGTTGGCATTCCAAGTCTGCCTTTAGATTTCTAATTCCAGCTCATTGTCATCTACCCATGGAAGTTAACCTGGTAGCTTTCCATTCTTCTAGGGCTCTATATTCCTTCAGGGGCAGCTTTGCACTATCAGACTCACCAGAGCTAATGAGTATGTAGGTATCATTGTGTTCATATCAGTTCTTCTGGATGAAATGCTTGTATTTTGACAAGAATGTTTAGTTTATCATGCCTGAACATTGTTGGAGTTTGGGGAGAAATGAATAAATATCACCCTTTTGTCTCCAAAAGTGGATCCAAGTGAGTCAGGCAAACTATTATTTTTTCCTGGATAAGCTGTGCTGTCACATGCACTTGCAGAACTGCAGACCTGCAGGTTGATAACACCTCACTTCAGAATATAACAAATGTATCCACCCAGTCACCAGCATTGCAGGGCATTAGAGCAGGGACAAGTTTTTGTAAATCTTATGGCATAAAATGTACTAGATGCATGTTCTCAGAAAAAGGCTGATTCCTCAAAGAGAACCCAGAGAGGGCTGAGTCTTACTTTTTTTAAAATTTGTAAATTGAGTTCTATGGTTTGAATGTATCCTTCAAAGTTCATGTGTTGGAAACTTTATCCCCCATGCAACAGTGTTGAGAACTGGGGCTTTAAAAGGTGATTAGGGCATGAGGGCTCTGCCCTCATAAGTGGATTAGAACTGTTATCATGGGAGTGGGATCCTGATAAAATAAGAAGTTAGGCCTCCATTTCTCTTTGTCTTGCAAGTGTGCTTGCCCTTCTACCCTTATTCCATGGGATGATCCTCCCCAGATGCCAGCACCATGCTCTTGGACTTCCCAGCCTCTAGAACCATGGGCCAAATAAACTTCTGTTCTCTATAAATTACCCAGTTTGTGGTATTTTTGTTATTGGCAGTGGAAAATGGACTAAGGAAGAAAATTGTTACTGAGAAGTAGAGTTGTTGCTATAATAAATACCTGAAAATGTGGAAGCAGCTTTGACACTGGTTAATGAGTATAGGCTGGAAGAATTTGGAGGAGTAGGCTAGGAAAGCCTGTATTGCCATGAATGGAACATTAGGGGTGATTCTGGTGAGGACTGAGAAGAAGAGGATAGCTGTAAGGAGAGCCTAAATCCTCTTAGAAATGAGCAGAATGTTGGTAGAAATATGGGTAGTAAAGGCCATTCTGATGAGGTCTCAGACAGAAATGAGGATCAAGGTATTGGAAACTGGAGAAAAGGCCATCCTTGTTATAAAGTAGCAAAGAACTTGGCAGAATTGTGTCTTGTCCAGGACTTTATGGAATGCCAAATTTAAGAGCTAGAAACTAGAATATCTGGGAGAAGAAACATCTAAGTAGCAAAGCATTCAAGCTGCTGTGTGGCTAATATTAACTATATACAGTGAGATATGAAAAGAGAGAGATGACTTGAAGAACTGATAATTAAAAGGGAAGCAGAATAGAAAGATTCATGTAAATAGTGAAAAAGTATGTTTGGGAGAGAATACTAAGAGTCTGGCCAAGTGATCCTCTGCTAACGAGATTACCATGGCTAGCACTCCTTGGCTGCCCCAGCCATGGCTTAAGTGGGACCAGGTGTGGCTTGGGATGCCACTGTGGAAGACCACAAAAGCCTTGGCAGTGTCTGTGTGATGCTAATTTTGCAAGTGCATAGAGTGCAAGGGCTGTGGAGGCATGCCTTCCTCCACTTAGATTTCACAAGATACTATAAACCAGGGGTCCTCAAACTTTTTAAACAGGGGGCCAGTTCACTGTCCCTCAGACCGTTGGAGGGCTGGACTATAGTTGTAAAAAACTATGAACAAATTCCTATGCACACTGCACATATCTTATTTTGAAGTAAAAAATAAAAACAAAAAACGGGCAAAAACACCCACATGTGGCCCGTGGGCCATAGCTTGAGGATGCCTGCTATAAACTGCCTGACAACCCAGGAAGAAACCTGGGGAATAAGCACTGCAGAAAGCTCCTACTAGGGTAATGCCTAGTAGAGCAGTGGGAACAAGGCCACCTCAGAGACCCCAGAACTATAGAGCTACCAGTGTGCAATACCAGCCTGAGAGAGCTGTGTGGGTTGAGCCCAGCAAAGCCATAAGAGTAGAGCTGCCCACTGGCTTGGAGGTCCAACCCCTTGCCCCACTGTATCTAGGAAGTGGGATGTGGAGTCAGAGGAGATTTAAGACTTAATGTTGTTTTCTTTGGTGGGTTTTGGACATACTTGAGATCAGTTATCCTCTTTTTTTCCCTTTTGGAATGAGAATGTCTATCCTGTGCCTGTCCTATCAGTATGTCCTATCCTGTGCCTGCATATTGGAAGTAGATACGTTGTTTTGATTTTATAGGCTCATAGCTAAAGGGAGTTTGCCTCAGGGTAAATTATTCTTTGATTCTCATCCATATTTGGTTCAAATGAAACTCTGGATTTTGAACTTTTGAGTTGATGATGGAACAAAGTAAGACTTTTAGGGATATTGGGATGGAATAAATGTATTTTGCATGTAAGAAGTACACAAATGTTGGGGATCAGAAGCAGAATGCTGTAGTTTGAATGTGTCCCCCATGAGATCATGTGTTGAAAACTTAATCTCCAGTACAGTGGCATTGAGAGATGGGGCCTTAACGGGGTGATTTGGTCATGAGGTCTCTGCCCTCATGAATGACCTAAAGCTATTATCACAGCAGCAGGTTAGTTTATTGAAGTAGCAGGCTTCTGACAAGAGGGTAAGTTTGGCCCCATTTTCTCTCTGTCTCATGACCTCACTTGTCCTTCTACCCTTCCACCATGGGATGACCCTCACCAGATGCCAAGATGCCAGTGGCATCCAGAAGTGTGAGCCAAATAAACTTCCATTCTTTATAAATTACTCAGTCTTTGCTATACTGTTATAGCAGCAGAAAAAGGACTAAGACATTGAGGAAGTGGATCTGGATAGCTCATAAGTGTCACTTCCTTTCCTCCTAGTATTCAGTGCAATTCAACTATGAAGATGTTTTATATAATGCCCATATCCATGCTGAGTCATGGCACAGTTAAGGTTGGCATCTAGGATTCTTTTTTTTTTTCTTTTATCAGAAGAGGACTGAGCCATGAGGCCCTGCCCTCCCCTGAATCTAGGATTCTTGACCTTCCCAGTGATGTTTCCTTTTACTCCACACTGCCCTGATTTCCACTGTATCCATTTCAATGGTAGAATGAAAGTCAGTGGCATTACCCTGAAACAATATATTCAAAGATGCCATATAATAGTTATAATGTTTATTGGAAATGCACAGTGTTTTGTCCATAGATAGACCTGATCATTAGACTGATGTAAACAACTGTCCGCTTGGGAGAAGTTTAATTACTAACTCCAGATGTCAAGAGAAGCTGGTTCTAGGACTCCAGCAAGCTGACTCTCTCTCTGCCAGCAGGCCTCTTTCACCTCTCAATCAGACTTGCACACTGGCCACCTCATGTCTTGGCAATAAATGCAGATGCTCCAGATACTTACAAATAAAGAGAATAGGGATGACAATAAAATATGCAGGGGTTCCTGGGCTACATGATGATTCATAGACTTTCCCTTTCTCTGGTTTCTGGGGGGGGGTCTAACCCTCCCTGTGATGTATTCCCAGAAGATATTGTAATGTTTTGTCACATTGCTATATATATACCCCGCCCCTCATCTTTTGCTAACATACCCATTTTTCTTATTTTTCTTCAAAAGAAGTAATTTTGGTAAAACCCAGTGAATCTTTTATTTAGCTGCTAGACATATATGCCTACAGCATGGCAGAGGTGTTCATTGCCCTATAAGCTGTGATTGTGAGAATCAGAATTTGTGATTGAGATCATGGATGTTGTGCAGATGTCACTCATCATATAAAATATGTTCAAATGCATAACATTTGCTACTACAGAATTATATATCTTCTACCTCTACTCTTTATTTAGTTAATTATAGCTCCATGGCTTTAAAGACCACCTATATGTTGAAAGTTTTCAAATTTATAGCTTGAGCCTATTTCTTGAATTTCAAACTCAATACTCAATTGCCTGTAATACTGTACATGATCCATAACCTGTTCTTTCCATTAAGGACTCTGCCACAGCCACAGAAACCTCCTAACAGATACACAAATACTCCTTCTTACATAGCTGCATGCCACATTCACTCAATTTCTTCATGCCCCTGCTAAAATAGCAGTTTTGAGAAAACTTTTCCAACTTTTATCATGAGGGATTAATAGCTCTAATATAAAAAGAGCTTCTAAAAATACAGAAGAAAAATATCAAAACCCTATTGAAAAATGAGATAATGATATGAACAGAAAGGTCAAAGAAAAAGAATTGCAGATTTTTTTTAACCATATAAAAGATTCTCAATCTCACCTATAATAGGAGAAATTTAGATCACAACTATACAGAGAGAGACCATTATTGACCACAAACCCTTTTGGAAAAGCTGTGGGGAAAGAGGCCCTTTCATTTATTGCTGCTTGGAATTCAGTATGTACAGCACTGGGGAGAGGGATATAGCAATAGTTAGCAAAATTACACATTTATTCTTTGAATCAAAAATTCCTCTTTTAGGAAGTCACCCAGGCATGCTGAGGGTGAGAAGGATTTAATAGAGAGTGAAGGATGGAGAGGTTGAATATTAATTTTGACCCCAAGATCAACTGGTGTGATGGGGTTTTAGTGTGCCCTCTAACTCCCTTCTTTTATGTTTCCCCTAGGAAGAGCAGTTGTGCCCCCCAAATAGGAAAAATAGGTCTGTTCAGCATGAGGGGAGGACCTTTGTTCCCCTATCTTTATTTTTCTTCTTCATATTTATTATCACTTGTCACATTCTGAAATTATTTATTATTCTCCCCTACTAGAATGCAAGCTCCATCACAGTAGCAGGCACTCCACCCCCATTTCTTGTATCAACACCATTGAGATAGTGCCTGGCTCATAATAGGTATTGGTAATATTTTTACTAAATAAATTTAAAAAGATTGAAAAAATAAACAAACTGAACCAGTGACTATATTTTTCATCTGTATGTGTACATATTAATATTATATGATACATATAAGACTCAGTAAATACTGTCAGAATTAAATACTGTATATATGATTTTTAATGATCTAGAAAGTTCTAAATATTCATTATAATTTTATAAGTAAGGCATGGTTAAAATTTCCTTATAAAATGGATACCTTAATAAGGCAAGAATTTTCTTTGTCCACTGTCTGCAATTCCTTCCCAAATACCCTTCTGGTTAGGCATGTATCATTATAGACCCATCTAGCTATATCTACATCCAAGCAACGTCTCTATCTATAAATGTATTGTTCCAACCAGTAATAATCTGTGCATTCTTACTAAATATGTAACACCATCATGAGTGTACACGTGTGCATGTAATGAATGGTATTAGCACATATTCTACATCTTTCATTTTTTATTCAAAATGTATCTTGGTGTTGTGTCTAGATCACTCAGTGTGGATATTCCTTATCTTAAAAATCTGCATACAATTCCATAATTTAGATAGCATAGCTTAATTAAGCATTTTTCTATTAATAATTAGGTCATCTCTAGTATTTTGTATTAGTGGCAATGATATAATAAATGTTTTTATACATTTCTTTTGAATGGGGTAATGAGCATTTCAAATTCTAATTGGTACTGCTAAATTGCTAAATTTATGATCTCACCTGCAATGTGTTGTTGCGGCAAGGTGTGCAGCTAGTGTTACAGCTAGTGTTACAGCTCTTGAGCAGGGAAAGAAGCTAGTGGTACTCTAAGAGTCGGAGAACAGTCTTTCTAGCAGGCTCAGCCAACTTCTGACTTCTGACCTCCCTTCCTTGTGCTCCTCCTGTTTTTATACCCGTGGTGACTCAAAAAGCATCCAATTAGCAACAAGCTTTAACATCCAATCAGCAACATTGGGATTCAAAAAGTACCCAATCAAGATCATGCAGCCCACGGCTGGAGAACGGGGAGCACGCGCCCAAGACAGCGGGCCTCACCCGAGAGGCCAGGACCCAGCAGTTCACCTGCCGGCCTCCGGCTGCCACGGGCAGTGCAGGCCCACTGGGATGCAGAGCAGCGGGAAGGCGGTGAGTGGCTGCGTCCTGGTGCCTGATGGTTTTCCCCGTCGGTGTGACAGTACTCATTTCCCCATATCCTTTCTAACACTTCATATTATCATACCTTTATACTTTCGGCCAGTTTAATAAGAAATATATTTGTCATTGTTTCAGTTTTCATTTTTCTGATTACAAGTAAGACTAAATATATTTTTATACTTTTATTAATATTAACCATTCATAGTTTCTTTTATATGAATTATCTGTTTGCACTTTTGCCCATTTTTCTATTATTTGTTTGCATTATTGATCTGTAGGAGTCCTAGATATTAATCTCCTGAGTATTATGGATACATTTATGTTATGTAAATATATTTTTCCTGTTTATGTATATCTTTAAACTTTATTTTGTGTTTTGTCATGCAGAAGTTTTTAATTTTGATCTACTCAGATAATCAATCTTTTCCTTTTTCTAAAAGGCTTTTGCTTTTTTTTGTTTTAGTTAAGAAAGTTTCCAACCTCTAGGACTTAATATATTCAACTATAGTCTCTCTTATTGTTATTATGGATTTTTTTTTTTTTTTACATTTAGGCCTTTAATCCACCTGTAGACTTTCTACCAAATTTCCACGTCCAGTTCACCAAGTGAATACATGCAGCTGTCCCCTTACGATTGCCTGTGTGTATCTCCCTTTCAACAATAGGCCGGCTTCTAAGCAGATACGCTCAAATTACTTCTTGTCAATCAAGTATCTTTTAAAATGCTGCACAAGAATGCAAGTGGTTCATTTTCTGTCATATGAAGATAATTTATAAAGCAAGTACCCCAACTCCTAATATCTTTTGCATAAATCCCTGTCTGCCTATGCTGTGGTCGATTTCTTTTCATTGAGGTCCAGCTACAAACCTGAATGCCTTTAACAAATGTTTGCTGAGTTAATTTGAATGTGTTCTGTCTCAAGCAGAGTTTAAATCATTGGTCCTTCTGTTTTCCTTTACTTTTTTTTCTTTTCCTGATCTCTTCTATCTAGTTCAAATATCTCATTAACTAAACACACAGGGCATGCCTTTTAGGGAGGCAAACAGTCTCACATTGTAGGATCTCAGGAATGGACTCCTCACCATTCTCACTTTCCAAATGCTGTGTCTGCTGATACTGGGTATTCCTTTAACAGGGGAAAAGAGGTTGCATTGCCCAGTTTGATGGGCAGTTAAGGTGCACATTGTTCTGAGAGAGCCAGTTTATCAAACTGAGTACTTACTGAGGTGTTACTTTTCCTTTGCTGAAAACACATATGATCCAGATGTAGAGGAGAGCAATGACAACCTGAAAGAAGGGGTAACTTGGGGAAAGGGACACGATCTTAGTTTCCTCATCTTTAAAAATGGCGATAATTATAGTATCTATTTCAGAGTGTGATTGTGAGGACTAACGAAAGTAATGCCTTTCCAGCACTCAGCACAGTGCTTGGGGCATAATTATTAAATAAGAGCTACTATCATTTAAAAATTTTAATCAACACATAATAATAATACACATTTATGGGATGCATAGTTAGCAACTATCATGTTTAACAATTGTAGCAAATAATTTTTCTCAAGTATGTTTGTGCATCCTTTTGTCTATGTAGTTCTGATGAAGTTGACTCAGGTGGGGCACAGGTAACCTAGGTCTGGCCAATCAGAGTACTCCATTCCCTTGGACACAGTTGAGTTAGGGATGAGTTGTGATCCAGGGTAGTCTAAGAAGTACCCGCCCTAAGAGTTTAGCTGGAACAATTGGGAAGGATGCATTTTCTTTTCCTGATGTTGCCAATTTGGCAGAATGAAAACCTGGAGCTGCTGGCTTGCCCTTACTTTATAACAAACAAACACAGGAAGAAGCAGTGCTGAGAGATTGCTGCTGGCACTGTATGGCATACCTGAAGCAAGAAATCTCTGGGCTTCTTTTTAACAGGAGACCATAAATTTACTCTTTTACTTAAGCCAGTCTGAGTTGTTTTTATCATAGTAGATGTTAAGGTTGTTATCCTTTGTTCTTATGAAAGCTTCAGGTAAATCAATTTGAAGTGGGCATTTTTTTTTTGAAGAGATGGGATTTGACTACATTGCCCATGCTGGACTCGAATTCCTGGGCTCCAGCAATCCTCCTGCTTCATTCTCCTGAATAGCAAGGAGTAAAGGTGCTCACCACTGCACCCAGCTAGGCATGGACCTTTTAAACCACAGCTATTTTCAAAGTCCTTGGAAAATGCAAGCCTTGTGCCCTGTGTTCCAGCCAGGGTGGCTGCTGTGTTTCTGGGGTTAAAGGGAGGGTTGGTTGGAAAAGAGGGAGTTAAATAAAACTGGACTCTTGTGGCTCTGTAATATCCACCTTTTTATTTAGAATGTAAGAATCCTGTTTGGCAAGGAAATCACAGAAGTAGAAATGGCAGGGATTTTCTTAAAACATGGTTTTATGCAGTTTCCAATTAATTCACCGCTTGCCGACCCACCGTCCGTTTGGAAATGCTTTTATTAACACATAGCACCCTAGGTCTTTTTGAAGCTGTTAGGGCTTGAAAGAAAATCATGAGAAAAGGAAAAAATTGAAAGGAATGAGGAGAAACCCTCTATGCCCTCACCCAAGCTTAATTTAAAGTACCTGCACAGTGAATTAGTATGGGATCCCCCAGGTTGCATTAATACATTTCAGAAGGCAGGTGTCTTTAAACTGAAGGCTGAGAAGTTGGCTCCTTCCCAGACTCCTGTAGTACACCATAATAACCTTAAACTCAAAAAATATATAAATTGCTCCAAAGAATAAATTTGGGGTTTGGGGTTGCTTGTTCTAATGATAAGGGCTTTCATGGTAACAGAGCTCAAACACTCTGGAACTCCATTTACTTCTCCCCCTCTGCATCCTTGTGCTGAGGGCTATATAGTGATTTCTGCATGTCATATATACAGTGTTTTTCCAAGGGTGTGTGTGTGTGTGTGTGTGTATGCATGTCTGCATGGATATGAATATGACTAAAGAGGAAATTTTCCAGAGGATGCTCTGCCCATCCCATTAGATGGGTAAGAGTTGCCTCCTCTGTATTTCCTTAATGCTCTATGAATACTACATCATATTGTGATTATCTTTGATATTTACCAGGTTCATTTTTTTTTTTTTTTTTAGCAAAATTGCCCCTGGACTATGTGCTCCATGGGGTAGGGCGTGCATCTGTCTTATTCAATCCCAAGTCTCTAGACGTTGATACAATGCCTAAACCAGAGCAAGATTTTGATAAGCAGGAGAGATATTTTTTTTTGATGCTAGGTATCATCCCATTTCTTCTAAGCTCTCTCCTGTATTAAAGGGTGTAAACCTGATGACTGGACTCCCTTGTCTGCAGGATCTAGTAGATTTCAATGAGAGGCCCTTGTGAAATTTGGGAGGTGGTAGAAGAGAAGCAACCACCTTGTTCCTCTGGTGACATCTGTTGGCCAGGTGTGTGAACATTGGAGATGGCAGGGGTGATATTTCACCTGTGACTTTTGAGCATTCTCTTAAGAATCACCTACTTTGGTGCTGTAGGTAGCTGAGACTCCTGGATTTCTTGAAAGCAGTCTTCCTATCATTTGCAGCTGCAGCCAGAATGCTGATGGTCATGCAAACCTCTATTTTTCTATAATGAAGCTCTTCCTATTCTAAATACCTATAATGATTCTTTGCCTGATTAAACTCTGATTGATAAAATAAGCTAGCTGACCGTTGACTGCCTGACCATACAGTTTATGCCATGGAATAATTTTAAATTTTCTGATTTGAATTATTCATACTGGAAAATGTATATATTACTAGCTAGTGAATGTGCTTAGTTGCCAGGCCAAGGTCCAAATCTCAGACTGGGTTCGGTCTGATTGTGGTCTCATATACGTAGCTCTTACAAAGACATGAAACTTTGCTGCTTGGTGAAGAATGGTCCCCAACTGAAAAATAACACTCCTGCCTAAATACGGAAGTGAAAGGAATGTAAAGAGTTATAAGAAAATAAGAATTCTGCATTGTTCAGTTTTCACTGTAGAACAAACAATATCAAAATCTCAGTGGCTTACAGCAAGCATTTATTTTCTTGTTCACGGGTGTGCAGATCAGCTGTGACTTTGCTGGGCTTAGCTGGGAATTGGCTGGGGTTGGCTCCAAGTTGTGAGATGGGTTCAAATCAGTCCCACGTGTTTCTTCATTCTCCATGGACTAGCAGCCCTCTGAGGCAGATTCTTGTCATGGCAAATCATAGGAGTCCTACAGGGCAAGGCAAAGCAGGCAGGACATTTACAGTTGCTGTTCATATCATGTCTACTGACATTGGCTGAAGCAAGTCACGTGACCAGTGACAGCATCAATACAAGAATAGGGTAGTCTACTCTTTCCATACTTGGAGGCCTTATAAAGTGACCTGGGAAAAGGATATGGATATATAATTCTATTATAGGGAAGGGGTAAAGAACTGGAAACAATCATCTCGTCTACCACAGGTTTCTAGTCAAAACAGAGAACTTTGTAGGTAAATCATAGTAGAATGCACATTCAGGTCAGGGTTTCTCTGTGTAATGTGGACCCAATAATCCAATATTCTGGAGAAAAAAGATCAAGCATCACATGAAACTGTTTCTAGGTAAAAGATACTGGCTAGTGAGATGCAAGTGAAAGTAGATGTGTAAGGAGAGTCATAGAAAATTTCCAATACAAATGTAATTTGGAAGGAATCCAGAAGCCACTGTCCTACTCACCTCTGTATTCCTAGTGGCTAGGCTATAAAGTATAGTAGACAGATATATGTTGGGAAGTGGGTTACCTAACTAACTGTACTGGTTGACAAGCAGGCTGTGATGAGAAAGGTCTGATGCTAGGCGTAGGCTTGTGATTGATCAGTGATGTCTGCTTAGAGTGAGGTACAGAGGAGGCACAGCATTCACCATTTCTATGTCACTATACTTTCCCTTAGATCAACTAGATCTCTTTCAGCTTTAATATCTATAACTCTATGACTGAGATTCCTTGAAGGGAAAGACTCAAAATCATCTGTGAGTATCCTGTAGTACCTAATATAAAGAGGAAAACAGAGTTTCTTTATTCAATGAGTGGTTCTGCACATGCTTTTTGAGGTCATATAGGGTAGGATTCAGCTTATACCAACAACTTCAGGACCCTACTCATATCCCCTCGGCACTTTCCATTTCCTTACACCTTATAGGATGTGGAATTAAATGAGATGATGCATGCAAAACTCTTAGCACAGTACTTGGCACATCAAAAATCCTCCTATATTATTGATAACCATTTTATGAATTTACTTATGGTCTTCATTGCTGGAAAGTTGAAATGAATTTAAAGATCAGAAATGGTAGAAAACTACTGCTGCATAATAAGATTACAAAGCTGCTGTCAGTTCTCAGTCTTTGCATTGGAGACCCTGATAATTGTTATTCACAGTGCTAAAGCAAAAAAGAAAACAAAACAAAAAACAAAACACAATCAAAACAGAACAATGTATTCTTTGGAATGCCCACATTAGCCTGGGAGCTAAGAACAGGCTCACTTAATCTCTATGGTAACATTTTCTACCTTCCTCTCTGTTCTTGCTTTTTTCCTCCTTCTCCTCTCACTTAAAGTTGGCTGAAAAAGAACAAGTGGAGAAATTCTCCCTTAAGTAATCAAACATGCCAATTAGAAAAGAAAGACTTCCAGGGCCCAGGAGTTGGGTGGCAATTTGTAAGCTCCAGTTGTATCAAGGCACATGTGATGTCGCTAGAAGCCTGGCATCCTCAGAGAAGGCCAGTTTGATGTGTTATCCAATTCATTTGCATGAATGCCTGGCCTGCTGAGTCTGGTTTTCCTCTGTAGGCACTCAGGGAGAGCAAAGCATGGAAAACTAAGTGCCTACCATGCTGATTTTTAGTCAAATGTTTGCAGAGTGTGGTTTACATGAATGGGAAGCCAGTTGTGGCAGGAAGAGAACTATTCAGGAATCCTCTTTGTATATGGTATAATGCTTGACCAGGTGGGAGACTGGCGCCTGATAGACTAGGGTTCAAATTTTGGCTCCACCAGTCAATAGCTATATAGCATTGGTTAATTTCTGAACCACGCTAAGCCTCTGTTACCTCACTGGGGAAATGGAGACAATACTGCCTCTCTCATAAAGTTATTATAAGACTTTTGTCATTTTCTTTCTTATAACCCTCCAGTGATTTGTCACTGAACTTTGAATAAAATCCTATCTTCTTATCCTGGATTATGTATTTCTCTGGCATCTGCCCCTGCCTACCTCTGTGACATTATTAGCTGCCACTATCCTTTTTGCCTATCATGATCTGAACACCTTCATCTTTTCTCTCTTCCTCCAACATGCCAAACTTCTAGTTTATTAAGGCCTTTGGTACCTGCTGTTCCCTCTGCCTAGAATGCTCTTCCCCACAATTTTTATATAGTACTTTTCTTGTCAAATATGTCTCAGCTAAATTTATCACCACCCCCCAACATTATCACCATCATTACCCTCATTATCACCATCGTCATCATCATCACTATCATCACTACTACCAATGTGTTCAATAAATATTGGTTGAATGAATGAATGGATGAATGAATGAACGTTATAAATCTAATACCAGGCTTGAGCCTGGAAATTAATTGGATTTTGATACATGTTACTTTCTCCACCCTGATGGCCTTCATTGCATTTGAGATGACTTCATTTTGACTACGATGGGGGCCCTCAATTTTTCAGTACTTCGGTTTTCTTCATTCTCTTTCCTGTGGCTTATTAGAATTCTCTAATGGCCCTTTCAGACGCCGAATGCTCTTTTGGGTCCCTTTCTCCTATTCTCCAAGTCAGTAGCCTTAATGTTTAGCACATCTTCAGCTATAGACTGGAATAATCTAAAGTAGCCCCTAATTAGGAAAAATTTAGAGACACCATGTATTTTGGCAAATTCAAGCTCCTCTGCATGAATTTTAGTGCCCTGAATAAAGTGACCTGACTTGGAAGATAATTCCTCCCTCCCTCCCTCCCTCCCTCTCTCCCTCCCTCCCTCCCTCCTTCCCTCCCTCCCTCCCTCCCAATTCAGAATATTATGGGTACAAACATTTTCGTTACATGAAATGCATTTGCCTCACCCAAGCCAGGGCCACAATTGTCCTTCCCCATACAGTGCCCCCCCAGTCTCCATTAGCTGTAGGTTTACTCAACTCACCCCCTTCTATCTCCCCCCACTACCTGACTGGTACCCAGTGAGTTTTGCTACCATGTGAGCACCTTAGTGTTGATCAATTAGTACCAGTTTGATGGAGAATACATGTGGTACATGTTTTTCCATCCTCGTGATACCTCATTTCGAAGGATGGGCTCAATCTCTATCCAAGATAATATAAGAGGTGTTAGATCACCATTGTTTTTTGTAGTTGAGTAGTAGTCCATGGTATACATATACCATATTTTATTAATCCACTCATATATTGATGGGTATTTGGGGTTGTTTACACATCTTTGCAATTGTAAATTTGCTGCTATAAACATTCGAGTGCAGATGTCTTTATCATAGAATATCTTTTATTCCTTTGGATGGGTGCCTAGTAGTGGGATTGCTGGATCAAATGGTATTTCTAGTTTTAGCTCTTTGAGGTATCTCCAAATTATTTTCTACAGGGATTGTACTAATTTGCAGTCCCACCAGCAGTGCAAGAGTGTTCCAGTCTCTCCATATCCACACCAGTATTTGTTATTTTAACTGATAAAAAGCTTTTTTATTCTTTTGTATTTCAGGTGTGAAGAGTTAAGTATGATTGTCACTACATGGAATATCATTGCCATAGGTCTGCACAAGCCCATTTTCATTATTTAATTTATTCATTTTCTTTCTTCCTTTTCCCCACTCCTATTTTATTTTCTTTCCCACAGATGATGATTCTAATGTTTTTAATGTATGTGTTTTATATGTTGTCTTGCAAAATGTACATTCTTGCTTTATAATTTTGTATTAACTTACAGAAATGGCATTGTATGATATGTCATTCTGTTCCTGACTTTCTTTTTCAGCCGGTACTATTTGGTAAGATTCATCCATGTGGCTATGTGTCCATCTAGTCGAATGCCTCTGTTGCATAGGCCTCTGCCATATGTGCCTACCCAATTCTACCGAGATTCCCAGTAATAAACCTTTTCAGTCTTGGGGCTTCTCACAGTGCACTGGGTAACTGGAGATTCCTTCATCCTGTCCTTGCAAGGAGTATATTTCTTCTTCTGTTTCTTTGTGACCTTCTTTCAGCCCAATTCGATCTCATCCCAACTCATCTGTAACAATGCCATGACCCTGATTTGCCCATCAATTTCCAGCATCTAGACTACAGATTGCAACTGAATATTGATAGTATATTCATGTGCTTATTCATTGAACAATTATTTGTTAATTGTTACTTTGTGCCAGGGCACTATCCTAGAAAATGGAAATTTAGCAGTGAGCAGGACAGGCAAGGTTCCTGTTCTCAAGGAGCTTAGATTTTAGAAGGGTGAGATGGATAACAAATAAATGTACAAATAAGCAATATCTTTTCAGGGAACAACTCCTTTGAAAGATGAATTTGATATGAGCTCCAAATGACACAAAATAGCTGTACAAATATCTGGAGTATGAGAGGATCCTCAGTTGGAACAGCAAGTGCAGATGCTGTACAATTGATAAAAGCTTGATCTATTCAAGAAACAGCAAGAAGATCAATGTGGCTAGGGCATAGTTGGCCAGGGTGGGGGGAGTGGGAAAAGATGAGGCTGGAGGGGCTGGGCCAGGAGATACAGGGCATGGTAAGGAGAATAGATTTTATTCTAAGTAAATAGAAAACCTATGGGATATGTTATGCAAGTGTTAATAGAATTTAGGATATATAGATATCCTTGTTCTCTATTACTTTAGTAAGTCTTGGAGATGGGGAGATCCTAGTTTGGTGTCTGTATGTGTATAGGGGGATTTATTACTCTAGACCATCTTTCCCCTAGTGCAGTTGTCCTTGGCTTAGATACTGAACCATATGTGCTCTTTGTCATTGACACTGGGTTTGAGAGAACTATACAATGCCACGTATCATTCAAAAGCAATGGCCCTGGACCAAGCTGACTCCAAATACTTTTGAATCAGAGATCAACCCCCAAAGCCATCCAAAGTGAAATGAAGACAAAGGCTGATGCTCTTGAATCTGAAGCTTCTCCCATCATTGGGGTGCACCAACAGCCCATTACCAGAAGATGATGAATCCTGCCTGAGCAGGGCCATGCCACAGAAGATGTGGGTGGAGATGTGTAGAGATCTGGTTGTTTCTATGATAGCTATCTAAGGCTGCAGTTTGCATTGTTTAGTCAGTTGAGGTAAAGCTTCAAAGCACTCGGTCATCCCACTGATTATTCTAAATATTTTCTTCTGGGCATTACAGCCTACATCCACACCTATTTTATGCCTTAGCATTCACTTTTAATTGAACCCAAATCCACCTTTAAGATTATATAACAAGTTGTGCAGTTGTGCTGGATTCTCTCCTCACTGGGGTCCTCAACCTGGCCCACTTTCCCTGCTGTCTGTTGTCCTAGATCATCGACTTGAGCCCCACACCTTCTTGCCTTCAGCCTTGGAGTAGCCAGTTCTCCAGTTTGTTTCTCCACATCATAACTTCTCAAGTGGTTAATGGCTCGTAAACAAGTAATGAGCTCTTAGTGTACATTTAAAGGAGTCCATGGTGAGTAATCCTTTGTGTTGTGAATAATCACCCAATAATTTATCTCCTTACCAGTATAGATTTGGAGGTTTTTATTAAAGGATGTCCTTGCAGCTGTATTAAGGGGAATTAAAAGAGTGTTTTTGGAAGCTATTTGGCTAGGGAGAGAGAAATAAAAAGGATATTCAAGGTGAGTGATGTGAGATAATGGGATGTATAAAACTGTTTGTGAGGAAAGTTTTTTGTAAACCTAAAGGAATGAATGTCTTTGAGGTAGCATTTTTGGAGAAAAATATGGGGAAAACGAAATGTAAGTAGAAAAACCATGCACCCAGTCTATATGCAGCCTTCATGTTTGCCAAATAGAAACTTAGTTATGCAAAAGGGTATGGCAAGCAAACTGTCAAAGTGCTTTACATATGAGCACAGACAAGACCAGCTACATAATTTTGGGAGCCCAGTACAAAATGAGAATACAGGCCTTCTTTTACACAAATTATTAAGAATTTCAAAACTGTTACAGTAGAGCATTAGACCGGGAATGGGCCTTTCTATGATTGGGGCATTATACAAAAGACATGTCATGAAGTCAGCCCTGAGCACAGGGTTACTTTTTCTGGCAATATATAGAAGAAGATGCAGTCAGTGTGAAGAGACAAAAAGAATATGGACTTTGCAGTGGGAAACACCTGGGTCTTAATCATAAGTATCTGCAATTTAATAATTTTGTGGTCAGTGGCAAGTCACATAACCTCTCTGAGCTTCAGTTTCCTCATTTATAAAATGGAGATGTTCCTCTTTAGCTTACAGTATTCCTGAAAGGATTAGTGATATATCACTTACAGTGCCTTCTAAGGAGAGAGTGTTCAATAAATAGTAGCTATGATGGTGAGGGAACAAGTTCAAAAGCTGAAACTCTTGAGGGACTAGCATCTGTGTTTTCTAGTGCCTGTTTCTTCAACAGACCTTATGACATTTATAGAGTTTAAGCTTCTTTAAGACAGATTCTAGGGTAGAGCTCCTGGTACTTATAAGGGAGTGGGAATAGAAGACAAAAAAGTTGAGTATGAGACTTTTCTCTTCTTGAGATGCTTCTAATCTAGTTAGTGAATTAAGAATGCAAATAGCTTCAATATAATGTAGAATAATATAAGTGATGCAGGAGAGTTACTTGACCAAATAGTGAAGGAATTTAAAAAAAATGAAGCCAAATATGGTTAGAGAATAAGTACTTGATTGGGGTGTTCCCTTTATTGCTGTAGAAAATGAAGTTATTAAAGTTGAAGGAACAAGGGCTGCTACAAATTAAAAATTAAAAGGACTTTGTGAGCATCATTAATTTGTCAGATAAATTCTTAGCTTGGTGGGCCTCAATGAGCCATGCCTTTCAGAATTCAGGCATTTATGTAGCTCCTTCTTGAATCTGTATGAACCCATGAACTGCTTTACTCATTAAAATGTGGTGGAAGTGACACCATGCCAGTTCCAATCCCAAGCCTTACGAAGTCCAAGAAGCTTTTACTTTTGCACACTTAGAGGCCTTGAACTACAATTCTGGAGAGATCATGTAGAGAGGCTGCAAAAAGAGTCTGAGAATACATGGATGGGAACTAAGGAACCCAGTTGACAGTGAGAACTGTGCTCCAGATATATGGTCCAAGTCAAGGTCTTCCAATGAGCCCCCAGATATTTGATCCATCCTAGCTGAGGCACTATACACATGAGTCAAGAGGCCATCTAGAATATTCCAGCCCTGGCATAACATCAGGCAGAACAGAGATGAGTGAGCCCTCTGTGCCTTGCCTGAGTTTCTGACTGACAGAATGGTAAAAAAATAATAAGATAGTTGTTTTAAGTCAGTAAGTTTTGGGCTATTTTGTGTTATAGCAATAGATAATTGAAACACAAATTGGCATCTAGAAGTGGGCTGCTGCTATAACTAAAGGTGTAGAGCAGATATAACTGGTTTGGGCAGTAGAAGGGGGCAGGGACCAGAAGGGCCTTGACAATACTGTGATGAAGAGTGAAGAACAAGGGGAAATTGCTGCTAGAGGCTGGAGAAAAGGAAACTGATTTTATATAATGGAAAAACAATTGGCCAAACTATTGCCTTGGCCTTGATCTAATGGATTTATGGATTTGCTAAGGCGATATCCAGGCAGAATATGGAAAGTGCCAACTGGCTCTTTTTAGCAGCCTGTCATAAAGTAAAGGGAAGATCAAGATGAGCTAAAGAAACTGTTAAATTTTCAAACAGAATTTAGAGAAGACATAAAGAAGCTAGAACATGCTGGGTTGGAAAATAAAATTGTTTCTTATTCCCAGCTCCTGCAGCCAGCAAAAGATTTAAAAAAATTTACACACAATGCTTCATGTATTTACTTTAAATTTATGACCATACATTTTATGTGGATACTCAATACTACTGGCTAATCTCTATATGCTTTCCAAATAAATTCTTTTCTCCAGTTAGCAGGTGTATTTTATAACTCCTATTTTAAATTCTTTAGCACCTCCTCCTCTCTCACTGATAACTTTACTTCAGACTTCATAGAGAAAAAAGATGCAATGAAATAAAAATTAATTCACCTAAAACCAACTCTAGTAATCTTCATGCATCTGTATCCATAGATACTGTCTTTCTTCCCAACACAAGAAGTGACCCTACTCCTCTCCAAGACCAGTCTCTTTACTTGTGCCCATGTGCTTTAGGATTTTTTTCCTGTGGTTATCTGTATCTTCTCTTGAAACATAAAGTTCCCCTGCTCTCCCAGGTTATTTCTGTTGGCATTCGAATTCAGGCATGTCTTAATACAGCTTTAATGCATTTTCCCTTGACCCCTCATTTCTCACAAGTTTCACAAGTACTTTTATCTCTTCTCCCTGGAAGAAAAACTGCCTGAATAAGTTGTTAAAAGTCACTCTACTTTTCCATCCTACATTCTCTCTCTCTCTTTCTGAAGAACTTTTGTGCTCACTTCATTGAAATGATTCTTATAAAGGTCCCTCTTGACCCAAGCCAGTGATGACTTCTGTCCTCTTCTCACAGGATCTCTCAGAAGCCTATGACATATTGACCATTCCTTCTTTGATTAGACACTGTCTTCTCTAGGCAATTACAATACAGGGTTCATGTGATTGTCCTCTCACTTGACCATCACTCCTTGTCAGTCTGTT
This sequence comes from Microcebus murinus, assembly GCF_040939455.1. Taxonomy (NCBI): domain Eukaryota; kingdom Metazoa; phylum Chordata; class Mammalia; order Primates; family Cheirogaleidae; genus Microcebus; species Microcebus murinus. The sequence continues at coordinate 24,706,212 of NC_134107.1, forward strand.
TCACTGATTTATCATCTTTACTGGCAATCTAAATGGAAGAGAATATCTCCTCCCCTTTATTGGCACCTTTACCCTGGCTTATGACTCTAAATACCATTCATATACTGAGGAACCTTAAAGTCATCCCTTGGGGAGTGGGATTTCAGATTTGTATATCTAGAAACTACCCTGAAATTTCCATTTGAATGCATAATAAGTACATCAAAAATATGACCAAGACAGGACTTCCAGTTCTTACCTCCTCCACCCACTTTGCCATCTCTGGAAACAGCACAACCATCAAGGAACTCAGACACTTTTAGATACATGATGACATACTTACTCATGCATTTATACTGTTTTCTTCCTAAAATTATTCTAACTGGTCTAGTCTGCTTTTATTTATTTGTATCTAGGCTATGATCAATATTAGTGACTCTTATCACCATCTCTTATCCATGTTTTGACTTGTATGGCCTTCTGTTTTGGACAGTTCTAGAATGAAAAATCAAGAGTTATTTTTTCATTTAAATAAATGACCTGAGTACTTTTCTGAAATCAGGTCACTAAGTTACCTTCTCGGCTGATTACCAGTGCCATGAGCTCATTCATGATCACATGGTGTTTAGAACTATATTTCTTCTTTCAAAAGCCTGATGGCAGCCAGGCTCAGTCATTGCAACACCAGCAAGGACTCAGTTGTGGAGAGACATCATGATGATACTGCTGTCAAAGGTGAGCAGGTTAGTCTAATTGTCTTTTTTCTCATTCTCAGAATCTGAGGACTGTAGAGGTCTGAGTAGAATGACTACACACCTTGTTTGTTAAACAGGCATATTTCACGGTAGAACTGTAGTTATAGTCATCTAGGATACAGATATTACCTTCTTCCAGGGAAAAGTGGCATATGTGGACCAAGCAGATTATGGATTCTTTCGTGTTATTAAGTGACACTGATGCTGCAATTTGGGAGAACAGTTTATATAAAAGATGTCACCTGGCCAGGCTAGCCTGTGCTGGGATCACTGATCTGTGGATTGGAATAAAAGGTATAAATGTTTTACTTGTTCCAGAGTTTAAAATTCCACATCCTTCCCTCATTGCACCCCTTTGTCCCTCCCAATCTCACCATAGCTATGTTGTACAGTCTATAGTAAACAGATTGCTCTGAAGAGAAGAAATGAGTAACTGTCCAGCAGTAAGGAATGGGAGGATTATCTTACTGTTCGTTACACATCAAAAATAGTGTTTTGGAGACCGCCGGAGCAGCCCGGAGACCAGCAGGAAGGGGAGGTGGATTGGAAGTTTCCCCTCCCCTGCATCTGGGACTGCTGGTGGGCTCCCCAGCGGGTGGAGAGACCTACGGACACCAGCCCAGAGACAGCCACTGCCAGTGAGCGGTAAGCCAGTAGCAGATGTGGCACCAGGCTCCCAAATCCCTCGGAGAACCTCCATGTGCACAGACCCGAGCTGCATGGCAGGCGCCATATTGCCTCCTTCTCCTCTCCTCCAATCCTACCCGCAGCTCTCCAGAGAGACAATATAGCCACCAGCTGGAGGCACCTCCAGGGAATGGGACCTTCCCTTTTGGGGCCCTACAGCTGACTAAGGGGAACTCAGACTGTGGGCTCCCTACTTGCCAGCCCTCCCAGGTGCTACTGGCACGGTGATCCCAGGAGAATGGGGCAGACCCTTAGGCTGAGAGATATAAACCCAGCTTGGGCTCCCAAGCTGTGGGTGAATTGGGACCGGCACTCCTCTCCCTGGTGGGGATATAGTTTGAACTCTGGGGCCCAGAGGTCAGACCTGCAGACCAGATCCCCTGCACCGAGGTCTTGCATTGCCCGGGGCACAGAAGGGATATACACGAACAGCCTACTGAGGTGTGTATGCCTTCAGGGGCAGATCAAGTCCTAGAGGGCAACCCTCCTCCCAAAGGGAGGCCCTGGGCCCAGCCCAGGTGGTGTTCCTGCGTAGGGAACCTCCCGGCCAGCATCACAGGCTGGGGAGGCCTGGTGGCGTGAGGTCTAGCATGCTGGCAGAGGCCCAGGAGTAGCCGCGGAGTTGGGGAGGGTGGAAAGAAGCGAGGCCCGCTCCAGACTGTGGGTCTCAGACAGCCCCACCCCCATAGGCAGACTCTCTGACTGAGCGGGCCATTCCAGCCCCTCCCTGACAGCTTTTCCTGGAAGCAGAGAATAGAACTTTGACCCCTGCTAACAACATTGGTGGTGCCTGAGGGCAGGCTTACCCAACCCAGCTCTGTCCAGACTCTCTCCTAGGCCAGCCCTCACTGAGGGGGAGAAAAAGGACACACCTGGAAGTCCCAGGGCCCCACCGACCACCTGAGTTACTAGAGTGCCTCTCTACAGGAACAAGAGCTGATAACAGGACACAAAAATAACAACGTAGCCTGTTCCTCCAAGCAGGTGCCACCTACTGACAGGGAGGACATCCTGCACACCCTTTTCACGGCATCTAGTGACTCAACATACAAGGAGTGGTCGAATCTCACCCACAGACACCACCTCCCAGCTCAGAAACTAAACAAGGTGAGTGAATACCCAAACAAAAACCTAAAGGAAAGAAACAACAACCGATCGACATGGGAAGAAATCAGCGAAGGTACTCTGGAAATATGAAGAACCAAACGGAAAACACACCCCCAGAGATGAGCACCAGCCCCCTAGAAACAGACACCAACCAAAATCAGGCAACCAAAATGACAGAAGAGGAATTTTGAATGTGGATCATCAGAAAATTCAATGACCTAGAAGAACAACTCAATAACCAACACAAAGAAACCACAAAAAGCCTACAGGACCTGGAAAAAAAGTTCACTAAAGAGATTGACACAATGAAGAAAAGTTTAACTGAACTCCTGGAAATGAAGAATCAATCAGGGAATTAAAAATACAGTGGAAAGTCTCAAGAACAGGGTAGATCAAACAGAAGAAAGAATCTCAGAGCTTGAAGATAACACCCTCCAACTAAATAAAACTGTCACAGAGATAGAGCAGAGAAACAAGAGAAAAGAACAAAACCTACAAGAGCCGTGGGATTATGTGAAGAAATCTAATGTGAGGGTCATAGGGTTACCAGAAGGGGAAGAAGACAACACTCAAGAGTTGGACAAGCTATTTGAAGATATAATAGAGGAAAATTTCCCAGGCCTTGCTCAAAATCTCAATATACAAGTTCAAGAAGCTCAGAGGACCCTTGGGAGATTCAATGCAAAGAGGAAGATGTAATGACATGCAGTCATCAGACTGACCAAAATATCAACTAAAGAGGCCCTTCTAAGAGCTGTAAGATGAAAGAAGCAAGTGACATACAAGGGAAAGCCAATTCGAATAACACCAGACTTCTCTAATGAGACTTTACAAGCAAGGAGAGACTGGGGCCCCATTCTCACTCTTCTGAAACAAAACAATGCCCAGCCTAGAATCTTATTCCCTGCAAAACTAAGCTTTATATATGAAGGAGAAATAAAGACATTCTCAGACAAGCAAAGTCTCAGAGAATTCACCAAGACAAGACCAGCCCTACAAGAAGTACTCAAAACAGTGTTGCGCATGGAACACCATAATAAAAACTCACGAATATAAAAACAACCAAACCACAAAGATTAAAGGCCAGATAATACAATGGCTCAAAAGAGAAATCAAAGTAACAACATTCAACCCAACAGAATGACCAGTAATCTATCTTACCTATCAGTTCTCTCAATAAATGTGAATGGCTTAAACTCTCCACTCAAGAGACATAGGCTGGCTGAATGGATAAGAAAATACAGGCCAAATATATGCTGTCTCCAGGAAACACATCTAACCTGCAAGGATGCATATAGACTAAAAGTAAAAGGGTGGAGATCAGTATTCCAAGCAAGTGGAAGCCAAAAGAAGGCTGGCGTGGCAGTTCTAATTTCAAACGATTTAATTTTTAAGCCAACAAAAGTAGTGAAAGACAAAGAGGTCCCTTCACCATTATATAATGGTGAAGGACACACTTCAACAAGAAGAGATAACAATTTTAAATATATATGCACCCAACTTAGGTGCACCCAGATTCATAAAGCAAACCTTACTGGATCTAAGCAAATAGATTAATAGCAACTCCATAATCGCCAGAGATTTTAACACCCCATTGACAGCACAAGACAGATCCTGCAAACAGAAAATTAGCAAAGAAATAATGGACTTAAACAAAACTCTAGAACAATTGGGTCTGACTGACATTTACAGGACATTTTACCCCAAATCCACTGAATATATGTTCTTCTCATCAGCTCATGGGACATTCTCTAAGATTGACCATATCCTAGGACACAAAGTAAATCTCAAGAAATTTAAAAAAATAGAAATCATACCATGTATCTTCTCAGATCACTGTGGAATAAAAGTAGAAATCAACCATAACAGAAACTCACATTTCTACACAAAAACGTGGAAATTAAACAACCTCCTACTAAATGATTACTTCATAAATGAAGAAATCAAGATGGAAATAAAAATTCTATGAACAAAATGACAATGGAGAGACAAGTTATCAAATCCTCTGGGACACAGCTAAAGCAGTTCTGAAGGAAAGTTTATCTCCATAAATGCCTATAATCAACAGTCAAAAAGATCACAAATAGACTCAGATCAAAAAGATCACTAATGAAATGACTCAAAGAACTGGAAAAGGAGAACAGACCAACCCCAAACCCAGCAGAAGGAGTGAAATCAACAAGGCCAGATAATACAATGGCCAGATAATCAAATCAGAACTAAACGAAATTGAAAACAGGGAAGCTATTCAGGAGATTAATAAAACAAAAAGTTGGTTCTTTGAAAAAATAAACAAAATTGACACACCATTGGCTAAGCTAACGAAAAGCAGAAAAGAGAAATCTCTAATAAGCTCCATCAGGAACAAAAAAGGAGATATCACAACTGATCCCAAAGAGATACAAGATATAATTTATGAATACTACAAAAATATTTATGCACACAAACTGGAAAATGTGGAAGAAATGGACAAATTTCTAGAAACACACAGCCTCCCTAGGCTCAATCAGGAAGAAATAGATTCCCTGAACAGACCAATCTCAACAGCTGAAATAGAAACAGCAATTAAAAATCTCCCTAAAAAGAAAAGTCCGGTCCAGATGGTTTCACACCCGAATTTTACCACATGTACAGAAAAGAACTAGTACCTATCTTGCAAAAACTATTCCACAACAGCGAGAAGAACGGAAACCTCCCCGACACCTTTTATGAAGCGAATATTACTATGATACCAAAACCAGGAAAGGACGCAACAAAAAAAGAAAACTACAGACCAATATCCCTAATGAATACAGATGCAAAAATTTTCAAGAAAATCTTAGCTAACCAAATCCAGACGCTTATCCAAAAAATAATCCATCATGACCAAGTGGGCTTCATCCCAGGAATGCAGGGATGGTTCAACATATGTAAATCTATAAATGCAATTCACTACATAAACAGAAGCAAAAACAAAGACCACATGATTCTTTCAATAGATGCAGAAAAAGCTTTTAACAAAATTCAACACCTTTTCATGATACAAACGCTTAATAAAATAGGCATAGAAGGAACATACTTAAAACTGATACAAGCCATATATGACAGACCCATAGCCAACATCATACTGAATAGGGAAAAATTGAAACCATTCCCACTTAGAACTGGAACCAGACAAGGCTGCCCACTATCTCCACTTCTGTTCCACATAGTGCTGGAAGTCCTGGCTATAGCAATCAAACAGGAAAGTGGAATTAAAGGTATCCAAATAGGGGCAGAAGAGATGAAACTTTCACTGTTTGCTGATTATAATATATTATATTTACAAAACCCCAAAGATTCAACCAAGAAACTCCTGGAACTGATAAATAAATTTAGTAAAGTCTCAGGATACAAAATCAATACACAGAAATCAGAGGCATTCATATACACCAACTACAATCAAGTTGAGAACCAAATCAAAGACTCAATACCCTTCACAATAGCAACAAAGAAATTAAAGTACCTAGGAGTATACTTAACCAAGGAGGTAAAAGACCTCTACAGGGAGAACTATGAAACACTGAGGAAGGAAATAGCAGAGGATGTAAACAGATGGAAATCCATACCATGTTCATGGATCGGTAGACTCAACATCATTAAAATGTCTATGCTACCCAAACTGATGTACAGATTCAATGCAATACCTATTAAAATCCCATCAGCATTCTTCACAGATATAGAAAAAATAATTTTACGCTTTGTATGGAACCAAAGAAGACCCCAAATATCAAGAGCTATTCTAGGCAACAAAAACAAAATGGGAGGTATTAATATGCCAGATATCAATCTATACTACAAAGCTGTAGTAATTAAAACAATCTGGTATTGGCACAAAAATAGGAATATTGACCAGTGGAATAGATCTGAGAATCCTGATATCAAACCATCCTCATATAGCCATCTAATCTTTGACAAAGCAGACAAAAACATACGCTGGGGAAAAGAATCCCTTTTCAATAAATGGTGCTGGGAAAACTGGATAGCCACTTGTAGAAGGCTAAAGCAGGACCACATCTTTCACCTCTCACAAAAATCAACTCACGCTGGAAAATAGACTTAAACCTAAGGTATGAAACTATTAGAATTCTAGAGGAAAATGTTGGAAACACTCTCTTAGACATCGGCCTGGGCAAAGAGTTTATGAAGAAGTCCCCAAAGGCAATCACAGCAGCAACAAAAATAAATAAATGGGACATGATCAAACTAAAAAGCTTCTGCACAGCCAAAGAAACAGTCATGAAAGTAAACAGACAACCTACAGAATGGGAGAAAATTTTTGCATCCTACGTATCCGATAAAGGGCCAATAACTAGAATATACTTAGAACTCACAAAAATCAGCAAGAAAAAATCAAATAACCCTATTAAAAAGTGGGCAAAGGACTTGAACAGAAACTTTTCTAAAGAAGACAGAAGAATGGCCAACAAACATATGAAAAAATGCTCATAATCTCTAATCATCAGGGAAATGCAAATCAAAACCACAATGAGATATCACTTAACTCCAGTGAGAATGGCCTTTATCAAAAAGTCTCCAAACAATAAATGCTGGGGTGGATGTGGAGAGAGAGGAACACTCCTACACTGCTGGTGGGACTGCAATCTAGTTCAACCTCCGTAGAAAGCAATATGGAGATACCTTAAAGTGATACAAATGAATCTACCATTTGATCCAGCAATCCCATTACTGGGCATCTACCCAAAAGATCCAATGACACTCCACAAAAAAGTTTATAGCAGCACAATTCATAATTGCAAGGCTTTGGAAACAGCCCAAATGTCCATCAATCCAAGAATGGATTAATAAAATGTGGTATATTTATCCCATGGAGTACTATTCTGCACTAAGAAACAACAGTGACATAGCACATCTTATATTTTCCTGGTTAGAGCTGGAACCCATACTATTAAGTGAAGTTTCCCAAGAATGGAAAAACAAGCACCACATATACTCACCAGCAAATTGGTATTAACTGAGTAGCACCTAAGTGGACACATAGGTACTACAGTAATAGGGTATAGGGCAGGTGGGAGGGGGGAGGGGGTTGGATATATACATACATAATGAGTGAGATGCGTGCCATCTGGGAGATGGTCATGTTGGAAACTCAGACTTGTAGGGGAAAGGGGGGAAAGGGAATTTATTAAAACTTTAAAATCTGTACCCCCATAATATGCCGAAATAAAAAAAAATGGTGTTTCCTTCTTAGCCTGGAATTTTCTAGTAACTGGAGTAAATTCTTGAATTATGAGAGAGGTCCTGGAGAACGTGTAGTTTTAAAATGGAAGATATGGAATCTTCCCCCCCCTTTTTTAGATGCCCTATATAAGTGAGATTAAACAGAATTTTTTTTTTTCTGCCTCTGGCTTATTTCACTTAGTATAATGTCCTCCAGGTTCATCCATGTTGTGCCAGATGGCAGGGTGTCTTTCTTTTAAAGCCTGGATAATATTCCTTTGTGTATATATACACTATAGTTTATTTATTAATTTGTTGCTTGATGGGACACTTTGGTTTCCAGTCTAGGTCAGAGAATACAAAGGAATGGATACATAAGTGGAATAAGCATAGAGATCTGATGTACAACATGAGGACTATAGTTAAAAGTATTGTATTTAGAATTTTTTGCTAAATGAGATTTTAGGTGATCTTGCCACATGTATATACCCCCCCTACACACACAAAAAGGGGTAAGTTTGTGGGATGGTGGATATGTTAATTTTTTTGACTACTGTAGCCATTGCACTATCTATATTAAAACATTATGTTGTACATCTTAAATATATACAGTAAAATGAAAAAAATAATTAATAAAAAGAGATATAGAAACCTCTAGTAATGCTTGCCCTTGGGTTTTTTGTTTAGATGACTTCCTTGATGTTGACTTTTTGCTGTCATCAGCCTCATGTCTTGGGTTTTTTTGATCTATTATCCTTCCAGTTTCATTAGCTGGTGGGCTGACTCCTCAAAGACAGATGCTATGCTTCTTTTTTTGTGTTTTGTTATTCCTAGTGCTTGACACAGTGTAGTGATGGATGAAGTTTGGTTGAATGAATGAAAAAAGAAAAAGAAAAAGAAAGAAAAGAAAGCTAAATGCAGAGGCAATTTCTGGTATCCCTTTTAGGAGAGAGCCACCCTGATACAGCAGTGTCTTGGGTATATCCTAACTTTGTTTTAATGCTATAAAATTCTTTAAGCATCAATGTGAGTTAGGTTATCTTATTGCAACTTTTTGATGAGGATATTCAGAGTCATCAAGAATAATAGCCAAATGATGTTTCAAATGTTTAAATATTGATCTCTCTCGTTATATAGCTGATTCCCCCCCCAAGCCACATACAACAGATATACTGGATTTACATAAAATATACCGTGTTAATGTGTTGCAAGTTCCTTTGGTTTTTGGGGGTCTCTTGTACACATATATGGACATGATGCCTACCTCAGATATCAACTTGAAATGCCACACTGTAGGGCATGAGATGTGGCTTTCTGGGTGACTGCTAAAGGGACCATATCATGTATCCAGAAAAATGGGGGTGGTAACTTTTCACGAGATTAACTTTTTCCAGTGGGAAACAGGAGGCAGGTGGGAGAAAAGCACATACATTCCCTCTCCTTCCTTCTTCTAACTGATACCTCTGAGCCACAGTTTCCTCATGCGGCCTGATTGGGGAAGTCCCCATTGTGTAGTAGATACAGCTACCTAGACACCAGCAGGTGTCTGTGACTGTTTACACTGCAGTCATTGCCATGGAAATGGGGTACCTTATATGGCTTCCCAAGCTTCTCTCACTTCTCTTTTTCTTCACTCTGCACTGGGATTCCACCTCTCTAGTAAAGCAGCAGCACCCAATTTCCATCCGATTTTGTTTTCTTCTAGCAAAGGTGAGGTAATACCCACCATAGCAACTTTTTCTTACCATTTCCTATAAAACTAAAGACAGTTTGACAATTGGTCTGCAGCCCAAGGTGTAGCAGTCAGAAGTTCGATCAAATGGTTTCAATTGCATAGCAAGGATCATTGGTTTTCTAGCCAGCCAAATCTGGGCCTCACTTCCAAAAGGCCTATTAAGCCTCTCTTCAGCCGCAGGACTAGCTATATAATTTGTAGGAACCCCTTGTTCAAAAAATTGCTGGAAAAATTGCTGTTAAAGGAATTAAGATACAAAGCTTTTGTTTTTCTTCCATGAGATCTTTATCTCAACTTATGCAATGCTGCTTTTAAAAGCAAATATAAGAACATTTAACTTGTTTTATGGAATCACTGAAATTGCACAGTTTGGATTTCATTGCTGGTATGTGCTTTTTTGTATTTTCTTTTTACTAAAACAATGGAAATACAGAAAAATAGCAATTCAACTGTTTTTATTTTACTTCTACATCTGCCTGTACTCTGTCCCTTTGCCTTACTGGAGGACTGAAGGAAAAGGAACTATGGGTTGCTTGTGTTTCCTTTTTATTCTATGTATTAGTTATGTCAGGCTGCCATAACAAAATACCATAGACTGGACAGCTTAAACAACAGAAATTAATTTCCTCACAATTCTGGAGGCTGGAAGTTTGAAATCAGGGTGGCAGCATAATAGTGTTCTGATGTAGGTTCTCTACCTGGCTTGCAAGACAGCCACGTTTTCACTGTATCTTTACATGGTAGAGAGAAAGCGAGAGATCACTCTCTTCCTCTTCTTTTGAGGCCACAGTCCTATTGATGAGGAACAACCCCTCATGACCTAATTTAACTTTAATTACCTCCTATAGATCCTATCTCCATAGACAGTCACATTAGAGGCCAGAGCTTCAACATATGAATTTTGGGGAACACAATTCAGTCCATAGTTTTCTATGTCTCCATTTTCAGCATAAGTGGTTAGCTATTACAGGAAAGTAACATGACTAAGACAGGATATGATAGAGCTCCTTCATCAATCATTTTTCTCAGATTTCCATTGCCTTCTTCATTCAAAGCAAATTCTGGTTCAAATAGAAAGAGTAGCCCTTTGGGACTGTCATTGCCATACCCCCAAACCCCTTATTCACTCTTGGATATAATGCATTTACCTTGTACATCATGTATGTCTCCCTGAACTTCAATGTGTTATAGATCCGCTGGAATCCTGTGCTCATGGGGCATCATGAATGCTCTATACAAATAGATGACAAGGAAAAACAGACACACACATTATATCTGTCTCCTCTGCTCTAGTGCATCTTCTATTGCTGTGTTGTACTTCACTTACAAAACATAAATTCAAATATCAAATTATTAAAAATGTCAGGACAAGAAATAGCAGAACATTAAACCAAGCATAGGGCCCTTCAGAGCTCCCATCAAGCCAGTCCAGCTCAGCCAAATTCAACAAAGTCAAATTTTAGGTTCTGTTATCTGACATACCATCTTTTTGGTACCAATTATGTTTAGCTACATGTAACAGAAAACACTAAAACACTTAAACATGATATAATTCTTTTTTTTTTTTTTTGTAAAGTTAATAAAGTCTAACTTACTAATTGTTTTTAGGGATTATAATTTTGCTGTCATGTCTAAAAACTATTTAACCCCAGGTCACAAAAAGTATTCCCTATATTCTAGAAGTTTTATAGCTTTTTTAAAATTCAGAACATTGGGGGGGGGGTTGCAAACACTTTGGTTACATAAATTGCCTTTGCACCACCCGATGAGTGTGCCCATTCCCCAGACAGCATGCACTGTATCCATTAGGTGTGGATTTACCCCTCCCCTCCTCAACCCTACATGCTTGGCACCCTATAAATGTTACTTCCCATATATGCACATTAGTGTTGATCAGTTAGTACCAATTTAATGGTGAGTACATGTGGTGTTTGCTTTTCCATTCTTGTGATACTTCACTTAGAAGAATGGGCTTCAGCTCCATCCAGGATAATACAATAGGTAGTTCATCTTTTTGTTTTTATGGTTGAGTAGGACTCCATGATATACATATACCACATTTTATTAATTCACTCATGTATTGATGGGCACTTGGGTTGTTTCCATATCATTGCAATTGTGAATTGTGCTGCTATAAACATTCAAGTGCAGGTGTCTTTTCTATAGAATGTCTTTTTTTCTTTTGGGTAGATACCCAGTAGAGGGATTGCTGAATCAAATGGTAGTTCTACTTTAGTTCTTTGAAGAATTTTCATACTACTTTATGTAGAAGTTGTACTAGTTTGTAGTCCTACCACCAGTTTATGACTGTTCGTATCTCTCCACATACATGCCAACATTTATTGTTTTGGGACTTTTTGATACAAGCCATTCTCATTGGAATTAAGTGATATCTCATGGTTTTGATTTGCATTTCCCTGATGATTAGAGATGTTGAGCATTTTTTCATATGTTTGTTGACCATTAGTGTATCTTCTTTTGAAAAGATTCTGTTCATGTCTTTTGCTCACTTTTTAATGGGTTTAATTTTTTTTCTTGTTGATTTTCCTAAGTTCTATATAGATCTAGTTATCAGTCCTTTATCAAATGTATAGCATGCAAATATTTTCTTCCATTCTATAGGTTGTCTATTTGCTTTAATGATAGTTTCCTTAGCTGTGCAGAAGCTTTTTTATTTGATCATGTCTCACTTGTTTGTTCATGCTATGATTGCTTATGGCAGAGGTCCTCAAACTTTTTAAACAAGAGGCCAGTTCACTGTCCCTCAGACCATTGGAGGGCCATTGGAGGGTGCACATTCCACACATTCGCAGTGTGGGCCTGGGACAAGTTGGCTGCTAAGCAGGACAGGCAGTGGTGGCAAAAATACCCCGTGGGCTGGATGGCCCGTGGGCCATAGTTTGAGGACTCCTGGTTATGGGGTCTTTTTCATAAATTCTTTGCCTAGGCCAATGTCAATAAGAGTTTTCCCAACATTTTCTTTTAGAATTCTTGTGGTTTCATTCCTTAGGTTTAAGTCTGTTATAAAATTATGAGCTGATTTTTGTGAGACGTGAGAGGTGCAGATCCTGTTTCAGTCTTCTACATGTGGCTATCCAAGTTTCCCAGTACCCTTTATTGAATAAGGATTTTTTTCCCCAGTGTATGTTTTTGTCTGCTTTGTCAAAGATTAGATGGCTATATGAGGATGGTTTTAAATCTGGATTCTCAGTTCTGTTCCATTGATAAATGAGTCTTTCTACTTTTCTCCTCACCTGAGAGAGTTACCATGTCCATGCATGTCAGTTTGGGCCTACAGTGGGAGAATTAAAAATGCAAAAGGCCTTTTTTGGGAAGTCAGTTCCATAAAACATAAATGAAAAGATGGAGCAGGAATAGTCAGAGAAAGTTCTCAGACCATGGTATAGGTCTGATGGTTGTGAATGGAGAGGAAAGAGGAAGCAGGATTGGGTTGGGAGAGCCTCAGACTTTTACAACTCTGAGAAAGTCTCATCTAACTCAGAGGGGAGCTATAGGCAGTGATTACTTATTAGAGAAATTCCACAATAAACAGAAATTGCCAGCTTCTATAAACCCCACTGTGCTTATGGAGAGATGCCCTGGTCCAAACCCTTCAGCAGATCACAAAGGCACTGTCAGTTAACTGCACTTTTCACAGCAGGTTCCTCTTGAAAGGAGAGTTAGTGCATTTCTATGGCTGTTGTGCCTTATCCTTGGCAAGCATTCCCCTTTCCAGATTTTTTGGGCAGTTTTGTGTGGAGAATGTTACCCCTGGGCCCCACTCCTCCTCCAAATTAATTCAGTGAGCTCCTTAGAAAGGAAGCATGGAAAAGTTTTGTTCCTGTTGATATTCATCTTAAGGAATGTTATTAATTACCAAGATAAAATTCATGGCCATTAACTTTTATTAATGAGGTAAGTTTTGTGAGTGTGTAAGTGTGGTTTAGAATCTCAGTAGGTAGAGTTCTGTGAACTCAAATCAGCAAATGTAGACTGTGACTGATGTGAGTAGTTAGTAACTTCTGTGCTGAGAGCTCAGGGCCAAAGATGGTAAAGGAACACAGATACATGTTCTGAGGGGAACAGAGGAATGGAGGCACCTGAGATTACCTGGAAGTGTTTAAGTTTGCAGGAGGTAAGCAAATGGGAAGTGGGTTAGGGTTGGGGTTAGTATTAAGAGTCTTACAGCTGGACCAAGCCTGTGGAAGAGTTCAAAGCAGGCTGGATTGTAGATCAAAAATAATGGCATCCCCTTAACCTCTATCCAGAAACCATCACCCATTCTGGAGTACAGTGGATGTGTCTCTCCTATGGGTCCAGGTAAACTCTACCTGTTGCAAATGTTCTTAAAAGTTGCTGCCTACTAAGATGCACTGTTAGTTCCTGATTACTCTAGTTTGACTTTCTTTTTGTCTTTTCTTTCCCTTGCAATCAATGATCAAATTATTACTTATTCTTTTCTCTTTCTCTAGATGCCATTACTGATTCTCTGAAGCAACACATGCTTGACCTAATGGTGACCAGGAGTCCCCAACCAACTTTCTGACTTTGCTTGAGAAATGTATGGATTTTTCAAACAATGTCCGATAAGTCACCAGGTAGCCCTGGAAAGCAAAAGAGAAGGGTAGAAAATAAATTGAGTTTGAACGGTGGCAAAACAAATGTCATGTTAACTCAGGCATTCAATATGTAGAAGTTGTCTGATTCTTTGGTAATTAAACTTTAAAGAGAGGCTTGTCTGGCTCCAAGTAAACAAACATAATGATCTTTCTTCTACAATAGGACTTATGCATGTGATTTCTCACTGAGACTCTCAGTTTTAAGCTGTCATTAAGTCCTTCACAGGAAAATGTTGTTTCTGTTTAATTTATCCTCTTGGGTTGGAAGATGGTGAGAGTAACGTGGGAGATAGGAACATTAGTGTTTGCAGTGATGGGGGGGTGTCTAAGCTAGCCTGGGATGCTGCTAAAATGAAAAGACATCATGGAATTTGAGCTGTTAACAATCTTAGCATGTACTCCAACTGCTCATTGAGCAGATAGGGAAATAGAAATTCAGAGAAACTAAGAAGAAGAAAGATGGAAAAGCAAGAAAACTGGGGTCAAAAGGACTTGGTTCAAATACCAGCTGTGACTGTAATGATGTCCTTGACCTAGGAAAGGAGCTTTGATGCCAGCACTCTTCCCCCAAGACCTGGCCATCTTGGGCCCCAGAGGCAATGTGGAATACTCAAAGGCCAAATAGGACTTCCAGAATCTTAGGCAAAATTTCAGGTAGTTGTTGACATTTTGAATGAAAACATAGATGCAGGTTAAACTTCCAATGGGTGTTGCTACATCCCTTGTAGTCCAGCCTTCCTGATCCCTACAACAACACTCCTTTCCTAACACACAGTTGTAATGAGAGCAAATTTGCAGATTCAGTCTTTATTCTTGTTCTGGAAGTGTTTCTGTGGATGTTCTCGTTTGGGGATTCTAGGATGTTCATATACATACATCAGTTAACATTTGAAAGCTTCCATCTGGATTCTTGGCTTTAAAATTATAAGTTCTTCCCCCATACCCAGCACCAATAGATAGTCCTACATAGCACATAGAGGGATGGCAAAAAAAATTAGACTAACTCTAACATTATAAACATTGGAGCTTAACATGGAAGAATGGAAAGATATTAGAGTGATAACAGCACCATGGGGAACAGAGAAAGAGGGACAGCAGGCTAGTACAGGATGACTATGGACCTCTACCCTGTAAGGTAGATAATAACCATTGCTCACTCCCGTTACATGACAGTCCTCAGAATTTTAAGCTTCTTCCAAAATATGCAACCTTTCACAGTTACATTTCTTCATTTACCAGATGGCAACCACATCCATCTTGACTCTTAAGGCTATTGGGAGGATACAATTAAATGGTGGCTTTATAAAGCTTCAAAGTGTCGCTAAGATATTAAGTGGTTTACCAGCTAGTTAGAAACACTGTTTGGACTAGAACTGGGGATTCCTGGCCGGGTCTTTTCTCATAGCTTGGGGGAGAAAGTTGTGAGTAACAGTAGGTAGTAGAGAAAACAACTAATGTTTGGAGACAAAAGGAAGTCAGAACTAGCACCATGGCATCCTTCTTGAAAAGACAATTAAAAATTTTAGCATGTAGTGTTATTCAAGTCATAGTACAGGGCTTAGGAACAACATGAGTCTGTGCTCTAAAGGGGAAGGACAGTAATTGAGTTGAGCTGTTTCTATTGAGTGGAGAGGTTCACTAAGTCTAGGCACAGAGCTGGCTTGCTTCTCCTCTTTCTTCCAAGTGTAGATGAAGCAGGAATGACCACATAAGAACTTAAAGGCTGGGCATATTAAAGCATGAATTCTTGTAAATAAAACTCAAACATTTTCTGAGAGCAGGGAGCAGCAGAAAAGCAAGAGCCTAGGAAATTGGACTTGTTACTGATGCTTTTGTCCTGAGTAATGTTTCTCCAACTATCATTCAGATGGTATCATATTTCATTTTTCTGCTTCAACCTCTCATTCTTTAGAGAGGATCCTGAAAATCCATTTGCCATTCTGCTAGATGGAACCCAGGACATTCTCATTATTATTATTATCATCACTGAAGATAAAGAAATCTATCAATTTCACTAGTTCATGCTGACTGCATAATAACTCATGTTCTGTCTTGGTCATCTACTTTAAGGGACAATATAATGACATTGCTGGGAATTACATATCTCTGCTCACTTGAAAGCCAGCGGCTTGGTTCAGCTTTAATAGATCAAATTCTATTCAAAAAAGTTATGAGAACAATGACTATTTCTTTTGGGAGCTAGGGAGTCTTATCTCTACAAAAATGGGTCTAAAAAGTTCACTGCTCAGTGAGTACCAATTTTCTTCTAAGGAATGGCATGTGATTTTTGAATGGGAGTCTATCTTATAAAATTTTAGCAAAGTATTTTCAGTTGTTAAACAAAGACCCAAAGGCATGTCAATGGTGGGTGGATCTGCTCCATGTTTGCTTACTTGGGAAGACCATGAGAGTACACAGTTCCTGCATCCTGACCTTTCACTTCAACTCCAGAAGTTCATTTAGCCCACACTCATTGACTACCTTCTGTATGCAAAGCACCAGGTCCAAGTGCTGAGTGTACAAAATAAGTAAGACCTTGTCTTTGCACTTGAGCATGTTTGGCAGGTAAGCAAGTGTCAACTCTCTTCTTCAGTGAGTGCCCAGAGTTTCTATGAATGATGCTATGGTTCCAGAAGTCTTATGTTAAGATTTGGCTGCTTGGTCAATGCCTTTAAGTGTTTTTTAAGCCAAATATCCAGACAGAATGATGCTTGATTGTGCCTTTTTGTGTGCCATCTGGCTATGGCTATTGAATCCAGAGCCCTGCAATGAGTAATTGAGTCCACATAATAGTACGTGGTGAATGCTGCCAGAGATTTATATACAAAGACCAATGGAAGCACAAAAGAGAGAGTTTGGTAATAGAAGTAATAGTTGAGCCTGACCTTAAAGGTGAGTTATATTTTGTAAGTAAAAATATAGATAAAGATATGCAGGGAGTAAACAGCCTGTGTGAAAAGTCCAGAGGTGTGAGAAAGTGTGGCACATTTGGGCGTTTCCATAGTTGATATAGCCGTAATACAAGGTAGTGAGAGAAGCTTACACTAGATGAGTAGGCTGGGCCAGTTTGTGCAGGGGATGTCGTTTCTATATTAGGCTGTCTCTGTCTTATTCAGTCTATTCATATCTTCTTAGTAGATGGGCAAATTGAGGAATTATGATTTAGTCAAATTCCTCTTCTGGTATTGTAACTCAAGACAAACATAATTCTAAGTATCAGTGTATTTGAAATTTCGGCTGGAACCTGGCTTCCCAACTCTATTTTCCACTCCACCTCCATACCATAGAAATCCCTTCTTTCATGCCAGTCACATGCAATTCAAAGTTGTTCTGATTTACTTATGGGTATCGTGTTTGTCAAGAATCTCATTTCCACTTAAAAATTTAGCTTATGAATTGAAGTATCAAAGCAGAAAAAAAAAATAACATACTTACTGAGTTCTTCACTTAAAACTTTTTCTAATTAATGATTATATGTTGAAATAAAAGCTGTCAAAATACTGATAAAAAGAATTTTAGGAAGCAGGTTGAAAGACTGATGAGACAGGTAAAGAGGCTCTTCAAAGGGAAGAGTTATTCCCCTGCCAAACCTGATAGTCCTTTTCCCATGGTGCTTCCTTGCCCTGGGGCTGGGAAGTATTGTGCCTCTGACATGGCTACAATATTTTCAGTTAAATGCATGTTTGGCTTTTTTATGCAGTTTATCTTTGCTAAATATATCAGTCATTGGAGAAATTGATAAGTAAATTTGATTGTGTTCATTTGTCCTCACATCGTGTAAAGGGAACGTATTCAGGCCATGCATGATATAGATTCACTCACATGGGTTTATTGTATTTATGTGACATTTTTGTTGCAAAATAATAGTGCAGAAGATGAAAGCTTACATTCCAATTGTATGTAGTCTATCTCCTATGGAGAGCCTGAGACTGCTATCTCTAAGACTTGTATATCACAGTCTTCAGTTGGACTTGTAATATACTACAATATAAAATGTATAATATATAATATGAAATATAGAATATGTAATATGTGATATATAATGGTATCTGATGTGTCATTTAATCAATTATATATTGTATTATATGGTACAATATATAGTATATATATTCATCTTTCTTTTCGCACAACTCATCAGTATTGTTGCTGATCCTGGATTTGACAGAGAATGATGTTACAGACATCTTTGGCCATGTCTAATTTTGGTCTTGATTTCATAACTGTTTAAATAGGAGAGGCTTGCATCCCCTTCTTATGCCTTGCCCCATTTTACAACAATCTGAGAGTGGCTAGGTATTCTGCCTCTGAGTCTGCACACACTTAGTTATGAATTTTCTGTTCTGGCACTCACTTATTGAATAAATCTTGAGTGAATTACTTGAGTAAACCTCATTTTGATTATTTGGAAAATGAGGAATAATAACTGATTTAGGATGGATTACTTAACCTCTATTAAATGGAGATAATCATAATACCTATCTTATAGGACTGCTGTTAAGATTCATTGAGACAATTTTTATAATGTGTTTGCCCAATGCCTGGTATATGGTAAATGATCAATAAGTATTATCTGTTATTGTTATCCATTCTGATGTTTAGTGAGTCACTATGTCTCATTTTCTGGCATCAGGGTTAGATCATATATCATAAAACACTACAAAACAAATGGGTATTGATCACCTAATGCTGGTGATTGCTGGGTGCTGATTGCTGGTTAATCCCCTGGGTGTGGTAACTGCTCTTACTATTTGACCATCTCTAAGTTGGTAAACTTACTATTTCTAAATCCACTGGATAGAATCCTTGTAGTAGCTGTATTACCTTAGTGTTGCCTTGGGTTTGTAAAGCTAACTCTTTACCTCCTAAATTCCTGCTAAGGAGTTTGACTGTGATTCAGGTGGATGCTAACAGATTGGTGTTGCAGCTTGATTATGAACTCAGCCCTGAACCTTAAGGAAAGCTAGATGTTCATGGACGAAGTTAATAAAGAACACACCTAGCAAACATCATAGATCCATATGCCATGTGTTGCTTCTCTAGCCTTGTTCAGGGAACACCCAGACTTTCCACCGATAATGTTATATCTATAGAAGTCCCATGTTGGGATCTGCCTCCTTTCTCAATGTTTTTCTCCATATGCTTCCTAACACAGCACTAAGACAGAATTATCCTTGATGGGGTTTGTGTGCATGAATGTGTGTGTGTGTGTGTGTGTGTGTGTGTGTGTGTGTGTGTGAGAGAGAGAGAGACAGAGAGACAGAGAGAGAGACAGACAGACTAGATATAGCTTTTGTAGTCAGAGAAGACCTTGCAAAGGGTAATCCAGCTCATCTAGTTCATTACCTTTTGTTGCAGATCTGGGTAGGAGGGTCTGCTGTCAATAGAAGGAACTGGAATTCATATATCTCTAGGGGCTGCAAAGTTTGAATACAAAAGTAAAGACTGTGGGAGGCTGAGACAGAAGGATTACTTGAGCCCAGGAGTTTGAGGTTGCTGTGAGCTAGGCTGATGCCATGGCACTCTAGCCTGGGCAACAGAGTGAGACTCTGTCAAAAAAAAACCAAAAAACCAAAAAAAAAAAAAAAAAAAAAAAAACCTAAACACTTTGGATGGCTTCAGCTCTTCTTCTAGTAGAATGTGACAGCTTTGGAAGAGAAGGAAAAATTAGAAGGAAGGAAGAGAAAGAAGAGGCTGAACACTTAGTGACACTGTTTGTTTGGAAGAAGGGGATGCATTTTTGTGATTTTGATTTCTTAATATCATATTGGTGATCTCCTTGGGGACAAACAGTCACCTTATAAAGAGCAAGAAGAATGTATTTATTGGAATATTTAGTGGCTTAAGCAAAGGAAGGTGACAGATACTTAGAAACTTGATACCAAGAAATGGAAGAACAACAGTATAATACCTTGCAGCATATACAGCATGCCTTGGAGATATTTCAGGTTCAGTTCCAGACCATCACAATAAAGTAAATAACAAAGTAAGTGACAAATTTTTTGGCTTCCCAGTGCATATAAAAGTTATGTTTTACCCTATTCTATAGTCTATTAATTTACAAGAGCATAATACAAGAGCATTATGTTTAAGAAATAATACACATATGTTAATTAAAATACTTTATTGCTAAAACATGCTAATAATCATCTGAGCCTTCAGCCAGTAACAATTCTTTTACTGATGGAGGGTCCTGTCTTGATGTTGATGACTGCTGATTAACCAGAGTGGTTGCTGCTAAAGGTTGTACTGGCTGTGGCAATTTCTTTAAATAAGACAGAAATGAAGTTTGCCACATCAATTGACTCTTCCTTTCACAAAAGATTTTTCTGTTGCATATGATGCTGTTTGATAGAACTTCCAAAATTGAAGTCAGTCCTCTCAAACCCTGCCACTGCTTTATCAACTAAGTTTATATAATATCCTAAATCCTTTGTTGTCATTTCAACAATGCTCATTGCATCTTCACCAGGAGTAGTTTCCATGTCAAGAAACCACTTTCATTGATCATCCCTAAGAAGCAACTCCTCATATATATGTTAAAATTTTATCACGAAATTACAGCAATTCAGTCACATCTTCAGGCTCTACTTCTAATTCTGTTCTCTGGCTTTTATAACACATCTGCAGTTACTTCCCCTCTGAAGTCTTAAAGTCCTCAAAGTCATCCATAAGGGCTGGAATCAACCTTTTCCAAACTTCTGTTAATGTTAATATTTTGACTGCCTCCCATGAATCACAAATGTTCTTAGTGTCGTTTAAAATGCTATATATTTTCCAGAAGGTTTTCAATTTATTTTGTCTAAATCCATCAAAGAAATCACTATTTATGGAAGCTATATTCTTATGGAAATGTATTTCTTAGGTAATAAGACTTGAAAGTTTAAATTACTCCTTGATCCATGGGCTGCAGAATGGATGTTGTGTTAGTAGGCATTAAAATAACATTAATCTCATTTTACATCTCCATAAGAATTCTTTGGTGACCAGGTGCATTGTCAATGAGCAGTAATATTTTGAAAGGAATATATTTTTTCTGAGCAGTAGGTCTCCATAGTGGGCTTAAAATATTCAGTAAACCATGTTGTAAACAGATGTGCTGTCATCTAGACTTTATTGTTCCATTTATAGAGGACAGGCAGAGTAGATTTAGTGTAATTCTTAAGGGCCCCTTTTGGAATGATAAATGAGCATTGGCTTTAATTTAAACTCACCAGCTGCATTATCCCCCAACAAGAGAGTCAGCCTTTCCTTTGAAGCTTTGAATGCAAGCATTGACTTCTCGTCTCTAGCTGTGAAGGTCCTAGCTGGCATCTTCCAACATAAGGTTGTTTCATCTACGTTGAAAATCTGTTGTTCAGTGTAGTCACTTTCATCAATTATTTTAGCTAGATCTTCTGGATAACTATCTGTAGCTTCTACATCAGTACATGCTGATTCACGTTGTACTTTTATATTATGGAGACAGCTTCTTTCCTTAAACCTCACAAACAAACTCTGCTAACTTCAAACTTTTCTTCTGCAGCTTTCTCACCTCTCTCAGCCTTCATAGAATTGAAGAGAGTTAAGGTCTTGCTCTGGGCTAGGCTTTGGGTTAAAAGAATTATAACTGGTTTGATCTTCTATCCAGACCATTAAAACTTTATCTGTATCAGCAATAAGGCTGTTTCACTTTCTTATCATTTCTGTGTTTACTGGAGTAGCAGTTTTAATTTCCTTCAAGAATTTTTTCTTTGAACTCACAGCTTGGCTGTTTGGTGCAAGAGGCTTTGCTTTTGGCCTGTCTTGGCTTTCAACATGTCTTCCTCATGAAGCTTAATCATCTCTACCTTTTGACTTAAAGTGGAACACATGCAACTCTTCCTTTCACTTGAATACTTAGAGGTCTTTTTAGGGTTATGAATCAACATAATTTCAGGATTATTGTGTCTCAGGCAATAGGTAGACCCAAAGAGAGGGAAAAAAAAGAGGAATGGCTGGTAGGTGGAGTCGTCAGAATATACACAACATTTATTAATTTCACTGTCTTATGTGGGCACAGTTCATGGTGCTCTAAAACAATTACAATAATAACACCCAGGGTCACTGATCACAGAGCATCATAATGGATATAATAAAAATGAAAAAGTTTGAAATATTGAGAGAATTGCCAAAATATAACACAGAGACATGAAGTGAGTACATGCTATTGGAAAATGGCACCAATGGACTTGCTTGACTCAGGGTTGCCATAAACCTTAAATTTGTAAAAATGCAAAATCTATGAAGTCCAATAATGCAAAGTGCAATAAAATGAGGTATGCCTGTATATAGCATTTACACTTTCCAAAGTGTTTTTATGTGATATCATGGGAGTCAACAACGAAGTTTTATGAATATGAGGTCTGTATTTTCCAGATGATGAATATGAGTCTCAGAGAGGTTAAGTAGTTTGTCTTAGGTCACACTGCCATTAAGGAACAGGTTTGATACTAGAATCTAGATTTCTTGATTATGTTTTGTATTCCTATTATTATAGAACATATTAGTACTTTTTTGATAATGAATACTAATTTTTTCCCCAAAGTTTGAGCCTTGCTTGCAATTTTGGAATTGTTCTTTTAGGACATAATAAATTTGAAATTTTTCATATTTTTCTTTGTGGTTTCTTTCAACACATTTGATGTTAGAGTGTTTTCCTTAATATCTGATTAATTCTTGACTTGTCCTTCTGTGGATTTAATTTCTGGAAAGGTAAAATAAAAAATAAAGGAAGATTACTAATTTTAAGTTTATTTCTGGCCAAGAGAATTCAGTAGAAGTGAAGGACAACTTGAAGAAAATTAACAATGTTGTATTCATAATGGTAATAATAAGAAGGAGTGATATTAGTCAGGCATTTATCTATAAATTGGGGTATATTTCAAATAGTCCAGATAACATTGTTCTACACTAGATAACATTGTCTAGGACTTCCTATCCTAGACAGGAAAGTGTAGAAAAGAGAAGGGCTGGTGTTAGAGTCACGTATTATTCCTCTGCAAAAGAAAAACGTGGTGGTGTGACTTCATAGGCATCTCTAGGCATGGATTTAATTTTTTACAAAAGAAACATATATTTATCATATAAATTTCTCTTCGGCTTTCTGCACTCAAAGCACATTTTATTCAATTTCTGAGAGATAGTGCAGAAATTGTACTATAACATTTTGATGTGTATCCTTCCAGACCTTTTGTACTTACACACATAAATACATTCTTATTTATACTTGGGTGATTAATCATTATTATTTTCCCAGGTATAAGGAATTTCTTGATAAGTGAGACTTCTTGTGCTAAAACCAGGACAGTCCCAGACAAAGTGGAATAGTTGGTTACTATAAGCACAGATGGGTGAGGAGGTGTCTTCCCTTACCCCCTTCATCCATTCTCTCTAAAGTGCACATGAGTGTACAGGGTGAAGAAAGTGGCTCATTTGACATCACTGGCTAAAATCTTCCAACTGACCTTATGGTCTCTGACTGAATGTCACTTGTCCACCTGGTTCCTAAAGTTGGTGGCATATGTAAGTTGTGATGTGATCTCTCTCATTTTGTTCAGGCCCAATGGTTTCCTTTTCTAGCTAGGCCTCTCCTTGGCTCTGGAACATGCAACTGACACTTCTAAGTCTCTGCCACATCTTCCATTTAGACCCTGGGCCCAGCCTTTACCTCACTTGTCATCACAGTAGACCCCATGACAGGTTCATGGGACTGACCTTCCACGCAGGGTGTCCCTGCCTCGTAAGAACTATGGGAGACTCAGGAGTTTAAATTCTCTCTCTCTTTGTCTTTCCTCTTAACTATTCTGACCATTCTGTAGTGACAGCAGTCTCCTCATAGAATCCAAAATGCAGAAATGGTAAGAACCCCCTAAACTTGGTGTACTCTTTGACTTTTCCTCTCCAGGTTCGAGCTTAGAATGAAAACTGGAACTCAGTTGTGTGAGCACTTACTCCTATCAGTTCACTTGGCCTTTAGCTCTTTTTTGCCCACAATTCCTTAGTCCAGAAAAGTTGGAATTGTCCCCTCTTTCACCTTATCTAAACTTTCCTTTCATGAAACACTATCTAATGATTAGTCCCCAAAGTCTCGCTTTCAGTTCTATTATTTTGCTAGAGACATTAAGTACTTACTTTCTCTTTCATTGATGGGAGGGATCTTAGGTATGGCCTGGCCTTGAAGCCTGAAGGCTGCACAGGGTCAATGTATTAAGGAGGAATTTTGAAATTTAATGATGTAATGTTTATAAAATACTATCCCTATTAAATATATGATTAAAGAAATTAACCAAGATTCAAGTATGTATTGTTTTCTGACTTTTCCTTATCTGAAAATATACCATGGATATTTTCCCATGTCAGAACACATTGATGAACTTCATTCTTTGTAATGGTTATGGACTATTTTATGTAATGAATGCACCACAATTAATTGTACCATTTCTCTCTAGTAAAGGACATTTAGTTTAAAACTTGGGTTTTAAAGAGCACGTACTTGGAAAAAGAAGTAGTGATGGATAGGAAGGATACCAAAGAGGGGAACAAACTTGCAAAACTGGCAAAACTATGAAGAATCAGTGCAGCTCAATTAACTGTGCTATAGAAAACAGGGTTTTATTTATCTATATTTAATACAAGAAGAAGAATAAAAAGTAGATTAGCCCAATGCTTGGGCAGATAGTATACAGTTGATTCGTTAAAGGAAGAAGAATGATTCATTGTCTATTTTGCTTCAATATTTCTTACATCAAGGAAATGGTCTTCAAATTAGAAAGCGTAAAAAGGCATGGTTGTGAACTTGAATTTGAGTAGATGTAAACACTTAGGATAGTGGCCTACAACATAGAAAGTGCTCAATAAATATGTTAAAAATGTATTTTATTTATTGTTTAATTGCCGGGAATGAAAAAGGTGCTGGAATATTGAAATGGGAAAGTCACTAATTTTCAAAAAGGGGAATGAGACAAATTCTGAAAAGAACACATCAATGAAAATGACATCAATCCCTGATCAAATTTAGGAACAAAGTATTTAGAGATGGATTGGAGCACTCTAGAATGGAAGATGAAATTATTGAAAATAGTAAGTTCCAACTAACAAAGTCTGGCTAGACTAATCTAATATCCTTTGTTTGGATTTTGTCATTGAATGATTTGATTAGAGAAAGTCACTAGACAAAAAATATCAGGATTTTAGTAAGATATCAGACAGATTGCCCATAAACAATGGTTTCTCATGCATTTTGCACATGCTGTGCTCTCTAGAATGTTCTTCCTCTACTCATCTGCTGATGATCATCTACTCTATCTGAAGCAGACTAATACTTTTTTTTTTCTTTTTTTTTTTTTTTGAGACAGGGTCTTACTTTGTCATCCAGGCTAGAGTGCAGTGGCATCATAGCTCACTGCAACCTCAAACTCCTAAGCTCAAACATTCTCTGGCCTCAGCCTCCCAAGTAGCTGGGACTATAAGCAGCACCACCATGCCCAGCTAATCTTTCTATTTTTTGTAGAGACAAGGTCTTGCTCTTGGCTCAGGCTGGTTTCAAACTTCTGACCTCAAGCATCTTCCTGCCTCAGCCTCCCAAAGTGCTGGGATTACAGGCATGAGCCACCACGCCTGGAAAGAATATTTTTGAATTATACCAACATTTTCTTTTCTAACCTTGTCTCTGCTTGAGCCAGTTAGGCTGTATGCAAATATTGCTTCTGGTAAGTGGTGACACATCAAAAAACTAGTGGGAAAAAATAGTCTGTTGTTGGCTGTGGGTTTCAAAAATCTGAAGTCTTCAGGGAAACAAAAAGGACTCTTGGCTACACAAAATGTTTGGAAGAATACTTTGATGTGTAAAATATAACATTTTCCCTCATAGAGCCTAGTCAATGAACAGTAAAGGCATAGGATGAGGGTGAGGGTGTTAGAGCTAGTGAGCACCATACAACACCTGTGGTGTGGGATTGCTACTTGACCTTTCCATTGTCTTTCATGACCTCCCTTCAGTGGCAATATGGCCCACTGATAGCCCAGCATGGGTGATACCTGCCCGATGCCTCTCTGTGCAATATAAATGCTTCACCCAATGTGGACAACTCCCCTTTCCATGCCTATGGCATTCATAATCTTTAGAGCTAGAGGACAGGAGACCTAGAACCTAGAGGAGAGGTAATCATGTGAAATGGACTATACTTGGTTGACCTAAGTAGAATCAATCTTTTGCTGCCTACACTACTCTTACTGTTAGCACTATTGTAAAGTCTCTACTTTTCACATTTTTGAGAACTTACCTCAAAAAAAGGATGGGGAAGGAGGGAGAAGAAAAAAAACCCACATTGTTTTTTGTGGTTTCCTCAACAATTCTGGGTTAAGTCTACTGGTCTTTCTCGAGCCTATGACCCAAGTCCACAATTTTTTTTTTATTTTAGTGTATTATGGGGGTACAAGTGTTAAGGTTACATATATTGCCCATGCTCCCCCGCCCCCCTCGAGTCAGAGCCTCAAGCGTGACCATCCCCCAAATGTTACACATCTCACTCATTGTGTTTGTATATACCCATCCCCTCCTCCACCCTTTCACCTGACCGACATCTGATAAATGTTATCCCTATATGTCCATTGAGGTGGTGATCTGTTAATACCAATTTGCTGGTGAGTACATGTGGTGCTGCTTTTTCCATTCTTGAGATACTTCACTTAGTAGAATGGGTTCCAGCTCTATCCAGGAAAATATAAGAGGTGCCATATCACCGTTGTTTCTTAAAGCTGAGTAGTACTCCATGGTATACATATACCACATTTTATTAATCCACTCATGAATTGATGGACACTTGGGTTGTTTCCACAGCTTTGCAATTGTGAACTGTGCTGCTATAAACATTTGAGTGCAGGTGTCTTTTTCATAAAGTGACTTTTGATCTTTTGGGTAGATGCCCAGTAGTGGAATTGCTGGATCAAATGGTAGATCTACTTGTATCACTTTAAGGTATCTCCATATTGCTTTCCACAGAGGTTGAACTAGTTTGCAGTCCCACCAGCAGTGTAGGAGTGTTCCTATCTCTCCTTATCAACACCAACATTTATTGTTTGGGGAGTTTTTGATAAAGGCCGTTCTCATTGCTGTTAAGTGATATCTCATTGTGGTTTTAATTTGCATTTCCCTGATGATTAGAGATGTTGAGCATTTTTTCATATGTTTGTTGGCCATTATTCTGTCTTCCTTTGAGAAGTTTTTTTCATGTCCTTTGCCCATTTTTTGATAGGGTTGTTTGATTTTTTCTGGCTTATTTTCCTGAGTTCTAAATAGATTATAGTTATCAGCCCTTTATCAGATGTGTAGCTTGTGAAAATTTTCTCCCATTCTGTTGGTTGTCCATTTGCTCTCTTGGCAGTTTCTTTGGCTGTGCAGAAGCTTTTTAATTTGATCAGGTCCCATTTATTTATTTTTGTTCCTGCTGTGATTGCCTTTGGGGTCTTCTTCATAAATTCTTTGCCTAGGCCAATGTCTAGGAGAGTGTTTCCAACATTTTCCTCTGGAGTTCTAATAGTTTCACACCTAATGTTCAAGTCTGTTACCCAGCGTGAGTTGATTTTTGCGAGAGATGAAAGGTGTGGGTCTTGTTTCAGTATTCTACATGTGGCTATCCAGTTTTCCCAGCACCGTTTATTGAATAAGGATTCTTTTCCCCAGTGTATGTTTTTGTCTACTTTGTCGAAGATTACTTGGCTATATGAGAATGGTTTTATATCTGGGTTCTCTGTTCTGTTCCTCTGGTCAATGTCCCTGTTCTTGTGCCAGTACCAAGATGTTTTAATTACTGTATCCTTATAGTATAGTTTGAAGTCTGGTAAATTGATATCTCTTATTTTGTTTTTATTGCCTAGGATTGATTTTGCTATATGAGGTCTTCTGTCATTCCATACAAAGCATAAAATTATTTTTCCTATATCTGTGGAAAATGATGATGGCATTTTGATAGGGATTGCATTGACTCTGTAGGTCACTTTGGGAAGATTAACAAAACAAAAGTTGGTTCTTTGAAAAAATAAAATTTACGCACCTTTGGCTAGACTAATGAAAAGCAGAAAAGAAAAATCTCTGATAAGCTCCATCTGGAATAATAAAGGAGAAATTACAATGGATGCCATGGATATACAAGATATAATTCATGAATACTACAAAAACCTCTATGCCCACAAACTGGAAAATGTGGAAGAAATGGACAATTTCTTAGAAACACACAGCTTCCCTAGGCTCAACCAAGAAGAAATACAATTCCTGAACAGACCAATGTCAAGTACTGAAATTGAAACAGCAATAAAAAACCTTCCTAAAAAGAAAAGTCCTAGACCATATGGTTTCACATCTGAATTTTACCACACCTACAAAGAAGAACTGGTGCCTATCCTGCAGAAATTATTCCACAACACCGAGAAGGATGGAATCTTTCCCAATACATTTTATGAAGCGAACATAATCTTGATACCAAAACCAGGAAAGGATGCAACAAAAAAAGAAAACTATAAACCAATATCCCTTATGAATATAGATGCAATAATTCTCAACAAAATCCTATACAATCGAATCCAAGTGCTTGTTAAGAAAATAATCCATCACAACCAAGTGGGCTTCATCCCAGGGATACAGGGATGGTTCAACATATGCAAATCTATAAATGTAATTCACCATATAAACAGAAGCAAAAACAAAGACCATATGATCCTCTCAACAGAAGCAGAAAAAGCATTTAACAAAATTCAACACACTTTTATGATAAGAACGCTCAACAAAATACACATAGACAGGGCTTACCTAAGAATGATACAAGCCATATATGACAAACCCACAGCCAATATCATACTGAATGGGGAAAAATGGAAAGCATTCCCACTTAGAACTGGAACAAGACAAGGTTGCCCACTATCTCCACTTCTATTCAACATATTGCTGGAAGTCCTGGCTATAGCAATCAGACAGGAAAGTGGAATTAAAGGTATCCAAATCGGGGCAGAAGATATCAAACTTTCACTGTTTGCTGATGATATGATATTATATCTAGAAAACCCCAAAGATTCAACCAAGAAACTCTTGGAACTGATAAATGAATTTAGTAAAGTCTCAGGATACAAAATCAATACACAGAAATCAGAGGCATTCGTATACGCCAACAACAATCAAATTGAGAACCAAATCAAAGACTCAATTCCCTTCAAAATAGCAACAAAGAAAATAAAGTACCTAGGATTATGTTTAACTAAGGAGGTAAAAGACCTCTACAGGGAGAACTATGAAACATTGAAGAAGGAAATAGCAGAGGATGTAAACAAGTCCACTTATTTCATGGCACCCATCACAGGGCACTGCTATTTATTTCCCATGTGAGCATTTCCCCATGAGACTCTTAACCTCCTGAGGGCAGAGAACAGGTTCTGCATGTTTCATTTACTGACACACAGTAGAGCAAGTGTTTAATGGGTTGAACTGAAGATGGTGAAATGTGTGAAATTACCAGGGTCCATAAGTAATTAAATGCATACTTAAAGAATATTGGCTAATGTATTAGTGTCACCTTTAAACTATCTCTTCAAGAGGTATTTCTAGGCTTTGACCTCTCCTTTCCTATTTTAATGACTTGGATGAGAACATAACTCATTGATTACATTTTAGAGTGATAGGAAGTCAGAAGGGAAAGTCAATATATTGGATAAGAATCAGAATCCAAAGAGAGAGGGACAAATTGAAATTATGAATCAAATATAATTGGGAATAAATATAAAATACTACAGTTAGTTTTTAAAAAATCAGCTGCATTATATGGACTAAGGGGAGATATAGTTTTTAAATAAAATATTTGTTAAAGATCTTACTGTAGCTTTAGTCTATAAGCTTAATATGAGCCAAAGTATAATTTAACTTTTACTATATTTAATGTAATATTAAATACATACTTTTTAATACATATTAAATACATATATATACATATATATACATAAATACATATACATACAAATACATATATTAAATATATACTATTTTTGCATACTATTTTTGCATACTATTTATAGAAATAATAAGAAGAAGTGCACAAAGGCAAGGGTCCCACAATCAGTCTCATTGATGAGCTCATGGCTGAAATATTGGGTACAGTTCCACACATAATATTTAAAAAGGATCATGCTGAAGAATTTGGAAGGAAAAACTATATTTTAATATGAGAAATGAGAAGAAATTGTGGCTAGACCACAGGACAGATATCCTCACCAGGGAGTGAATTTTTGGAATTCTTGAATGCCCTGTGATTAGATTCAGATGAGCCGTAAAGTGGCCCCCAGTCCAAACACAAGACACTCTTTCCATGCTACACCCTATGGTTTATTTGGAGAGTACTGTGTGGATGTGCATGGAAACAAAGGACCTTTGGACCAAGGGGCAGAAATGATGGAGAGAATTTCTTAGCTCAAAACAGAGTTGCCTAGATATCTCTTGCCCCTTACTCTGTATGCAGGATACATAGAAGGGAACAATCTGGGCTGTTGGACAGTAATTCATGTGAAAGAACAGGAAATAACTCCTTGGTGGATGTGAATTGTGAGGAAGAATGATGATGCTACTCTATGTTCCATGACTCTGTACCTGGAAAAATAACGGGACTTGATCAATGGAAATGTTTGGCAGGGGCGGGGAGGTGGTGCCAGTGATAAAGAGGAAAGTATGGTTTCATCTGGGAGAATGATGATGTTTTAGCCCCATGGTCCATGGCTCTAAGCCCAGCAGGTGAGTCTGGGACAATTGATGGCTTCTGACACCCTGGCAGTTGCAGTAATTCTGAGCTATGTGCCATGGCCAAGCAGCTCTCAGTGCTGCAGACAGCTTCATTACTGTGGGCCCATCCTTCACTTAGCAGCAGACCGTCTTCCATCAGCCAAAGATGAATGAGAAAATCTCCTAGGCTCTACATGTTTTCAATATTACTCTCCCTCCCTCTTCTGTCCAGACCAGCTTTGGTTTATGTGTTCTGCTGCCTCCCAGAAGGCCCCTCACACCACCCACCCCTCCAGTGACATGTGAGACATGGACAAAGGAATGTTTTCAATGGATTTGCCATATAGTAGGGATTTCTGCAGCGATCAAAGACTGACAGGGTGTGCTCTGGCTTGTCTAGGAAAAGGCAGAGGTTCATTGCTGTTTTAATTCATCAAAAGCAATTCCATTCCCATTTATGAGCAGAGTGGCAGTGAAGACAACTTCTTCCAAGAATCAGTATGGGCAACTACCACAGCTTAATTTCTTGCCAGGAGAAGGAAAAATGTTTCCTGGTGTTATAGGTAACATGAAATGATATACATTTATGTAGCACTAAATTGACTTCAGTGTTCTCTATCTTTAAATTGCAGAGAAGTATGGTCTGAATATCTCTAAGTCACAAAATGTACTGATTGTTTTCTTCTTAGTGAAGTCAAAGAGAAAAGGCAGTAAAAAAAAATATTTTTAAAAAAGAAAACTTTTAATAATATTAAACACAAAATGAGGCAAACATAAAAAAAAGAGAAAACTTTGTGTATTTTTTTCAGTTATCCTTCTTTCTGAAGGTGCTGATTGCCTCTCAGGCTATGCTGCAGATGTCGTTTCTTCTAGTATCCTTGCCAAGCGCTCCATATAGGTGGGAGTTTGACCAGAAACCCTAAACCTCCCAGGCGTAGCCACTCGGAGTTGGGACTTACATGCCTTCATCTCTGGACTTAGATAAAATGCCACACCATGGGATATGGGGCCTGACTTCCTGAGCCACCACCAGGAGGTCACATGGCAGAACCTGGAAGTATGGGAAAGTTAGCTCCCCTGCCTTAAACTTTGACCCCTGGGAGCAGAGGCTGGAAAGATAAATTATCCTTTTTACCTCTTTCAGGTGGGCTAATCCAAGGTTCAATTACTCTTCACAAGCCTCTGGAGGAGTATTGCATGCTGACGGCACGTGCTTTCCGAGCTGCGTGCAGTGTGTCTTCATGTCTCCCCAGCATGGCAGTGCACTCACTGCCTCTCACTGTGTGGCATCTTCCCTGGCTTCATATCCCCTTGTTTCCTTGCCTGCACTACTTTGGGCTTATACCTCCCTGGTAAAGTACCAACCCTTTAATCCTTGTATCAGGTTCTGCTTTTCTAGATGATGCGGGCTAAAGCCTGGAGAAAAAAACCAGGAAACTAGTTCATGGATTGAGCATTCATTCATTCCAGGCTTATTGAGTACCTACTGAGTGCTAAATATTTGCTAGTTTCCGGGGACATAGGATGGGTAAAATGTGATACTTACCTTTAGATAACTCATGGTCTAGTTTAGAGATTCAGACATGTGACCAGATAAAGTTCTCCAAATGTAGGGAAAAAAAGATCTTTCTGGTAAAATATTTAGGATGAAATGTTGCTCTTGTCTTAGAAATTTGGCTTCAAGAATGCTGCATATGACTTAGTATTGAGGTTCCAAGCTAATGGTTTCTTGCTGTTGTACCAGAGTTGGGCTAAGGCTGAAGCTGAAAACAGAAGGCTTTGAGTACCCCACCTCTGAGGAGAATCAAGGGAGCTGCCTATCATCAGGCCAGATGCTTCCCTGAAAGTGTTTGAGAGTTAGGAGAAACAGTCCCTCTTACACTAAAGATTGTGTCCCCATACCTCTCTGAAGTCTGAGTGAGAAGGGGTCTGAAGTGAGGACTAGTCATCTTGTGGTTGGCCTTGTGGTGAGTCATGTTCTTAGAAGATTCTTACCTCTTTTCTTGGAGTGCAGGAAAGCCAAATGAAGCAGCTCCGAGAGAACTGCCTATGAGAATTAGGAGTGTTGAAATTAAGGGTCATCTGATTCCTTAGAGAAATACTTGCTGAGTTAAAAAAATAAAATAAAATCAGCTGGTTCCCCCTGGTACTTCCCCCCAAACACACAGGGTGAATTCTTGGGAGATTGGGGATCAGTATCAACATACACAAGGACTATAATGATCTAGAGGTGGGAGGCAATGGGTGTAGCACAGACCCGCCGTCTTGAAAGGACAACTATGAGGCGTGTCTGAGAAGAATATTAAGCGACCTCTACCACATTGTTTATTTTGGTCCTCAGAGAGTTCACACATAATAGTTCCTAGGGTTCCCCATAGAGGGGTTTAGAGAAGGGGCAGCAGCTCACAGCTGCCCAGGTGGCCACCAGGCCTAGCAAAGGGACACCCAACCCACACAAGGGAGAAGGGGCTTGTACAGCAGGCAAGGCTTGTGAGAGAAATAGTTGCTCCATTGATGAGGTCCTGGAGAGAGCCAGAAAGACAATTAGCACTGTCCTGGAGAAAATCCTGCACTGATATGAAGACCAACAACTCATCAAAGGAGACTACAGATACCAAATAAAAACCAAAAGAACCAGAGTGAGGCCAGATTCATTTTCATATTCTCACAAGGGACATGTGGACAGTCATTGAAAAAGACTATGCATCTGCCCCCTCCCTTCCTGACCTCAACATCAGAGTCTCTACCTAGAGTAGAGAGGGGGCTCAGCTAATTTACTGCTCACTCTCCACTTTGGGAAGCCAGGGCCACTTCTCTGTCTTATGCTGGGGAAGAGGGTGGGGAGAGCTTTGAACACTGAAGTTTTAAACTATCTTGGGCCATGTTTTAATAATTAAAAACCAGGAAGTTATAGACTCTGCAAGAAATATTACTTAGGGATGGAAAAAGAATTTAACATAGCAGGGTGGACAGTCAGGGCCTGAAAGATGTATAACCATCCCCACAGGGGATGTGAAGGGCAGGACTGAAGCTGCTTTTCCTTTCTACTTGCATTTACTTGGCCAGAACCCAGTCCCATGATCTCAACCTAATTGTACGTGAGGCTTGGAAACTTCCTCTTGTGTGTCCAGAAAGAATAATAATGTGAATACATGGTACTGTCTATGTCACAGGCAACCACTTTGAAACCCAGTCCATTGAACAACTTTGATAAAAGACAGGAATCTAGTGGTTTTGTAGTAATTATGCATGGTGAAAACCTGTGATGTGACAGCTGCCCTTCAGGAGTTGTCATTGTGTTTACTTAAACAATCCAACAATGTTTTACAGGTTGGGACACTAAGAGAGTGTGCTCTGATTTGTCCAGGATTAGAATCTATATTTAATCCTGGCAACCTTATGACGGTTATGATTCCCATTTTATAGAGGAAACAAAAGAGCTAACAACTTAATGGAACCACTAATAGGTGGTAGATTTATTGTTAGTGCCTAGCTCTGTCCCCCTTCAATATCCCTGGTGTTTCTATTATACCCATACCACCTGGTCATCTTGACTTCTTAAAATCCAAGGTCTTTCTTCTTCTTTTTGTTCAGAATGGTTTTCCTGAGCCTCATTTGGATGATTCTGCAAAGACCACCCCTTGACTTTCCACATGACATATATTCACTGTGCCAAGGTTCATGCTGCCAAGCATCAGAGTTTATTGTTCCATCTGGCTATTATTATTCCATTTGCACAAGATCCTGGTGTGTATTGTTCTTTTTGGTATAAGGTTCCTGTTTTAATGGTTTGATGATGTGCTGAGCTACATTTGGTGTGTTGGATAATTTTCTTAATTTGACTCTGATGTTTGTGAAGACTGAGTGTTTACCAATTCATGCAATTTTGATTTTTGACTCATAAAACTAGAGCAGATGAGCCTGGGGCTCAACAATTCAGTGACTGCTGATCAGTTTCATATCTTTGTTCATTTATTAATGGGACTATTGCTAACAAGCCTTTCTCTACGGTTTTCTTCTAGTCCCCTGAAATAACTGTCTGATATTAATACACTATTACATTAATTCTCTTGTTATCATTTTCCGGTTTCATGGCAGCTCAGTACAAACACTTTCTTTAAAATAATCAATTTAGTTCTGTTAAATAAGCATCACAATATTATAATTAGATGTTGGGGACATTGGGACCCAAAATATGATCTCCTTTTTAATAAGTTAAAAACTCATTAAATATCTTCCTAGCATGTTCTGACTTGTTAGTTGGTTGGAGCCTCCAGAAATAGTTTCAACAGGGGAGGACATTTAGGCAGCCTTTGTGTCTGATTGTAGTTACTGGATTGAAATAGAGAAATTAGCAAAAGCAATTTGGTCTTTCCCTTGATTGGCGTTAAAGAGTGACCATTGGCAAAGTCCCTTACAAAGTCACATATTCAACAGATATACATCAGGGGTAGTATATCTTTATGCCAGTCTCTGTGATCAAACCTGATTTATTCTCAGACCCTTTGTTGAAGTGCTTCATTTGAAGTGCTGTCAGCCTTGTTGAGGTAGAGAAAAAAATATATATATACATATATATATATGTGTGTGTGTGTATATATGTAAAATCACAGAGTAATAAACACAATAATGTAACATGCACAATATACAGTGATTGCACAAAAAAGGAAGGATAAATTGGACAGAAAGTCAGTTTTTACAAAGGTTTAATTGATATTTAATCTCTCAGAGAACTGTTTACATAACGATTCCTTTTCTGAATATATTTCCTTGTTTCCTTCCTTAATGTGTATCTGATGGTTGATATTTATACTATAGTTTATTTGAAAAACAGTGCTAAAAGCAGGAACACAGAGGTTGTGATTTGCTCACTGTCACAAAGCACCATAGAAAGGAAACTTGGAGAAGACTCCTGCCTCAGGTGACTTTTGTGAGCTCCCTTATTGTTTTCAGGTATGTGTATGGGTAAAATTGACTAAAGGGAGAGTAAATTCTGGGGAAGATGCTAGTAAGCCTAGTTGCAAGCGGCTCTTGCTTACTGAAAGATGGGAAAGGTGGTTGGAAGTCAAATACCTATACTGACTCTCCTGGTGAAAAGAACATTGCATAGGGAGGAAGAGATTTGGATTCTAGTCTTATTTCCTCCACTAGTTCACTTTGTGATCTTAGGTGATTAATATTTCTGGCCCTTCATTAACTGTAGATGATTTCTCAAGTTTCTTCGAAGTTTGACACTCGGATCTGGTGAGCAATTCACTCCACAAACATTTATTAAATACCTGTTGTGTTTCAGACAATGGATTCTCTTAATAGTGTATGCTTAAATATAGTGTTAGAGAAATCAATCTTTAGTTTTCTTTCTTTGATCTTTAAGTTTTTCTTCATGAGGCTAGAGGGCTATATCGTGGGACTTTGGTCTAGAAAGATCATCAGTCTCTGAGAAGCTGAACTTGACTTTGCCTTCCCTATCATGCTCTTTATTTTTTTCCTACTCTGGGTGTTAACCACATGTATATGTATAGAATAACTTCTCTCCCATATTGAGAACAGAATTCTATTTTATTGAGTGTTGCTGTACATAGATCCCTGAATGTCCAGGAAATGGGAAATAGAGTTCTCCTCAGGGTAATTTGCCATTTCATAGGTTGTTTGTCAAAATTTGCAAGTAGATCAGTCCTTGCAAAGAGTGGAGTGTTTGATTTTTAATTCTCTGTTTTGTAATTAAAATACATTTTTTATTAAGAGCTGCTAGATACCAACATTTTTCTACCCATAAATTTAGCATTTCATGACACAGTGAGAATTACAATGGTAGGAAGAAAGGGAACTCTGCAAACAAAACAGACATAAAATGTAATGAGGGAAAAGCAGCCAGCTTGCTGCAAATGTAAAGACGAAGAAAACTTCAAGGAGATCTGATTTATAGGGAATAATTATTATTGGCTGATTTAGAAAACTGGGGCAGAGAGATAGGAAGTCGCTGAAGTGGCTGTTTTTGCAAACTGATTTGAAGAATCCTTCTCTTCTGTGTCATTATAAAATAATAATTCTTGGTGAATGTGTCCCCTTTCACTTAAGGATTTGCAAGGACTTGAAAAATACTGCTTGAATAAAATTATGATGCCTAAGAAACACATTCACACCACTATTTAAATGCAAAAGCAAAGACCAGAAGCAGTACAGGGATTTGTCAAAAGTTGCCTAAGGGATCTGAGCAAGAGAATAGATCCAATTTTCAACTTCTGATTTCCTAAATTCAGAAATGGTTCCCACAAATGAACTTTAAATTCTAATTTTAGAAACTTAATCTTCACCATAGCTTTTAATCTAAGAGAGACTACTCATTCATTGGTTCATTAATTCATTTATTCATCAGACATTTATGGAGCACCTACTATATGTCAGGTATAGGTTTATGTGCTAAGAATACAGGATGAGTAAGACATAGTCACTTCCATCAAGCAGTTCATATATTTAAAGGCTTGTGTTCAAATGAACATGGTAAACTAAGATCTGCATTTTCCTAGTGTGAAACGCTGATTAATAAAGTATTTATAATTAAAAACCCAGGTGTTATCTTTATGTTGGTACATTTTCCCCCTTATATGAAGGATGGTTTACCTAGTTATTTATATAATTTTATAAGTTCCATAATATTAAAAATTAATAATAAAAGTTCCCACCTTAATAATAATATATTTCAACAGACCATGAGATGAGGAGAAATTGAAATCCAAATATCAGAGATAGTCTGTTACAGCTGGAAAGAACATTGAATTAGGAGTCAAGACACCTGGGTTGTAATTGTTTATTTTACTAACCTATCCTATGAATTAATGCAAGAGATTGTACCTGGAAGAAAATATTAAACAAATATGGAGTGAAAGGAACTGGGTCATACAGAGATGAAAAAAATAGATGATAAGGTAGGAGGAAAATCAAGTCAGTATGGTATTCTAGAAGCCAGGTGAAGAAAATATATCCAGGAAGAAGGAGGAATCAATGGGCAAATGTTATTGATAGGTTAGATAAAATAAGAATAGGAATTGGCCATTGGGTTTAGCAAAATTAGTCATTGATGATCTTGACAAGAATAGTTGAAGGGGAGTGTTGGGGACAAAGCTGTGACTGGAGTGGCTTCTAGAGGAGAGATTGAATATACAAATCGCTTGTGGTCAGATCATATGTAGAAACAGAACTTGAATGCACAATCTGTAGCAGTCAGTCCAGAAAACTAACCTATTATCTGCACTAATCAGCCCAGGAAGCCAACCTACTCTTTATAAGTCAGAGTTGTAGAAAGTCAGACCACCATCTTCAGCAAACATTCCAGGAAGACAAACAATAACTTTTCTAAACAATCAGCCCCAAATGGCTGGGACTTGATTAATTACTGATACCTTCCTAATTTTTATTCCTTCCTCCAACATAGGACCAACCAGAGAAGCCAAATATGCACCACTAACCAATCATATAAAGAAAATGTAAGAATAGGAATTGGAAATAGGGGAAAAAATATGTGTGTGTGTGTATGTGTGTGCGTATGTATCTATGAAAGGGGGGGACTTCAAAAAGTTTGTGGAAATATAATTATTATTTTTTGATGGTATCCAAGTTTTATTTATTTTTCACTTTTAATTTTTTTATTTCAGCATATTACAGGGGTATAAATGTTTAGGTTACATATATTGCCCTATGTAAAATGGAATTAAAAGATAAAAATAAAAAAATATAAACTTTATTTCTCAACATAGTCCCCATCAAGTTCAAGCCACTTTGAAAATGATGATACCAGCCATTTAGTCCATCCCTAAAGAACTGAGAGTCCTGGGAATTTAGCCATGTAAATGCAGTCTTTTTTTTTTTTCTTTTATAAGAGAATTACAGGCTTTATTTTAAAATTTAATTCATGGCTGTGGCTAATTATACCTTTTTAAAAACAATTTAATTTTATTTAAATTATCTATTTTCCTATGAAAATACAATTATCTTTAAAGAAGCATAAAAATAAACTAATCTCTAACATATGGAACATTTATATGCCATTTAGGACAATATTCATGGAAATATAAAATCTTAAGTATAATTTGGCACTT
Source organism: Microcebus murinus (assembly GCF_040939455.1). Classification (NCBI taxonomy): domain Eukaryota; kingdom Metazoa; phylum Chordata; class Mammalia; order Primates; family Cheirogaleidae; genus Microcebus; species Microcebus murinus. The sequence goes on from NC_134107.1 coordinate 24,745,160, forward strand.
TCACATCAATCTTTTTCATCAACACTTAGTATATACATTTTCTGCTCTAAATGTTGAACTGTGATTCTTTCTTTAGCCATAATGTAGGTATCTAGCTCTTGGGCTTATCTACGGCTCAACCGTTCCTGAAATTAAAGTCCCCTTTGAGTTTTCTTTTGACACTTCTAACTATCCTTGAGAAGGAACTTTCCTAGAATTGCTGTTATTTTTTTAAAAATTGGATCTCAGAAGGTGTCTTAACTGGTTTTAACTAGTTTTGGTCTCTAAAACTTGGCTCTCTTCTGTGGTTCAGAAACAGAATGGAGTGACCAGGTACTTAGCCACTGCATTTCCTAGTATAGCTGTTTTCTTTTAGTTTTTGTATTTTGTTTTTAATCAACAGAATCTTTTTTTATACCTGACCTGCTATTTTGGTTTCCTACCCCCATAGAAGGTAGGGGCTTGACAAAATAACAGGACTTACTAACACTTCTTTATTAATTTCTGCAGGCTCTGTTGAAATCTAGTTCAAATTTTAAAGGTGTCTGTCCTTTTTCCTAGGATTGATATTTTAAAGGATTTATTCAGGAAAACACATAGTAGTTTATAGGTTTTGGCTCACATAATTTCATGCTGAATTATGTAATAATGAACATAGAGCATAATATATAATAGTATAGATGAATATACTGAAATCATACATGCACAGATATATATGAATTATATATTATATATATAATTTACTATTATATTAACTATTAATGATTCTTATCCTCTGATAAGCTCATGAAACAAAATTTTCAGGACTATTTCCAGTACCACTCAAACATTATTGCTGCTTACTTTTCTCTGTTCCAGGAGACAGGCTTTCTCTATGGCTCCAGATTCCATGAAATGAAATGTTACAAGATATAGCTCTCTGCAACAGAACATTCTGAGCATTGCTTTCCATTCAGTGCTCATGAAGAGAAAGTAAAGAGATTCAAGGTAATATTTTGAATTCTTTTATGGCCTTTGTCTAATTTTCTGTTTTAAAAAAACGCCCTCAGTATACAAAAGTTAAATCTTATTTAATCAAAGAAAGAGAGTTTGATTATTTTGATGATAGAGGGCCTTATCAATCATTCCTTTAAAATACTGCTCCACATAGTTATGGGATTTGAAGCTCTATGTGTAATCATCATTAATTTAAAGGGTTATTGGAATCCTTGAAGTTAATGTAGATATATCATCAGAGAAGCTTTGAGAAAATAACTTTCTTCTCTAACCCCACAGACTAATAAACCTCTCTATCTTCCTCATTTTTGAACATTATCTAATGCAACATTATTTTCTGACCAATTAAATAGGGGACTTGAAGAGATGTGATTAGCATTGGAAAGAACATGTGATTTAAGATATAGTGTTAGAATATTGCTATTTGCTTCATTCCTTTCTTACAAATAGGCCTTCATTCATATAAATTTTGTGAATGTCCTATGTTGAGCATCACAGATGAGCTCAAAAAGGAAGCTGGCCTCTATCCCAAAGGAGGTGGCAGTTCATATGTGTGTAGTGGCCTTGTATCTTGTGAGTTTTTTTTTAAATAGAGTTCTGATTTCAAATGATGTGTGCCATGTTTCTCATAAAAATAAAAATATTTTAGAAACATCTATTTTTCACATCTAAACTACTCTGAGAATTTCTTACACAAGTTGATAAAGACTCAGAAATCCTTTGGCAAACTCATTGCAGTTTGGGGTTCAAAATTATGACCAAGGGAAATGTAACTATACAGTAATATATAAACTTATATACCTTAAAAGAGGCACAACTGAAATGTTGCTGCTGTTCAGAAGTAACTTATATCTTCTAGGATTAGGAAGACCTCAGGGAAGCAAGGGCATTTGAAGTAGACTTTAACTAGTATTGATAGTGACAGTTGATAATTACTTAGTACCAATTTCCTGCTTGAGTGTTTATATACTTTTTCTCTTTTTTTTTTTTTGTCTTAAGCAAACCCTCCTGTATGGGGGCTGGGGGTATCTATCTCTGTCAGCAGTCTGTGGTGATTTGTGTGGGGACTAATATGCCTAGCTTTGTTCACAGGAAGGATCTAAGGCAAAATGAAGGAGTGGATGTATGCACAGGATTATTTTTATTTATATTTATTTATTTAAATTGACAAAATTGTGTATATTTATCGCATGCAACATATTATTTTGAAATATGTACACATTGTAGAATGGCTAAATCAAACCAATTACCATATGTATTCCTTCACATACTTATCATTTTTTTCTTATAAGAACACAAAATTAACTCTTTTAGCAATTTTCAAGAATATAATGTATTGTTACTAACTATAGTCACCATGTTGTACAATAAAGCTTTTGAATTTATTCCTCCTATCTAACTGAAATTGTGTATTCTTTGACCAACATTTACCCAACCCCTCTCATATATTATCTTAATTTTTATTACAATCCTATGAAGTAGTTTCTGTAGTTTAATAAGGGAGGAAAAGAAACATTAAAAAGATGTTACCTAATTTGGGACAGAGATAGAATTTGAACTCAGGTATGTTTGGCTCCACATGCTATGTTTAAATTCACTATATTATATTTTGTCTTGGTGGAACTGACTATATAGATATGAGGATAGGAGAAAGGGTATTTGATATAGCGGGAGCAACATGAGCAAAGACAGAGACTGGAAAGCACAGGGAAACAGTCAACAGAGAGCAGTTGACTTTGTTGGAATTATTGGTATATGGGAAATGAAAAATTTGCAAATGTTACTACTTGGGACCAGATTGTACAGAGCCCTGAATGCCAGGCTCAAGATGCTGACTCTTATCTTGGATAATAGAAAAGCTTATTTTTAATTAAAGCTAAGGAAGAATTGGGAGCTAGTGTAAAAGATGCCGGAGAATGAGAGATTATTCACAAGATAAGGGCTCTAAAGCAGAAAAACTACAATGAGGATCTAAACTATAGAAGTGGCTGGAGTAGGCCAGGGCGTGGCATGAACTACCAAGGTGCAAAGATGAGGCCATGTGACTTAGCAAGTAGATACAGGTTTATTAGGAATATAAATTAGTTTGAGATGGAACATCATGGTTTGGACACATTGATGGGGATATCCAGGTGGACATTTCCAGGAGGCATTTGGAAGATTTTGCTTATAGACTATCAGCTGCCCACCCAATTAGAAGGAGAAAAATGTGGAGGGAGCAGAGGAAGATGGCCAAATAGAAACTTCCAGTGATCTTCCACACGAACATCAAATTCAACAACTATCCCTCCATGTAAGTAAGCACCTTCAGAAGAGCCAAAAATCATGTGAGCAATCATACTACCTGGTTTTAACATTATATCAAGGGAAGAGGTACTGAAGAGAGCAGAAAAGACAGTCTCTCCCTGCTTATGCCTCTCCTCCCTCACCCCCCGCCAGTGTCGCACCAGCATATCCAGTGGAGAGAGGATTCATGTGCCTGGGGGTGGGAAAGTGAAGTGATTGTGGGACTTTGCATTGAAACCTAGGGCTGCTCTGGCACATGGGAACACAGTACAGGGCAGAATTCTGTCAGTGCCCACGGAAGGAGCATTTAGACCAGCACGAGAGAAGTCCTCTGCCCGGAAGCCTGAGTTCCTGCTAGCCCCATCACCCGCTGACAAAAAGCAGCCTGGGGCCTGGGCTAAATTCATTAAGTCAGTCTGGCCACAAAGGCTGAAGTATTTGGGAAATTCCTGTGGCTGTGCTGGCTCAGAGCCAGTGGACTTGAGGTACACACAACCCAGGGAGACAACAACAGTGGCAGCCAAGCCAGTGCCTGTGTCATCCACTCCCTACACATAGGCAGTGTGGCTCAGGGAGTCTTCTTCCACCTGAGGAAAGGAAAGGGAAAAGTTAAGAGGACGTTGGTTCGCAACTTGAGTACCAGCTCAGCCATAGTAAAATAAAGTGCCATGCATACTCCTGTAGTCCCCCAAGTCCAAGCCTTAGTTCCTGGAAGGCATTCCTGGACTCACACTAGGCCAGAAGAAAACAGGCTTCCCTGAAGGTAAGGACCCAATCCTAGCAGGACTCACCACCTGCTAACTAAAGAGCCCTTGGACTTTGAATAAACATTGGTGGGGTGAATAAAGTGGGGATGGTTAATGGGCATGAAAATATAGTTAGATAGTTAAATAGAATGACTAAAAGAGTAGAATTGGGATGTTCCTAACACAAAGAAATGATAAATACCTGAGGTGATGGATACCCCCAATTACCCTGGTTTGATTATTAATAATTCACACTGTATGCCTTTATCAGAATATCACATGTACCTGCAAAGATATACAACTATTATGTACCCATAGTAATTAAAATAAAAAAAGAATAATGCTGTACCAAGTATTATGAATGAATGAAGATAAGGTGAAAATATAGTCAACATTATTTTTTTTAGGCAGACACTCTTCTTTATGTTTTATGACAGGCCTATGAGATAAGTAATATCAGCTCCATTTTAAATATAAAAATGTAGCTTGAAAGAAGTTGTAATTCTTCCCAAAGTCAAACTATTAGTAAGTAGTAGAGCTAAGATTCAAACTTAGGTCTGTTCCACTGAGGGCCCTGAAAACAGTAATCTTTGATATTATCATTAATTCTTTCTCTCTTTCCTTATTTATAAGACATCTATTTTTCACAAGATATTGTTCAATCTCTAAGGAAAATTGTGTGAAAAAGCAGCAATCCAGGATGATGTTACTTATGCATATTTTAAAAAGAAAAATTCACAAAATAATGCTCTACAGTTTCTATATATACATATAAAAGAGTCTGAAAACACCCACAGTAAATTGGTAGCAGTGGTTACATCTGAGGAAAGAATCATTATGGGCAGAGAAGATAAAGAAAATTTATGTCTAATGTTTTAATCATTCAGACAAAGAATATATTCATGTATTATTTGTGTAATTAAAATTTAATTTTTAAAGTGAATATTTCTGCCCACAAAATGGCTTTCAACACAGACATGAGTATGATACAAGAAATCTGAATTAAGTAAATGAGGAAACAGGATGAGTTAATAGAAATTATTGAAAACAATTTTGTGTTAAATGAGAGACATAGGTTTTTTTTTTTTTTTTTTTTTTTCATGACTGGTTGCTGGTCTCTTCTGAAGAAAGTCAGGTAAGCTTCAGGTAAGCTTCTGTGAGCAACTCTAGGAAACATAGGCAGTTGGTCAGACTTCACTGTGGCCTGCTACAGATGGGTGGCCTGAGGCGGAAGTTCCCCAGCAGGAGATTGGATAAACCGGGTCCACTTTTATGGTTAGAATCACTAACGACCAACTGAGTTGTCTGATAGCCCAGAGTTTTAAGAGGGCTCACTTACTAGTCTGGGGCTTCTTTCTATTGAGCTTCCCTGCGGGGGACTCCCTTTAATCACCATTGGCTCCACTTGTACCCTGTAGTGAGTCAAAGCTCTGTTCACATCTGGGTTCTGTCAGGTATTCTTATGTAGTCCTGTGGGTTTTCAAATTTGCTGTTTCCTTTACCATGTTTCCTCTTAGCTCCTTAACCCTCCTCATTCCTTAATTCTCAGCTAAAATTCCACTTCCACCAAAAATTCATCTGTTTCCCACCACCTCACAAAGTGAATTGGGTGTTCCTGTATGCGCCCCCTACTTCACACACCATTGCACGCCCCTCCCTCATCTAAGGTAGCTCTCCACCATGGTGGGACATCAAATTCACAATGGAGATTTTAAAAAAATGTATTAAATAAATGTCTGGGCTCACACACCTATTGTATCTGAATCTTCAGAATTATATCAAGATATTTATTTTTATATATAGTACCTATTATGTATTGCAACTAATATTTCTTGACTCAGTAAATTAAGAAAGAATTTCTGATTGTCTCTAGCTATTTATTTTACTTTTTTTCACCCTCATCATTAGTTCTGATCTTACTGGAATTATCATGATGATGTTGTAAAGACAGAGGTCATTTTGGCTTGCTCAATCTAAGAAAATTTTTTTTACATAATACATGATGTTTGGCTCATCCCAGATATAGACAATAGGATATCTCACATAAGGCTTAACAAAGTAAACATTCACAATAGCATATTCAAAGTGGTCTCTCACTGCAACATCTTTTACTGTCCATTCTACTTCAGCACTTTCACATCACCATACTACCCCTATCTGGTAATAGCAATAGGTTGCAGAGAGGGAAGGAATTAAAATGTTCAGTTTTGTCCTCTGGAGTTTCATTCTTGACCTTGTGGGCTCTTAATGTGCAGCCAATCAGAATTTGATTAGTTGTTCCTGGACCCAAACACTTAGGATACCATGGTGCCCAAGACACTGCTCAAGATCATGTGTATTCTCCCAACACTCAACACTCATAAATCAAAGAGAAGCAGAAGAGCATAGTGTTAAATATAAACCTGTAAATATGGAAAACATATTTTATAGATAGGAAGTAGTATATCTATTTCACAAAATATTAGCAATATTAAATGAGCTAATATACATAAAAAGCTTAGAAGATTGCCCAGGATGTTGTTTTAAAAATATTAGCTATTTTACTCTTAAAGTTTAGACATTTACCCAGGTTATATAGATACTATAGAAAAAGTATGGGGAAGATAAGGAATGAACTAATCACAGATAATATAAAATTACTAAAGATAAAACAGAGAACAAAATGTAACTGCATGCATTGTAAAAGTTAAAAAAAATTGGAATTTGCCAAAGAGCATTTCAACAAGAAAGATTTACCACTTTGCCAGCCTCTCAGTGGGTCCTGGGAAGGTCTTAGTAATTTCAAGTTTGTAATTTTGCATTTGTTTCCTTGAAGAGTTTACCTTGGCCAGAGCTCACGCCTGTAATCCTAGTACTCTGAGAGGCTGAGGCGGGAGACTCGCTTGAGGTCAGGAGTTTGAGACTAGCCTGAACAAGAGTGAGACCCCATCTCTACTTTAAAAATAAAAAAATAGAAAGAAATTAGCCAGGCAACTAGAAATAGAAAAAAAAAATTAACTGGTCCTGGTGATGCATGTCTATAGATCCAGCTATTTAGGAGGCTGAGGCAGGAGGATCCCCTGAGCCCAGGAGTTAGAGGTTGCTGTGAGCTAGGCTGATGCCACAGTACTCTAGCCAGGGCAACAGAGCAAGACGCTTCTCTCAAAAAAAAAAAAAAAAAAAAAAGGTTTACCTTAAGTTGTGTAAACTAGGTTTCATAAAACCAGGATCTTTTAAAATCAAAATGAAAAACAGTATTCAGGAAAACAAAATAGAAGAATAATTCAGCAGTTAGAATATCCACTCACTACTGATTTTTGTCTTTTATGCTTGGGGCTTAGAATAATGTACCACATTTTTATATGACCTTTTTTTTGAGGCTCTTTTAATAACTTCCTAAAGAAATAAGGTTTCCCCATGTATGGACACGTTAACTCTTACTTTTTCCCCTTAATTGCCTTAATCTTAAAATATAAGGAAGAATTAATTAACTATCCTGATGGGGGAGGAAAAGTTAATAGCAATTTTAATGAGTGTAACCTTAACAGGATTCGTAATAACCCTGAAAAGATGGTAAAGTCACTTCTTTCTCCACTTGACTCTCTCACCTTCTGTGAATGGCCATAAGTGCTGATTACAGGTGATTAATTACCTACTGGAAGGCTTGTCTCTAGCTCATCTTCTTATCCTAAGACCAAGTGCAGTCTGAAGAATATAGTGAGAATTCTAAATGCAAAAAAGGTAAAATGGCCTTTCTACAATATAAAGTGCTTAAAAGAATTTGATGATGAACATCTGGCTAGAGCTTTTACACTAGCACAAGGAAAAGCAAATGAGTTGCATTAGGCTGGGCTTGGACATTTTATTTAAAATGACAGAGAACATGCTAGCCATGCCACAAATGAGACATTTGTACCACATATAGGCAATGGATTTCTGCATGAAAACATTCTCCAGACTGCATTGCAAGAAGGAAGAGCCAAAATAGAATACTGAATGACCTGAATATTTGGAGTTTAGAGTTTGGGGCTAATGAAGCAATTAGAATTTATGGGGCTGAAGAGAGTTATATACGAAAGGAAGGTCAGAAATCTGTAGAGGAAGACTTGATTCCTTGCTTAAATACTAATCTGTGCCTGTGCAGAGTGGAATTCCATATGTCCCAGCAAAGAACAACTACTGCAGGAAGAAAAACACCAGAGAGCTGTGAGCTGATCTGAATTTGCACAGTGCTGAGGGGCATTCAAGTTCTAGCTAGTCAGAGTGAAACAACCTTGTTGAATATCCTAGGGACTGAGAGGAGAACATAGAAAGCCATGCTCCAGGAGCAGGACTATTTAACCTTAGTCTTTAGCCTTAGAGTAAATGATACTCTAGAACAACTCTGACATATAAATAAATAAATGCAGTGCCTGCTGGAATAAAAGCTAATATTTTATTCAGGAAGACAAGAACATTCAGACAACAGTGTCACCATTATGTCCATAATACACACAAAATATATGAGAGATGTGAAGAGGCAAGAAAATAATGTCCCATAACTTGAAGAAAAATAATTTAATAGAAATGATCCCTAAATTAATAATACAGTTATCAAATAGGGACTTTAAAATAGTTATAAACATGTTCAAGGGTATGAAGGAAAATGTATATTTTTAAATTAGGAGAAATGATCTCAATAAAGGAATGAAATACATGAAAAGATCCCAAGGAGTCTAGAGAATCTAGAAATGGAATACATGAAAAGGATCCCAAATGATCCTAATAATCTAGAGATGAAAAATATAATATCTGACAGCAGATTATATATATATATTATATATATATAATATCTTAACAGCAGATTATTCACTGCAGAATGAAATATTAGTAAATTAGTGGAAAGGCGGAAATCAACTATGGAAACTGAAGCCAAACGATGAAGAGCTGAAAATAAACTAAGTTTCAGTGACTTGTCAAATATACCAACTGGTCCTATGTATGTGTAATTTGGAGTCACAAAAGGAGTGGAGGTGGTGATATTGGAGCAGAAGAAAAATCTTGATAATATCAATGTTGAATAAATTTCAAAATTCATAAAAAATATAGAGCAGAGCACATATTTATGAATCTTAAAAAATAGCAAGCACAATGAACCCAAATCAGACCTCATCAAAGCACATTATGATCAAACTGTGAAAAAAATTGATAAAGAGAAAATATTAAAAGCAACCATACAAAAATAACACATTACATACAGGAGAAGAGTAATAAGAATGTTTCTATCTATTTATCAGAAAAAATACAAGATACAATGACAACTTTGAAGTACTGAAAAGAAAAAATATAACTTAGAATTTTATAGAGAAGAAAAAAATTCTTTAAACATGAAAGTAATGAAAGCTAACAAAAGACATTTTCAGAAAAACAAGGGTTAAAAGAATTTGTCACCAACAGATCTGTACCTTTTGAAATATTAAAGGACATTTTTAGGTTGAAGGTAAATGATACCAGATGTAAATCAGGATCCATATAAGGAAAGGATAGCAATAGAGATGGTAAGTAGGTGGGTAAACTAAAATATTTTTCTCTTATTTTAAAATGTATTTAAATGATATTTGACTAATAAAGAAAAGTAAAAATATTTTATGTGCTTATGATATGTGCAGACATAAAACTTATGATAAGAATAACAAAGAATGTGAGTGCTGACAATAGAAGTATACTTTTTAAAGTTCTTGTAACCGAAGGGGTATGATGCTGTCTGAAGGTAGAACATGGTACAATAAAGATATATTTTAAACTCTATAGAAACCATCAAATTGCACTCCCCCTACACACACAACAAGTTATAATCAATAAAACATTGACAAGGCAGGTTGATAAAATACTGCTTAATAAAAAGAAAAACAGAAAAGGAGAGAAATAATGAGTAAGGAACAATCAGGACAAAAACCTCACACCCAGGACATTAGTTATAAAATCAACATACTTTAATTATAAACAAATCACTTCAACTAAAAAACAAATTCTCAAATTGGATTAAAAAACAAAAAACAAATATATGCTGTATACTAGAGGTTCACATTAAATGTAAAGATACAGATAGGTTAAAATTAAAAGGATAAAAAAATTAGAGATTAAAATTAAAAGGATGAAAAGGTTCTGTGAAAATACTAAAAATAAGAAAGCTATATTCATATCATACAAAATATTCCTCAGGGTAAGAATTATCAGAGATAAAGAATAGTATTTCATAATGATAAAATGGTTAATTTATTAAGACAAAACAATTCAAACTGTGTATGGATTTAATCACAGTATTTCAAAATACATAAAATAAAACTAGTAGAAATGAAAGGACAAATAAACGATTTCAGAATTACAGTTCCAGATTTCAAAATTCCTCTTTCAGTAAGTGGTACAATAAGTATATAGAGGACATGATCAGTACTAGAAATACAGTCACATAATTGGTGTCTATAGAACGCCGCTATACTTGAAAACTGCAGAATACACATTATTTTCAAACCCACATGGAACATTCACCAAGAAAGATCATATGCTGAGTGATAAAGTGAGTTTAAATAAATTTAAAGTGATTAAAATCATTGAGTGTACTATCTAACCACAACTGAATAAACATGAAAATTAATATGAAAAAGATATTTGGAAAATCTCCAAATACTTGAAAGTAAAAAATCCACTTCTAAGTAATTTATGGATCAAAGAGGCAATCACAAGGAAAATTGGAAAATGTTTTTAATTGAATGAAAATTAAAACGCAACATATCAAAATTCGTGGGTTGATGTAAAGCAATTTTTGAGGGTGGGGATTTATAGCTCTAAATGGTTATATTAGAAAATAAGAAATAATGATAAAAATGGTCTCCCTAATGAAACTTAAAATCAAATTAAACACAAATTATAAGGAGGTAAACAACAGATATAAGAGTAAATATCATGTTAGTTAAAGAGTACAGAGTTTCAGTTATGCAGCATACATCTAGATATTTAATGTATACCATGGTATACATTAAATGTATTATGTGTGGTATACATAATACATGTATACCATGTATACCATTAATGTATACCATGTATACCATTAATGTATACCATAGTATACATTAATAGTTAATAATATTGTATTATTATGTGATGCACTTGAAATTTGCTAAGGGAAGAGACCTCAAATGTTCTGATCATATATTCACATGCACACACACAAAAGGTAACTATATGAGGTGGTAGATATGTTAATTAGTTTGATGATAGTAATCATTTTACAATGTTTATGTATATCAAAACATCACCATGTGTACTCTAAATATATATACATTTTATTATACCCTAATAAAGCTGCAAAAAAACAAATATCAATAAAATAGAAAACAATTGAGAAACTCAATGAAACAAAAGTTAATTCTTTGAAAAGATATTATAAATAAAATTATGAACCTATAGCTAGACTGACAAGAAGATTAAAGTTAATTACATTATACCTATCATGAATAATAAAAGGGAAGTCCCTAAAGAGCACATGTATAATAAATAATAATAGAATATCATGAACAACTTTATGCCAATATATTCAACAATCGAGATGAAGTAGGCAAATTTCTTAAAACTTGAATTTACTAAAATTGACACAAAAAGAAATAGAAAATTAGAATAGGCTTATTTATTAAATTTATTGAGTTTATAATTCAAAATCTTCCATAAACAAATTTCAAGCCTCAATAATTTTATGAATATTTAAAGAAGAAATAATATCAGTTTTTCACAACTTGTTTTATGAGGGTAGTATAACACTGATTCTCAATCAGACTATAATATTACAAGAAAATAATGTTATGGGTCAATTTACTTTGTAAAAATAGATGCAAAAAACCTTTGCAATACATTAGCAAATCAAATCCAGCAACACATATACAAAAGATAATACATAATGCCCAAGTGGGATTTATGCAAGCAATTCAAGATTGGTTTAACATTTAAAAATCAATCAATGTAATTCATTACATTAACAGAATAAGGAGACATATCATTTCAACAGATGCAGAGTAAGCCTTTGACCAAATTTAATATCCATTCATGATAAAAACTAGGAATTAGTTTTAGGAATTAGAGGAAAATTCCTCAACCTCATAAAAGGCATCTACTAAAATACCTACAGATAACAGCACACTTAGAGTGGAATGTCTCAAATGTCCCCCTTACCATGAATGAACCTCGTTGATTTGCAGCAGCTCCTTGTGTATCCTAGTTATTAATTTTTGTCAGTCTTTTGCTATTAGTAAAACAAAAATCTATCGATTTTTTAATTAAAAAAAAATAAAAAATAACTTTTTTTTTTTTTTTTTTTGAGACAGAGTCTCACTTTGTTGCCCAGGCTAGAGTGAGTGCCGTGGCGTCAGCCTAGCTCATAGCAACCTCAAACTCCTAGGCTCAAGCAATCCTCCTGCCTCAGCCTCCCGAGTAGCTGGGACTACAGGCATGCGCCACCATGCCCGGCTAATTTTTTGTATATATTTTTAGTTGGCCAATTAATTTCTTTCCATTTATAGTAGAGACGGGGTCTTGCTCTTGCTCAGGCTGGTTTCGAACTCCTGACCTCGAGCAATCCGCCCGCCTCGGCCTCCCAGAGAGCTAGGATTACAGGCGTGAGCCACCACGCCCGGCCTAAAAATAACTTTATTTTCTAGTCAAATGTATCAGTTTTGGTGGGTTTTGCTTAAGAGATCTTTCTTAAGCCTTAAGTCACAAATTCTTTTTTCTTTTTTCCTTTTACCTTTGCAGTTTTTCTTTCATATTTAGGACCTTAATCCATTTGGAATCCACTTCTTTATATAGCATAAAATAACATTGAAAAATAACATTATAAAATACCATGTTATTTTATAATATAAAATAGTGACAATTTTGTTCTTTTAAAATGATTTTATGTAGCAAGACTACATTCTTTTGTCTTCTAAAATCTTCACTATGTCTTCAGAGACTTACGGGGACACTTTATTATTAAATATCAAGTCTCACTGCATATGTTGTTCTAATCTTGGATTTATTGGTTCCTACACAAATACCATACTTTACAATTTTTGATAGAAATATTCTTTTAAATAATGTAATTTTAAATCAAATAGTTTAAAGTTTAATAGTTTTATGGGTTAATAATGCAAAATGTTTTCTGTTAAACTTCCCATTCACATTACCTAGAGGCAAACATTTTTCTCTTAGCTGTTCCTTTTGTTTTCTCCTTATTTATAAATTTGTTTGCTATTTTTTCTTGCTTTTCTCCTGTGCCAGGTACTTTCCTCATCATCCTCTCAACTTCTTACAAAGCATATATTATTATTCCTACTTTCCCCTCTTTTAAAAGAGACAAATAAGCTACAGCTCAGAGACACAATTAGCAATAATAAAATTAGGATACAGGTTTATTTAATTTCAAAGTTACACTTCCTCCAACTCAGGGGTTGACAAACTTTTCCTATAAAGAGATAAATACTTTAGGCTTTATGGACCATATAGTTTCTGTTACAACAGTTCAACTCCATCATTATAGTGTGAAAGCAATCATAAATAATACATAAATGAAAGCAGTCATAGATAATACGTATATACATAAATATATAGTTATGTTCCAATAAAACTTTATTTACCGAAATAGGTAGTAGGTTGGATTTGGCCGATGGCAAGTAGTAGTTGGTCAGCTTCTTCAGTAAACCATATTACCTGTGTTTAAAAATGTGGTTTTCAAAATTAAAGACATTTCTTTTAAACATAATCATCATTATTTTATTTTTTATTTCTTTTTTATTTTTAGAGACAGAGTCTTGTTCTGTCACCATGGGTAGAGTGCAGTGGCATCACTTTAGCTCACTGCAACCTCAAACTTGTAGGCTCAAGTGATCCTCCTGCTGAACTGAGCTTCCTGAGTAGCTGGGATTATAGGTGCGTGCCACGACGTCTGGCTAATTTTTCAATTTTAATAGAGACAGGGTCTTGCTCTTCCTCAAGCTGGTCTTGAACTCCTAGGCTCAAGCAATCCTCCTGCCTCTGCCTCCCAGAGTGCTAGGATTACAGGCATGAATTACTATGCCTGGTCGACCATTATTTTTTTAAAAAGTAATCTCTGTGTATAGATGTGGGTTATGTATGAAAATAAGTTCATAATTAATAATTGATTATTCTGGTCAAATATATCACTAGGTTCTCCAGTGACTTATTTGTGCTTTGGGTTTTGACCTGGACTCAATCAAGATCCTAGAATAAAATATTAATGGTACTAGATACTAGAATAGGCTTGGCCACCCAGTTTTTGTTTGAATACTTTCAGTCCTATTTCCCAAATTTATTCATTAACAATTTTCTATATGCTTCAAAAAATTATTTACACACCCTCCCAAAGGAGATTATACTATGCATCTGTGCTACAGCCCTCCTTCTTTCCTCCTTTTCTTCTTTCTTTCCTTCCTTTCTTCTTTTCTTGTTCCATACTCTTTCTGCCTCTCTCTTTTCTCTTGGAATTCCTATATTTAATACCAGACCAAATAAATTTGATTTAGAAGAATGCGAATAGCATTTTCTTCATGAAGAGTATGTCAGTTAACATAAAGGACATAACATCCCAAACATAATTTGTTTTTAAAAAAATATTTTAAGTTGCCAATTTCAATTTGTATGAGATCAATTCACTAGAAAATTAAATACATTTTCTGTTAAACATAATAATGAATACCATTGTCTTTACCACTCAAGCATAACTACAGTATAATTGTATTTAATACAATTAAATATATTTTCTATTAAAGGTTGACAACAGAATCCGTTGTTATAGTACTTGAGCAGAAGTACTAAGCAATTAGGGCTCTGTAGCTAAGTGAGTTGTAGAAAGAACCACACTCATTACTACTTCGTAGAAACATTCCATTACATTTCATTTGTGGATTAGAGGCTTTTCTTTCCTTTTGCAATTCACTTCTTCTGAAAACTGGTAACTAGCAGAAGGGTCAGACTCTATTTTGGGAATCATGGATCAATATAAAAATTTGATTCTTGCTTAAATAGTACTCATTTCTCAACTGTCAATCTAGACTTTTCCCTTATTTATTAGCTTAGTAATTCTACCTATTTTTTTTTTTCAGGTTGAGAACCTTAAAAAGGATAAAATAAGCTTTCTAGTGAGAGGAACTTTTGGCTTCATGATGAGGTTTTTGATTATGATGTCTTGCATCTTTTTTACTGCCTCTCTCTTCCTCTTTGGTCACTATCTCCTGTGTCTGCCCCATTTGTTGCATTTCTTGGTACTCTAGACTATCCCAGGTCTAATCTGCCGCAAACATAGCTTCCTGTAATACATCCCTTTTTCTTTTTCTGTACACTTATCCTTTACCTTTCACCCTGTTTCCTTAACCCTCTGCTACTCATACTATTGAGATTATCACTCATGATAATGAAGAGGCTTAAAAAATGTCTAGAGTAAACTCTGAGGTTACCTTTATGTAGATTATGTAGTGTGTATATATGTGCATGAATTACTTCAGTAGGTAGATGAATTCACTGTCACTAAAGTAAATGTGCATAGTAAATTGATTACATTAGTGTCCCTAATTAATTAATGGCTTCCCTATATCCATATCTTTGCCCTACAATTTAAAAGATTTTATAGTCCTTTCCTACTTTGACTCTGAGGTTGGCCAGGTGACTTTTTTTAGACCATAAGATGTTAGCAAATGTAACAGAAACAGAGGCTTTAAAAGTGAATGTGCCTTTCTTTTGCCTTTTTGCATGATTGAGATTACCCAGTTGTAGACCTCAGCCGCAAACTCAGGTGAGCCTGCTGGAAGATGAGAGTCATCATGGAGAAAAGCTGTGCCATTTGAACTGAGGCAATTCTAGATTAGCTAGACCTTACCTGATTTATGAGCTAACTGAAGGTACATGAGCGAGCCCATCAAGATCAGCCAAGAATGGCTCACAATAGTAGAACTATCTCAATGACCCACATCCAAAGGAAATGCTGAAGAGTTGCTTTAAGCCAGTAAATTTTAATATGATTTATTACTAAGCAGCAGGTAATTGATGCAATCCTTATAGTGCATTAGTTAACTGATATAGTAAAATTATCCATTCATATTTCAATCAATTTTTAAAAATAAGAAAATAAATCATATATTTACCCACATATTTACTATTTCTGGTGTTCTTCATTACTTTGTATAGATCCATATTTCTATTTAGGATCATTTGCTTTGTGTAAAAAGAACTTCCTTAAATATTTCTTATGGTGATGGTCTGTTGGTGATAAATTCTTTCAGCTTTTGTATGTTTGGAATAAAATCTTTATTTTGTTTTCATTATTGAAAGATAGCTTTGCTAGTGGATAGTTTTTCCCTTTAGTACCTTTAAGGTGTTGCTCCACTGTCTTCTGGATTGCATTGTTTCTGATGAGAAGTCTGTCATTCTTGTCTTTGTTCCTCTGGACCTAATGTGTCTTTTTTCTCTTGGTGTTCTCAAGATTTTCTCATTATCATTGGTCATGAGCAATTTGATTATGATAGATCTTGGTGTAATTTTCTTCATGTTTCTTATGCTAGGACTTCATTGAGCTTGGGTCTGTAGATTTATAATTTTCATGAAATTATAAAAAATTTTGGTTATTTCTTCAAAAGTTTTTTTCTGTTTTTCCTCTCTTCTTTCCCTCTGGACTTTGATTGCATGCATTTTAGTTTGCTTATATATTTTCCTACAGCTCAATGATGCTGAGTTCATTTATTTTTAGCCTTGTTCCTCTTTCTGTTTTGTTTTGGATAGTTTCTATTTCCATGTCTTCAGGTGTGCTAATCATTCTTTTACCTTGTCCAAATGCTCTTAATACTATCAAGTGCATTTTTCATTTAAGATATGGGATTTTTATCTCTAGAAAATTGATTTTTTTATGTGTATCATGTCTCCTTAAGATGTTCACACTTTGCTGAACCTTCATGAACATTTGAGGTATAGTTACAAGAGCTGTTTTATTGTCATTGTTAACTAATTCTATCATTTGTGTCTTTTATGTGTCTGTTTGTATTGATTTAGTTTCTTCGATTTATGCTTTATTGCATGCCTGATAGTTTTTGATTGATGCCAGACATTGTAAATTTTACGTTGTTGGGTGAGGGAGTTTTTGTATTTTCTTAAGTATTTGGGGAGCTTTGTTATGGAATGCAGTAGTTGACAATTTGACCCATTTTAAGGCTTGCTTTTAAGCTTTAGGCAATTCATCCAGGGCTAATTTGGCCCCATATTGAAATAACACTCTTCTTGAGGACTCTACTTGTTGTTCCATGTGTTAGAAAGTCTTTTCATTCTGGTTGGTGTGAATGCAAACTATTCTTCTATGAGCTCCCTAAACTATTCCATCTGATCCTTATGATGATTCTCATGTCTTGGGCAGTTTCCTCACATGCAGCTGCTGATCATTACTCAGAGAAGACTCAGGAGGAACCCTCTGCAAACTTCTGGAGTTCTCTCTCTATGTAACTCTTTTTTCTGGATTATCTGCCACCTTATCCCCTTGAATTCTGAACTTTGTCTCCTGAACTCTGGAAGTTTGCCAGGATTTATTACATGCAGGCAGTAAACTAGGACCATTGTTGGTCTCACTTCTTTTATTGTTCTTTTATCAGGGATCAATGGCCTACCCTGTCTATTGTCCAATGTGTGAAAATTGTTTCACATATTTTGTCTTTTTCTTTTTCAGTTTTTAAAGGTAGGAAGATAAATCTGTTTTCTGCTCCTTAATGTATGGAAGCAAAAGTCTCTTCCAATTAGATTTTGTCGAGAAAATGAAAATTCATTATAACAAAAACTTGTGTTGTACCCTAATATATAGAAACTTTATGTTAACTATGAAGAGATCTAAGAAGTCAGAAACTTTTAAATCTGACACCTTTTCTTCAGTATCTTATTTAGCTTTCATTAATTTGAATGATATAAGATTTTTACTTTTTAAAAATATCAACTAACTGATTTAAAATACTTCTGTTGAGCAAAATTCATTCTTCCTCCTATTGGGTTTGCAGAGTGAAGATTTTTAAAGATTCTTGAGACACCAGAGAACCTTGTTGTGACCTATAGGGAAATTAGAGGGTACTAAAAACTTTCCGATATGAAGAGTCAAGAGTACTTTCTCTTTCAATAAGATTTTTCTCAGACTATAATCCCCACCTCCTTCCATTATGGATATAGGTATAATAGTGCACTTGAGAGGAGAGTAAAATTGGTGATGAGGAACTTTGGAAGTTTTTCCATTCATAAATATTTTTAAAAGCCTTTTTCTCTCTAAGTCACTCTTGGCCCAGAATATTACTTAACTCCTCATGACGGAAGATACCATGAAGTCAGCAAAATCTCTTAATAGTTTCAAGGAATTTCATCTTTTATTTTGTTCCTCATGAATCCTAGGAACCAGGGTTATCAAGAATATCAGGAAGTAAGTCTTGTGTAGCTGTAACTTTAATGATAAAATTATACATTCCCGAGCCAAACAATAATAACTGTCATATTTTCTGCAATTTAAAATTATCCCTACCTCTTTCTTTTCTCTGGCAGTGGAAAAGCAAGTATTATGTTTATCAAGTCTTCCTTAAGCAAAAGTTCAAAAGTCAAAGATAAGGTCTTTGGTGTGGTCCTTCCATGATAGAGTGGAGAAAATGGAAAAAAATGAGAATTTTTTCCTGAAATTGTATTTTTCATTTTTCAGATAGAGAGAAGACATATTTTAGATATTGCTTTAGATCGCTGGGAGTGATTGTGTGTTAGGTCTTCAAATGTGTTTTTCAAAACTCTCCTAAAGGGTTTTGGGTGAGGGTAAGCAATCTGATAGAAATCTCATGCATTCACCTCCTAGACTTTGCCTAACTTTAGAAGTAGGTTGTCTTTCTGACACCTTTCACAGCCCTGGAACAACTTATGATCTGAGAGATGAAGAAAAGAAGCAACTGTGCAGACAAAGACTTTGGGCTCCCAGCATCGACTGGCTGCTTTCAGAGTCCCCTTTCAATCTTGCCATCTTTCAGGGTTTTGTTTGCTGTTTGATACAGCTTTTCAGAGACTTAATAGCTTTTCAGTAACCAGTGTAAGAAAAGGAACATAGCCAGGATTGACTGTGTGTGTGCTGGCTGCACTCAAAGTCACAGTGAAACCTCCTGCCTTACTTAGCAGTTTAACCCTTTGTAGTAAAAACACCATGATCTCTTCTTGGTAATCAAACTAACATCTGTAACCAGTTCCATACTCTGTTAAAGTTAAAGAGGGACTTGGTGGAATCTTTTGTAGCCCATTGTCACTTTTCCCTATGAACTTTTAATTTTTTAATTTTTTAATTTTTTTATTGCAGTATATTATGGGGGTACAAATTTTAAGGTTTCAAATAATGCCCTTGATATTTGGAGAAAACAGAGAATTCAGAGGAACTGGAAATCACAGTGTGGCAAATACAGAAGGAACTACAATTTCAGTGCTTTAATTTCATCCCTCTCTGAGTGCCAGGGTTCTTGATTTAGGCCTTGTTTAGCCACATTGAAACCTTTTCATTCCCTCTAGCCCTTATGATTAAGCCTTGCCTTCTAACATCTCTGCCAACATTTCTCCCCCATCTTCATCACCCAGAATGGGAACTGATAAATTCCCATTTATCAGAGAGAGGCTAGCTATTTTTTTTTCTCTTCCTTTTCCTCCTTGGGAAATGAAATGACAGCTACCTGGGATAATTTTTGGTAATAGTCTTTCATACGCCTTTAATCTATTTTAGATATTGAGATTTGATGGTTTGCTTTAAGGCACCTGACTGGACAAATCCCTGTAGCTACTATAGATGTTGAGTAACATTCCTTTGTTGGTGATAATTTCATATGTTATTATGAAACAATAGCTGTAACACCAGTAGCATCAAGCCCGTATACAGGGAACAGGGGTCTATAGTGTATGATTTCCACAGAAAAACACAAGAACATCTTTTTTTTTTTATTTCAGCATATTATGGGGGTACAGATTTTAAGGTTTCAATAAATGCCCATTCTCCCCTCCCCCCACAAGTCTGAGTCTCCATCATGACCATCCCCCAGACGGTGCACATCTCACTCATTATGTATATATATACCCATCCCCCTCCCCCCTCCCACCCGCCCAATACCCTATTACTGTAGTACCTATGTGACCACTTAGGTGCTGTTCGGTTAATACCAATTTGCTGGTGAGTATATGTGGTGCTTATTTTTCCATTCTTGGGAAATTTCACTTAATAGTATGGGTTCCAGCTCTAACCAGGAAAATATAAGATGTGCTATATCACCATTGTTTCTTAGAGCTGAATAGTACTCCATGGTATACATATACCACATTTTATTAATCCATTCTTGGATTGATGGGCACTTGGGCTGTTTCCACAGCCTTGCAATTATGAATTGTGCTGCTATAAACATTCGAGTGCAGGTGTCTTTTTTGTAGAGTGTCATTGGATCATTTGGGTAGATGCCCAGCAATGGGATTGCTGGATCAAATGGTAGATTCACTTGTATCGCTTTAAGGTATCTCCATATTGCTTTCCACAGAGGTTGAACTAGTTTGCAGTCCCACCAGCAGTGTAGGAGTATTCCTCTCTCTCCGCATTCACGCCAGCATTTATTGTTTGGAGACTTTTTGATAAAGGCCATTCTCACTGGGGTTAAGTGATATCTCATTGTAGTTTTGATTTGCATTTCCCTAATGATTAGAGATGTTGAGCATTTTTTCATATGTTTGTTGGCCATTCTTCTGTCTTTTTTAGAAAAGTTTCTGTTCAAGTCCTTTGCCCACTTTTTAATGGAGTTATTTGATTTTTTCTTCCTGATTTTCGTGAGTTCTAAGTATATTCTAGTTATCAGTCCCTTATCGGATTCATAGGATGCAAAAATTTTCTCCCATTCTGTAGGTTGTCTGTTTACTTTCATGACTATTTGGCTGTACAGAAGCTTTGTAGTTTGATCATGTCCCATTTATTTATTTTTGTTGCTGCTGTGATTGCCTTTGGGGACTTCTTCATAAACTCTTTGCCTAGGCCGATGTCTAGGAGAGTGTTTCCAACATTTTCCTCTAGAATTCTAATAGTTTCATACCTTAGGTTTAAGTCTGTTATCCAGCATGAGTTGATTTTTGTGAGAGGTGAAAGGTGTGGGTCCTGTTTTAGCCTTCTACAGGTGGCTATCCAGTTTTCCCAGCACCATTTATTGAAAAAGGATTCTTTTCCCCAGTGTATGTTTTTGTCTGCTTTGTCAAAGATTAGATGGCTATATGAGGATAGTTTGATATCAGGATTCTCAGATCTGTTCCACTAGTCAATATTCCTATATTTGTGCCAATACCAGATTGTTTTAATTACTACAGCTTTGTAGTACAGTTTGATATCTGGCATATTAATGCCTCTCATTTTGTTTTTGTTGCCTAGAATTGCTTTTGATATTCGGGGTCTTCTTTGGTTCCATACAAAGCATAAAATTATTTTTTCTATATCTGTGAAGAATGCTGATGGGATTTTAATAGGTATTGCATTGAATCTGTAGATCAGTTTGGGTAGTATAGTCATTTTGATGATGTTGAGTCTGCCGATCCATGAGCATGGTATGGATTTCCATCTGTTTACATCCTCTGCTATTTCCTTCCTCAGTGTTTCATAGTTCTCCCTGTAGAGGTCTTTTACCTCCTAATACAAGAACATCTTAAAATGAAGAGAAGCCTGCTTTGAGGTTTGTAAAGAGGTCCAAATCATCAAGACAGGAAAGAAGATACTATGTGGAAAGAGGAGACATGTTTTCATTCAGTGATTATGCTGCTAAAATTCGTATTTCATGTAAAATAGATTCTTGGGCTCAATGAGTAAAGCATTATAAGAGTAACCGACTTCTTCAGAATGCAAATTAATAACAATATAGAGTATGGAGAAAAATTATTAAAACTCAAGAACATGAAGGAGATTAAAATACAGCATTAAAGTAGGTTAATAATCTTCTTTGTGAAAGAAGTCATTGTAGTGAATAGAAATAAACAATGTGAACTTATGCTGGGGCCTCTCAGTGTACCTGCTGAAAGAAAATCTGACTCTCTTTTCCTTCTAAAAAACTTTTCTAGATGAATTATTGACTATTTGGCTTTACATGTATGAATATATGCCAATAAATTTGTAGTGAAGTCAAGACTCTACCCACGTCACTGCTCAGATATACAAGAAAATTTAATTTTGTTGATTTTCTAAAATGAATTAAATCTTTCTTATGAACCCAGTCTCACTGGGTAGCAAGTTGCCTGTGTTTATACATGTGTAGGGATTTGGAGGGCTTTATAATTACTAGATAGCTGGGGGCAAAATCTGAAATTTGCCAACTTGTCATGGTATTTCAATCTTGTGAAGTTTAACCAGTCTCTTTTGGATTTCTGATTATGTTGGCCACATGGCCACTCTTTCAGATTTCCCCTTCCTTTCCTTCTTTCTCTCCAAGTTGGTATCTGAAAATTAAAAGGAGGTTTATGTTACTCTGTGGTATTGGAAGCAAAGGTTGTCTGATACATATTAGGTGTGCCATGGATTCCTGCTGATTTTGGGTGTGTAGTGGTTGTCCTGGTCTCCCACTGATGTTGTCTGGCCTTTTGAGATATTACACAGGTATATGCCAATGGAGTTCATGGTTGGGGTCATTTGCCTCTATTTACAATGATTCTGTTTACTATGGAATCTTTGTTCCAGCCCAGGCCTTTGATATATTGTCTGCCTGTTTAGCACCTATCACCTGTGTATTCCTTCAACTGGACACCTGGCCATTTCTGTATCACTTATATGTTATACACAGGCTATGAAATCCAGTGGTGCTGCCTCAAACTCCTGTACCCAGCATAATATATCCGCCTCTGATACACTACATCTTGCAACATGTTGGGCATGGCTGGGGATACTCCGAGCGGCTAGTTGCCTCCCCCAAGCTGAACTGGAGAATCCTACCATTATTCCTTCAGTGTTGAGGATCTTCCATAAACACCATGATACATTCATTTCTCTTTTCCTATGGTTCCATTCTAATGAGGGGAAAATGAGGACTTGTATATCTGACCTCTTCATTTTCCCTCTATATGTCTTCACATATTCCATAAGGTCAATGGGGATTGTTTTTTCTCCTGCTTTCTGTCTGGCAAGGACTTCTCCTACATATATATTCTACTCCTACCTCTTTGCCTAGGTCCTCAGTGGCAGATACTGGCAGTAAGATGCTGGCTTACTGATAAAGGAATATCCAAAAATAATATATCTGCTACTGTTGGAAAGTATGGTTTAGGAGCAAGAAAAATCCAAACTTGAAATTCTTTCTGAAATAAAATGGGATAAATAAAAAATGTACATCCAATATAGTAATCTTTCCTACAATATACCTGACAGGTGGTTAGTCAGCTCATATCTGTATCTCCCTGCTGACCAAATGTTCTCTGCTCCATGGCTCAGTCCATTCCATGTTTGCACAGTTCTATTTATTCTCATGTATTATATGGCCATAATAGGTTGTAAAGGACTTGAGAATAGGGACATTAACTAATTCTTCTTTGCAATAGTGCTTTATATAGAAGGCTCTCAGTAATTGTTTACTGAACTAATTAATAAATTCTGTTGAGGTTCCTTCTGCCTCTATAATTCTTATCTCTTGATTCTGATTTTGTTTCTCAATGCTATAGTTTGACAATCCTTCAGATGGATGTAGGCAGATACTATGTTTTTACTTAAGCATCTTTTGGGCAGGCCAATTATCGCTATTTGCTTCAGTTGCGCTCCAGATGTTATCAACACCATTCTGTTCACTTTCATTTGAATCCCTTAAGCAGAAAAGCAGAGTGAAGGCCTGTCGTTGTATCAAGTGCTCTGATCTGTTACCAGCAGAACAGAGCAAAAAGTTAGAAGAGGAAAAGTTTCACATATATGAGATAATATTAAAGGAAAAGGCCCGAAAACAAAAATGAGTTCACTAGTAAATAAAGAAGGACACAAAATTAATTTTGAGTCTAGAATGTATATTTGGACATTCATTAACCATTTGATATAGCCATTCATGGAATTTTGTAATTTTATGCAAATTTGAATAAAATTAATTTGGCTAAAGAAAGAATCTCAGAAAGTCATTTGGATGGCTGTTAACAAAGGGTACTGAGAAATAGGGCTTCTGGATTACGGCAATATCCAGAGACCACTGGTTAAGGTCTGAGAGAAGGTAGAGAAAGGCCTATGCATGGTTTTGTGAATGGTTGGAAGGAAGAATTTAAGAGCAAATTATTGCTCTTTCAAGGTTCAGAGCTGCACATGTGAGCAAAGACTGAGGCAAAACAGAAAGGGTGCTAGCAGGACATAATAAAAGTAGATAGACATAAATCAAATGTGCAAATGACAATTTAAACCTGCCTTAATATTTACCAATGCCAGTATTTAGCACTTCTCACTCTAGTTTGTGTATCTGTTCAAGAGGGGTATACAATTTAGCTGATCAGAATCTGCCAACGGGTTAAAGCCAGACACATTTGTTTCAACTCACTTATAATATTTAATCTGATGCCTTTGGTAATCTTAAGACTTCTTCTAAAAATTAAAATCAATAGTAGTAATTTAAAAAATACTAGAATTTTCTTCACTAGACCTTAATGTATTCTTTAGAATCTCATAAACTCTTTACAGCCTTGATTTACTTTGACAATGTGGACCTAAAGCTTAGAATACTCCTCTCAGTTTGTATTTATAACGCTTCTCAGTCTCAGCATCAAAAGGCAGTTGGCTTCTTTATACTTGTTTGTTCCTGAGTGTACTATTGTACTTAAAATTTTTGCATTTCTTTTTCAGAGTTGCTGGCTTCCATTAACCCATGTTTTGGAGAATTGCTCCTTTACAACAATAGTTACATGATTTTAAAGCTGGGTAAAAAGTTGGCCAAAAATTTCAGGCATTTAGCTAGTTAGAAGATTTGTGATACTTTTTGTCTTAGGTGACCAAGTAATTTATTGTTCAAATTAGAAGACATTTGAGAATAAAAGGGGATGATCAACATTGGAATACTTGGACAATAGGTGTAAACTGGCATTGTCTTGGGAATACTAAGCTGTATGGTCACCTATCTGTGACTAGTTGAAGAGATCCCTCTAGATGGCATTGGGGGGGTGTATAGGTAGATACAGACCCTGTGTTCTGAGGGAAGAAAAGAAATTTCCTCAGTCATTTGTCTCTTCTTTCCAACCAAAATATATCCAATAAACTATCTTCTGTTTTGAAATTTTTTTCCCCCAGTTTTGAGCTCTCAAGTATTCTTCGTTTGCCATAGAGCTTAAATCACATAATTAACCTGTGTATCATGGCACACTGGGGTTCCAGGAAACTTCCATTGGTAGGTTGTCCAACTGAAGATATAGACTGTTATGATGATATCTGGGAAATGGATTATTGAAATGAAAGGATACAGAGTAGGGTACATTTTGTCAGGTAAGATATAAATGTATAACTTAATGTCAGGCCAAAGCTGAACTGCCTGTGTGTTGGAACATAAGAGGATCTTGCCTTAGTATTGTATGTAAAAGAGTAGTGTAGAAAACTGTTTCATTCAAATCATAATGCAAAGCCTGAGGACAATCAACTAAATATAGCAGTGAAAATATATTTTTCTTTCATTTTTAAATATGCATTTTATATATGTATATATTTTTAAAACTGGCATTTACATTTTGATCTCTCTGAGAGTACCACCAAAAATCCTATCCTAGTATTTGAAAGTCATAAAGGCAATAAGGTTGAGAACCATGAATTTGGTGGTTTAATGCCTTAGAGTCAATCTAGTCAACAAACTGAGAGGTTGAAGGCCAAAAGAATATTTGGAGATAGGGCTTACCGTATCTTTTGGCAAAGTTAAGGGTATGTGACTTGTGCCTTTTGACTAAGAGAGAAACAAGCAGGATCTTGAGGGAGACACAAGTCTACCAGATGCTTTAGAGTTCCAGAGGGGACACAGTGACATTTGCTAATGTGGAAAGCGTATTGAGCATTAATTAAAGGGCCTGCTGTATGTACTTAGGCTAATGCAGCTATCCTCACATTGTAGAAGAGAACATATGCTGTGCAGGGCCTGTGGGGAGAGAGCCTGGGCTGATGGTCTCTGAAGACACAAAAGGACAGTCAATCTGCTCAGGCAGCTGCTTCCACCATAGTCAGTGTAGACATGACTCGGTGCTATTGTTTGGATTTGGAGAAGCCCAGGAATTGATGAGAAAATAATTGAGTATTAAGTTTGGAAGTTTCCCACCACCATATCATGATTGAAATCTTTCTGGAATATTGGTCCTGTATCCCCTCTATTTTCTGGTTTCTCTTCTTTTCTTAAAGCTAAGCTTGTTGAAAGAGTTTATTGCCACTATATTCATTTGCTTGTATACCTTTAAATCTGGTTTCTATTTTTAATCCCTATGGATTCTTTGAAAGGTTTCTTAATAAACCTCTTTAGTTAATTGTTTATATCTGAATTATTTCCTAGATGGTAAGCCCCATGCAGGTAAAGCCTGGGTTGTCTTGTTTTTCACTGTACTCTCACCTAGCACAATGCCTGGCTCATAGTAAGCACAATATAAATATTGATTGAATAAGTAAATGAATGAATTATCTAAAGGTCAAAGCCAATGAGTACTGAATAATCCTTAATCCTTTTCATTGAAACATCTTGTTCTTGTCTCGTTCACATTTTTTTTATGTATCCCTTAAATGTTGACATTTGTAGCATTTGATCCTCTGCCTTCTTGTCTAACTCTATTTTTCTTGTGTGACTGATATCCTTGGATAGATCCTTCTGTAGATGACTCCAAAATGGTATGTCTGGTTAAAAGAGCTAAGACCTTTCTTTCCTGAATATTGGATAAGTCTATCTGCTGAACAATTCCATCTGAATAAGTGGTCCTTCATTTTATATTTGGAAATATCCTGTGATAGAGAACTCCTCTGGATTCTTCAGGCTTCTTCATATTTCACTGAACTAAATACATCTTCCTATACCACGTATTCTTCACACTGGTTTTCCTTTGGACTATTATGGATAAGCTTAATCCTTTGCCACTTTTTGCCAGTGTAGTTTTCATATTTATATTTTCTAGTTATTATATAACCACTGAAGATTTAGATTTATGAAAAATGCAAAAAAAGAAAGTTGGAGAAAACATGGGTGCTGCAAAACCTAGTGCTTTTGCCAAATAATACCTCTAGCTGAGCTCCTACTATGTGTCAAGCACTGTATTAAACACTTCTACACAAATAATTGTTAATCCTTATGAAAGTCCATATTATTATCCTTATTCTAATATAAATGAAGAAAGTAAGTCTCAGAAAAGTTAAATAAATATCTTGTCCCAGGTCAGATAGCTAGAATGTGCCAGTGCTATCCCAGGTCAGATTGGCTCAAGCCAAAGCTCTTAATCACTATATAAACATTTACTGGGCCTCTCTGTGTCTTATGAAATCAATGGACTTGGCATGTTTGTTAGCAATATTTCTTCTTTGGTGAAACTTCTCTTTCTCTCTGACTCTATCACCCCTACATGCACATTCTCTCCCTGAATCTTCTGTTTCTTCTGGCTCTTCCCCTTGAGATCTGGCATGACTAATCGAACCACCCTGTTTCAGAGCCAGAAAGCTTTTCCATTTCAAGGGCTCCTGGTTCATCCCTGAGGTGGTAAATGGAAAGTCTTAAGCAAGAATATGAGCTCCTGAAGGTGGGAAGTGAATGACTCTGTTCTGATATAACTAGATTGTGCTTTTCCATTATCCTGAACTGGTGGGAACCTGCCAGAGGATCAGGAGATAGAGGGCTGAGAGATGATGTTTAAGAAGGATACAACTATGGGGAGAGAAGAAAATGGTCTTGAATTCATGGAACGACAGTACTGTCTTTCAGTACTGTCCTAGTTTTTCA
Source organism: Microcebus murinus (assembly GCF_040939455.1). Lineage (NCBI taxonomy): Eukaryota > Metazoa > Chordata > Mammalia > Primates > Cheirogaleidae > Microcebus > Microcebus murinus. The sequence goes on from NC_134107.1 coordinate 24,773,115, forward strand.
TTCATGGGCTGGGCCACTCTCATCTTGGGAGAGGGAAATTTCAGTGAAAAAAGGGAGTCAGAAGAAGAGAACTTTAGCTCTGAATTTGAGGTGAAATGTCACAGGAAGCGATTCAGATGCTTCCAAGTTGCTGTTCCTTCGAAGCTTCCTCTAAAAAATTGAATGTGGCCATTTAGGAAGCAGGAGTTAGGAAAATACTATTGCTATTGATAGTTAATTATTGTTGTTGTTAAGTGTTTTCTCTGTGACAGGCATAGATCTAAGACCTTATATCCATACCTCATTGATTTTTCACAACATCTCCTATGCAGAGTGTGCAATTCCTATAACTTTAAACTTAGGAGAACTGAGGCTCAGAGATGTTACATGCCTTCCCTAAAGAACAGCAAGAAAGTGGCAGAGCCATAGAGAACTTCTGCTACGTTGCACTTCCATGGTATTTTCCTTAGAGTGTTCACTGACTTGGTCACTCATATGCTTCATGAGACCCAGAAGAATCATTTAGATATTCTCTTGCCTTTTCTGGGTTTCTTGCTGTAACCGGCTCCAGCTCTATATGTTTTTTATAATCTTCTCCCTTAACTAACTACTTGACTCTTAGAGTTATTTCCAGGAAATGATGGACTTGAACTCCTGACCTCAAGTGATGCTCCTGCCTTGGCCTCCCAAAGTGCTATCTACCACACCTGGCCTAAAATGATGGATTTTCTACAAGACAAAGGAGTTGAGATTCTGAAGTCCCCAGGGCTGACTTCCTGATACCAGGACTCACCATCCCCCTCCAGCTGCACCAAGACATGTGGCCCCTGCTTAAAAATCCCATGATTTTCTTTAGAGAGAGACACATTTGAGGTAGCTTCTCCCATTCTCCCAAAAAGATGTCTGTTGTATTAAAAATTCCTTTCCTCCTTGGCAAACCTCACTGTCTCAATAATTGGATCTTTGTGCAATGAGCAACTGGGCCTAGACTGAAACCCCCTTGCAATTTTGACAACAAAAGCTGGTACTCTCAGCAACACTGAAGGCTGGGCCTAGACTGAAACCCCCTTGCAATTTTGACAACAAAAGCTGGTACTCTCAGCAGCACCGAAGGCTGACGTGACGTGTACCTGCCCACATTCACACGTGAGGATGTTACCTTGCTCTCCCTGGCTGATTAATAGTGAGGATACATTATCAGAGCTAATAGGACTCAAATGAAGAAAACTGGTCAAGTGAAACCCTGTAAATTGGTTTGTGTGCTTCCTCTGTCTCTTCTAATACCTGATGCTGGGGGTTTTCATCCTTGTCCAGCCAGGCTGCAATGGAAAGGATTAGCGTAAATAACTCCCATGGCAGTGATAAGGGTGCAGCCGGCTGCTTCCATGGCCCATTTATTAGCATGACAAGAATCCAAATCTGCAACAGAGGGATTGTTTCTTTTTCTAAAAACACTGCTTTGCTTCTGAAAAATGACCAAAAATACATACCCCTTTCTCTCCCTGTCTGCCTCTCTCCATTTGCTTCTTTTCCTACCATTTCTGTCTGTTCTGACTGCTGTAACAAAATATTATACCATAGGCTGGGTGGCTTATAAAAATAGAAATTTGTTTCTCATAGTTCTCAAGACTGGGAAGCCCAATATCACAGCAAATTTAGTGTCTGGTGATGGCCCCCTTCCTGGCTTATAGACAGCTCCTTCATGCTGGGTCCTTACATGGTGGAAGGGGCCTCTTTTAAAAAAGCACTAATCTCATTCATGAGGGCTTTGTCCCCGTGACCTCATCTCCTCCCAAAGGCCTCATCTCTTTATGTTATCACATTGGTGATTAGATTTCAACATCAGACCATAGTAGTTTCCTTCTGTCAGAGTGAGTTTTTCTCCCTCTTCCTATTCTCCCCCTGGCAGACTTTTTGCCTTGTGATGAGTGAAATGTGAAATACAAGGGGGAAAACATCCTTGGATGTTTCCTCAGGCAGCAGTAGCCTGGAGTAGTGGGAAACAGACAGCCTGGTTTTCAGCCTAGCTTCTCCACTTACTACTGTGTGATCCCAGGCCTATTACTTAACTTCTCTGTGCCTACTTCTCTCCCACACCACACCCCTCTGAAATGGAGATACTAACACCTTGTAATAAAAATAAAAAATATCGTTGTAGGTTTTTGGTGGAAATTAAATATAATGAATTGAGAACAATACTGTCTGCAGAATTAGTAGTTATTAATAATTCATGTTAATTATTATTAGTGAAGAGAGGGCACGAACATATAGGAAGGAAATATGGTATGGGTGACCCCTCCGTATCTGTTCATCTATTCTGTGTTTCTGTTCCCTGTCAGTTTCCCCACTGTCTTCACTCTGGCTGCAAGACCTGATTTTGTGTTTGAATTACAGCAACTGCAGGGTCACTGAGTGACCCCTGTGTGAGGCAGGCATCACAAGAGAGCCCAGGTTTGTTTGCTTATGATACAGATGTGGTTCATTTGAAGAAGAAGCCCTCAAGGGCACCTAAAAGAAGAGTTCAAGAGCAGCTTTACAAAAGCTATATTCCCTCTGTTACTGGATTTTTAAAAAGTGTATATATGTTAATTATCCAGGGGTCAAGGGTCTTGGACATCTGCATCCTGTCCTGCCTTAGCCATGCCCCGGGGAGGTGATGAGCAAAGGTCAAAGCTGGATAAATGCACACTCTTTATGGTAGTCTTTAAAGCTTTTGCTCTACCTTCCATGTAGTCTCCTGATACTGGATCATGAGGAGAGTTCCTTTGTGTCAGCTAGAGGTAGGCTTCTCCTTGTCTCTTACCTCTTCAATGAAGGAGACAGCCAATCCTGGGGAAAGCCCCTTAATAAAAGATAGCAATTAAGGAAGATTTTTGTTTCTCTACCCAGAGCAGAATTGGGGTGGGCCCATTTACCCCAAGTCATCTTAGGGGATTGTGGTGAGCTAGGAAGGAGTAGGGGGCAGTGTGCCGTGCAACTATTTATTTATTTATTTCCATTTTCGTTTGTAATGTTAATGTTAACCTATTCTTTTTATTCTTTTTTATTTTTTTATTTCAGGGTATTATGAGGGTATAAACATTAGGCCATGCCTCTAACCCTCACTAGGGAGAGGCAAAGGCAACTAACTATATTTGGTTTAAAACATTGTGAGTGAAAATAAGATAATCACATACACATTTGTGCGCACACACACACACAAACACACACACACAGAATCATAAGAGAGAGAGCCTGGCCCCAGGTCAGGGCTTTAGTGAATGTCCTTAGCCTTGGCAGGTCGCATCATTAACCTTTCCTGGGGATAAGTAAATCGTGGAAGATCTAGGGCAGAGAGGAGGAGTGAGCAGGGCTGTGCAGAAAGAGAAACAGATTGTCTGCAGAGCAAGAAAGGAGTGGAATAGGTAGAGTCTAGGATAGAGCAGTATTTCTCAAACTAAGGGGTGAAGATACATTTTCAGATGTCCATGGCTTCTTTTTTGAGAATTATTTAACTTTCTATCTTCTTTTATTTGATAATCCAAGAAGAGCATATATGAATATTCTAGATCATCTTTATAACCCTTTAAGAATCTCCATTTAGATTTATGCTTACATCAAGAACTACTTTTTTAAATTGTCAAGTTATGATGATAAAGGACATAAGTAGACATCACACATGTGATGCATTTGCTCCAAAGAAAGGCTAAGTGATGTTATGTGGTCTATGCAGTGGTTTGAATGGAAAAAAAGAAAGATAGGAGGTATAAATAATTACATGATATATCATGTAAAAAAAAAACAACAAAACTTCCAGAGTCAAAAGAACCAGCTCTGGATCAGTCAACACTGCTTTTATGAGCACTGGTTTCGTGTATTAAAAAACACATTATCACATTAAGTTGACATTGATAATTTGAATTTGTTGGTTTTGTAGTTTAAATTTAATGTTTAAATTTATTTTAATTTTAAATATTTATAAGACATATAAGCATTACATATTTTATCTAGTATATTGTACATAGTCAAATAATATTGTTTTATTTAGTTGATATTAAATAGTTCTTACACTCAGCCAGGTGATGTTCCAATGGTTTTCCATATTTTAACTCATTTAGTCCTCAGAAGTTACTCTATGAAGTTAGTATCATTATTATTCTCCAGTGACAAAATGAAGACATAGAGGGTTAATTACTTTGCCCAAGGATGCGTGACCAGTATACAGTGGAGCTAGGATTTGAACCCAGGTTTTTGGGTCTATAGCCCATGCCTTTAATCACTTTCTGCATTGTCCTGCAATTATCTAAGTTGTATTCTTTCTTTTAAATGTGATCCATTCATTTCTTAAGTTTCACAAATGCTAGGAAGGTGTTGTTAAGATCATCAAAAGCATTTATTATTGTTCCTTCAATTTCCCGTCTTGTGCATCTTCTCTTACTTTCTATTCACTTCCCTTGCACTATTTATTTTTCTCTGACTCTATTTTACTTCATTTCTCTCACATTAGGTCTCATGCCTTGAAAGTCCTGCTAGTAACTTCAGGGCTAGTAGAATTCTGAGCTACTGTTTCTTTAACAGCCCTTCCACTTACCCTTGCTGCACATCATTGATATAATTTGGGAAGGATTGACTTGATCGTTTTAATCTGACTTGGGTGGGCAAAGACAATATATGTAACCTAAACATTTGTACCTCCTTAATATGCTGAAATAAAAAAAAATTTTAAAAAGGTAATCTCACATCCCTTTATATACTGACTGGTTTCCCTAATTCAGTTTATGCCAATAGCACATAACATTCGTTTGTCCACAGAGATTGATTTAGGAGTGGATACATAACACAGAATGAGCCAATAAAATGTGAGGGCAGGTTTGAGGGACTTTCTAGAAGCCAGAGTTGTCTCTTTCTGAATATTGTGGTGTGAGGATATAAAACCTTCAATCGCCATAGCCATTTTGCTTTGACAAGGGAAGCCTGCCTTGGAATGGGACTCACTGCAAAAGGCAGAGCAAAGAGGCAGAAAGATAGGGCTGCTGATGAAGTTGATAAACTATTAAAATATTCGGCCTCATCAATAAAAGGGCAAAGGACATGAACAGAAACTTTTCAAAAGAAGACAGAATAATGACCGGCAAACATATAAAAAAGTGCTCAACATCTCTAATCATTAGGGAAATGCAAATCAAAATTGCAATGAGATATCACCTAACTCCAGTGAGAATGGCCTCTATCAAAAGTCCAAATATAACAAATGCTGGCGTGGATGTAGAGAGATTGGAACACTCTTATACTGCTGGTAGGACTGCAAATTAGTACAACCCCTGTGGAAAATAATTTGGAGATACCTCAAAGAGCTAAAAATAGAAATACCATTTGATCCAGCAATCCCACTACTAGGCATCTATCCAAAGGAGAAAAAGAGATTCTGTAATAAAGACATCTGCACTTGAATATTTATAGCAGCACAATTCACAATTGCAAAGATGTGGAAACAACCCAATTGCCCATCAATACATGAGTGGATTAATAAAATGTGGTATATGTATACTATGGAATACTACTCAACTACAAAAAACAATGGTGATCTAGCACCTCTTATATTATCCTGGATAGAGATTGAGCCCATCCTTCGAAGTGAGGTATCATAAAGATGGAAAAACATGCACCACGTGTACTTGCCATCAAACTGGTACTAATTTATCAACACTAAGGTGCTCACATGGTAGTAATACTCACTGGATGCCAGTCATGTAGAGAGGGTGGGGAGGTGGGGGGTAGAGTGGGTGGAGTGTGTAAACCCAAGGCTAATGAAGATGGGGCACACTGTATGGGGGAAGGACAGGCTTGTGGCCGTGGCTTGAGTGAGGCAAATGCGTTTCTTGTAACCAAAATGTTTGTATTCCCATAATATCCTGAATTTTAAAAAATTAAAAAAATTAAATAAATCAATAAACAATTTCTTCACTCCCCTCAAAAAAAAATATTCGGCCAATAATTTTGAAAGCCACACTTTCTTAAACTATACATTGCATAAGGCAATAAATTTTTTGTCAGTTTAACCAGTTGGACCAAAATAAAGAGTTCTGAGACAAGTTTCATAATTGGATGAACTTGTAATGGATTCTCATTGCTTTATCCAATTCAAGTTCCAGAGAATTTTCACTTATCTGTATTTGACAGTGAGTTGTGGTTTGATTGCAGTGTTTTTTCTCCATTATCTATGTAAGCCTATATTAAAATGTATTAATTTATACTCTGTATTAGTTTTCTGTTGGTGCATAGCAAATTACCACACATTTAGTAGCTTAAAACAATACAACTTTATTATTTTGCTATAGTCAGAAGGCTGGTACCGGCCTTTATTGGACTAAAATCAAAGTGTCACCAGGGCTGCATCAGGCCCTAGGTAAATCTGTTTCTCTGCTTTTTTAGCTTCTGTAGGCTGCTCACATTCTTTGGCTCTTAGCTTCCTTCATCTGTCTTCAAATTCATGGATGGTGGATTGAGTCATATCTCATTGACCAGACCCCTCTTCAGTTGCTCTATCTTTCACTGATCATAGCTAGGAAGAGTCTTCTACTTTTAAGGACTCATGTGAATCAATTGGAACCATTCAGATAATCTAGAATAATCCCATCTCAAAGTCCCTTATGCCATATAAGGTAACATATTCACAAGTGCTAAGAATTAGGGCAGTGACCTTTTTGGGGGCCATTATTCTGCCTACCACATGGTATGACAGAAGTAACCCCTAAGATATTTGGCTCTATAGTAGCAGACCAACATGTATGAATGATTCTCTACTTGAAAAATAATTGGACAGTACTAGAATAAAGTATTGCTATCAACTAATATTAATTTACATATACCAGGCGCTACTTTAAATCATTTGTATTAACACCATTTAATTTTCACAACACCTCTAGATGTGCCATTATTACTCTAATAACTGGAGGCTAAGACCCAGACAGGTAAGGTGATTTGTTTACTGGTTAGCAGTGGATCTGAGATTTCAACTCAGGCATTTTGGTTCCATATTCTTAACCATTATGCCATAGTCTCTCTCAAAATATCTTGTCAATGTATGTTGTATTAAAATGGTAGTTCTACTCAGCCACAGAAAACAATGGTTATCAAGCACCTCTTGTATTATCCTGGATAGAGCTGGAACCCATTCTACTAAGTGAAGTATCACAAGAATGGAAAAACAAGCATCACATATACTCACCATCAAATTCGTATTAACAGATCAACACGTAAGTGTACATATAGTAATAACATTCATCCAGTGTTGGGGGTGGTAGGGGGCAGGAGGGGATGGGTATATTCACACCTAATGGGTACGGTGCGCACTGTCTGGGGGATGGACACGCTTGAAGCTTTGACTCGGGTGGGTCAAAGGCAATATATGCAACCTAAACATTTGTACCCCCGTAATATGCTGAAATAAAAAAAAATTAAAAAAATAAATAAAATGATAGCTTATCTGTATAAATCATATGCTATGAGTTAGAGCTCCTATTATGTAGATGGAATAAAACATTAAGGCAGCTGCTTCTTTAAATCAACAACAATGAGCACTTCTCTCATGAGGCCTATCCAAGGAGTCATATTTTGGGAGGAGATGACCCCTTTCCCAATCGCCACAAGCATGGGCTCATGACCAATTCCCCAATGCTGAGCTATCAGCACTGTAGTCCTTTAGCACTACCAGATTTCACCCCCACAAAAATCTCCCTACTTTCTAGTAGAAATCAAGTATTCGTAGGATACACTTGGCAATACATTTTCAGACAAAAGTTTCAGGGTTGCATATGTGTGTCTCTAAACAACTACTTACTTTGGTCAATTGGATGGATTGAGGAGTCAGTTCAAGACAATTTAGGGCAGCCTACTATGGATTGAATTTTGTCCCCCGCAATTCATATGTTGAAGCCCTAGCCTGCTATGTGATTGTATTTGGAGATAGAGCTTTTAGGAATGAAGTTATAAGAGTGGAGTCCTAATCCAATAGGATTGGTGGCCTTATGTGGAAAGAGAGAGAGAGAGAGAGAGCATGAGAGAGAGTGTGAAAGAGAGAGAGAGAGAGCTCAGTGCATGTGTGTGCACCAAGGAAAGACCATGTGAAGACACAGAGAGAAGATGGTTACCTGCATGCCAGGAAGAAAGCCTTCACCAGACACTGAATCAGCTGGCACCTTGATCTTAGACTTCTCAGCCTCCAGAACTTTGAGAAATAAATTTCTGTTGTTTAAGCCACCTAGTCTATGGTATTTTGTTATGATATCCTGAGCTAAGACATCGTAGCCAATCATTTGACATTACACAGATATCTTATAGAAGCTGTGGAAAGAAATGGAAGATGTGTGAATTTTCATGTTAGCATTTTCATTGTTTTTATATTCTTTTCCTATTCTGGTGGCATAGAAAGGATTTGAAATCTGAATTTTCTAGACTAGCTTCTGAGAGTGAATAAATAGTTATTAGAAAATTGTTGAAATACTGGTTACTTGCTCTGCTCTAGCCATATTGTTTTCCTTGCTGTTACTAGGACCCGCCAGGGATGCTCTTGCTTCAAGTCTTCACACTGGGCTTTCCCTTTGCCTAAAATGTTTGTATCCCATTTCATGTGCATGGGGTTCCTATGACTCACGCCTTTATCTCCTTACAAGGATATCACCTCCTCAGTGAGGCTTTCCTCACCTTCTGTATTTAAAATTACAACAGCCACCCCTAACTACTCTCTGTTTCTCTTCCCCATGACTTATTCATTTTAATAGCTTTTATATCTATCTAGCACACTCTGTATATTTGTTTCTTATGTTGTTTATTATCTGTTTCCTCTCAGTATAATACGTGCTCCATGAGGATGAGGATGTTTGTTTATTTTGCCTGCTGTTATAGTCCTAGTACCTAGAACAGGATGTGGTACATGGTGGTGTGTTCAATATTTCTTGAGTGAAGTAACGTGTTGAGTTCCAGGCTCATTTTTTCCCTCTATGTGTATTGTCTCATTAAGCTCTCATAATAAATCTTTGGAGTAGATTTATTTTTATTATCACAAGTTTACCAATTAGGAAACCGAGGCTTAGAGAAATTAAGTAGCTTATCTAAACTCCTACTGCTCAAAAAGGCAGAGTCAGCTTTCAAACCCAAGGGGTCTGCTTCCAGAGCCTACACTTAAATCCACTCATTATATTCCTCCCAATCTCATTTGTTCTTTTTTTTTTATTTGATGGTAAATAACTGGAATATATATATATATATATATATATATATATATATATATATATTTATTAGGGCTGTATTGGCTGCATAAATGAAACTCAGCTATAGGGGCTTATCCAAATAGGAATTTCTTTTTCTCATTTGCCAAGAAAGTCCGGAACGAAGTCTTACAGGAAGAGCACAGCTGGTTAAGATAGGTATCAAGAATTCAAGTTTGAACTTTGGAAGACCAAGGCAGGATAGCTTGAAGCTAGGAGTTCAAGACCAACCTGGGAAAATAGCAAGACCCTGTGTTTATTAAAACTTAAAAAGAAAAAATTAGCCTGGTATAGTGGCACATGCCTATAATCCCAGCTACTTGGGAGGCTGAGGCAGGAGGATCAGCTGAACCCAGGAATTGGAGGCTACAATGAGCTATGATCACACCCTGCACTCTAGCCTGGGAGGCAGAGGGAGACCCTGTCTCTAGAAAAAAAAAAAAGAATTCAAGTTTTCAAGTTCCTTCTGGTTTATTACCCTGCCACTCTGAGCATGTTGCTCTATTCATGGCCTTTTGGTCCACATATCAGGCAGAAAGAAGGAGAAACAGAAAAGGACAAAGGGTAATGGCAGATATCTTTCTTTCTGATTTATTTTTTTAATGAAAAAATAACTTTCTCATAAGGCCCAAGAAAGGACTAGAAATTGTCATTGTCTAAAAATGACTGTGCATTTATAATTGAGTTACCTTAAACAAAATGTGGCGTAATGTTAGCAGGAGAGGAAAAGAAAATAGACATCAGTAGTGTCCACCATGCCCTTGTTTCTCTTTAAGACCTTTGTATGAGTATGCTCTGTTCTGCAATAATCAGAAACACAATTCAAATTGGCATAAACAACTAGGAAATATATTAATCTCACACCAGGATATCCAGAGGTAGGATAGATTACAGAGTTGGTGGATTCATTGGTTCAAGGGTGTCCTCAAGGAATTAGGCTCTTTTCATCTCTCTCCTTTGCCATCCTTAGCAATGTCTTCATTCTCATGCTGGAAGCAAGGTGGCTGCAGCAGTTCCAGGTGTTAGATCCACACATGACAACATCTGTAGGAAGAAGAGGGACTGACCCTTCCTTTCTTTTTTAAAGAATGAGGTCACCCTTTAATGGATTTCTCATGTCTTGGCCAGAATTGTGTCATACTCCTATTACTACACTCCTTACAGTTAAGCAGGTTTGACTTTGACCAAAGAGGATCCACGATTCACAACAAAGGGTGGAGTCAGCTGCCCTTGAAGCTTATGGCCACAGGATCTGGGAAAAGGTCAGAATACAATTTCTTATTCTGTTATAAGGAAAGAGACGAGAATAGAAGTTGAACAAACAACCATTAGTGTCTGCCAAAATACTAATAATTTTTTAAAAACTGGGACAATTTGGTTCATTTCTTTTCAACTTATTTTTAAATAATGACTTCCTTTTAGATGAATTTATGACAGATAAATTTCTAAAAATGCTAAAACTGTTAGATCAGTAAGAATCTGAGGCTTGAATTAATTTTAATTTATATCTTTGATCACATTTCTGCAGCAATTCTGCACTAGCCTAGCATATTACCTCTGGGGTGGGGGATAATTGTGGGGGAGTGAAAGAAATTTGGGAACCCTTCCCAAGAGGAACAAGCCAATTTCTTCATACCTTCCTGTCCTTGTAATTCAGGATTGTTTCTGTCTTAGTCCTTCTGTAATACTCTCTTTATTTGAGTGATATCATAAAAACAATTCATCATTGCAGCCATCAGATTCTTCAAGACAACTCCATATAACCTGAAATATTTTTGCAGGAAAATTGATTTCCCAATTTAAGCTTCATGGTTGACTGGTTGTGCTGTTTATAAACAAATAGCATGAATAATTTAGTTGAAGATTTACTGTGAGTTGCAGATATCATTCTTTTTTGTTTTTTCAAAGTCATCGAAATATGCTGTTATCAAGGAAATAGGGTCTTGGGAATCAGAGAAGGCACATTGGAGTTTTGTGCAGATTTTGTGGGTGAGTTTGCTACATTTGGTGGAAATTTATATAAGGCATAGGTCAACTGAAAATGAAATGAAACTAGTATTAACAAATGGGTTCTGTAAGCTGGTTATTGTCCTAGATCCTTTGACATACATTATTTTATAAGCTATGGCATCTCATTTTATAGAGATGCAGAAACTATGGTTCAGAGAGGTTTAATAATTTGACCTAAGATAAAGGTAACACAACCTAGATTCAATAGCTTTTTCCCTACCTATATTAATTGCCATCCTGCAAATTGAGAAACCCTCTCCCCCCTGCCGTGGGCTGGCTCATTGCTGCTATTGCTGCTGCTTTTGTAGTTTTCTCTTTGTAGTGAGTCTCTTTGATTCCACTGACTATAATGCATAAGTTTGGTCTTCCTGCTCTGCTGGCCATTTTAAAACAATCATTACTCATGAGGTGTCTACTGTGTGCAAGCTCTGGATCATAACAGCTAAAATGTTTGTTGTGGGCAGTAGTGTTGCTTGGCACATTTCCATTTCTCCTCTGGACACTAGGGAACTTAACACTTGCTGGTCCCCCTTGTGGATGAGTGAGGACATGTGATTAGTCCTGGTCATTGGGTGGTAAGCTGTATCATCCTATGTCACCTCCAGGCCTGGTATTTAATGGCTGGTGTGAAAACTTCCAGGGAGCTCTTTCCCATTGCTATGATGATTGGCAACATTTGAGTTGGTGTTTGCTCCGTCAGTCTGAGTGCTTGACAGAGAATGGTGAACAAAGCTCCCCTGCCTACCTGATACAGACATACAATATGAGAAAGAAATAAGTCATATATATAGCCACTGTGATTGATTTGGGGGTTGATTATTATGGTAGCCAGATACAACTAGTCTCCACTGATACTGATATTGAGTGATTATTATATACCAGGCTCAGTAAGTAAATGAATTGTATGCATTATCTTTACAACAACCCCCTGAAGTGGCATAATTTTCTCCATTTTACATTCTAGGAAACTGAGGATTATAGCTGCAGTCCTCAACCTCCAGGGCCATGGACTGGAATCAGTCCATGGCCTGTTAGTAACTGGGCTGCATGGATGAGTGGCGAGTAGTCAAGCAAGCTTCATTTGTATTTACAGCTGTATTTACAGCTGCTTCCCATCTCTCACCATCCTTCCTCCCCACCCCCACGTAGGTCCATCTTCCATGAAACAGATCCCTGGTGCCAGAAGGGTTGGGACCACTGGCTTATCAGGTTTAAATAACTTTTACAAGGTCATCCAGACCATCCAAACCTGGCTGAGACCATCTTCTGAACTTGGACTTACTATTCTATGCTGGCCTCATATGCTCTTATTGATTCAGCCTATTTCAGTTCACCAAAAGCATTTGACTTTCATCTGAATCTGTAGTAGTGAACTCTTCTGGGTAAGACTTACATTAATACTGGGGAACAGGAACACAGTACTTATTGCAGGATTACCATTGTTTGCTAGATAGAAGCTTGTATCAAACCTACTTCAAAAATATGGATAAACATGGAGGACATTATGCTAAGTGAAATAAGCCAGGAACAGAAAGACAAATACTGTGTGATCTCACTTACATGTGGAATCTAAAAAAGCCAAACTCACAGAAGTAGAGGGGAGAATGATGGTTATGAGAGGCTGGAGGTAGGGAGAAATGAGGAAAGGGGAGATGTTGGTCAAAGGGTACAAAGTTCCAGTTAGAAACAAGGAACAATTTTTAGTGATCTATTACATGGCATGGTGACCATAGTTAATACTGTATTGTATATTTCAAAATTGCTGAAAGAATAGATTTTTAAATGTTGTCATCACAAAAGAAATGATAAGGAGGTGAAGTATGGCTATGTTAATTAACTTAATTTACTTATTACACAATGTATGCATAAATAAAAATGTCACTTTGCACTCCATGAATACATGAAATTATTTTTAAATTAAAAATAACAGAAAAAAAATGAAACTAGAGAGAACACCAAATGGCATGTTCCATGAACTGGGTATTTTCCTAGACTCTTTGATAAGTTATCTTATAAATCGTAACATGTCATTTTGTATATATAAGAAAATTGAGGTTCAGAGAGGTTTAAGTAATTTTTTTTTTTTTGAGAAAGTAGTAAGGATTTTTATTGTCAAAACAAGAGATCATAACAGAAGACACAAATAAATTAATTGTTCTAATAACTATAGACTCCAGGGCATCTCTACGGAAAGGTCAGCTCCTTAGGTACTGATAGATACAGACTATCCAAAACAAAGACAAGTATGAGACAGGGCTCAAGACAGTGACTGAACGTGTAGAGTGAGGAGAAATAAAAAGGCAGTTTCCCTATTTCCTTTCCTCAGTACAGTATGTGTTGCATAAAGGAATGAGGCTCATCTTGGTGACAAATGCTTTTATATAGACAATTTTGAATTCTTCCATCTCCTCCCCACAAAAAAGATTCAGGCCCTGACCTGATGATGAACAAGGAAATTAAAATAAGGTGACACTACTTTCACATGAACTGAAGGCTATGATCTAATTGTAGTTACCATCTTTATTTAACATCCATTTACCTATACCAAATCAGTAGACTGAATTTTCTCCCTTAGGAAGTTTTCAACCAAATTGTAGTTAAATTAATCTCACATAAAAGTGCAAAAAAGGATATGCAAGAGTAGTGTTTGTTCTATGATATAAAAAAGAAACATCCCTCTAGTAACACTGGCCCGAGAGGTACCACATGAATAACTTGCTGAAGGCAAAGTCTGATTATGAGGTTTGCCAAAACGCAAGACGATTCCAGTTTCAGCTGGAAAGAGGTCCCTGCCAAGTCTGGCTTTTAACTGCACCCAGGCCTCAGAAACAGACCTTAGGCCCACCCACCTGCCAGGGCTGGCGCACAGCACCAGTGCAGTCAAGAGGCCCACAGGTGTCTCAGCTAGTGAGTGGGCACCTCCGTGCCACGGTTTGTCAGTGTTCACGTTGATCGTGGTGAAAGAATCAAGCAGCCTGAAGTTCTAGAACAGCACGAACAGTAATTACCTAGTAAGCAATGATCAAACTCTTGTCTAGGGCAAACGACACAAAAATAGGTCATCAGTCCCCCCCATACACCACTGCTGAGATGTGATCTCACTTGACAGCAGCACAAAATGGATTCTCCCACACAAGGGCAAACTTTGCACTAATGTTTCTCTAAAACCAATTATGTCTTCAGGTCTAGCCTTAGTTTAAGAGGTTTGTTAAAAATACACCTTTCCTATGTCAGAGCCAAGGTAAAAGGGGAATGGGGCTCTAGAAGCCAGTGGGTGTGAGCACATTCAGGTCCCGGGGTTTGAGGCTGTGGGTCCGCGGGGGTTGCGTCTTCCCTTCCGTCACGGGCACGTCCATCTTGGGTGGCTTGAAGGTTGCTGGATCTTCAGCCATTCTCGTGGCCTGGGCTCGGATCAGTTCCATTGGAGAGGGTTTCTGGGCTCCTCGGTAGGCTTGTGTGGCAAAACTTCCTGAATCATACTTCTGGAGGGGTCTTGTTCCAAAGAAGCTCCATTTATCTGATGGGTTTCTGTCCTTATCCCCACTTCCAGAATCCATGGTACCAGGATTGGGGCCAGGTAAGGCTGTGGAAGAGCCGGAAGTGAACCAGCCTCTGGGCCTGTGCTTAGGGGAAGAATGAGGGGTGCTGCTTGGGGTGGACTGGGCTGACGCAGGCTGCTTCTTTTCTTTTGTTATCTCTCCATTCTGTAGCTTTAGTTTGTGCAGTGCTTCTGCCACTCGAAGGTACTTGCTCTCCTCGGTGGTGAGGCCCTTGTGGGGTGTGTAGCCAGCATCTCTCAGCCCTGCCTGTTGTTCAAAACGCTGGATGCTCTCCTGGGTCTGCTTTGTGACCAGAGAATTCATGATGACATGGGTAGCTTTAGCCTTCACCACCGGGACCTTGTCTGCACTGTCAGTGGCCGATGGCAGGGTCATGGCAAGGGAGGATACACTGGCTTCTCCTTCCTCCACCTTGGCGAGGTGCTGATACTTGCGCTCTGGGATCACTGGCTTCCAGGGGATGCTGCCCATGTCTGATGGAGGAGGAGTCATGGACGCAGGGTCCTCAAGGGCATCGTCATAGCTGAATGCCCGGCGGCATATCCCGATGGGCAGGGACATCTTGCCTAGAGGCCCACTAGGCTCAAGTGCAGGTACTTCTGGTTGTCTTGAAGCCATTGAAAAACTGGGATCCAGATGCTTTTTCTATATAGAATTCGGAGATGAGTCCCTGCCACCACAGTGAAGTTATGTGACGACTATGCGCACAGACAGATGTTAATGAGGAACATTGCCCAGCTGCTGCAAATCAGCAAACCTTCCGGGAAGAGTCCATCCAGGGGCTCCGCTCTCCTGCCGCCGCCGCGGGGCCGCCGCAGCCCCGAGTCCGACCCTAAAGGGGCTCTGAGGACCCCCGTCTCCCGACAGGTTGCGGCGCGGTCTGTGTGGAAGCCATCATGAGGGCGGCGGCGACACCTGAGGCCTCCGCACCCGCCCGGGGGGACCGGTTTAAGTAATTTGATATAAGATAAAGGTAACAAACTGAGATCCAAACACGGTGCTCATGTGAAAAATCTATGCTGTTTTCACACTACCACACAGCAGGTTTTAAATGCATAGAGAAAACTGATCATTCCATCTCTTTGTAGATTAGAGAATTCTAGCATGTCTTCCAAGGAACACCAGGCATATAAGATTCTCTGTGAACCAAAGGGCTCCATGTTTCCAAATTCGAATTAATTTGGAAACTAACACATATTAAGTTATCACTTTTCAAGATTCATGATGCACATAAGCATAATTTAATCTCTACGAAGTTCTTCAGTTAAGAAATCTATTTAACTTTGTTTAACTTAAACTTTTTCAAATGTATTTGACTACTAAACATCCCCAACAAATTTGACTACTAAACATCCCCAACAAACTCTGCCATTGATTTTAAACCTCCTAAAAAGCACTTTCTGAACACCCTTTTTTTTTTTTGAGACAGAGTCTCGCTTTGTTGCCCAGGCTAGACTGAGTGCCGTGGCGTCAGCCTAGCTCACAGCAACCTCAAACTCCTGGGCTCAAGCCATCCTGCTGCCTTAGCCTCCCCAGTAGCTGGGACTACAGGCATGCGTCACCATGCCCTGCTAATTTTTTCTATATATATTAGTTGGCCAATTAATTTCTTTTTATTTATAGTAGAGACGGGGTCTTGCTCTTGCTCAGGCTGGTCTCGAACTCCTGACCTCAAGTAATCTGCCAGCCTCAGCCTCCCAGAGTGCTACGATTACAGGTGTGAGCCACCGCACCCGGCCTGAACACTCTGAAAAATTTTATGGCAGAAATTAAAAGTAGAACTTGATGCTATGCCGGAATGAAACATAACGATTACATCCTGGGCCAACAAACAAATGGCTGGGTTTTCTTCTTGCTGAATTAACACAGCAAGGATTTTGACTTAACCTAAATAGTTCCTGGTCCAGATCAATTTCCCATGGATAGTCAGAAAGACAGCACCATGTTGCTTTGATGTCTTTTACTTTATTCCTAACAAGGAACATCTGTGGGTTTTGCTTCTTCCTATCCTACTATGTTAGCAGAATCCTTCTTTTGTAGGGTTCTTGCTTCATGGGTGAATTATGTGATCAATCTAGACCAATGAGTATCCTCCCTGGGGTTTTTCCACCAGTACTATTAGAGATGTTCTCTTCTTCCTTGTTGTTACTAAATGCTAGGGTGTGGTCTTATGCTGTCAGTGATTTTAATGTTTATATATGTGGCTAGAGCCTAAGAATGTACAACATTTGAGTCCATGAGTCCTGCTGTGCCTGAAGCCACAAGTTCTATCCCCAGATATTTTGATTATGTGAGCAAACACTTTCTTTGTTTCTTTGTGTTTTTTTTTCTTGTTATCTGTTCTCCCCCCGCCCCCTTTCCTCTCTGTTTTCCTTTTCCTACTTCTCTTTCTCTTTTTCTATTAGTTTGAGTATTCTGTTATGTAGTTTCAGTATGAACTGAAAGAGTGTTGATTAATGTATTTACCTTCAGGCCAGGGGCTGTGGCTCATGCCTGTAATCCCAGCACTTTGGGAGGCTGAGGCAAGAGGATCACTTGTGCCCAAGTGTTGAAGGCTACAGTGAGCTATGATGCCTGGGAGACAGAGCCAGACCCCATCTTTAAATAAATATATATATATGTATGTATATATGTATATATATATATTTTTTTTCTTTTTCCAATAAACTCAGGTAAACCAGTGGGTTTTTCCCCCAGAGCTATGGATACTGCAAAACTGTTAGATAGGCCGGGCGCTGTGGCTCACGCCTGTAATCCTAGCTCTTGGGAGGCCGAGGCGGGCGGATTGCTCAAGGTCAGGAGTAAACCAGCCTGAGCAAGAGCGAGACCCCGTCTCTACTATAAAATAGAAAGAAATTAATTGGCCAACTGATATATATATATAAAAAATTAGCCGGGCATGGTGGCGCATGCCTGTAGTCCCAGCTACCCGGGAGGCTGAGGCAGAAGGATCACTCGAGCCCAGGAGTTTGAGGTTGCTGTGAGCTAGGCTGACGCCACGGCACTCACTCTAGCCTGGGCAACAAAGCGAGACTCTGTCTCAAAAAAAAAAAAAAAAAAAAAAAAAAAAAAAACTGTTAGATGATAGAGGATGTACAAGTAAGTGCTATACAGGCTAAGAAATCTCTCCCAATGTTAACAGAACTGGGAGGTTTCATAATGTATCATTGTTTGTCACTGCCATAGTCCTAGCAGCTAACACGGCTTCTGGCTATGATGAAAGGTATTTAAGGAATATTTGTTGACTGGCTTATTCAACACTAATAGCTTCCTGTTTCAGAGAAGATCAACCTTTTTTCTTTCTTTCAATTCTCTTTACCAACTATATACCAAAACTTGGAAGTAAGAAAGAAATCTGTTTTCAAAAAGCTTATACTCTAATGGGGGAGAAATTTAGAAACAAATGTAAAAAACATTTCAAAAACATCTGTAGGAGAAACATATCTGGGAGGACAAAGAAGTTCTGACTTATGGCAGGTATGAGAGCTCAGAATAGGTATACCAGAGTTCAAAAAACTGGAAAGCTAGATTTGGCCTGGAAATATATTTGAAAATTTGGAAAAATTTTATATAACGTTACATATTTACAGTGTTTCTTTAAACATTAGAAAATTCAGCAACATGGGCTTGTTTCTCTTGGGAACAAATGGCAAGAACTGAGTAAGAGCTCACCCATTTATGTGATATGAAACACATACACCCCAGTTTGTCACGGCTTTTTACCACATCTTTTTTTTATTTATAAATAAATATTTATTAGTGTAACACATACTTACTATATGAAGAGTTAAACAGAACTGAAAATCACACAGTGAAAACAATAGATCCCCTCCCCTCTGCCCCTAGGTACCCCAGCCCTATGTACCTGGTCTGTATCACTCATTTTTGCCACCTGTCTATCTCATAAAAGGCATTTGTGTTTGTGACCCTGGTGTCTACTACTGTGGCTGGCAAGGAAGAACACAGAGGATCTAGGATCTCATAATCCATTTGCTAATCAAAATACCTTTTGAAGAGTATTAAGTATAGAAACAGAAAGTGGAAAAAGAGTACTCTAGGATTATGAGAGCTGACCTGACGATCCATTTAGAGGAGGCATATCAGCTCTGCATTTTCTTTTTTTCACTGGCGTCATCTGGGGCACAGAAATGTGATTGTTCAATTCTATGCAAAGCCTGTGCTTTGGTAAGGGAGGGAATCTGTTGTGGAAACTTGAGCGGAATATCTGTTCTCATCATACAAGTTTATTTACTGTGAAGGAAGCTTCAGGGTAAACTTGATTAAATAGACTGGGACCCAATGTGGCATAATGGAAGAGCCCTGCCTAGAAATCAGGGAGCCCAGGTTTGAAACCTGGTCCTGTAATTAAATAGTTGGGTGATATTGGGCATGTCACTTTTTATTTCTTAGTCCATTTACTCTTTTATATAATGAGGGATTTGGATTAGATAATATCTAAATACCTGCCAGCTCCAAAGTTATCAATATCCTACATGTAAAGGGAATACAGTCTAACTCAGCCCCTGGAATCAGGTTTAAATCCCAGTTCTACTACATATTGTCCCATCTTTCTCAATAATGGGGCTTGTTATAATATTCCCGTTGTTATGAATGAAAGAGAAGATTCAGTGCGAGTGCTTAGGATGGTGCATAAAATACAGCAAGCATGCAATAAGTGATAGCATCTTTAGAGTTAAAAATTCCTGCTTTCTTAAAACAATTATGTGCCCCCTCTATTTTTAATTGTTCTCTTCCCTGATTTTTATGCATGTGCCTTACTCACTAACAAATTGATATTGTGGAGTCTGGCACAGGAAACAAAAGTCCTTCTTTTTAAGTACATTGATTTGTTATCATTAAGAATTTAGACTTTAATAAAGTTAATGGTTGGTCTTAGTAGCAATAATTTAAACAAGTAAGAAACTTGAATGTAGAATATGTGACATGCCCAGCTCTGTATCTCCATTCCCCTCCTTACATTATAGAGCTTTGCTTGGTGTATAGTGAATGATCAATAGATGCTATTTTGCTAAATCTTTTAGGGTCTACTGGCAGGTTAATTTTAGTAATAACTAATATTTATTGAGTATTTAACTGTGTCCAACAGTCTCTGCTAAATGTTTATATGTACTATATAATTTAATTCTGATAAAGGGTATTATTATTTCTCCCATTTTTCATATGAAGAAATTAAGGCCTAATTAAGGCCTAGAGAAGATAAGTAATTTACCCAAGTGTGCACACAGGTAAAGTGGCAAAGTTAGACTTTAGCTCCGGGTTTGTCTTTCCTTAGAAGTGGTGTTTTTTGGCACTCCTGTGCCACAACATGCTGACACACTACTCTTTACCTTGGTCCTATAGATAGATGAGATGATGGTGACCAGGAATTGAGCCTTGCACTGGTTAGTGGACTAATACATATTACAGCTACTGGGGGTTCAGTTTCTTGAAACCCCCTGTGATTCTCATAATTGTCAATACTAACACCTGTTCAGAATTTTCATACAGGAAGTCCATTGGATGTTGGTATATTTGATCAGTTCCTATGAAACTGTCATTGTCACATGGATGTTTCTGGTGGTAAGGTTGCAGATAGTGAGACAATGACAGCAATAGTAGGGTGCTTTACTTTGAGAGTTGGATGTCAGGCATACATTTGAAAACAGCTCAATTCCCTCAAACGCCACAGTCAGCTGAGCTGTGTGGGAGCAATTTCTCCCTGCCACCTTCTCTCTCTCTCTCTCTCCGTTCTCCCCCCCTCTCTCTCCCTCTCCCTCCCTCTCTCTCCCTCTGTCTCCCTCTCTCTTTATCTCTCCCCGACTCTCTCCCTCTCCACCTCTTTCTCTTTCTCTCTTATGTGCCCCTCTTTCTCTTTTATCTCTTTTACTTTAAGTAGTCTTTGGCTTTTAAGACAGCTTGTGCCTCATCTAGAGATGATCAAAAGTGATATTTTGAAATTGAGAGGAAACAAAAACTCCTCTTTATGCCATGATCTAACCCTTTTTTTTCCATATCTGTCTGGGACATGACACAATTTTTCCCCCATTTGCATTACCCAATGCCACAACAGTTCTCAATATGTCTGGCCTGATTAAGGACACCCATTAGCTTCAGAGATCACTACCCTTTCCCTCTCTTCAACTATATTTAATGAACAAGTATATCTTGTTTGTGTGACATTTAATTTTATACAGTGTTAATTTAAGAAATGGATTAGTACAGTGGATATATTAATGGCTATGTCTCTTCAATCTATTACTGAGCCGTCGGTTTATCCCTGAGAAAATATTGCTGGGCCAGGACCATTGCTCAGTAAGAGTAATTTTGCATTGCCAATGGCTGTGCCCTTGTTTTGTCAAGGCTACATTACAGGCATTCTTTATTTTCTATAAGTCTGGGTTGTATTGTTTTGAGGATCCAGCTGATTCAGATTAGGTTAACCTCAATCCTCCCTTCATGAATTTCTTTATCCTCATCATTTTCATTGTTTGGCCATCCTATGGATGGATGTTTTCTTTTTTTCCTCAGATCTCAATGTAAACACATTGAATAATGGCACTTTTCAGTTCATGGTTCATGACCCTCATTACTCCTTGCATGACCTCTGCTACTTTATTTATTTATTTCTTCTCTTTTATTTCTATTCCATACTCTCATTCTCCTCCTTACACTATAGCAATCATTCTTGCTTAATTCTGACTTCTTTGTTGTGCGTGTCTTCCAAATGTGTACTGCTGCTTTCTATGCTTTTAAATTATGCAAACAGTATGATGTAAATATTTTAATCTTCTTAGGTTTTTGGGTTTTTTTTAATCAACTAGATGCTTTTAAGATTTACCCATGTTGCCATGTGTACATCTAATCCTTTGCCTCTAATTTCTTTCTTTCTTGTTCTAAGGACTTGAAAGGGAACATCAGTGTCTGGCATGCTGACCCACTCTGATCATTCAGCTTTCTTATACGAGGCTGACATCAGAGTCAAGTGGTGATGTGATGGTCTCAGAGGAGTCCCTATGTGGTTTACGTAGGGCCCTGATCTATGACAAGAAGCATGGAATTTTAAAAA
This sequence comes from Microcebus murinus, assembly GCF_040939455.1. Classification (NCBI taxonomy): domain Eukaryota; kingdom Metazoa; phylum Chordata; class Mammalia; order Primates; family Cheirogaleidae; genus Microcebus; species Microcebus murinus. The sequence continues at coordinate 24,794,975 of NC_134107.1, forward strand.
ATTGTTTGTTAGTTCTTGAAGATGCAGTGATTTTTTTTCTTACTGGAGAGGTGACAGCAAAACCCTACATTATCATGGAAGCAATGTGGGAAAAAACCAACTTATTATGAAGACAAGCCTCAGTTTCTTTATTAGTAACATGGAGATAATAATGGTACTGACATCATGAAGTTGCTGGGGTTAATATAAGATAATTTATGCAATCTGTTTACTACTGTGCCTGACACATTGATAAATAGTTTATAATTAATATTTGAACTCTAAGCCCTGTGTTCCACTCACAGTGCAATGTGCTGCCTTACAGCAAGAAGATTTGCTCTTTTATTAATGTAGACAATATATGGATTATCTAAAATATGCAAGAGAAAACTAGGGATGGGGACTGATGTTCTGTATCATGATATTTAATTGTGAGCAGACACAGTCATGCTTCATGTGCAACCAACTGTGAAAGCTGAGTGTATGAACACAGCTTATTGTTGTAATTGAATACAATCTACAACAAAGTTCTTATCTTCCAATCAATACTCATAATTGTTACTGTGCTGCGTGGTCATTATGCATAAATGGTAAACAGTATATACACACATCTACTAACTCTTATTTCTCTTACCAGCAGAGCATGTTTTAATTTTCCGTTTGTACTTCCCATCTTGTTTTATATTTCTAGTTTCACTAACCTTCACCCAAGTGATACAAGGAGGAGAGGTACAGGGAGGAGAAGAGCCTGACTTGGGTTCACATGGTAAAAGGCACAAAGGTCATTCTACAAAGCAGGTCATGGATGACACTGTGTGGGCACTGTGTTACAGCATGAAGGATAGACAGTGTGAGAAAATGTGTCTGTAGTCTCTCTTCTTCTCAGTGACAGACACACAGGGACTTCAGAGGGGCTCACTTTAGTCACACCCTGCCCAGGAGAGCAGGGGCTGGGGCATGGGGGAGGCAGTGTTTGCATAAGAGATGAAAAAACTGTGTCCACTGGTGCTTACCTCTCAAAAACAATGGAAGCAAGTTCACCTCTGTGCTGATCCTAAGAGCCTTATTCTTTTTGGCTTGACGTTCCTATAACACAAAGGCTGGAAACAACAGTCTACAAGGCTAAATATATCTCACTGCCTGTTTCTGTAAATAAAGTTTTATTGGAACACAGCCATGCCCACTTGTTTACTATTGCCTGCTTTCACCCTACAGTAGCAGGACTGAGTAGTCACAGCAGACACCCTATAGTGAGCAAAGTCTAACATATTTACTATCTGGACCTTCACAGAAAAAGTTTGGCAACAGTTGCTCTAACTGCATGTTTTTCCTTGTCTCAGATAAATGTGAGCAGGCAGTACAGTACAGTGGTGCAGAGTATGCACTCTGAAGGCAGAGCAAAGGCTGCAACTTTCTTACTGTGTGATGTTACATCTCAGTATCCTCCTCTGTAAAGCAGGAAAGGTCTGCTATCTACCTTATAATGTTGTGGTGAAGAATTAATAGGATAATGCACACAAGGTGCTTAACAGTTACCTGATGTTTAAATGCGTATTAGCTATTTGTAAAAGTCAAAAGATTGATGAACTGAACAGTAAAGGTAGAACACTGTGGGTAAGGAATACAGTCACTCTGGGTGTTTTGTGTGCTTGGAAAGCATATATATATATATATATATATATGTATATATATATATATGTATATATATATATATATACATATATATATATATATTTTGAGACAGAGTCTCACTCTGTAGCCCGAGCTAGAGTGCCATGGTGTCAGCCTAGCTCACAGCAACCTCAAACTCCTTGGCTCAAGCAATTCTCCTGCCTCAGCCTCTCATGTAGCTGGGACTACAGGCATGCGCCACCATGCCTGGCTAATTTTTTCCTCTGTATATTTTTAGTTGTCCAACTAATTTCTATCTATTTTTAGTAGAGACAGGGTTTTGCTCTTGCTGAGGCTGGTCTCGAACTCCTGAGCTCAAACGATCCACCTGCCTCAGCCTTCCAGAGTACTAGGATTGCAGGCGTGAGCCACCTTGCCCGGCCTGGGAAAGCATATTGTGATTGATTGCATGAGAGTGGGTGAAAGGAGCTCTGGGTTGTTGAAGGTGATTATGCTCAGATATCTCCCAGGGTCTGGCCTGGTCACTTTAAGTGTGTGAAGGTATAATAGAAGCTCTCTGCCCTCTCCCTTGGTGTCTGTCTGCTCACACATGCAGGGAGCTGTGGAGAAAACAAGGGTTTCTTTCAATCAATGTGGAGTGTCTTTTGTCCTCCTGCATCAGCAGGGCTTAGGTCAGATCAGATGCCCAGGAGTGAAAGCCTGTTACCACGTCCAACAGCCATTCACTCAGGGAACCAGAAAGGGTGTGAACACCTGCTGCATTTCATGTGGGGAAGCTAATGGGTGTCCACGGTTCTTCCCCACAGGTGCTGAAAGTCTGATCTGATCTGGGAAGCATTTCACAAGACAGAAAATGAGAAATAAAAACTCTAAATTAAAAAAAGCTCCCTGCCATTGAGTGGCAACGGGATCACTTTCTGCCAGCCTTGTTCCAAGGGCCATGTTCCCTGTGAAGCTGCTACTGAGCAGTAAAAGACTGGATGGAGCAGCTCAAATGTAGGGACTTAGCTACTTCTTCCGCATCACACTTCTATTTCTTTGCTATAATAGGCTGCCACTATTATTGTATGAAGTATTACTTTTAACCTACTGTTTTTACCCTTTATGACTTGCTCATATACCTGCCATTTACAAGCAAGACACTTGCCTTAGCTGCTGCTGTGGCGGCTGAACAAAATTTTGTAAGCAATGACTCTTCTAAAGGTTAGGTTAAGCACTTGTTTCCTTGTTTATTTATTTTATTATTATTATTTTAATTCCTATGAAAGCCTTTATTTATTTATTTATTTTAGTGTATTATGGGGGTACAAGTATTAAGGTTATGTATATTTCCCAACACTCTGCCACCCTTGAGTCAGAGCCTCAAGCGTGACCATCCCCCAAACGTTGCATATCTCACTCGTTGTGTTTGTATATACCCATCCCCTCCTCCACCCTCCCACCTGCCTGACACCCGATAAATGTTATTCCTATATGTCCACTGAGGTGTTGATCCGTTAATACCAATTTGCTGGTGAGTACATGTGGTGCTGGTTTTTCCATTCTTGAGATACTTCACTTAGTAGAATGGGTTCCAGCTCTATCCAGGAAAATACAAGAGGTGCTATATCACCATTGTTTTTTAAAGGTGAATAATACTCCATGGTATACATATACCACATTTTATTAATTCACTCATGAATTGATGGACACTTGGGTTGTTTCCACAACTTTGCAATTGTGAATTGTGCTGCTATAAACATTTGAGTGCAGGTGTCTTTTCCATAAAGTGACTTTTGATTTTTTGGGTAGATGTCCAGTAGTGGAATTGCTGGATCAAATGGTAGTTCTACTTGTATCGCTTTGAGGTATCTCCATGTTGCTTTCCACAGAGGTTGAACTAGTTTGCAGTCCCACCAGCAGTGTAGGAGTGTTCCTATCTCTCCGCATCCACGCCAACATTTATTGTTTGGGGACTTTTTGATAAAGGCAATTCTCACTGGAGTTAAGTGATAATCTCATTGTGGTTTTAATTTGCATTTCCCTGATGATTAGATATGTTGAGCATTTTTTCATGTGTTTATAGGTCATTATTCTGTCTTCTTTGAGAAGTTTCTGTTCATGTCCTTTGTCCATTTTTCAATAGGGTTGTTTGATTTTTTTTCTGGCTGGTTTTCCTCAGTTCTAAATAGATTCTAGTTATCAGCCCTTTGTCGGATGTGTAGCTTGTGAAAATTTTCTCCCATTCTGTGGGTTGTCTGTTTGCTCTCTTGACAGTTTCTTTGGCTGTGCAGAAGCTTTTTATTTGATCAGGTCCCATTTATTTATTTTTGTTCCCGCTGTGATTGCCTTTGGGGTCTTCTTCATAAATTCTTTGCCTAGGCCAATGTCTAGAAGAGTATTTCCAATGTTTTCCTTTAGAATTCTAATAGTTTAACACCTAATGTTCAAGTCTGTTACCCAGCGTGCGTTGATTTTTGCGAGAGATGAAAGGTGTGGGTCTTGTTTCAGTATTCTACATGTGGTTATCCAGTTTTCCCAGCACCATTTATTGAATAAGGATTCTTTTCCCCAGTGTATGTTTTTGTCTACTTTGTCGAAGATTAGTTGGCTATATGAGGATCGTTTTATTTCTGGGTTCTAGGCTCTGTTCCACTGGTAAATGTTCCTGTTCTTGTGCCAGTCCCAAGATGTTTTAATTATTGTATCCTTATAGTATAGTTTGAAGTCTGGTAAATTGATACCTCCTATTTTGTTTTTATTGCCTAGGATTGATTTTGCTATACGGGGTCTTTTCTGGTTCCATACGAAGCGTAAAATTATTTTTTCTATATTGTGAAAAATGATGGTGGCATTTTGATAGGGATTGCATTGACTCTGGAGGTCACTTTGGGTAGTATAGACATTTTAACAATGCTGATTCCGCCGACCAATGAGCATGGTATATTCTTCCACCTGTTTATATCCTCTGCTATTTCCTTCTTCAGTGTTTCATAGTTCTCCCTATAGAGGTCTTTTACCTCTTTAGTTTAATATATTCCTAGGTACTTTATTTTCTTTGTTGCTATTTTGAAGGGAATTGAGTCTTTGATTTGGTTCTCACTTGTACTGTTGTTGGCTTATATGAATGCCTCTGATTTCTGTGTACTGATTTTGCATCCTGAGGCTTTACCAAATTCATTTATCAATTCAAGGAGTCTCTTGGTTGAGTCCTTCGGGGTTTCTAGGTATAATATCATGTCATCAGCAAAGAGTGAGAGTTTGATCTCTTCTGCTCCCATTTGGACACCCTTAATTCCGCTCTCTTGTCTGATTGCTGTAGCAAGGACTACCAGCACTATGTTGCATAGAAGTGGAGATAGTGGGCAACCTTGTCTTGTTCCAGTTCTAAGTGGGAATGCTTTCCATTTTTCCCCATTCAGTATGATATTGGCTGTGGGTTTGTCATATATGGCTTCTATCATTTTTGGTAAGCCCCATCTATGTGTATTTTGTTGAGCGTTCTTATCATAAAAGGGTGTTGAATTTTGTCAAATGCTTTTTCTGCTTCTATTGAGAGGACCATATGGTCTTTGTTTTTGCTTCTGTTTATATGGTGAATTACATTTATAGATTTGCATATGTTGAACCATCCCTGCATCCCTGGGATGAAGCCCACTTGGTTGTGATGGATTATTTTCTTGACAAACACCTGGATTCGATTGGATAGGATTTTGTTGAGAATTTTTGCATCTATATTCATAAGGGATATTGGTCTATAGTTTTCTCTTTTTGTTGCATCCTTTCCTGGTTTTGGCATCAGGGTTACGTTTCCTTCATAAAATGTATAGGGAAGGATTCCATCCTTCTCCGTGTTGTGGAATAATTTCTGCAGGATAGGCACCAGTTCTTTGTAGGTGTGGTAAAATTCGGGTGTGAAACCATCTGGTCCAGGACCTTTCTCTTTAGGAAGGTTTTTTATTTCTGTTTCAATTTAAGTACTTGACATTGGTCTGTTCAGGAATTCTATTTCTTCCTGGTTGAGCCTAGGGAGGCTGTGTGTTTCTAAGAAATTGTCCATTTCCTCCACATTTTCCAGTTTGTGTGCATAGAGGTTTTTGTAGTATTCATGAATTATATCTTGTTTCTCCATGGTATCCATTGTAATTTTTCCTTTATTGTTCCTGATGGAGCTTATTAGAGATTTTTCTTTTCTGCTTTTTGTTAGTCTAGTCAAAGGTGTGTCAATTTTGTTTAATTTTTCAAAGAACCAACTTTTTGTTTTGTTAATCTTCCATATAGTTTCTCTGTTGTCAATTTCATTTAGTTCTGATTTGATCTTAATGATTTCACTTCTTCTGCTGAGTTTGGGGTTGGTCTGTTCTTTTTTCAGCTCTTTGAGATGATTCATTAGGTTATCTATTTGTGATCTTTTCGACTTTTGGATATATGCATTTATTGAAATGAACTTTCCTCTGAGGATTGCTTTAGCTATCTCCCACAGGTTTTGATAACTTGTTTCTCCTTTGTCATTTAGTTCAAAGAATCTCTTGATTTTCATCTTGATTTCCTTGTTTATGAAGTGATCATTCAGCAGAAGGTTGTTTCGTTTCCATGACTTTGTGTAGAAATGAGAGTTCCTGTTAGGGTTGATTTCTACTTTTATTCCATTGTCATCTGAAAAGATATATGTATGATTTCTATTTTTGTAAATTGTTTGAGATGTGCTTTGTGTCCTAGGATATGGTCAATCTTAGAGAATGACCCATGAGCTGATGAGAAGAATGTATATTCAGTGGTTTGAGGGTAGAGTGTCCTGCAAATGTCAGTCAGGCCCATTTGTTCTATAGTTCTGTTTAAGTTCATTATTTCTTTGTTGATTTTCTGTTTGGAGGATCTGTTCTGTGCTGTGTGGGGTTTTAAACTTTCTGACTATTATGATGGTATTGTTTGTCCATTTGTTTGGATCAAGTAGAGTTTGCTTTATGAATCTGGGTGCACTTTGGTTGGGTGCATATATATTTAGAATTGTTATGTCTTCTTGTTGAACTGTACCCTTCACCATTATATAGTGATCTTCTTTGTCTTTTATTAGTTTTGTTAATTTAAAAACTAAGTTATCTGTAATCAGCACTGCCACGCTAGCTTTCTTTTGGCTTCTGTTTGCTTGAAATATTTTTCTCCACCCCTTTACCTTTAGTCTAACTGCATCCTTGCAGGTTAGATGTGTTTCCTGAAGGCAGCAGATATTTGGCTTTTATTTTTTAATCCATTCAGCCAGCCTATGTCTCTTGAGTGGGGAGTTCAAGCCATTCACATTTATTGAGATAACTGATAGGTAGGGCAGATTTCTGTTCATTATGTTGGGTTGAACTTTGTTGTTTTGTTTTCTTTCTTGAGTCATTGTGGTTTCTTGGCTTTGATCTTTAGTTTTTGAGTAGATTTACATTCGTGAGTGTTTATTGTGCTGATCCGTGGGTAACACTATTTTCTGTACTTCTTGAAGGGCTGGTCTTGTCTTGGTGAATTCCCTCAGTCTTTGCTTATCTGAGAATGTCTTGGTTTCTCCTTTGTATACAAAACTTAGTTCTACAGGGAATAAGATTCTAGGCTCAGCATTATTCTGTTTCAGATGAGTGAAAATGGGGCCCCATTCTCTCTTTACAAACTTTGCTTGTAAAGTTTCAGTAGACAAGTCTGGTGTTATTTTTGGCTTTCCTTTGTATGTCACTTGCTTCTTTCATCTGACAGCTTGTAGAATGGCCTCTTTGGTTGATATTTTGGTCACTCTGATGACTGCATGTTGTGACGTCTTCCTGTTTGCATTGAATTTCCCAGGGATCCTTTGAGCTTCTTGAACTTGTATCTGGAGAGTTTTAGTAAGGCCTGTGAAACTTTCCTCTATTATATCTTCAAATAGCTTGTCCAACCCTTGAGTGTTTTCTTCTTCCCCTTCTGGTAACCCTATGACCCTCACGTTAGGTTTCTTCACATAATCCCACATCTCTTGTAGGTTTTGCTCTTTTCTCTTGTTTCTCTGCTCTATCTCTGTGACTAATTTATTTAATTGGAAGGTTTTATCTTCAATCTCTGAGATTCTTTCTTCGATTTGATCTACCCTGTTCTTGAAGCTTTCCACTGTGTTTTGTAATTTCCTGAATTGATTCTTCATTTCCAGGAGTTCGGTTAGATATTGCTTCATTGTTTCAATTTCTTTAGTGAATTTTTGTTCCATGTCCTGGAATCTTTTTGCATTTTCTTTGTGTTGGTTATCTAGTTTTTCTTTCAACTTGTTGAATTTTCTTATGATCCATGCTCAAAATTCTTCTTCTGTCATTTTAGTAGTGGTCTTATTTTGGTTGCGGTCCATTTCTGAGGGGCTGGTCTTCCTCTTTGGGGGTGTGCTTTCCATTTGGGTTTTCATATTTCCAGAGTTCCTTTGGTGATTTCTTCCCATCTGGATCAGTTGTTGCTTCTTACCTTTAGGTTTTGGTTTGGGTAATGACACTCCCTGTTTAGTCTCTGTGCAAGTAGGTGGTGTTTGTGGGTGAGATTTGATCACACCCTGTATGATAAGTCAGTAGATGACGTAAAAGGGTGTGCAGAATGTCCTCCCTGTTGGTAGGTGGCTCTTGCTGGGAGGAGCAGGCTACACTGTTGTTTTTGGGTCCTGTAACCATTTCTTGTTCCTCTGGAGAGGCACTCTAGTGCCTCTGGTGGTGGGTGGGCCCCTGGGACTTCCAGGTATGTCCTTGTTCTCCACCTTAGTGAGGGCTGGTCTAGGAGTGAGTCTCGGCAGAACTGGGTTGGTTAAGCCTGCTGTCAGGCACCACAAATGATGTTAGCAGGGGTCAAAGTTCTGTTCTCTGCTTCCCGGGAGAAGCTGTCAGGGAGGGGCTGGAATGGCCCTGCTCAGTCAGTAAGTCTGCATGTGGGGGTGGGACTGTCCAAGACTGGCAGTCTGGAGCTGGCCCTGCTCCTTTCCACCCTCCCCAACTCCATGGCTTCTCCTGGGCTTCTGCCAGCAGGCCAGACCCCATGTCACTGGGTCCCCCCTGGCTGTGATGCTGGCTGGGAGGTTCCTTGTGCAGAATCGCCACCTGGGCTGGGCACCCAGCCCCCCCTTAGGAGGAGAGTTGCCCTCAAGCACACTGATCAGCCCTTTAAGGCACGACCTAGCAGGCTTGTTCACATATATCCCCTCTGTGCCCGGGCTAATGTGAGACCTGGGTGCATGGGATCTGGTCCACAGGTCTGACCTCTGGGCCCCAGAATTCACTTCCTGACCCCACCAGGGAGAGGAGTTCCAGTCCCAATTCACCCACAGGAGCCCAAGCTGGGTCGATGTCTCTCAGCCTCAGAGTCTGCCCTGCTCTCCTGGAATCACCGGGCCAGCAGCACCTGGGAAGACTGGCGGGTAGGGAGCTCACAGTCTTGAGTACCCTTCAGTCAGCTGAAGGGCCCCAAAGGGAAGGTCCTGTTCCCTGGAGATGCCTCAGCTGGTGGCTATATTGTCTCTCTCGGCAGCCGTGGATATAGAAGGGGGAGGGGGGAATGAAACAATATGGCACCTGCCACACGGCTCGGGTCTGTGCACAGGGAGGCACCCTGAGGGAGTTGGAAACCTGGTGCCATGTCTGCTACAGGCTTACCACTCACTGGCAGTGGCTGTCTCTGGGCTGGTGTCCATAGGTCTCTCCAACCCCTGGGGAGCCCTCCAGCAGTCCAAGATGCAAGGGAGGTAAAAGTTTACAGCTCTACCTACCCTTACTGCTGGTTTTCAAGCTTCTTGGGAGGTCTCTTCTTCCAGTTCTCCTCTGCAACCTCATCCCGTGAAGTCTCCTATAGTCTCTGGTACCCCTCCTTCCATCCCTGTCCGATGTATGCTCGTCTGCTTGCTTCTTTCTTCTGATTTCTTCTAGAAACTGTCTTTTTTGCAGAGGCACTCTGTCTGGCAGTGTTTCTTGTCCACCATCTTGCTCTGCCTCCCCTGTTTCCTTGTTTAGATCCACTGTAGAGCCTGACACATATAAGGTGCTTAGTAATTACTTGTTGAACAAAGGTTGAGTGATGATGAAACAATAAATATATCAGCTATAGTTCCTGCCTTTATGGACTTCAGGGTGGAAGTGGGAAAGGTAGACATTAATACTGTTATGTGTGTGATTGATCAGTTCTATGAGGTAGGCATTTACAGATAAGTAAGTCAAAGCCCGGACAGGTAAGTGGTCTGGTTAATGTCATGCATCAGTAAATGACAGAGCCAGGATTTGATCCCAGGTCCAACTCTTCCCTCTTCCTCTTTAAACTCTGTTATACCTCATAGGTAAGTAATTTCCCAGAGATAGCATGTTTCTGGTGAGTGAGCAATTTGGAGAATGTGATGAGTACACTTCCATACAGGAATAAACTTTGTTTTGGCCACTACTGGCAAAGGGTGCTGCTTACCTGGAGTGACTGAACTAGACATCAGAATATTCTTCAATAAGAGTGGCTCAGTCCATGGGGCTCAGTAATCCTCACTTATGTATCAAAGCAGTGTTTCTTAGTGTGGACCCAGGTCCCTGCATCAGAGTCACCTGGAATGCTTGATAAAAACACAGTTTTCGGGGCTTATTCCAAAACTGCTGAGTCAGTGTTTACATAGCTCTCTCAGTTATTTTTACATAGACTAAAGTTTGAAAATCAACATTTAAGAAGATGTTCCACTCACAGTTCAGTCAGGACAACAGTAGCCACACACGGTATTTTGAATAGGAAACTATTTAATAAACAGGATTAGAAAGTTATGGTACCATTAAAAACGCTAGGGAGCAAAGGTCAGGAAGGCCATTCCGGACTTTCAGGAGTCCTAAAGTGCAAAAATTGCAGGTAAGTGGGTGATGCTCAGGAGGGGCACTGGAATCCTCCAGCAAAACCTATGTCTGACATATGGCAGCTCCCGCCACTGCCTGCATCTACTGCCGGAGCACTGGCTCCACCTTCTCTTCGGCTTTCTGATTCTCACAGGAGAGTTTCTTCTTGGCTGAATCTTACTGGAACAGTGCTTGCAAGGGATTCTGAGCAATGCAGTTTCCGAGCTTTCAGCCTCTATGGTACAGGGGAGAGGATATTATGGAGAATCAACAAGTGATATCTGACATAGTGATTATTTAAACTCAGGGCTCTATTAAAGAAAACCAAAAAGTGAGTTGAGAACTGAGTCTATGAAAAAGTCTACAGGTGGTCTGTTAAAAGAATTTGCAAAAGGTGATACTAGCAATTCATCTAATAATAATAACAACAACAATAACAATAATAATACCACCAGTAAAAGAAGAGGCTGTTCTGGTATGTAACCTCTCTGTCACTTGGGACATTGTGGTGTATCCCATTTGCTTCTGGTCTGGATTTACTTCTTTACTCTTCTTTGGGCATCCTGACTTGTATCTCCACCTTGTCTTTCTAAGTTTTCTTCTCTTCTAGTCTATTCTGTTGGTTCTAGTGTCAGAAAAAAGATGGACTACTTACTCAGAAGTCTCAGTCTCTGTGTACAATTACTCTAAAGTTTGCCACAGAGACTTCTTACCTTGCCAATATAAATTATATTTATATTTATATATCTTAACTCATTGGTTATTAACCAGGAGAGCACATGAGAAATAGATAGGGAGTTTTAAAAATATACTCTGGCCCCAGCTCCATGATTAATTCACTTAGGGATTGGCCCTCTGCAACTATTTTTAACAAGCTCCACTGGTGATTTTGATATTTGCTAAGACCCCATATAGCTACTCTAAAGGTATATATAACACAGGAAATTCTAAAGAACATTTTTCCTCAAATGTTGAAAATCTTCTGTGATTGTGGTAGAGATGGTTTTATAAAACACCCTCTCTTTAGTTGTGAAAATAATATATTTTAAGCTGAAAGCAGACTTCTCTACTCTTCGAAAGCCACCCCCACTTACTAGTTGTTTTTACTCTTCTACTTTTAAATGCCAACTCATCAAGTTGTAGAACTTATTGCAATAAAATTCTTTCAACAAATACTAATTCAGTTCAGTGTTGAATTGCTCAATGGAGATGGATATCAAAAAGAGTTGTGATCTTAACTCTGTATATCAAATGCCCCATACATCATGCTAGAACCCTATTTACTTTCCCTCTGGATTATTCAGTTGCAGTAGACATCTGACTGATGTTGGGACAAGTATGCTCTCTCTCCTGGAACTCTGAAAGCAAAACATAGAGATTGACATAATCAGACAGAATTGGGCATGCACTTCAATGTCATTTAGGGTTGTAGCTTGAAGACCTGGCAACCCAAAGCTCTCTATAGCCTGGAGTCATAAGGAAGCAGAAAATAATGGTACTTCATTAAATAAAAGACATCATCAGTTATAAGTCTATCACTTGGATAAAATCTGCCACTTTCTCTATGGCATAATGCCTTTTTGTCATTTAGAATTTTTATTTTATGCTTATTAAAAGAGCTCTTTTAGACTGTTTTCATTATAGTTTTTTTCTCATATATCATGTTTTTGCCTTTTCCTATTTCTCATAAATAGGACAATGTAATTAAAACGAGCTGTTAAGATGTTCCTAAAACTTCATGCTCAAGGTCCAACTCTTTGGAATCACTTTTTCCCCCCTCCTATACATATCATCCTTTGTGCCATTAAAAGCATTGGTTTTGGAGAATTTATTTAAAAAAAAGTCCCACCATGGTGCCCTAAATTTTCTTCCCATGTAGAGACACTATTCTCAAGCCTCAGTGCTGTGCTTTTCTACTTGAGTAAACTCATAGTCCCAAATCATTTTTCTCACTGGCATCATATGTCACTGGAAGTTATACAACCTAGAAGATACAGAGATACTGAATCTAGGAAAATGTGAATTCTAGAATTCAGAAATATGGTTTGTCTTGGGCAGAAAGCTGAGCTTCAGAGGGAAGGGAGGAGGAGAGGTATAGCACTTGGCAGATATGAAAACCCAGAAGGCTTCAGGAAGAGAGACTGAAGACTTCCCAGTCCAGTGAGGACTGGCTGTACTCCCACCACTCGTGGTCTATAGGATACTTCTTCAACCTTAAAATAAGTCTCTCTTAAGCTAGCTTGAGTGGGCTTTTTTCTCTTACAATCAACCAGTCCATGACTAAGAAGTTCATGTCTAGAAGGGTATATGAACATGTAAACAGAGACAATTACAACAGTGCATGAGTTGTGCTGTGAAGAAGATTATGTATAAAGTCCTTTGGGAGACTATAGGGTGAGTGTGTTTGTATTCACCTTCCCATGCATTTTGGAGCTAGGGACCAGCCTCATTCAAATATTTCACAAATGATACTCATTAAGATGCAGGGCAGTGCAGAAGTGAACTGATAATGTTCTACCATAGAATTCTAAACAGGCTGTCGACCAAGGCATAGGCTGGTTGGTCATTGCTGTTTTGGGAACCCAGCCCAGGTTCCTTTTTAGTAATTGTATTGTTGCTTTTCAAGGTGATTTATTTTTCTGGCTGTACTCAGTCTCTCTGTACTATTTCCCTCTCCTGCCTGAGCTCACCCTTCATTCTGTTGAGATCATTCTTCACTGTGTTAGACAAAGCTATGCACATTCCACTACCCTGTTTTATCATTGTCTTCTCCCAATTCTTTCTCTACACATGTCAAAATCATCCTTGAAGGCCTAAATCATTCCCTACTCTTTTAAGAAGCCTTTCCTGATTGTACTACTCCAACCCACAGCTTCCTTCTCTTAACAATTCTTGTACCAAAACCATACTTAATTGTTTTATTAAGGTTGGTGCTATTTTTCCTAACTAGACTGTACAGTCTTGGAGGGTAGGGACCATGTCTTAATAGTCTTTTTGAGAACATAAATATCGAGTTATGTGTTCAAGTGCTAGACACTGACCTCAATAATGTAGGAAACAAAGGCGGTCTAATAGGTGAGAAATGATACTTTATGGAAATGCATATATCTTAAAAATGGTAGATAAGGGATAAGGTGTTGAGAAAAATAGGGATCAAGATCTGTGGAAGTTTAGAAGAGAAAGAGTTGACTTTCATTAGGGAATATAAAGGGAAGCTTTGCTGACACAATGGTGATTGTATCGGGCCTTGAAAGATGATTAAGATTTAGGCATATAGTGAATGGGGTGGAGGTAGGAATCCCAGTGCACCTTGGCACTCAATACGTTTAGTGGCATTTGCCCAGGATAGAGATTGGAAATATTTTTCTGTAAAGGGCTTGACAGTAAGCATTTCAGGCTTTGCAGACCATACAGTCTCCTGTGTCAGTTACTCACTCTGCCACTGTGGTGGGAAAGCAACCATAGACAATATGTAACTGAATGAGCATGGCTGTATACTAATAAAATTTTATTTATAAGAATAGGCAGTGGTCCAGATTTGGCCTACAGGCTATAGTTTGCCAACTTCTGGTTTACACTGTTGAATGATTGAGTATATAATGTAATATATAATCACAGTTTCACTAATGCTCAAAATTAATAGATTAAAAACTAGAAAAAATTATCAAAATGTTGACAAAGGTTATCTTTGATTTCTGAGACTACAAATTAGATTTTTTGTATACTTTTTGATTTTTCCAGACATTTTATAAGAACCAAGAATTAATTTTATCAGAAAAAGAACATAAATTTTATTTACAGAATTAAAGTATAGACAGCAGGCAGGATACATAACCCAGAGCTTGGCACACAGATGCTCAGGACATACCTGAGTTTTGAGCAGACAAGCTTGTGTCAACACTGGGCTATTTTTCTGTTACCCTCTGTCATCATCTCCACAAAGCCATTATGTTGTTCAAGAAACATTATAGCAAAAAGTCTTCCTAGATGGAAACTAAATTGATTTTCTGGTTCCACCCTTAACCTTATTTTATTGTGGTCTCTAAAGAGAGCTCAGTTTTTTTTTTTTTTTTTTTTTTAAGTACTTTATGTGACATGCTGCCATGTCAGATATAAGATGGAATAATTGGGGACTTAGCCTTCACCCCATATCACAGAAATGTCAGTGAAGTATGGTGAAATAACAACAGTCTGATTATATGTGAGCTTAGGAAAAAGACATTAGGTTTTAAATTCTAAGGTGGAGGTGCTGCTAGTGATAAGAGCTATGACTTCTTGAATGCCTTCATTGTGCTTTTATTTTGTATGCTTCCTTAAACTTCAAAACAATACTTTGAGAGATAGGCACACCTACCCCTATTTGACAGACAGGAAAAGTGAGGCTCTTTACTCAAGTTTAAAAAGTGGGTCTGTGGTAGTTAGGATTTGAACACAGATCTGCCTGATTTCAAAGGCTACTCTTTCTTCTTTGCTACTCTATTTTCTGTTATACCTGCTCCTTCTCTCACCACAAAAAGCATGTGTCTACAAATGAATCTCAGAGTAGCCCTGAAATGCTAGGGCAGTATTACTAACTGTCTGCATAGGGAAGAGGGTATGGCAAGCTGAATCGCTTCAGACAGTATGATTTAACCCTGAATGATGACAAATTACATAGGGTTAGAGGCCAAGATTCAAAGACATTTAAAAAAAGCTATAATTTATTTAAAATGTGTATGTCAACATAATTTTAAAAATTTGTTTCATAATTTTTTTTTTTTTTTTTTTTTTTTTTTTGAGACAGAGTCTCACTTTGTTGCCCAGGCTAGAGTGAGTGCCGTGGCGTCAGCCTGGCTCACAGCAACCTCAATCTCCTGGGCTCAGCGATCCTACTGCCTCAGCCTCCCGAGTAGCTGGGACTACAGGCATGCGCCACCATGCCCGGCTAATTTTTTGTATATATATTTTTAGTTGGTCAATTAATTTCTTTCTATTTTTGGTAGAGATGGGGTCTCGCTCAGGCTGGTTTCAAACTCCTGACCTTGAGGGATCCGCCTGCCCCGGCCTCCCAAAGTGCTAGGATTACAGGCGTGAGCCACCGCGCCCGGCCATAATTTTTTAATTGATAAATAAAAATTATATACATTTATCATGTTTAAAATGTTGTTTTGAAACATGTATACATTGTGGAATGGCTAAATTAAGCTAACATATGCATTACCTGACATACTTATCATTTTTGTGTGGTGAGAATACTTAAAATCTATAAAGAAAATGTGATATATATATATATATATATATATACCATAGAATGGAAGTGGGGAGGGTGGGAGGGGGAGTCAGGGTTCAAAAATTACCATTGGGTACAATGTACACTATTCGGGTAATGGGTAAACTAAATACCCATGCTCCACCACTATATAATTCATTCATATAACAGAAAGCACCTGTACTCCCTAGATCTAGTGAAATGAATAAATAAATAAATAAATAAAATATAAAATTTCTCCTACTCTTGTTAAAAAAAGAATGTAATACTTTGTTATTAACAATAGCCAATAAGTTCATATAATAAGTTCAATAAATAAGTTCATATAATAAGTTCAATAAATATCTTGAACTTATTACTCCTATCTAACTGAAATTTTATATCCTTTGATCAACATCTCCTCAACTCCTCTACCCTAGCCCCTGGTAACCACCATTCTAACGCTTTACTTCTATGAGTTAATTTTTTTTAGATTCTACATATAAATGAGGTTATGCAGTATTTGTCTTTCTGCATATGGCTCATTTCACCTAACATAATGTCTTTCAAGTTCATCCATCTTGTCACAATAGAATTTCCTTCATTTTTACAGCTAAATAGCATTTCATTGTTTGCATGCATATCTACATTTTCTTTATCCATTCATCTATCGAGGGGCACTTCTGTTGATTCTATATCTTTCCTATTATGAATAATGCTACAATGAACATGAGAGTGCAGATATCTTTCCAACATATTGATTTCATTTACTTTAGATAAATACCCAATAGTGAGATTGCTGGGTAATATGGTATATTTGTTCTATTTTTGACTTTTGGAGGAACTTCCATACTGTTTTCCATAATGTCTGTTCTAATTTACTAATGTTGGGAGTATTAACATTAGTACTAATGTACTAATAATGTACTAATGTTGGGAATACCAATAGTGGGCAAGGGTTCTCTTTTCTTCACATCCTCACCAACACTTGTTTTCATTCCTCTTTTTGATAAAAGCCATTTTAACACATGTGAGGTGATATTTCATTGCAGATTTAATTTGCATTTCTTTGATAATTAATGATTTTGAGCATTTTTTCCATATACCTCTGGGCATTTGTATGTCTTTTGAGAAATGTCTATTCAGATACGTTCCTATTTTTTAATCAAGTTGTTTCCTTACTATTGAGTTGTTTGAGTTTCTTATATATTTTTGATATAAGCTTATTTTCAGATGTATGCTTTGCAAGTATTTTCTTCTATTCTTTAAGTTGTTTCTTCACTCTGTTGATTGTGTTCTAGGCTATGCAGAATATTTTTGGTTTGATGCAATCTCATTTGTCTACTTTTGCTTTTGTTGCTTATGCTTTTGGGGTCTTATCTAAAAAGTCTTTGCCTAGACCAATGTCATGAAGTGTTTTCCACATATGTTTTCTTCTAGTAGTCTTATAGTTTCAGTCTTACATTCAAATCTTTAATCCATTTTGAGTTGATTTTTGTATGCGGTGACAGAGGAGTCTCTTCATTTTTCTTTTTCAATTTTTTTCTCCAGCTTTTTTTAAATTTTGCTCAAGATGGTTTTGGCTATTCAGGGTATATTGTTGGTTCTATATGAATTTTAGGATTTTTAAAATTTCTTTAAAAAATGTCATTGGAATTTTGATAGGGATCACATTGAATCTATAGGCTACTTTGGGTAGTATGGAATTTTTTAACAATATTAACTAATTCTTCCAGTCCATGGGATAGCTTTCCATTTATTTGTGTCCTCTTCAATTTTTGTCATCCATGTTTCATAGTTTTCAGTGTATGGGTCTTTCATCTTCTTCATTAAAATTTATTTCTAAGGTTTTTTTTATAGCTATTATAAATGGGATTTTTTTTTCTTGATTTCTTTTTCTTTGTATAGTTCATTATTAGTGCACAGAAACTCTACTGATTTTCACATGTTGATTTAAAATTCGGCAGCATTATTGGATTTATTTATTAATTCTCATAGTTTTTTAGTGGAATCTTTAGGGTTATCTATATTTAAGATTATGTCATCTACAAGTAGGGAAAATTTAACTTCTTCTTTTCTAAATTGGATGCCTTTTATTTATTTTTTCTCTTACCTAACTTCTCTGGCTAGGACTTTCAGTACTACACTGAATAGAAGTGCTAAAAGTGAGCATCTTTGTCTAGTTCCTGATCTTAGAGAAAAAGCTTTAAATTATTTTACTGTTGAGAATAACATTAGCTGTGGTTTTGTCATATATGGCCTTTATTGTGTTGAGGTACATATCTTCTTTACCTAATTTGTTGAGAATGTTTTGTGCTGAAAGGATATTGAAGGGTAATGTTGGCCTAATTCAGTTTGGATACAGAATTGTTTCTTCCTCAGGGGATCTCAGTAAGACCTCAGTCTTTTATCTCTTAAAGCCTTCAACTGATTGGATGAGGCCCACCCACATTATGGAAGGTAATCTGTTTTACTTACAGTCTGCTGATTTAAATGTTAAGATCATCTAGAAAATACCTTCATATCGGGACTGGTGTTGGACCAAACATCTGGGCACTATAGCCTAGCCAAATTATCACATAAAATAAACTATCACATTATGTAAATGACCACTCAAACCTGGTTCCTCCTATGTTAGATACAAAAAATAATAATATATGGAATTTAAGGGTGCTGTGAGGCTTAAACAAACTAATGCCTACATTTTTCAGAGGGCTGGCATATGGTAAGCACTCAATAGATTTGAGCTAATATTAGTGTACAAGATTACAAACTTGTCTTAAATTTGTCTAGTTAATATCATCTAAGAAACATGAGGAATTTTATGCATTGCCTTAAAAATGCCCTCTTCCTATCATGAGGGAACATTGAAAATTACCATTTATTAAATCAGAAATAAACAGCCCAGAGAGGTCAAGGGTGGTGTTACTGGCTGTAGGTCAAGCCACAAGTCAAGCAGAAATAGTTTAGGGTTTTCAGCCTCTGTAAGGCACTTCCCATTAGGCTGTCATCATTTATCATATTCCATTCACTTATAGATAGAGCCATTTCCCTAGGGTATTTTCCAAGAAATTCACATGTAAATCCTAGTACTGAAGTGGGGCTTCTTTTACTAAGATCTGAAATGTCAAAGCAGTTGGAATGTTCAGAACGTCAAGCATTCTAGGTTGAGAGCAATTTTTGTTTCTGTACTTTAATTTAGAGGATACAAGCTAACTGACCTGTCGTGATGAGGAAGAGTGTTGTGGTGATTTAGAGTCTGGGCTCTGGAGCCAGAGTACTTAGGTTCAAATCCTGGATATTTGCCTTTTTAGCTATGCAATCTTGGGCAAGTGACTTCACACCTATGTGCCTAAGTTTCCGCAACTATAAAATGGAGATAATATTACAGTACCTGTGCCACGAGTACTATAATGGTGCTAAGGCAGTGGCTGGAACATAGTGAGGATTAAATGGAGTTTGACTATTATTATCATCTTCATCATTATCAATACCACCACCACTATCCATGTAGTATATTCCATATATTATGTCTTTCTAATCTGGTTTTTATCATCCCATGGTTTAAAATTTAAAATGGAATTGGTATTAGCAAGACTCTCTTGTTTAGAAATTACAAAATTCAACTCAATACAACTCAAAACTTGTTTAAGACAAAAGGGGAATTCTTATGCTTTCCTGTAATAAAAACCCTAAATACTGTCTTTTCTTACTTAGTCTCCATTTTTCTCTTTGGACCAGCTTTATTTTCTTAGCCTGGCTTATTCCTGGAGTAGAAAGCATGTTCTCTGGAAGATTTGTTCTCATATACATATAATGTCATAACCGAACTGGAAAAGGAGCTTCCATCCTAGCTTCACTTTGAAAAATCCCAGGGAAGCACTCTGATCAGCCAGGTCCCATGCCTGCCCACTGGACCAGGACAATGATTGGCCCATCCAGGGTCATGTGCCAATTCCCATAGAAGAGAACAGTCACTATTCCCACTAGAGAATTACTGTATGGAAACCATCAAATGGAAAAGGGCCTTAAAAGTCAAACAGTGCTGTCTAATACTCATATTTGATAGAATTGCTCTTACCCTATATTCTGCTCCTCCCTGCTTCCATGCCATTACATCCATGTAAGGATGTGTATGATTCTCTATGAGGAGGTAATTGGAGGGCCCACAGTTTTTTGAGGCAGTGCTGTCTATGTATAATTTAAAAAGGCCTCCTTGGTTTCCTGATTCACACCTTGGTTAGGAGTTGGGAGAAGTTTGGGGTGGGAGTTGGGTGTCTCCTTCCTTACCATTCCCAGAGTGAGAATCACTAAGGTAGATTCTTCTAATGTAATGACTTTAATACAAACCAACTGGGAAAACGCAAATAAGGTTTAATGAAAAGTGTGAATTATGCATTGCATTCTGAGAAATATTATTTTGCAACTTCAATATATAATTAAAAAGTTAATATCAAGTAGAGTATTTCCAGGTAGACTTTCTAAAGAATCAGCACTAACAAAGCTATAAACCTTTTTAAAGATTATAAAAGTTGCTTGTAAATAGTTTTGTTAAATGATTAAAATACTTATTTTCTTTAGTAGGTTAAACATTCCTCTGAGATTTTGTTTAAACTTGAAATTTGCCTAGCAAAAGAATTTTAAAGAAACTAATGTTGAGTGAACCTAGAAGACCAAGCTGGAAAGTACTTGAGACTTTATCTAGCAATTTTAGAGGTGAGTGAGGAAAGGGGATTGGGAACCTCATGATTCAGTATGTAAAATTGCCCTTAATCCACATGTTTTGAATATCATACTCTAACTTCATTTGTCCAGAGCTAGCTTGAATTTTAGATTCATTTGGGTTACAAGAGAGTTACCATATGTCCATTTGCTTTCCATCTTCTATAGTTTTGTATCCTTTCCTGTTATCTTTGCCTCTATGGGTATTTGATTTAAAATGCACTTTATTGTCATTTTAGTTGTGATTAACTAGAAGTTGTAACCATATTTTATTAATTTATTTATTTTGAGCCAGGGTCTCACTCTGTCACTTGGGCTAGAGTGTAGTGGCATCTTCATAGCTCACTGCAACCTCAAACTCCTGGGCTCAAGTGATCCTCCTGCCTCAGCCTTCTGAGTAGCTGGGGCTACAAGGTGCACACCACCAAATTGGCTAATTTTTCTATTTTTTATAGAAAATTTGCTCAGACTGGTCTCAAAGAGGTGTGCATTCATCCATTGTTGAAACAACAATTTTTAATTGAACATTTATTATATGACAGGCACTATTCTAGGATCAGGATTTTAAAAATTGAGTAAAATCGACCTGGACCACATTTGCAAGTAGTGTACTATTTAATCAGAGAGAAGTTGGGAAGTGGAAAGAATTCTAGCAGAGAATTCATTACTCGTAGGTAAGATTTAGGCAGTATAACATTATCATGATGTAGAAATCATTTGTTGAATGCTACCTTGAAGCAAAGTCTACACCAAGTGCTCCAAATCTTGCATAATCCTTAAAAGAAAGCTGTGAACTAGGTACTTTACTCTTTAAAAATGCAAAACAGACTTAACGCACTTGAGAAAATTTTCTGGGGCCCCTAATTAACAAGTGGCATGGACAGGTTGACTCTGGTTGACTCCAAGATATGCCCAAACCACTGTCCTGAACTGCTCTCACACCCCACTTCAGGGTGTAAGAAATCACCTCACGCACATTTATTATGCAGGTACCTGAAGGTACCACCTGACTGCAGTGAGATTTTAAAATGCAGACCCGATCTTTCA
This sequence comes from Microcebus murinus, assembly GCF_040939455.1. Taxonomy (NCBI): domain Eukaryota; kingdom Metazoa; phylum Chordata; class Mammalia; order Primates; family Cheirogaleidae; genus Microcebus; species Microcebus murinus. The sequence continues at coordinate 24,816,395 of NC_134107.1, forward strand.
AATGATACAAAAAAGGAAGAAAATTAGCTTGAATTTATACTCTGGTATTGAATTTATACTCTGGTAAAGGCACTTTGCTAGTCCTTGAAACAATGTTAAAAGCTGAGATGGATTTTGTCTGTTTTATAGATGAGGACACTGAGGCTCGGGGGAAAAGAAAAAAGATTCTTTTCTTTTTTTCCCTCAATGTCCCACATAATATCAGAGGTAGGATTTAGCCCCAGGTGCGTTTGTCTCCAAACTCATACTGCTTTTAACATATTAGGATTGGTGACTTAGGAAACACCTGAAGATTCAAGGACTTTGGAAATAATAGAACAAATCTGAAAGATTAGGGATACTGTCTGATAGAGTTGCTATTCGTTGTCAGATAAGGGCACATGGATGTCTCAACCCTTCATTATGCCTCTAGAAGCTCTTAAAATTCAATCCTACTTGTCATATTCATCAAGAAACTACAAAAATAGGATTTAGCTCATTTTACTGTTAAGTACACAGCTGGCTCAAATTGAGAATATTTGTTAACAGGCTATTGTGACTTGAAAGTAGGGAGAGAAGACATATTGAGAGAAGTTCTATTGTGGTACTTAAGAAATTTCATTAATGCCTTGGATAGTGAAATGAGCATGCTTATTAAATATCCCATTGACAGCAAGTTGGATGTGTTGGCTAATGCCCTGGAAACAGGATTGAAATTGAAAATGACCTTAACAATTGGAAGAAGTGGGGAGATAGAAAAAGGGTGAAATTCAATTGCTAGAAAAATTGATGGTTGAAAGAAACATCAATATTCTCTACTGTTTCATTAAATCTATTCAATGGAAGAATATCAGAGCTGCTGGCCCATGGTGGTATTGCCGATGATGATTGAAAGTCACATCCTGAGTTTTCTAGGGGGTAACAGTAGAAATCAATGGATGAGTAATTGATTTTCATGCCTGTGTGAAAGACTAGGTGATCTAAACAATATAGATTTGCCTTGAATGGCAACATGTGACTGACTGAGTCATGTTTAAGTCCTTCCAGCTATGATATTTAAGTTAAATTCTCTATTTCTTCTCCAGAGAGAGCCATACTTCTAAAAACTTGGTAGTGGGGAAATCCATTTTAAGATTGTACTTTATGGCAAACACAAGGTGGGGGGTCCAAGGTTGTGAGAAAGCCTCTTTTCTATCATTGAGTGGCATGAAATGTTAGTATGTGATAATCAAGCAGCAAAATGGGAGTTAGCAACCAGCCTGGGCAATGTAGCAAGACCCTATATCTAAAAAAATAGCAGTCCCAATTACGCATGAGGCTGAGAGGAAAGGATTGCCTGCACCCAGGAGTATAAAGCTGTGGTGCACTGTGATCACACCGCTGCACTCCATCCTGGGCAACAGAGTGAGACCCTGTCTCCCCCCCACACCAAATTGTATATATATACATATAATATAAATGATATGTACCAGGGCATTTATGGCAGGCTGAGTAATAATCTCCATTCATGACTCTCCTTCCTCTATATCTTTTTTTATCCATTGAGATGTATAGTAAGATCTCTCTCTTTCTCCCCCCCCCACCTTTTCATTCAGTGGCCCCAAAACTCTGTGTAAGTTCCTAAACTGCAGTCATAATCTTCCCTCTCAACCCCATTTATAAAATAGATTTACTTGCTTAGAAACCTACATATTTCAGAATTCTGGATGGGAAATCTGAAGGCTCATTCTTATATAAAATTAGAGTGACATATTAATGTAGCATGAAATGGGATCACCTTGTTCAACTCTTGCCTTTTGAACTCTTGATGTATTTTGCTATTTTTCATTTCAGGTAGTCCATGTTTTTCACTGGAACTCATTTTGGGGGGCATTTCAGGTTTGAAGACTAATGGGCGCTTATCGCAGCCTGTCTGCGTATGTTACAAACACGGAAGCCTTTGGGAAATTGCTTGTGGAAAGAGGGGCTGTTGTACTTGAAGACTTTGAAATAGCACGGTATGACAAGTTGAGTGGAAACTTTAACCTCCTCAAAGTGTCCAGGTTTTCTGTAGGACATACACTGAAGTCCTTTGACGACTGCATGGATACCTGATATCCAAAGGTACACCCTCTCAGTTTCAGAAATACACAAAACCTGTGTTTGTGTTTGAGGGCAGAGGAGGTCCTATGAGGAGAGCAAGTAGAGTGGACTAGAATTTTCTGTGTTTAAACATATAAGTGGTAGAGTAGACCCTTAAACTAGATTCACCAATTGTTGTCATCATCTATCTTTTTGTCCCTCCATTTCTTCCTCTTCTATTCTCTGTCTCTATCTCTCCACATACAATACACACATACACTACACACTTAATTACTTGTGTGTGCGCCGAACCATTAGAGAGTAAGTTACCAACATCTTGCCACTTTGTCCACGAAGGCTTCAGCAACAATTTCCTAAGGACAAACATTCTCTTACATAATCATAATACCATGATCGTACTCAGGAAATTCACCAGTGATATTAAACTATTTCTAATACACAATCTATATTAAAATGTCTTCAATTTTCTGAATATTGTCTTGTATATTTTCTCTCTGATCCAAGATCAAATCAAGGGTCACACATGGTATTTACTCTTCAAGGCTCTTTAATTTCCTTCAATAAAGAGCAGTTCCCCAATATTTTATTATCTTTCATAATAATTATGACTTTTTGAATAGCCAATGCTGGTTTTGGGCAAAATGTCTTTCGATTTGAGTGTGTGTAATTTTTTCTTATGAGTGAATTGTGGTTAAACAGTTTTGCCTGGAGTACTCCATGGGTGACATTATCCCCTCTGTGTCTGACATCAGAAGACTAACAAGGTCCATTTGCCTTGTTATTGGTGATATTAATTTTGACATTTGGCAAGGTGGTGTCTTTCAGATTTCTTCATTGCAAATGTACTTTCTTCCAGGGGCTTAAGCTTTGAAGTCTAGGATACCTGATCTTGTGTCTTACCTCTGCCATTCACTAGTCAAATAGAATTTGTCAAATTATTCCATAACACTTATTTCAGTTCTTTGTCTGTAAAATGGGGCTAATCACACCTCCTTGTAGTGCTGTCATAAAGATGAGGCATTATGACACAGGTATGTACTCAAGAAATGACAGTTTTTGTCATCTTGTTGGGAGAGCAGTGTAGTTTTTGAGATGGTTTGTTATACAGCAAGTGATGGCTGATGCAAGATGCTAGAGTGTATCATAATGGAAGGTATTGAAAGTTTCAATGAAGTCAGACACTTGAGCTGAGTCTTTTCCTACTTGGTCTACTTCAGGGAAAGCATTCTGAAAACAAGAATAGAAATAAGAAGAACATGTTAAGTGGGAATAAAAGGCTATTAGGGCATTAGAAGTGGACATAGATACTTGTTGAAGCTGAGGCAAGTGGCAGAAATAGATTTTGTCACAAATGTTTACAAACTATAAGGATTAATTTTGTGGGTCACATTAATAAAAATATGGGATAGTAAGATGAATAGCTTTAAATTTGAGTTGGCATTGGTCATACATTTTTCTATAAAAGGCATTGATAACCTGGATAGCCATATATGACTAGTTTTTTTTAAATCAATATCCTGTACATAGGGGTCTTTTTCACCCCATTGCATTATAATCAAAACCAAATCATATTGGGGATATATGAGAACTGGCTGATGGTGAGGAGATCATAATATCATGAAAGCAGAAGTATTGGGATACATAATAAAACTTATGCTATACCTTTGGAAGGTAAGAAGCCATTGTGTCTTCCACTAGAGGGAACATAGTTTAAAGATGGTCTAACATCACTAACTTGTATTTACATGATATGGCTCCAGGTTGGAAGTTAGAGTCCTTGGCTTTTCTCCTATAGCTCAAGTAAGGCCAACTCCATATGACCATCTCACTCTCAAATATGCCTGCAACCATCCTGTTTATTCACATTGTTGAATATCAGGGTATCTGTTTCTATTTTTCTATTATTTACAGCCATCCAGATCAACTCCTTTATTTTTACCTTGAGCTCTTTCCTTGTGAAAGGACAATAAAGTATTGACTTTGTCATGTTTCAGGATCAGATATGGGGCTAGATTAAGAGTCTATAGAGTACCAGTGAATAGTAAGGGATATTGCTATTTGTATCATAAAATAAATAATTATTGCATATCATTATGTACAGGGTATTCCTCTGGATGAAACAGAGAGCAGTGAGCAAAGACAAGTTCCTTGACTTCTAGGACTTTACAGTTTAGTTGTTACTTACTCATTTAACAAATATTTATTAAACAACTTAATACTTGGTTTCAGTTTACTAACTGGAGTTTAAAAATAGGTTATGGAGACTTGGAAAGGGGTTTAATACACTACATTTTTTTTCATCAAGACAAGAAAGGAATTTTATAACCAAAGCTTAATCCAGAATCAGCCACATTGGCAAAACTGCAGAAATTTTCCTCAAAATCATTCTTTTTTTTTTGTTAATTTTGCTCTTTTCCATCCTTTACAAGTGCCTCAGAACACCTCTCTTCCTGCCATGTCTGAAATGTAGAGAGATAGCCAGTCTAATTCTATCTATAAAGCCATTTCCCTGCATTCCCCTCAGACTTTATGCAGCAATATAAATCTCAGATAATGTGTCCAGGTTAGCAGAGTTACTTAAAGGAGCGGACAGTCAGTGTGGCACATTTATTAACATCATATATAACAGGGCTGTAACTGTACAGTAACTTTCTATTTAGTCAAAAGGTGGGGAAAAGTGCTGCTAAGGTTTATGGGGCTGGCTCTGTACCGGTGAGGTGAGTTATGTACCCAAATAGTTCTTGTGTATCATAAGCTGGAAGCTAATAAACCATCTTTAAACTGTACACCGTCTCTCCATTAGAAGAAATGGATCTATTATTTTCTGCCTTTGGAATGGCATAATAATGACTCTACTGGAAAAAGAAAAGAACACAAAACAAACCAAGAAAATACCTGAGCAGCTTCCTGACTGCTCTCAACAGAAGCTTTTCTACCCACATGCTACTAGAGACAGGTCATTTATGGAAGAGGAAATGCTTTTAAGCTGTTTAGGAGCTGGTGGGATGTCAGCACTGAGGAAGTTGTAGATCATATTTTGTCATTTCTATTCTACAACAGTAAGAGTCCTTGGCCCGCTAGCTTAGTTAATTGAAGCTGTAGGCTTCAATGAGGCAGTTAAGCACTTATTACAACACAGTGCTATACGGTAATTACCTGTTTACTTATCTGCCTCACTCCCTGGACTGTGAACACTTTGAGGGTATGTACTGTGTCTTATTCATTATTGTTCTCTCAGTGACTCTAAGACCTTTATGTGTCCCCAAAAAAAAAAGAAAACCTTTGTGACTTATTCCAAATTTTCTTTTTGTTTTCTCTTTCCCCCACTGTGGTGACAGCCACTATGTCTGTCTAATGTACTGCAGAGTCCTAATTCCACTGTGGAATACCTGGCTTGTAGTAAGGGAAACAAATATGTATTGACTCAAATTAAATGTATTCAATTTAAATTATATTTAAATAAATTTATTGCACCAGGGCAATAGCTATATTCATCTAGAGACTTTTTACCAAGAAAACCTTTACAAAGAGAAGAAACTCTGAGGGCACCAAGAACTGGGGAGGTTGATCTTTGTTTTTGTAACAGTTGAGAATCCCAAACCTGAAAATGTAAAATTTGAAGTGCTCCAAAATCCAAAACTTTTTGAGAGCTGACATAACACTCAAAGGAATGCTCATTGGAGCATTTTGGATTTGGAATGTTCAACTGGTAAGTATAATGCAAATATTCCAAAATCTGGAAAAATCTAAATTTGAAGCACTTCTGTTTCCAAGTATTTTGGGTAAGAGACTGTCAACCTGTAGTAATAATTACATCCCTAACAAGGTGACTTTTAAATTCCATTAGTAGATGTCATTAGTAGGCATCTATACCCATGGACCCTCTGAGCTCTATCTAAGCTCTCAGACACACAGACCTGTTATAAAAGAGTCCTCCCTTTTCTCTGCCAGTTACAGGTTTTAGATAACCCGTTTCCCACACTGCACTCAGTTTCACCAATAATAACCATGTCATGAAATTCTGATATATGAAGCAGCAAAACATATGATATACTAAAGTAGGGAGGACTTATTCATATCAAAGATGAATTCTTTGTACTATAAAATATTTCTAAGAAATTCCTTTAAATGTTCATAATTCCTATAGCATACTTATAATATTGCTTAACTTAAAACAGTTACATTTACAGATAACCATCTCTAACTTATTAAATAACTTTTAATGGTTTTCATGGTATAATCCTAAAATAATTTATGACCAGTTTCTGAATGATGAAAAAATTAAACTATAACTCAGAATCTACTTCACCAAGCCCCAATCCAGTTTTGTGGCCTGTGACCTCTAGCTGAAGAATCTATCTCATGTTGGAGCTTAATATTACTCAGTAAATGCTTTCTTCTTCACTTTTTGCTAGAGCTTGTACACATTTATAAGGTAATCTATATGGGTGATGTTGTGTGAGCTCTAATGTGACCCCAAAGGGAAAAATGTGGCCAGTACTTCGGCTAAAATATACTAAAGCAGAGAGAGATTTTTGGAAATGATTCTTTAAGTAGTAGAAGAAAAATTGAACATGAGTAAGGAGATGTAAGAGAGAGTAACAGCCAGAGAGAGCATCTATTTCCATCATCTTAGGGAGTTATTGAGAATGCGTTTTAAGGTTCGATTTTGCTAGAGAAAAAAAATCACTTAGCAATTTTACTCAGAATATTTTTGTGCTGAAATTATCTTTTCACTTGACATTCCTTTGCCTTATGCCCTGTTTTTTCTTTTTTATTCCTTTTTTAAGTTGGTTAACAAGTGCTAAACAGCCGATAGGTAGGCGTGTTATTTTCTAGGAACATGGCAAATGCACGCAGTGAGGTTCTCATGTTCAAGAATTATAGCAGAGTTTTCTACACTCTGAGTACGGAAAGGAGGATCCTATAATGCTGACTGATTCATTAAGCCTTATTTGAAATTTCCCTTATAGGGAAAACTGAGGATTGTTTTTTGATTGGGAGTATTATAAAATGGTTCATGCTTTGAGGAAGAAGTTATACCAGATAGTCTCAAGTCCTTTCAAACTTCCTTAGCATTAGGTGCTAGAGGACAGTGCAGCCTGCAAACAAATATCTAGGTGGTTTCCCCTCATTAACTGCCAAATATGGCGAGAGCTAATTCTGCAGTAGGTTCAGAGAACCTCTTTTTTTGTTGTTCAATTAGAGAAGTCAAGAGTCAGCAGAAACAGCAAATATGAAAGGGAGAGACACAGATTACAGTTGGTTTGGGGAGCTTCTTTTGAAACCAGGAAAAGGTTAAAAATTGGTAAGTTCTTTGAGAGGTGAAAGATAATGCCTACATTCCCGCAGTGCCCCAGGCAAATAGCTGTGTTCATCTAGGGAGTTCTGTGGCACTGCTACAGAGGGTGGCATCACAGTTCTCAGCTTCCTGGCTTTGACAGTGACTTCTATGTCCAAGTTTGAAAGAAGAGCCCAGGTATTACGTATTATCAGAGGACTATGCAGGCATAGGCAAATAAGGATGGTTGCAGTGGCCACTGTGAGAAGAAGCCCACAGAGTCTTTTTTCACAGAGTCTGTAGAGTATAAGAACCCCTTTTTTGTTCCTGATGGAACTTATTAGAGATTCCTCTTTTCTGCTTTTCATTAGCTTAGCCAATGGCGTGTCAATTTTATTTATTTTTTCAAAGAACCAACTTTTTGTTATATTAATCTCCTGAATAGCTTCCCTGTTTTCAATTTCATTTAGTTCTGATTTGATCTTGTTGATTTCACTTCTTCTGCTGGGTTGGTCTGTTGGGGTTGGTCTGTTCTTCTTTTTCCAGCTCTTTGAGTTGTTTCATTAGATTGTCTATACAAGCCATATATGACAGACCCATAGCCAACATCATACTGAATGGGGAAAAATTGAAACCATTCCCACTTAGAACTGGACCAGACAAGGCTGCCACTATCTCCTTCTATTAAACATAGTGCTGGAAGTCCTGGCTACAGCAATCAGACAGGAAAGTGGAATTAAAGGTATCCAAATGGGGGCAGAAGAGATCAAACTTTCACTGTTTGCTCATGATATGATATTATATTTAGAAAACCCCAAAGATTCAACCAAGAAACTCCTGGAACTGATCAATGAATTTAGTAAAGTCTCAGGATACAAAATCAATACACAGAAATCAGAGGCATTCATATATGCCAACAACAATCAAATTGAGAACCAAATCAAAGACTCAATTCCCTTCACAATAGCAACAAAGAAATTAAAGTACCTAGGAATATACTTAACCAAGGGGGTAAAAGACCTCTACAGGGAGAACTATGAAACACTGAGGAAGGAAATAGCAGAGGATGTAAACAGATGGAAATCCATACCATGCTCATGGATTGGCAGACTCAAAATCATCAAAATGTCTATACTACCCAAACTGATGTACAGATTCAATGCAATACCTATTAAAATCCCATCAGCATTCTTCACAGATATAGAAAAAATAATTTTATGCTTCATATGGAACCAAAGAAGACCCTCAATATCAAAAGCAATTCTAGGCAACAAAAACAAAAGGGGAGGTATTAATATGCCAGATATCAAACTATACTACAAAGCTGTAGTAATTAAATCAATATGGTATTGGCACAAAAATAGGAATATTGACCAGTGGAACAGATCTGAAAATCCTGATATCAAACCATCCTCATATAGCCATCTAATCTTTGACAAAGCAGACAAAAACATACGCTGGGGAAAAGAATACCTTTTCAATAAATGGTGCTGGGAAAACTGGATAGCCACTTGTAGAAGGCTAAAGCAGGACCCACATCTTTCACCTCTCACAAAAATCAACTCACGCTGGATAACAGACTTAAACCTAAGGTATGAAACTATTAGAATTCTAGAGGAAAATGTTGGAAACACTCTCCTAGACATCGGCCTGGGCAAAGAGTTTATGAAGAAGTCCCCAAAGGCAATCACAGCAGCAACAAAAATAAATAAATGGGACATGATTAAACTAAAAAGCTTTTGCATGCCAAAGAAACAGTCATGAAAGTAAACAGACAACCTACACAATGGGAGAAAAGTTTTGCATCCTACGCATCTGATAAGGGGCTGATAACTAGAATATACTTAGAACTCATGAAAACCAGCAAGAAAAAAATCAAATAACCCAATTAAAAAGTGGGAAAAGGACTTGAACAGAAACTTTTCTAAAGAAGACAGAAGAATGGCCAACAAACATATGAAGAAATGCTCAACATCTCTAATCATCAGGGAAATGCAAATCAAAACCACAATGAGATATCACTTAACCCCAGTGAGAATGGCCTTTATCAAAAAATCTCCAAACAATAAATGCTGGCGTGGTTGCGGAGAGAGAGGAACACTCCTACACTGCTGGTGGGACTGCAAACTAGTTCAACCTCTGTGGAAAGCAATATGGAGATACCTTAAAGCGATACAAGTGAATCTACCATTTGAACCAGCAATCCCATTGCTGGGCATCTACCCAAAAGATCCAATGACACTCTACAAAAAAGACACCTGCACTCGAATGTTTATAGCAGCACAATTCATAATCGCAAGGCTGTGGAAACAGCCCAAGTACCCATCAATCCAAGAATGGATTAATAAAATGTGGTATATGTATACCATGGAGTACTATTCAGCTCTAAGAAACAATGGTGATATAGCACATCTTATATTTTCCTGATTAGAGCTGGAACCCATACTACTAAGTGAAGTTACCCAAGATTGGAAAAACAAGCACCACATATACTCACCAGCAAATTGGTATTAACTAGAAGCACCTAAGTGGACACATAGGTACTATAGTAATAGAGTATTGGGCAGGTGGGAGGGGGGTGGGTATATACATACATAATGAGTGAGATGCGTACCATCTAGGGGATGGTCATGCTGGAAACTCAGACTTGTGGGGGAAGGGGGAAAGGGCATTCATTGAAATCTTAAAATCTGTACCCCCATAATATGCCAAAATAAAAAAAATATATAAAAAATAAAAAAAAGAGCAAAGGAAAAAAAAAACAGATTGGCCAGTTTGATGACTATGTGTCTAGGAAATGTCCTATTTGCTATGAATTTTCCTTATGTTCAGTGACAGTCTTGCATCTGGATATCTGAATCTCTGGAAATACTAGGGAAGTTTTCCTCAATAATTCCCTTTAAGAGGTTTTCCACATTTTTTTTTGCTTTTTCTTCTTCTCCCTTGATGTTACATATAATTCATACATTGGCTTGTTTCACATAGTCCTATAGTTCTCCAAGTGGTGGTTCATTCTTCTTTATTCTTTTTCTCTTCATCTTTGAATGGCTGCGTTAGTAAGAAAGCCTTGTTTTCAAACTCTCAAATTCTTTCGTCTGTGTGTTCTTGCTTATTGTCGAAGCTTTCTGCTGTATTTTTAAAGTTATCTAAATGACTCTTTAATTTCTTTAAGTTCTGTTATATTCTTCTTTATGTTATATAGCTCTTTAGCTACATTTCCATTTTTTTCATTGATGTCCTGAAATATTTCTTTGGCTTCTTTATGTTGATTTTCGACTTTATATTTAATCCCATTCGTTTTATTTGCCATCCATATTCTGAATTCCATTTCTGATATTTCAACAATTTTCTTTTCATTGGGTTCTATTATTACTGTACATCTATTCTGATTCTTTGGGGATGTTGAACTAGCTTTTTTTTTCATGTTGTAAGTATTCTTTTGCTGGTTTCTTCTCATCTGATACACCTTCTCTTAGCGCAGGTGAGATAGGCTTATGACAGACACATCAGTTCTTTGCTAGGAAATCTCCTACTTAGTGAGATAAAGGAGCAGTCCCTACATGGTGCTTTTGTGACCTACTCTGGAAAATTGGCTCAATAGAAGAGGGACAGATGCACTGAGAGCCTGTAATGCAGCCGTTATGTGTTGTGCCATTCTCCTGTGATTGTCACATTTCAAGCTGGTGCTGGATGATCTCTATGCAGAGTGTGCATTGTTCCCCATAATCTGGTGGAGGGCTGGGTGAGTCCCACTTCATGAAGGCTGGTGTTCCAGGAGATTGCTTTGCTTAGGTCTCCCCAGGGTGGTGGCAGTGGCCACTAGGCAAGGCTATCTAGGCGGTTGTGGGTGTCAGCCTACAGGGCATTGGACCATGGGGGTGGTTTCTGCCAGGTGTTGAGTGGGAGACTCGGTGGTTGGAGCTACAGGGCCAGACCTGGTGGCAGCACAGTAGCCTAAGGGGCAGGGTTGCAGGTCCTGTTGGCAGTGCAGGAGCCTCAGGTAGAGTGCTGCATGGCCTGGTGGCAGTGTGGGAACCTCTGAGGTGGGAATGAGGGGTCAGGCCACAAGGAGGCCAAGGCTCTCCCCTTACCTAGCTCTCACCAAGATAGTCACTGTGGTGGTGCTTCTCAGGTAGTGTCTGCGATGCCTACTGTGCTCAAATACCCCATGGTGGGGAGGGTTGCTAGGATCTCAATCATGGGACATGCAAGAGCATCTATACTCCCTGTTGCCTCCCTGCCCTGGCTAGGGCATTGTGGAGGCAGCTGCAGCTAAATCCAGCCCTGTATAGACCTGGCACTTTGGACCTGAGACCTCAGAATGGCATCATCTGCAGGAATTCAGGAACAGAAGCCACCAGGACCCTGCTGTGCCTCCTCTACAGTGCACTGTTACTGTACAGACTCCAGGCAGGTCTGTGGTCAGTCCAGAAGTCTGTGGTGGTGTTGAGTTTCCCCTCACCCCAGGAACTTTCTGATCTTGCTAAATGGATCAACCTGACACCTTTTCCTTCACTCTTTTGTCCTCCATTGCTTCTCTGATGATTCACAATGCTTTCTCCAAGAAGGCCCATATGTAGGTGAGCATCCACCTGCAACTTTTGATCCTCTCCTTGAGAGTGGTGTGTGTGGGCTGTTCTTAGTGTATCATTTTTCCCTCTAACCCCTGCAAATAACTTCTTAAGACCTAGCACTCTGGGAGGCCAAGGCAGAAAGATCAATTGAGCTCAGGAGTTTGAGACCAGCCTGAACAAGAGTGATACCCCTATCTCTACTAAAAATAGAATAATTAGCTGGATGTGGTGGTGCATGCCTGTAGTCCCAGCTACTTAGCTACTTAGGCAGGAGGATCCCTTAACCCAGGAATTTGAGGTTGCTGTTAGCTCGACTGATGCCACGGTACTCTAGCTTGGGCAACAGAGTGAGAATCTGTGTCTAAATACATACATACATACATACATACATACCAATTATTTTAAACTGATGGAAACTTACTCTGACTATAAATAAAGAACACAAAAAAGCAAAGAGAACACAAAAACACTCTACAGTTTAATTCCATCTCCCCTGCTTTTTGACTTTCCATTGTTTCTATTTTTAACTGTTGTACTATCTATCCCTTAAAAAGTTGTTGTGGTTATTATTTTTGATAGGTTTTTCTTTAAGTCTTCCTACTCAGGATATGACTGGTTCATATACTACAATTACAATGTTAGAATATTCTGTATTTGTCCTTGTACTTACTGTTACCAGTGATTTTTATACCTTCAGATGATTTCTTATTTGTTAACATCCTTTTCTTTCATATTGAAGAACATTTTTAGCTTTTCTTATAGAACAGATCTGATGTTAATGAAATCCCTCAGCTTTTGTTTGTCTGGAAGGCTTTATTTTTCCTTCATGTTTGAGGGATTTTTTGTTGCTAGATATAATATTCTAGGATGGATGTTTCTTTCTTCAACACTTTGAATATGACACCCCACTTTTTCCTGGTCTATAGGTTCCCACTAAGAAGTCTGTTGCCAGACTTTTTGGAGCTCCTTTATATGTTATGTGATTTTTTTTTCTCTTGCTGCTTTAGGATCCTTTCTTTATTCTTAACCTTTGAGAGTTTGAGTTATTAAATGCCTCAAAGCAGTCTTATTTGTGTTGGGTCTGCTTGGTGTTCTATGACCTTCTTGTACTTGGAAATTGATATCTTTTTCTAGGTTTGGAAAGTTCTCTGGTATTTCTTTGAATAAACTTTGTACCCAAGTCTATCTCTCTCTACCTCTCTTTAAAGCCAATAACTCTTACATTTGCCCTTATGAGGATATTTTCTAGATTTTATAGGTGTGTTTCATTCTCTTTTGTTCATTTTGCATATTTTTCTTTTGACTGTATATTCTCACATAGCCTATCTTTAAATTCACTAATTCTTTCTTCTGCATGATTAATTCTGCTATTGAGAGACTCTGATGCATTTTTTAGCTTGTCAGTTGAATTTTTTAGCTCAAGGATTTCTGCTTGATTTTTTTTTTTATTATTTCAATATCTCTGTTAAATTTCTCTGATAGAATTCTAATTTCTTTCTCTCTGTTATTTTCTTGATGCTTGTGAATATTAGTCAGTGTCTGAGCATTGAAGACTTATGTATTTATTCCAATCTTTGCAATCTAGGCTTGTTTGTACATGTCATTGAGAAGGATTGCCAGGTATCCAGAGGGAATTGAGGCCTGGAGTGGGGGAGAGGTGATGCAAGCACTCCCTTGGCCACCATAGCTAGTGTCTCACTGAGTCAGGTACACCTCAAGTCCATTGCCTCTCAGCCCAACACAATACCAGGACTTGCCCAAGGACTATAGTCCTTATAGCCTGACTTCCTCTCAAGTTTATTCTGGGCCAGGCCACTTTAGTTAGCCAGTTGTGGAGCCAGCTGGAACTCAGATTCTTCCCACTGGGGTTGATCTAAATGCTTCTTCCATGGGCATGGGCAGAATCCTGCCCTGTGTCGTGTTCTGCTGTGACAGGGAAGCACAGAGTTCCAATGTGAAGTCCCACACTCACTTTGCTTTTCCTCTCCCAAGCGCACAGACTCTCCCTCCCCTTGGCATTGGCTGAGGAAAGGGTAGAGGTGGTATAGGCAACACAAGACTGTCTTTCCTACCCTCTTCAGTGCCTCTTTCCTTGATATTATGTTACAACCAGGTCCTATGATCACTTACTTGATTTTTTGGCCCTTAGGAAGGTGCTTTCTTACATGGATAGTTATTCAATTTGGCGTTCCTATCAGGAAAAATTTCTGGATGGTTCTATTCAGCCATCTTGCTTTGGCTCCCTTGTAAACCATTATATTGAAGTAAACAGTAGAAGAGAACTGAAAAGTCTTGACTTTAGCAAGTAATTTGGGATTCCCCTTGTGGGTTTCATTTCTGTCTTTCTAGTTTTGAACAGATAAATGAACAACTCCCAGGAGGGTATGGTTTGAGTTGAGAAGGCATAGCATAGGAGAGTGTGGGTCCATTTCTACTCCTGGCAGGTTTTTGTTTCTTCCTGTTTGTACAGCACATCTCTCAAGTCCTCCTCCTTGACATTTAATACTGGTTTTGAAGGAAAACAGCATGGGGACTCTTATACTAGACTATATGCATGGCCAATGCCTTCAATTTCCTGTGGATCTATCTTACTGAGGGTTTCTTGTCCCTGAAAAAGAAAACTGAAGATCCAAACAACTCAATTAGCAATTGTTTTGAGCATTCATTTTTGGACCCAAGGATGTTTGGCTAATTTTACAGTTGGCTTTAGCTGGAGTCATTACAGAATGTCTCTTGCATAAATTATTGTATAATCAAAATGTGAAAATTCTCATTTCAGCAGCAGCAACTCAAGTGGAAAACTGAAAGTCCCCAAACAGAAAATTAGCAAACACTTGTTCTCTCACAGCTCAAGCATGTGCTGCTCTTTTCTCCCCCTGAACAAATTATCCTAGCCTCCTAGCCAATGCATGTAGCTATTTTACAACATCCATGGGGAAAGGCACCCCATGGCTACCAATGAGATGATTATTTAATCACGAAAGACAAGTATTTAAATAAGAGAGATAGAAATGTCCTTAGGAAGAGTCACTGGGGATGCCAGGACTTAGCTGTTTACCATAACTCAACCCCAGTCAATATTCTGCACATCAGTGATGTTGCAATGAGTAGCAGAAGGGGCATCTATAAATGTAGCTTGGTTGAGACTCTACAGCTTTCCCATCTCAACATCACATTTTGTTCAAAGAGTTGATATTCACATTGAACTAAGGGTATGGACCAGAGGAAGCTTCTAAATATCAGATAATTTTTGTTTCTTTTTTTATCTTTACTGCTTGATTTTTGTTGCATAATACATAATATATTTTTTTTTATTTCGGCATATTATGGGGGTACAGATTTTAAGGTTTCAATAAACATTAGCACCCTTACCCTTCATTTTTTAAAATGAAGAAATACCTTGTAACACTTTTCCCCCCACTCTTGCCCATTTGGTAGGGTTAATGCTTAATGTAGGGAGAAAGTAATGAGTTAAATGCTTGTCTCTGAAAACTTAGGGCAGAGGCAATAAATATTTGAGAGTATAGTGCCCACATGTGTCTATGTGTGTGTGTTACCAGGAACTACTTTTTATTTTTATTGTTTGTTTCATTTTGTTTGTTGGATATCAGAAGCCAAAGCTGATGCCTTAAATAGTAGATTTGGAGATAATTGATAAGAAGTAAGCTACTTCATCCTTGAAGATAGGTAAGGGCTGAACTTGCGAGGGGGTCACTCAGAAGAAATAGGACTACAGCTTAAGCTCAAGTGAGTCCCTGTTCTCTCCCCACTGCAAGGATCTCCAGTAATGGGGAGAGGATTGATAGAAACCTCAGTGAGTTTGGGGAGAGAATTTGTAGGCAGAAAGGAGCTGTTCTCAGTCTTTCGAAGAAGTCCAGGAAAATGAACAAAGATCTAGAATTTTCCTATTTTGAGATATTGAGTGAAACCATTTATGGAAAGGGCAACATGCTGTGTTTAGGAATTAGAAGGACCAGGACAGCACCCTATGCCTTTCTCAGGCCCCAGAGTGGAGTGAGGGAGAATCCAAACATTCCCATTGGTCAAGGGCAAGAAGATAGCCAAAAGAGGGCTGGCACCCTGAAGAAGCCCAGGTGGGGAAGAACCAGATTGACCTTCAGCAGGGACCTGATGACTGGGGTCGCTGCAGGACTTGTGGGCATCAGCACTAGATGCAGCTGGGATTGCAGAAGACCATGAAGGTTGGAGGGTAGCAGTGGACATGCTACCTCACTCTACCACTGCCTGCTGCTCCATAAGACCCTCTCCCTCTCCAGGCCTTATAGGGCTGAAAATCCTGAACTTCCCACTCTCCAACACAAGTTGACTGGATTTACCCAAAATAGACTGAGAACACCTGGAAATCACTAGATAAAATTTCTATTACTGGGGAGAAAAATAGATATTTGAGACAGAAACTAAGTTCAGTGGTTAAAAAAATGTATATAAGAAAATTGGATTTTTATATTTATATTTATGGCCTTTGAAATTCACAGTCATTTCAATTGGGCTTAATATTCATATGAATATTCTTATTCATGGCTGAAATTGCCATATCCCCCTAAAAGCCTTCCCCTGGTCTTTCTTTGCCTCCAGGTAGCAGTGTAATTTCTTCTTCATACTGAGGGTCCTCTAAGATTCAATTTAATTTTTTTTATTGTGCTTATCACTTCTCACATTTTAGTATGATTATATATATATATGTATATTATATATATAAAATAAAATAAATACATTATTTATACATTAGATAACAGGATACTTACAGAGGTTAAACTATTGATAAATGATCAGCCCCAAGTTACACCTTCACACTTTCCTGGTTTCTAATACTCTATTTTTGTTATTCTTTTTCAGTGGTTCTTAATCCTGGTGTTATATATTAGAAGTATCCTAAACTCTCTTAAAAAATACCAAATATACTGGCCCAATTTGGAAGCAAATAAATCAGTGGCCCTAAAAATCAATTGTTTGCTACTTCTCTGCCTCCCTCCCTGCCTACCTCCCTTCTCTTCTTCCTCAATGCACAATGCCCCACTCCCCCTCTTTCTCTACTCTACAGCCAGGACTTAGAGCAAGCTTTTTATACTATGCTGCCTCCTACTCCAGCTCTTTCCCTTCTTTGTTCCTGTGACTGGCATGCAGTAGGCATGCAGCCTACCCAATCAGCTTTGTGGATGGACCAGGGACAAGATACCTAGCAAATAATCCAATATTGGGTTCTATTTGGTGGAGGAGTGTCTGGATAACTGATTTTCAACTCTTTTGTTCCCTTATTATTTGAGGTCATCAAAGGTAGAGTGAGAACAATGTTTTTGCATAATGAATACAAATATTGGTTAAGGGAATAATTAGGCTGCAAACTCATAATGATTGTCACCCTGGAGGCCTCAAAGAAGAAGGTTGCTATTTGTCTATATTGACCTTAGTAGATGCACCAGAGGACTTTATTCCCCCAATATCCTATCTGCCAGCTGATAATTAATAAAACTAATCGTAACAGACATTATAATTGCTGAGATTTTTTTTTTTTTCTGCTCACTACATTTTTACTGAAAGGATTAAGAACTATACTGCTGGGAAGGAGCATCAATAAAGCCTATTGTTTAAGTCTGAATAGACTGAGAATGGATACTGGATTCGCTGGATCTGTCTGCACATTGAGCATTTTTGTGCCATTAATATGTCTTGTTTTTAACTTCCAAAGTTGACATAAAAGTGTGTGTTGGGGCTGTGCTAGTAAGACGAGGCGGTGGGGGGTTATTGAGCAGCAAAGAAAGAGGGGAATGAAAGCAGACAAATAGGCATCACTTGATGACTTTGAGCTTTTCCCCTCATGTCCATCGTGTTTTGATTGTAGCTCCTTGCCTCCCCAACTATCCCTGAACTCTTCATCTTGGAAGCAAATATAAAGCTCATTTGCTAGTCCTTTGTTAATAGTGTCTTTCCTAGATCTTGGAGGTTGGGTTTGCCTTTCTAGGAGTTGTGGATCAGGGTGGTGTTGCTTGATTTCAGGCCCAATCTTGTCTGCCTTACATATTAACTATTTGCCTTTAAGCAAATCATTTCCCATCTGTAAAATTCAGTGTTTCGTTAGTTGTCCAGTTGGCATGATAAGAGTGGCTCTCTGTCAGTTTTCACCAGCATGACCTGGCTGCTTCTGTGTTCACCTTTGTCACTGAAGCAAAGCCTCATTTACTTGGACTGGGTGAGATCCTGGCTGCAAGCTGCTCAAAAGTACACGGTGTTAAATTCTTCCACAAAGCATTTCATTCTTAGAATTATTTTGATATAGGTCTCAGGTTGCTGTGCAGAGTTTTTATGTTAAAACCATCTATCTTTTGTGCAAAAAAAAAAAAAAAAAAAAAAAGAATCCCAAACCCACTGGGGTGTAATTATCATTTGTGCCAGCTTGCTCAATTTCTAAATAACTGGCAAAATGGTGACCACTGATGCTGCCACTGTAATCAATATTTGTTCATATTTTGGGGGGTAAAGCTGGAGTTTCTAGGGTTCATAGTATATACTTATGAATATATATTATTTATGTTACCAGTCTGATGCTAGATGTTCTTTATCCAAATATAAACATACTGCACAATACAGCTTATTTTAATGAAACTTTTCTGTCTTTAAGAAAATCTTGAAGTAATTACGTGGATAAACAGTGTGGCTTGAAAGTTTATAAAGTGGAGACAATGCATTTAAATCATTTAGTACATAGTGGGATGCTTAGTAAATGGTAGGTACGATGATGATTATTAAGCACAAGCAATTACTCAGTGCCAGCTCTGTGTCTGGGACCATGTTAGGTGCTGGGAATACATGAGCGGATATATAGTTTCTAACTCAGGGTGTTTAGAACCTGGCTTTCTTTATTATATGGCTTTAGACTCCTTTTTGGTTACATACCTGTATGTGGGGACAACCTTTTTATTGCTTAGAATATAACAGGGTGGCAGGCAGCCTGGCCTGAGGTTGAGTTGGACTCTGCTAATCTTGCAGTCCTCTGACCCACCTTCCTTTGGCCCCAGGGTACCCATACTCCACATTCTTTGCTGTATTTTCTAGCTATAATATAGCAATGTGTCTCCTGAAACCTACGCTCCAAAATTATCTCTTTTGCCTTAATATCTCCCAGTTAAAATTCTGATACTGAAATTAATAGCTTTATCCAGGTAATGGGAAAATAATCTTTTCTTTTTTTTTTTTTTTTTGAGACAGAGTCTCACTATGTTGCCCCAGCTAGAGTGCTATGGCATTAGCCTAGCTCACAGCAACCTCAAACTCCTGGGCTCAAGCAATTCTTCTGCTTCAGCCTCCAGAATAGCTGGGACTACAGACATCTGCCACCATGCCTGGCTAATTTTATTTCTCTCTCTCTCTCTCTCTCTCTCTCTCTCTCTCTCTCTCTCTCTCTATATATATATATATATATATATATATATATATATATATATATATTTGTCCAGATAATTTATTTCTATTTTTTAGTAGAGACAGGGTCTTGCTCTTGCTCAGGCTGGTCTCTAACTCCTGATCTTGAGCAATTCTCCTGCCTCCCAGAGTGCTAGGATTATAGGCATGAGCCACCTCACCAGGCTGGAAAATAATCTTATTGAACAAATCCACCTTTAAAATGCTACAAAGGGGTAGGAGGAGATTACATAATTTCTATATTCATTTCTTCCCTCATTAGGTTATTTAACAATCATTTATGGATCCTCACAGATAGTAGGGATATATAGTCTTCTTTAGTTTTTATTATTAAAAACTTTGAAAAAAGTTTTTGGGCTGTCTAAGTCAGAGAACAGCAAAATAGAATAAATTTTTCCCATTTTATTAGTTTCTTCTTTCTTCAAGCCAAGTCATCTATGGATATGCCAAACATGGTAATTTTATGAAAAAACGAAGTTATGCATTTCTTTTGTGTCTAACCTAGCAAAGTGACCTTAAATCTGTAAAGGGTGTAAAAATAAGTATTACATATATTTAAATTTAGCCAAAATATTCATGTAAAGGATATCCTTCTCTTCTATGCCTTTAAAAATCTCTGGAAAGTTTTCATCTCAATGTGTGACCTACTCAGTTATATATGCAATTCAAAATAATTCATATTAACTGAAAATATCAAAATTTCAGGTAGAAGGGGCAAGGTATATTTGAGTCCTCAGATGGGAGAATAATGAAAGTGGAAGGAATTTCAGGGGAAGCATTGCGGTTAAGAGCACAGGATTTGGAGTCACAGATGATGATTAAATCCTGCTCCATCCCTGAATTATTGTGTGATCTCAGACAATTCGCTCACCCTCTTTGAACTTCAAACTTGTAAAATCAGGGTTGTAATACCTAACTCAGAGTGTGCTTGTGAGTAGAAAATGTGAGAATGTTTGTAAAACATTTAATATTAACACAATGCTCAGCATGTGATAAGTGCCCAATAAATGTTCACTCTCCCATTTTATGGTTAAGGGTACTGAAAGTAAAAGAGACTGAGACCACCCAGCAAGCTGATGGCACGAAGTCCAAAGCCCCTTCCGTTCTGCTGAAGCATTTTCACCATATTACTTTTTCTAAAATAGATTTTTATTGTGTATATCTAAAGTATAAGTCATGATATCATGAGATACACATAAATAGCTAAATGGTTACAGTAGTGAAGCAAATCAACATATCCATCATGGTTACTCATTTTGTGTGTGTGTGTGTGTGTGTGTGTGTGTGTGTGTGTGTGGCAAGAGCAACTATAATCTCATTTAGCAAAAATCCCGAATACAATACACTATTATTAACTATAGTCCTCAGGTTGTACATTAGATCTCTAGATTTGTTCATCTTACATATCTGCTATTTTGTATCCTTTGTATCCTCTGACCTACATATCCCATTTGTTCCTCCTGGACCCCTTCACCCCTGGTTTGTTCCCTGTGACTCATGTTGAAATTTACTCCCTTTGTGGCAGAATTGAGTGGGGCCTTTAAGAGATGATTGGGTTATTTAGGGCTCTGTGCTCATGGATGGATTAATTCATTCATGGATTAATGGATTGAGGGGTTAATGAATCAATGGGTTACCATGGGAGTGGAATTGGTGGCTTTATAAGAAAAAGAAGAGAGACCTGAGCTAGGACGCTTAGCCCCCTCACCATGTGATGACGTGCCGCCTTGGGATTCTTTAGAGAGTCCCTACCAGCAAAGCGGCCTTTACAAATGTGGTTCCTTGATCTTGAACTTCTTAGCCTCCCTAGCTATAAGAAATAAACTTTTTTTCTTTATAAATTACCCAATTTCAGGTATTCTGTTATAAGCAACAGAAAATCAGCTAAGACACCTGGTAACCAATGTTTTATTCTCTGTCTCTGTCTACTTGACTTTTATTTTGAGATTCCACACATACGGGAGATTATGCAACATTTTTCTTTCTGTGTCTGGCTTATTTCTCTTAGTATAATGTCCTCCAGCTTCATTCATGTCATGGAAAATGACAATATACCCTCTTTTTAAAGGCTGAGTAATATTCCATTGCATATATATATATATATCTCCCCCCATAGTTTCTTTATCCTTTCATCTATCAGTAGACACTTAGGTTGTTTCCATATCTTTACTATTGTGAATGATGCTGCAGTGAACATGGGAGTGCAGTTATCTTTACAAGATGGTGATTTTATTTCCTTTGGGTATATACCCAGAAGAGGGATTTCTGGGTCATATGGTAGCTTTATTTTTAATTTCTTAAGGAATATTATATACTATTTTCCATAATGGCTACATCAATCTACATCCTCACCAACAGTGTACAAGGGTTCCATTTTTTCCCACACCCTTGCCAACTCTTGTTATCTCTTATCTTTTTGAAATAATAGCTATTCTGACAGATGTCAGGAGATATCTCATTGTGGTTTTGATTTGCATTTCCCTGATGATTAGTGATGTTGAGCATCTTTACATATGTGTGTTGGCCAATTTTATGTCATCTTTGGAGAAATGTCTAGTCAGGTCCTCTGTCCATTTTCTAATGAGGTTATTAGTTTTCTTGCTATGAGTTGCATGAGTTCTTTGTAAATTTTGGATTATAACTTCTTATTATATATATGGTTTGTAAATATTTTTTCTCAATCTGTAGGTTGCCTTTTCATTTTGTTGATTGTTTCCTTTACTGCACAGAAGCTTTTTAGTTTGATGTGGTTCCATTTATTTATTTTTGCTTTATTAGCTTGAGCTTTTAGTATGATACCCAAGACATTATTGCCATGGTTAGTGTCAAATAGCTTTCTCCCCATTTTCCTCTAGCAGCTTTATAGTTTCAGGTTTTACAATTAGGGATTTGATCGATTTTGAGTTGATTTTTGTGTGTGGTGTAAGAGAAGGGTCCAATTTCAATCTTTTACATGTGTAAATCCAGTTTTCCTTGTACCATTTATTGAAGAAACTACCCTTGGCCCATTTGTCTCTTGGTATGCTTGCCAAAACTTACCTGACCACATATCTTTGGATTTATTTCTGGGCTGTCAATTCTGTTCCACTAGTCTATGTATCTGCTTTTATGCCGGTGCCATGTTACCATATTTCTTAAGTCGAGCACTGCGCCTGAGCTCTTAAGCATATGCAAGGATTTTTGGAACTTTTAGGCCTGCCCTGAACCTAGACAGAGTTCCCTGCATGCTTGTGTATTTGGGTATTTATGTATGTGTATGAGTCCTTCTGTGTCTGTTTATAGACACCCATGACTCTGGATCCACTCCTTCAATCCTTCCTAGGGTAAAGCAGGGTTCCTTTGTTCTGCATGGGCCTTTTGATGGAATTAAAATTCTTCTGTTTAAGGAAAAGAACAAATAGGTAAACAAATTTACGCTTGACGCTTTGTCATGATTTGAATTCAGAAGCTTGATTGTACAGAAGGATGTTTCAGGATCTGAGAGTCTTGTGGGAGTGGCTCACATTTGGGTAGGTTCTTCTTGTGGAGCAGTGGTTTTCAAATTTCACTGTGGAAAAGAATCACATCTGTTAAATCACACATCACTGGGCCCCATCCTCAGAGTTTCTGATTTGGCAGGTCTGCAGCTGGACCTAGAATATGTATTCCTAGTAAGTTCCCTGGTGATACTGATGCTGTTTGGCTGGTGATCACACTTTTAGAACTGCTGCTTAGATCCTCACAAGGAGTGCTTCCCAGCCTGAAGAATGATGATACTGGGCAAGGAGGGCCTGCAGATTTAGTGTTTTCAGAATGAGTTCAACTGTCCAAAAAGTGCCAGTAAAGAGGGGAAATATTTCTTTATAAATGGGGTCATGTACTACAATAAATCATATGGCGATTTACTTTCTGTGACTAGTGCCACCACTGCTAAAAACGCAAGTTATTTATCAGATGTGGAAAATTCAAATCCCATTTCAAAGGATAGATTTTCTTTAGACAAATGGGAAGAGTATGAACTTTAGCCTTCTGGGCTCAAATTATGGTCTACAATTTATTTGCTTCAAAACCTTGAACAAAACTAGCTAATTTCTCTAAGCTCATCTAAAAAATGGAGATATTAATACCTAATCTTGAAAGGCTATTGTGAGGGCTTGATGTAGTGCTTGACTAAAAGCAGGCATTGAATAAAAAGTAGGCTTTACATTATTTATTTTAAAAAGTGTTGCTTTCCTGTCATTTGCCTTTAGAATGCTGAATGAGAGGATGACTCCATAATTGTCTCCAGGCTAAACACCCAATATCTTTTTTTCTTCAGTCTAGCATTGCAACTAAAATTCATGCAATTCAATTTAAAAATCTTTATTGATTTAATGCCAAGTTAAATAGGATTGGTGGTTCTATGCTTCATTCAATGCAGTGTGCACATGTTGTGGGCAAACAGGTCTAAAGGAATTAATTCTATGGAAAAATGCTTGTGATCATTCAAAGACATGAAAACCACTATTCATGTGAACAGTTGTTGATGATTTTTGAGGATCACAAAAAGCAAGCAAACAAACAAAAACTCAAATATTGACAGAGAGTTAGAAAATTTGAGGAAAGCCATTTATAGGATTATATAAAAATATTTTCTAAATATATAAAAAATTTATGAGATTTTCAAGAATAGTTTTGCCTGTGTGAATTTGTTGTCTAATATAGTGACTTCTGTGCCTAATGCCTGTGTAAGAAGCAATTCTGCCCAATTTCACTGATTTTATAGTTTGCCATTGAATACAGGTTTTTAAAAATTGATGGCAAATATGTGTAGATAACTCCTTTGGTTGGGTAAATGCTTATCTGACTTAAATGGTCAGTCCTGTCTTTGATTTTTAAGACTTAATTATTCTTAGAGTAGTGTCACTGTTGGTACCAAGGAATAGCATTGAACTCAATTTCTTATTCCTAATTAGGTAACTCCTTGTGGATAATTATAAGTTCATTGGTTAATTGACTCTATTTGACAGCCAGGCATTGTGATTCTACTCTCAAGGAAGTTATCTGTGGATTGAAGTAGTTTGTAGCAATAGTTAACTGCATCAGGGTTGGAAAGGACAACAATAATATTACCACCCTAATTAACCTCTAGGTGGAGCTGAAGACATCATTTCCTCCCCCTACCCCCAACTCCCATGCCATGACATTAAAAAATGATCAAGTTGCAAGTGAGTAAAGGAATAAAAAAGCATTCTCAGGGACACATGACTGAACACAAGGTTCAAGAGAAGAGCAAGAAAAGGATTTTATCTAAAACATGAAAGTGGCTATCTCTTCCCTTTCATAAGTCTGCTATAGTTTGGTAGTTTATCATTTTCTCCAAAAGGACAGGATAGAGAATGGGTCTCATAGGACCATCACTGTCAGGTTTAACCGACCTTATTTAGTTTCATTTTGGGTATTCCTTTCACTATCTGAGTGCTAAGAATCAGGAAGGCTAAATCAGTGTTTGATTCCAGAGGAGAAAGGCCAAGGAGAAGGTGACTTGACTTTCCTAGAATCTACAACCTGTGACACAGCATGTGATAAGCTAAATAGAAGACCAGCTGGTGGTATGGGGCCAAGGTCCATCTAGAAAAAATGGGCATACGTTTGGGCTTACAACACTGTGGTTCTGGAAGGATAACAGAGATTCTGTAGTCCAATAATGTCCTCTAATCTCTCTGGTCTTCATGGCAGGGGCGGGTCTTATCAGTAGAAATATCACCTCACTGTCACCTGGTGCATTTGCTAATAGTAAAAAGTGCTTTGGAATAAATTTAAATGATTTATGAAATATATAAATTTATGTATAATGCTCATACTTGAATAGTAGAATTTCAGAAGGCTAAATGAGAAACTGTTGGTATTTGTTGCAATTCTGCTACTTTGGGTTCTGGTACCTCTGGGCTCTGGGGCAAAATAAAGTCTTACTGTTCATTATAGCGTGCGTGTGTATGTGTGTGCATGTGCACTTCTGTTTCTATCAGTAAATGTTATGGATTAAATGGTCGTGGTGGATATTTCTAGGTCATATGATTAAAAGTGATTTATCTCCTCTATCTTTTTATATATCTTCCTTGAGTTTTTTTTAAGTTCTTTTGCAATTATATTTATTACTTTAAAATGCAGCAAGAATAATTTAAAGGGATTCTTCATCATTTAATCTCTAAACCAACCCTAAAATATGAGTCATAGTGACATTAGTCCTTTTGTGTTTCAGTTTCTAATAGGATTAAATAATTTGTCTAAGATTGTATCTGGCCAAACTAGACTCACACCCTGGTTTTCTGACTCATTCTACCATGACAATCAAGCCTAATTGTGATAAAAAGAGCAAAACCTTAAGTTTTCTTAAAGACCCTTGAGGAACCCTGCAGTCATCACACCATTCCATGATATTTCCCTCCAATGCCTCATCAAGACCAGTCTGCTGGGATTTTGCCAGTGCCTAAGAGTCAACAACTGGGGAGAAAGAGCCTGAGAGAAGGGAGATCAGGCACCCCACAGACCACAAAAAGGCTGACCTTCTCTTACCTATTGTATTCAAAGGGTTACATTCTTTATCATTTCAAGCTAGATTTCTCTGGGCACATCCACAGGGACCAGGAAGATTTATTAGAATTCAATCCCTACTGTCTGCAGAAAGACAATTTACATGTGACACCAGCTCAGACATGCTTCTTCTAATTCATCTGAAGGGCACTGAAGGAGAGCAGCAAAGCTTAATATTCGCCTGCAGTCTCACTGGTGCTTGTTAAGGTGGCTTTAGGTCTCATTTTGGCCTGGCTATATTCCAGAAGGATTTACCTGAGTTCTTAGGGAAAGGCTACTGTGAGGCTGAGGTAGAGGTGAGCCCAAGGCCCAGCATTGGATTTCTGTGGTCAAAGGATGTGGCTGACCGGCACGTATAGCCAACAATGAGGCTAAGAGCCACCACTCCTACCCCGTGACTGTGACAGTTGTGGCTAATTGATCTCTTGGCTGAGTTTGCATGTAGTCTCAGCACTCTTGTCACAGCACTCTAAAAATTATGAGCAACTAACTATACTTGTCATGCCACAAGTTGAAACCTATTTGCTACTCCTGAAAATAGAGTGGGCACAGAGTAAGAAAGTGCTTAGCTGAGGTGGTCTATGGGTACGTCTTTGCAACATCACCACCACCAGATTTTATTTCATTTTGTAGTTTCCACTTTACAACCATCCCGGTCACTTTTCTTTGATGGTGTTACAATTTCTCTTTAGCTTGTCTCATGAGGACCTGAACACAACACACCATTCCAAGAATGGTCTGATTAGAGCAAAGCCGAGAAAGCAGGGTGCTTGCCCTTCCTCCACTTCAGAATATTCTATATCTGTTGATGAAGCAACATTTATTACTTCCTAGAACATGGGCTGCTGTTCATCTGTGTCTACTTCACCCTGTAGAAGAATGTTTAGATGTAAAAAAAAATTTGAACCTACAGGGGAGTTATACATTTTTCTCTATTAAATTTTATTATATGATTTGATCCATGGTCATCATTTAGTACTCATTTGATGGAGAATTCTGTTGTAAGACGCATTTTCTATTCCTGAAAGCTTTTCTTGCTTACAAGTGTGATTAGCAATGTCCTGTATCATCACTGATGAACAATCCATGATACTTAGTGTCTTTATATCTCTATACAAGAGGAGAGTACAAAAAGCCTTTCTCCCTCTCTGATCAATTTCCATCCATGCTTCAGTTCACAGCAGCTTTTTCCGGGGAAGATGTTCTTGACTCCCAACTCTGCTACATTACCCAGATGTATGACCTTGATAGTTCAGGTGACTCATCTTTGAAATGGAGGGTCAAGCATTAGATACTATCAGAAGTCTCAGGATGCCACCCTGGTTTATTTACAAACATCTCAGCTACATTTATTATCCTTTCCTTTTAGTTCAAGATGTTATTTTGGCGTGTCAAATAATTTCCCAATCAGATTACAACAATAAATATAGACCTGCTCTGATCTTAAAAAACAAACAAACAAAAGCCAGAATAAACTCTATCATAAGTACCAGGATCCTTTATTGTTCAAATCCAAAGCAGATTAAATAATAACTGAGGTGAGGGAGTTGTTTTTATATGGAAATTATTTGCCACTTATAGCAAATTGGACCCAAGTTTTTCTTTCTCATTCTCCTTTCTTCTTGCCTTCATTGACTTTAGTGACTGCTAAAAAGGAATATATATATATATATATATATATATATATATATATATAATCATCTTGGCTGCTAAATCAAGATAGAAGAGATCAGTACTTTCTTTCCCAGGGGATGTATCAACCATCATTAAAGATGCAGACAGCAAAACAGCAATTTGAGCCTCAAGAGTAGGTTGGAAAAGAATAATTTACAGTTGTGTTTCTGCTGCTGGCATTACACTAAATCATACCAAGTCCCTTCATTTGTTAGGCATGCTTTTAGTCTTGAATCAGAACAAGTCTATCGAGGTATATTTTTCCCCATTTTTTGCAAATAACATTTTATTTTTCAGAAATCTAGGTCCAAGAAAAAGAGAAAATTTCCTGTTCAGCTGCCAATGGCTTATCTGTACTTGAACCACAGGCAGAGGAAAGCAAGAAGGGCAGATGTGAAGTCATGACTTACGGCCTTTGAGTGGGAGAACAAAAGTCTTGTTTCCCCCTTTTCATTTTCAGAAAGCCTCAATCAATACCCCACTTGTAACTGTACCAGGGGGCATACAAGCAGAGAATCCAATACAAATGAATTGAAACTTTTCAAATTTGACACAGTGCAAAGGCAGATGTATTCTTGACATTGAATTTCTTGCATCAGAACAATGTTTCAAATCTCTTGGGCAGAAGGGATTCTGCATTAGAATAGGTTTGTGCCAGTTTAGTATTGCCCTTTGTCTTAGAATTTTGTTATTTTAAAAAAGTTGCTATCTTATGATTTGATTTGAATTATCAGCAATAATAATAGAAATTCTATGGACCTTCAATACAGATGCATAAAACTTGGAAATCAAATAGACTACTATTGCCCATTTTAAAAATGAGGATTTTGAGGTTTAGACTGGAGAATATCTTTCCAACTAATGGCAGAGTTGTGACTAGCAAAGTTCTGCCAGGTCTTTGTCCAGATTCAGCCACAGGGTGCATCCTTTTTTATTTGACTGTGTCCCTGTGAGACCATCAGCTGTATGTCATTCCTGCCATGAATATTTCCAATTAGAGGGGTCAGAGCCCCGGAAGGCTGAGTAACCTGTCCTAAGCAGGGCATGGTATCTCTCACAGGTTCAAACCTCTTGATTTATGGGTCTTTTTAGAACTGAACATTTTTAAAACAAAAGGCCCTATGGTCTAAGAAAGTTTAAAAGGAAAAAAGAAAGGCAAAACAAAACAGGCTTGGAAAGCAGAATAACATATGGAAACAGTAAGTGAACATTTTGCTTTGATGATGTCAAGGGCACTTTTAAGTGCTCAGATAAAGTTCATGTACTGTGAACAACAAGATGCTTTTTCATTTTGACATTTATGGTAGCCCCATTCTCTCTTCGTTTTTGGTAATGTGAATTGATTTTTAGTCTATGATCCCATGGAAGTATGAGTAAACAAGATCACCTGCTACCTCTAAGATTAAAAGATGGCTATTTTCAAAAGAAGAAAGTGAACTTTTCAATATTTGATCCCCTTTTTATTTCTTTCTCTCCCTACCACTTTTACTCTTTGCCACATTCTGCGATACATAATGTTTATGTCCCCATATATTAAAATATTGTTCTACTGTCCTTCTTTAGCCTAACTTGTGACTCAAGCACGTAAGTTCAGTCTCAGCAGCAATCCCTGCAAACCAACTAAGCTATCCTATTTGTCCTCCTTTTCTGTTTTCAATTTTGTGTGACTATCCTTGGTCCATGGTTGCCAATCAAGAAAAATGAACCAGAAAAACAAACCAGAAGAGATTCACTGCCACCTAATCTGTGAGTTGTGGTTTCTGAGATAAAAGTTGAGGCAGCTAAGAGCTGACTCACTGCTCTGTTGACTGCTCTCTCCATGGACAGAGTGCACTGCAGATCAGTGATCTTCTTCTGTTGCTGCAGTCTTCACATCCCCTACCCCGCTCCTCTGTAGACTTTAGTGCTATGAAACAAAGTTTTCCTAACACCAGGAAACTGCTTTACTCCCTCTGAAGCTAGAATCCAAAGGAAGAAAAGGCTTAAATAGAGCCCTGTAGAACCCCTCAGGTCGCATCAGCACCTCTGTGCTGTCCTCTTTTTTATTATTTGAAGTGAGAGCTCCACTCTGTTTAAGTAAGTGCAGGGAGGCCCGGAGAAATCGGTTGCAGCCAGACTCCCTTGTTAGGGTTCCGTGGTTTCCAGAGTAGAGTCTCAGCAGAGCTTTCTATAGAACAGCCACCTCTTCCACTGGGGCTTGGAAAATCATGCCACATCCATTCTGACTCTTCCATCAGCCATCCATACTTCTGTAATCCAAATGCAACTAATCATCCTGTTACTGATGTGGAAGCCAAAATAGAGAGCTCAGCCCGTCTGGAGTTGTTTTGGGACCTCCAAGACTGACAAGACACAGGAAAAATCCAGTTTGTGTCTTGAATATCAAGAATACTTTTTGTATGTAAAATTACTTTGTAAATTCTCTTGGTAATTTTAGTGACAAGAAGGAATTATCTTTGTAGAAAAATGAGTAAAGTTCTTGTGCAAAGTTGTCTTTTAAATGTCAGGGTTTAAAAAATATCAAAGATAAACAAGTAGTCTGAAAGAAGGAGAAACTTATGAAACTTACAAAGCATATATAATGCTGCAAGTTAGAATTTTGTTTTCCCCAGTCTTGCTGTTGGTAGTTTGACTTTGGATGTAAGAAACTTTTGTCATTGACAAACAGATGGGACATGTGATATTTACTGAAATTTGTTTTATATATATCTTTAGGATCACAAACAGCAGTTCTTTTAGATTATATTTGGAAACAGATCAACTACTTAATTCCTACTTATTCTCTATGTCCACATTGGCATGACTGTACTTATACATGTACAAACACACACACACACACACACACACACACACACACACACACACACACAGGCAAAGTCTATTCATTCCAAGCAAATGTCTGAAGGAAAATAGGACCTTGAAACTGAATAAAAAGAAAAACACATAAATTGCAAATATGATACTGAATCTAGACAAAAACACGACCAGATAATAGAGAAAGTTCCTCAAAATGTTATTGTCAGTTAATTCTCTTCTGTGATTATTCATTTCACAAATAAAAAAAAATCAGCAGTGTCATCTTAGACTTGAGCAAATATAATGAAATCTTTTTATGAGAAGATCTATGATCCATGGTAGCAGCTGTTGCCCATTTTTAGCAATTATAAGCATATCATTTAGTATTTACTAAACACCAATAGTAGCAGGGTGCTATAAAATCAATGCGTTTACCTAGTTCTTTTTCTTTGAAGTTGATGTTAAACAGGGGGGAAAA
Organism: Microcebus murinus; assembly: GCF_040939455.1. Classification (NCBI taxonomy): domain Eukaryota; kingdom Metazoa; phylum Chordata; class Mammalia; order Primates; family Cheirogaleidae; genus Microcebus; species Microcebus murinus. Next base: position 24,847,248 of record NC_134107.1, read on the forward strand.
AGTACATACAAATGAAGAGAGAAATTCTTTTGGAACAATGCTAAAATAGTTTTACAAGGTTGAATAATACATAATACAGTGCAGTTGATTCTGGCCATGTTGGAGGTGTCTTGAGGGTAGCGTATCCTGATGGGAAGGATACATTTTTAGGAAATAATAAGTCTTAAGTCTGTATGATGAAGTAAAAACAGGTCTCAAAGTCAGACAGGGATTTGAATGTATTGACTCATAATTTTTAGGGTTCCATAGGTACAGAGAAACTTGAATTCTTGATATTATAGAAGTTTTGAGCAACTTTTATTTCCCACTTAGTTTGACATAGGCATCCAAGAAGTGTTTCCCAGTGCCTGCCTTAATGCACAGGGTGATACAATCTTGGCTCAGCTCATGAATACTTCATGCTTTGGACCAGCACAATATAAAAAGAGGAACTGATTTTGTTCTATAAGACTCCCTAAACACATCTCAGATTCATCTCCTATTCTCAACTCAAAATCACACAGTTCCAATCTTGGGAGTTTAGGTGGCTGAGAGGAGCTAACTTTTTATCTTCTAAGACTCCCTGGTAAAGATATCTAACCCTGATTCGCCATCTTATCTACCTCTTTCTGTTCTTTCCTAAAGACTCTCCCTTGCCTAATAATTCCCTCATTGAATTCTGGCTTCTCTACTTTCTAAATATTTAGTCTCAACCAACTTCTCTAAAACTCTGCTGTCTCATTAAGGAAATGAGTAGAGCAATATCTGCCTCATCAGATAGTTGTGAGTATGAAATGAGGATTATATCTGGCAGAAAGGAAGTGTTCAATAAATATTAATCTTTCCTTCTTTCTCTCCATTGTCTGCCCTGTAATATGTTATATGGATACCAGAAAGTTTGTAAGAGAAAAGGACCTGAGACACCTGTTCCTCCTGGTCAGTCCCAGGAATGTCTCATCTCAGGATACTACCATAATTCAGTATTGTAGATATTCTTTAAAAATAGATTTTGACTTATCCAAAATTATCTGTATCACTGTATACACAAAACCATAGGCTAGGCACTATAAAGAAAGGAGATTTGTACTCTCAAGTAATTTATAATCTGGGAAGGATAGGAAGACACATAAACAAACTATAAGACAGAATAAATTATAAGTGCAGTTTTACTATAAAGATTCCACATTAAACTGTTAAAACGAATGAATTCAGCAAATGCAGGATTAAAAATCAGCACACAAAAATAGTTTAATTCTTATACTCTAACAATGAACAATCTGAAAAGGAAACAAAGAAAAAAATTATTTACAATAAAATTTTTTAAAAAACACTTAGGAATAAATTTAACCAAGGAGGCAAAAGACGTGTACACTGAAAACTACAAAACATTGCTGAAAGAAATTAAAGAAGACACAAATTGAAAGGCATTCTGTGTTCATGTATTAGAAGACTTAATGTTGTTATCAATTCTACCCAAAGAGATCTATGGATTCATGTGATTTGTATCAAAATTCAATTGACTTTTTTAAAAGAAATAGAAAAGTTCATCCTAAAATTCGTGTGGAATCTCAAGAGACCCTTGAATAGCCAAAACAATCATGAAAAAGAACAAAGTTGGAGTACTTATACTTGCTTATTTCAAAACTTACTACAAAGCTACATTAATCAAAACAGTATTGTATTGGTACCAAGATAGATATATAGATAACAGAATATAATAAAGAGCCCAGAAATAAATATTCACATATATAGTCAAATGATTTTCAACAAAGGTAACAAGATCATTCAATAGGCAAAGGATAGTCTTTCCAACAAATGGTACTCAGAAAACTGGGTATCTGCATGCAAAAGAGTGAAGTTGAACCCTTACCTTACACCATATACAAAAATAAACTAAAAATGGATTAGAGACCTAAAAAGCTATAACTAGTATACAACTCTTGGAAAAAAAATAGGGGAAAATCTTTATTACATTTGATTTGGCAAAGATTTCTTGGATATAACACCCAAAACTCAGGCAATAAAATAAAAAATAGATAAATTAGATTTCATCAAAATTAAAAAAATATGGGCATCAAAAGACATCACCAATGGAGTGAAACATAACAAACAAAATGAGAGAAAATATTTGAAAATTATGTATCTGCTAAGGGTTTAAGATCCAGAATTTATAAAGAACACTTACAATTCAAGAACAGAAAACAAACAACCAGATTTTAAAATGGACAAAGGACTTGAATAGACATTTCCTTTTCTCCAAAGAAGGTATATGGACGGCAAATAAGCACACAAAAAGATGCTAAATGTCACTAATCTTTAAGGAAATGAAAATAAAAGGATCTACTTCACACTCATTAGGGTGGCTATTATCAACAAACAAACAAACAAACAAACAAACAAAAAACCACAGGAAAAAACCAGTGGTAATAAGCATGTTGAAAATTTGGAACATTTGTATATTGTTGATGGAAATGTAAAATAGTACAGTTTCTGTGGAAGAGTGTGGCAGTCCTTCAAAATATTAAATATAAAATTACTATGTAATATAGCACTTTAACTTCTCGGTATATGCACAAGTGAAAGAAAGTAGAGGCTCAAATAGATATTTGTATATTAATGTCCATGGCAGCATTATGTACAGTGACCAAATGGTGGAAACCACCTCAATATCCACTAGGGGATGAACAGATAAATAAAATGTGATGTATACACACAGTAGAATATTAGCTTTAAAAAGGAATGAAATTCTGACATGTGCTATGACATGGATAAATCTTACAACATTACGCTAAGTGAAATAAGCCAGACACAAAGGACAAATATTGTATAATTCAACTTATATGAAGTACCTAGCATAGTAAAATTCAGAGAGACAGAAAGTAGAATGGTGGTTAGCAGGTGATGGGGGAGGGAAAAATGGGAAGTTATTATTGTTTAATGGGCACAGAATTTCAGTTTGGGATGATGAAACAGTTCTGGAGGGGATGGTTGCAAAACACTATGAATTTACTTAATGCTACTGAACCATATACTTAAAAATAGTTAAAATGATAAATTTTATGTTTTGTGTATTTTACTAAAATAAAAGGTATACTATTAAAGAGATAAGCAAAGGCCTGTGCAAACAAATGGGAGACTAATTTTGACTGGGAGTATGAGCAATACTTTTCAGAGGATGCATAGTTTGAATAGAATTTTGAAAGATTGTGGGATAAATGGATTTGAGCAGGTGACATTCCAAGAACGTTTTTAAATAAACGATGAAAACCTTTGAAGTAATGGAGGCCATATTTATTCTGCCGCTCTAAATTGATTGCTAGAATGTGGTTAATGATATTAAAATATTTATGAATATATATTTTATTTCCACCCATCTCTATCAGGAACCATAATGCAAACTTTAATCAGCATTTTCCATAACATTTGAAAGGCAATTATAAGCCAATATTAACATTTATCTTACATGGCTTCTTTAAAAAGCTCAGTTGTTTAGCATGGCTGTTAAATCATTAAGCAGTCACACTTTGAGATATCATACACATAGCTGGTCTGAATTCACTATTTTTTGGTCAGTGCAATTGATACTTATCAGTATAAGTGAAGTCCAGATCTTTCAAACCTGAGTGTAACTGTGCAATAGCTTCTTTGGTGTAAGGGGAGAGTAGATTACATTCATTTCTATATTCTACAAATATTTACTGACCATCTACTAAGTACCAGGACATTGTGTTAGCCATTGGAGATGCTGTAGGAAATAGCCCCAAATCTTTACAATATAATTTGCCTTCTATTGCATGGAGGGAACTTGGTGGGAAGTAAGTTTGATGGCAGTGGGGCGAAAGGGAGATAGCTTTGAATAAATGCCTAAAGAATTTGGACTTCAGGGAAACATTGGGACCTTACTTGCAGCTATAATATAAAATATGGATTAGCCAGGGAAGACAAGGGTGGAGGAAGACCAGTTAGGAAATGATCAAGTTATACTAAATGAGAAGTGATGAAAGCCTGGACTAAGGAAATGGTAATAGATAATAAAGAGGAAGTGATTTGAAAGGTGGAATCAATCAGGAATGTCAAAGGGATAGAGGGATAGATTAAAGATAAAAATGACTTCAATAATTTTTAGCTTGGATGCCTGGTGAAGAATTAGGAACCTCGCCTTTAAATATAGCCTCCTATTTGGAAAGCCAACAGGATGCTGAAATAAAAACTCAACCATTTATAATAATTGGCAAAGAGAAAGCAACATGAAATTCTTTCTTAAAGTTCACCCTAGGCTACAATGTAGATGCCCTCCAGAATTTTGTTTATAGAGCTCTATCATTTAACTACCAACTATTTATTGTAATAAAAGGTTATTTCTTTGACTCTCTCCACTTATATTCTTGCTGCTCTTATTACATTGGTGAAAATGTCTTATAGATTAAATAAAAGTCGTATTTGATAAAGATAATTTGGTTTCATTTGAGGTATTCTATGCCTAACTCGACTAGTGCAGTGAGATCATCTTCCTACCAAGGTGACAGATCAATCAGAGAATTCTGTCTGGCTCTTATATGATAATTAGGTAATTTCTTTAATCCAACTCTGGGAACATGTTTTAGATAAGCAAATAGTGAATTCAGACCAGCTATGTTTATGATATCTCACAGTGTGCTTGCTTAATGATTTAACAACCCTGCTAAACAATTGAGCCTTTTAAGGAAGCTGTGTAAGATGAATGTTAATATTGGCTTATAATTGCCTTTCAAACGTTAGAGAAAATGCTGATTAAAGTTTGCATTATGGTTCTTTGTGGAGGTGGGTGGAAATTAAATATATATTTATAAATCCCAGCAATCAATTTAGAGCAGCAGAATAAATATGGCCTCCATTACTTTAAAGGTTTTCATTGTTTATTTTTAAATGTCCTTGGAATGTCACCTGCTCAAATCCATTTCTCCTGCTCTTTTACAGTAAGTCTCCATGGTTAGTGGCTAATAATAGTGTCACTAGCTTTGTGGGTACTGGGTAAATGTGAATTGCTGGCAGTTATTACTTATGCTGGTTCTTAGCAAAAAAAATAAGCACCTGAGGTGGAGTCACGGGACCTAATACCGGTCTTAGTTTTGCCTTTGCTTGACCTTGGGGGAAGTTATAAAATCCACATAGGCCTCAATTTTTCTGTTTGCAAGATGGGCGAATAAATGACCTCTCTGGCACGGGACAAACTGTGAATGCTATGACTACAAACAGACGAAGCATGGCTAAGAGGGAAATCTGCTGTAGCAATTAAAAGCAATCTGTCAGGCCAATTTCACTTCCAACAGACTTGGCCTCAGAATTCTGCTTTTAAGCTATTAGACTGCAACCTCCCTGATTTCAGAGACTGGACTTCTTTTTCATCTTGTATTCCTAGTGTCTGCTCATAATACGTACTCATCTGATTTCCATTCAATAATGATTTATTGAATATCCTCTTTGTCCTCAGTGGTAGAACCAGTGTTAAAGATCCCAGGCTCTGGAATGAGACTCCTTGGTTGCTTGATTTTGAAAGCTGGCTTTTTACCTGCTAGATAGGTGACATTAGGCAGGTTAACTTCTCTGTGTCTCAGTTTCCTCATCTGTGAAAAGGAGATAATAAAATACTTCTAATTATGAGGTTGTGAGGATTAAACGTTATTATTTGTGTAAAGCTCTTGATCAGTATCTGGCACAGAGTAGTTGCTTAATCCTTTTTTTGCCATGATGGGGACAAGGAGGAAGAAGAGGAGGAGGGAAGGGGAGAAGGAGACACCCTGGAGGCACAGTAAATTTTTGTTGAGTAAATACAAGTCTTAACTCTCTCCATCTGTACTGTGGTATCTTGACTAGTGTCTTGTCTAGTGGTCTGCCTGGATGTTATCTTGACATTGTCACTTGAACCAACACTCTTCTAGATTCATCCTTTCTTGTTTTGGTACATGGCCAGACAAGTGCCCTTCTTGGTCCAACTCTTATTTCTTTTCTTTCCCTTGGTTGTTATATTTGTTTGCTGCCTTTTTTTTTAAGTCAAAATTTTAGATGCCTATGGTGTAAAGAAGCAAATAGTCTACTATTCTAAAAACAAGAATAGTCCCCAACCCCCCAGGCTGCAGCCAGGTACTGGTCCATGGCCTCTTTAAGAAGAAGCTTTATCTGTATTTACAACCAGTATAGCTGCTCTCCATTGCTTGCATCACTGCCTGAGCTCTGCCCACCCCCCACCGCTATCCCCACTGTTTATGGCATAATTGTCTTCCATGAAACCTGTCCCTGGTGTCAACAAGTTTAGGGGCCACTTCCTTAAACCCTTCTTGCATTTCCTATTCTGTAGAGGCAACCAATTGCAACTTTTTCAGCTGATCCTTTTAATATCTCTACATCTTCAAATAACATATTTTTATTGTAATTTCTTGATATTTCACTTTTAGGTATGAATTAACCACAATGGATCATGAAGATTTAACTCTCTTTGACCACTGCCATTCCACAAGTATACACACACCTCTTATCTCTGTATCCTCCCAATAGGCATTATCAGACTGGTGCTTATTGTCACTATTCAGTATTTACACTGCTATGGATATGGAAGTGATATTCACAGCAGAGCCATATAGTATATATGATTTATTTTCGTTTCCTAACTAACATTTTGTTTCCTTGGAATTAGTAATTGTCTTTTTTGGTTATGTTGTTTCATTCAGTCATTTTCTATGACTGTATAGTTAACTCATCCCACACACTTCACCCATTGAGTGAATTTTCTCTGAATGTATTCAAATACATGGACAATTAGTTTTAGTCTTATTTCTTGAAAGATTTTTCCCAGAATCTTCAGAACAATCTGTTCCCTAGCTGGGGATCTTCTTTAACCACTAATCTATTATTCCTTTGCCCTCTCTTTCATTAATTTCAGATATTCCTTTTTCATGGTTTAGTTTTTCATTTGGTGAAGTGTAGCCTCTAGTAATTTCCTGAGGAAGAGAGCACAGAAAGAAAATTTTTGAGATCTTGCAGGTCCAGAAATATCTTCATAATATCTATACTTAATTGATATTGTGGCTAAAAATCCAATTTTAAATTGGAAATTATTTTTTTCCTTAGAGTTTGATGCATTATTCCATTCTTTCTTTTAGCTTCCAGTGTTGCTCTTGAGAAGTCCAGTGCTATTCTAATTCTAGACTCTTTGTAGGAAAGCTTTCTTCTGTTTTCTCTCTGAAAGATTTTGAGATGTTTTCTTTACTCTCAGTATTCTAAAACTTGGTGATGATACATCTTGGAATGGGTCTATTTTCATTTACTGTGTTGGTCACAATATAGCCCATTTACTCTGCAAACTTAGTTCCTACAGTTCTGGAAAATTTTCTTAATTTATTTGATGATTACTCTATCTTTTTCTATCTGTCTGTCTGTCTGTCTCTCTCTCTGTGTATATATATGTATATACACACACACACACACACACACACACACACATCAAAAAATAATATATATCTTTCTCTCTTTTTCTCTTTTCTTTTCATTCTTTCTGAAACATCTGTTACTCTGAAATTGAATTTACTGGATAGGCCTTCTAATTTTTTAAAACTTTTCCCTCTTATTTTCCACTTCATTGTCTTTTTGCTTCCCTTTTTTATTTTCCAATTATTCAATTGAGTCATTTTCATTTCTGCTACAGTATTTTTATTTTCAAAATTTCTTTTTATTCTTTAAACATTCTTGTCTTTTATACCACTTGTTCCTTGCTTTATCAATGTAGTATCTGATTTTATAAACTCATGGTAGATTTGTGTTTAGTAGTTTGTTTAGTCCCCACCCCCCTCCCCCTGTGCAATTATATAGTTTTCCTTCAAGTGTTTTTTTTCTTTTTTTCCCCCTCTTTCTTGTCTGTTTTGGTCTCTGTCAGTTATTTTAGAGGCATGCCATTAATGGCTGGTGATCATCAGCTGTCTGCTCATATTTAAGAGTAGGACATTCAGAAGTTGATTAGAAAGCTCTGTACATATAAATGAGGTTTGTCGACCCCTGGTTTTAATATAGGGCTGTCTGATTGAGGTATTTCCTTGGGGAACTTCCTATGTTCATATTTTTAGTTCTTTTCTTTTGGGCTGGGCAGATTCCTCAGAAAAGTGTTTGCCAGTTTTCTGCCTAGTGGGGATATGGCTGGCTTCCAGAATTGTAGAAGAGACAGAATCAGGAAAAAGGCTGAGATCTCAAAATTCAGTATTGATGCTTTTACTCTCTTATGCCCCGTTTCACCATGGTAGTCCTGATTTTGCTATGTCTAAGGACTCCCTGCCCAGGCACCCCATGATTTAGTATTTTCAGGGAATAAACCTTACTTTATGTCGAGATATTAGAAAAAATCTTGGGATGTAACTGGTGTTTAAACATACTTTCAACCAAATCTTCCCCCCCCTCCTTTTTAAAACCCATTTTCGCTCCCATTTCCAAAGACACTCATGCTGCTAATCCTGAGGTATAAAATAACTTGCATTTGTCTTTTCCTACTGCTGGCTAAATATGAACTGTGTGCTAAATCAGTTTCTTCTCATCTATCAGCTTTCCAGCTTCTAAAATTATGAAGTTGTATTGCTGTTGTCTCATCTTCCATTTTATTGATGCTTGCAAGTTTATGTCTCTTAAATATCCTTTTACTATTGTTTTAATGGATTTCAGGAGAGACTGTTGCCTGAGTTCTGTGTTGTTTTACCTGAAAAACCTAGTATATATTATTTATTTATTGTTGGCTTCAACCCATGAGTCCCTTCATAGTAGGTTCGACTTGCAAAATTCTCTCCTAAGACATCAGGCCCTTATAAACTACTACTTACATGTGCTTTTCAGCTATGTATGTTATAATTTTATAATTTCCTTACAATCTTCTGTGGGCCTCAGACCAGACACAGACATAGAATCTGTCTTTGCTTATAATATGCATTTGCTCTAGAGTTTTCTCCAGCTGGGTTAGGTCAGTGATAAGTTCTATATTTCAAAACTGGCTGAAAGGAAAACTATCATTGGATCATGCTTTCTTTTAATCACTTTTGCACAGTTGAAGAGCAACCGCCTCTTTTGACTGAATTCAGCTCTATCTATCTGTACTCTCTGGGCTTAGAGAATATACAGTTTAAGCTGCTTGCAGTATTTATAGGTTCACAACATTGAAAAATTTACATTAGTTCTTGGCATCCTTCTTGGTTTGGTTCAGGGCTCAGCTAATATCAGAATGTATTTTCCTTCCATCTTTCTTCCATTGTGTTTATTTTATTTTTAGGATCTACAAGGTAGCATAAGACCTAGAATTATGATGCCCTTTTAGGTGCTATTTCAGCCTGAGAGAGATTCCTTGGAAAGCATGCCTTGGATGTTTCCACCAGAACACAGAAGTTAGCACTGATAGGGCTCAGACTGGATCATGTGCCTCCCTTAACCCATCTCTAATGGTCTGAAGCTGAGTCACCCTCGCTGCCATCTGACCCTCCCCTGGCCTGGAATGCAGTCCCATGTCCCCTGTGATGTTGCCCTTCTTATCAGAGTTGATTAAACCAGATGAAGATCTCTGTTCAAAGAGGAGCCAATGAGACAATCTTACTCTCTTAGAATATGAAAGGGAGATGTGGGAGGTGAACTAATAAGAGTATATAGGCCCTTTGGACTGAGATAACATTTTATGTTGATCTGTGCCAGTGATCAAGCTAAGAATAATGAGTCTACAGAGAAAGAGGTGGATGAAGTAGACATACACCAAAGAGGAGGAGCCATAGGGCCAGAAAGGAGTGGAGGAGAGAAGAGAGAAAGAAAGAAATTTTAGGATCTGATAGCCTTTCACATCGTGGTTTTTGTGTATCTCAGATGTAGTTCCTGCCCTTTTAGAATATGCCTCTGTAGCCTTATGATAATTTTTTTAACTTAAATTTGTTTCAGTGGGTTTTTAAATGATTTATTCCATGAGAATAAACAATGACAATATTAAAAATAATAAAAACATTTATTATATATCTACATAGTATAAAGATTAAATTATACTATCTTTAAGATAGTATAATTATAGATTATACTTCAAATTATACTTCAAGATTATACTTCAAATATAAAGATCATGCTTAAAAATCAAGTATAATGCTTTACACAGAGTATGCATTCAATCAGTTATTATTATTATTTAGTACAAGTCATTCTATTAATATTACTGTATTTAACCTTCTTGACAATCCTATGTGGTATTGTTACTACTGTATCTATTTATAGTTCAGAAACCAAGGTATAGGTAGGCTAACAAACTTGTCCACTGTCCAAGAGCAATAAAGTAACAAAGCTGAGATTTGTACTGAGGCCACCTATTTTCAGGGCTTATTATTAATGCATGACTAACCTTAAGAATAGCAGTCTTATTCCTTGGTATTCACGATACCTTAGAAGCAGGAGCACTTAATCTAATTTGACTATCTTAATGTACACAGGCTAGTGGTATTGCCCTCTATTGAGATAAGAAGACTGAGTTTTAAAGTATTTAGGTGATTTTCATAAGTTATCCAGCTCTACCTAGCAGAGCTAAGAGCTCAGCCCAAGTTGCATTTTTTCCTGTCTTACATCGTACTACCTTTATGCTGAGTTGATATTTTTATTTTCTGTATCAGCATTTAATTGGCATAGCATTTATGTCATTTTTAATGCTTATTAATAGATAAGTTCTGGGTGGTTATATATTTTATCATTATCTGTTCTACCAAACCAAGTAGGAAACTAATGAGAAAGTGCAGAACGTGAATCTGCTTTCCAGCCTTTTTGAGAAACTATAGTACCTCCCTCTGGTGGAAGATCAAAGGCAGAACGATACAGAGTTGATGGGGATGGGGTGATCAGTAAGGGAATTTACCTGATTTTAGGGGGCTTGGTATCAGGAATGGACACACTGACATCCTGCAGGACATCTTTGTTGCCCAAATTAGATTCCAAAAAGAACCATAGTGGAGGGGTTATGTGCATGGGCTAACATACTGGGCAGGCCTGGGTTTGAATCTTGTTTTTACCATTTATTAACTGCATGACCTAGAATTTTTTCCTTAACCGGTCAGAGCTTCGTTTTTTTCTCATAAAATGGAAGTTAAGAAAAGTGTGCTGAGCTCATAGGGTGACTGTGATAATAGAATAAGGCACTCAAGACTGTGCTTGCCACTTGGCAAGGATTCAACAAATATTAGCCCTTATGAATAATGTTACTCAGATACAAAGAATAGGGATCTTGTTGAGCTTTAGAAATTTCATGCATCCATAGCTATTCCAGAAAACAAGATCCCAGTCTCCAAACTGACGAAAGGCTTATTCATTTACCCTATTTGTACATTTTATGTTTCTCTTTTCCCCCTCTGCCCTCATCCTCAGCTATACAATATATATATTTTAGCCCCAAGTCCTCTTGGGTAATTTTATTTTTTGACATTAGCTTTGGGTGTATGCTGAAATTTCATCTGAAATGAAAGTGTGATTGCAACCATTATCAATATCTCGGGCCCTAAATCACCTTTGAGCAATTACACACCCAGGAAACTGATTGATTATTTTTCAGCTTTGCTGAGCTTTATCATAAGGCTGACACTGGCCAAAAATTGCTCTTGTTTTATAGGCCCCGGATTTCAGGTGGCAGTGAGTGAGTGAAATAACAGGTTGAAGAAAATCTTTTTATTCCCATGCTCCAGGTCAAAGTCTGTCTTTCCTGAGGAAAGCAAGGGTATGTTTCTCTGAGGCTCCAGGGTAGAATTCTGCCTGGTGGTGGATGTCACAAGATCATGGAGTGAGAACTAGGAAGAGGGACTGATCCTTTTCTTTTTAATAGGGTAATTAACGGTTGCAGAGGGCTCTCAATCTTTGTGTAATTGTTCAGAGTTTGGATTTAAAGATATCAAATCATTATTAATTGGCCTTACTTGCTTTTTATTTCCATCCTATGTGATATCAGACCTCAACAGGTACAGCCTTCCTCCAGTTCTGTGAGCTTTCTTGCCATAGCTGATTTAGTAGGTCTCAGATTGTAAGGGTAAGAGGTGAGTAGAGAGAAGAAGAGAAAAAGACAATAAAAAAGAAAAAAAAAATCATTATAGACCATCTTGGTTTTTGACCAGTGAAAAGAAACCTGAAGCCCAAGGACTAACACAAAGTTTTTCATCTTATTACTAAACACACGACACCACTCTGTTTACCTCTTGTGTCCCACTGTGACATACCATTCTGTGAGAAGCAGCTTAGGAATTTGTGGTTTTGGCACAGGAAATTGATTCCCAATGCTGGGAATCACTCGAATCCAAGTGAGTCCTTGGCTTCCTGCGAGAAAGAATTCAAGAGCTAGCCGACGGTATAAACCCAAAAGCAAGTTTTATTTAGGAAATATAGAAGATCTACTCCACAGGCAGAGTAGAGACTAGTTCTCCCTGCTGAGGAGTACAGCTTCTTTGGTTTTTCTGGTTTTTTAATTTAAGTAATGGCTTAATCATAAGCCAAGCAGGGGAGCAATATTCATGTTATTTCTTGGAAAGGGGTGGTGATTTCCTATAACTGGTAACCCTCCTCCCGTTTTTTTAATGAGACCCCTCTTGGAAGTCTCATGGTGTTGGTGGGAGTTTTTCTTAGCATGCTAACATATTATAACTACGGTATAATGAGCTGTAAGATCAAGCAGTGGCTAATTTCCTTGCCATCTTGGTTTCGACTAGTCTTAACTTGTTCTGTTACCATATCCTGTCTTTGATCAGGGTGGTTAGGGGCTTTTGACTCTGTTAAGCAGTGTCTGCTGGTTCCCTACCTCAATGTAACTATTGTATACACACTAATTTGTGAACTTAGGTTTTTTTTTGTTGTTGTTGTTGTTTTAAATAGAGATTAAATCGAAATAGAGGTTGCTTCATTCACAATCTGAAAATTTTCCATTCCATACTGTTAGATCCTAGATAAAAATCAAAGCTGTTAGAAGCCTCATCACACAATACATACAGTTTGAGGCCACACTCTATTATAGTGTTGTCTATTTCAGATGTGTTTGACCTTCCTTTATACAAAGGAAATAAGTTGGTTTCAAAAGTCACAATGACAGCTGAACATTAAAACAATTTCAAGGCATTGTGATGTGGAGAGTCCAAAGGAGAGATACTGAAGACAGAATTTGTGGGTGACTGACAATAGCACTGAGGTCACAGGGACTGACGTTGCAAAGTAATTCTACACTTATGGGGATTCTTGTATATGTAAATTTGCTTAGAATCATTCAGGTAAAAGTCCATAAAACATTAATTGCCCAGGTTCAGAGGGACAGGAGATTGGTGCCCATTCTCTACTTCTTTGTAAAAGGGGGCATGTATTTTCCTTGCTATAATTTTCTGAGCTATTGACAAATATTATATCATTCCTGCTCTTATTCATTATATCAAAGATAAATTACTAAATTCTGTTAAAGCTTAAATTTGATACCCCTTACACATTGCATGGTTCCACCTATACCTACATCTATTTCTGTATCTATATCTATACCCAAAAGACAATGCACTAACAGAGAAGGAAAGAGATAGTCCAGATTGATCAATTTAGCTGGAGCTTTCAATCTTGCTGGTTTAGTAGCTGGGCAGAAATAAGTTACCTTACCACAGAAAGTCTTGATCAGTGAGTTGAATACCTTCCACTGTTTGAAGAGGTATTAGATTTTTTATTTTAATTTGAGAGGCAGTGTGGTAGCATAAAATAGGCCTGCATCTTTGATGTCATTTATACCTGAGTTCAAACCCTAGATTATTCCCCCTACTAACTGTGCAACCCTGGGAAAGCCACTTTTCTAAGCCTCAGTGTTCTCATGTATAAAATGCTGTTGTGACGTTATTGTTAACTTCAGAAAGAAGTCAAGATGTTCCAGAAGGGAACCAAGAAAATGACAGAACAAAGTAAACAACCCCGAGGGGGTCCAATGATCAGGTAAAAGGTTCAGGTGTTACTTCTCTTATTTTATCCAAATTGGTCATCCTATTCTATGTTATTGCTGTTCTTCCAGGTTACCTACTAGCATTACCACTGCATTACTCTTCATGTTGGCTTTGCATTTGAAGAATAAGCTATCTTTTCTCAGAGGGTTGGGGTTAATTTAAGACAAAGTAGTTTCAACAGCTCAGCAAATAGCTAGCTGCTGAAGAAGACAATGTAGTTAGAAAAGCAAATGTTAAATGAGAAGAAAACAGAGCAGTAGAAATCTTCAGCCCTAAATCAAAGCATCGGCCTGGGGTTGGGGGTTGGGGGCAGCTGGGAAAATATAACAGCTGAGAGCAGAATGCAAAGATGCTGTAGTTGCTGGTCAGAATCCTTAAAATATCTGTTTGGAAGTTTAATTAAATGAGAAGCAAGACTATTTTTTATGTCTATCGACATTTTAAAAATTAAAATTTGCATTCTTCTTTTCTTTTGGAACAATGCCTATCCACCCTATATGAAATTAATTCAATCGTTATTAAAATACTGTCCCATCTGGGACAAAGTGATTACTCTAATAGGCCTAGAGTGAGAAAGTGACCAGGAATATAATCTTTATTTGAAAGAGTGATGTGTTCTTACTCTTAGAGAGAGGAGACCTGGTTGCCATGAACCTGTGCCAGCAAATGAACATTCAGAACAACTCTCTTAAGAGGATGAGTCAAGTAACAGTCCAAGTTCTTTCATTCTATCCAGTGCAAATATATCAAAACCTTACTCTTATACTTGCCATCTTTCACAGAGAACTCTGTTGGCAATTCTACCTATTTCCCCAGGATTTACTGGATAAGGGAAAGAGATTGGGGTAGATCTCTCTTTTCCAAAACACGTGTGTCTGCTAAACAGTAGTTCTCTCCTATAGTTCTCTCCCATTATTTTTCTTTCTGTGGTTTCAATTACCCATAGTCAACTGCAGTCAGAAAATATTAAATGGAAAATTTTAGAAATACAAAATTGATAAGTTTTAAATTGCATGCTGTCCTGAGTAGTGTGATGAAATCTCATGCAGTCCTACTTTGTACCACCCAAGGTGTGACTCATCCCTTTGTTCAGCTTTCCCATGCTGTGTAGGCTACCCACCCATTAGTCATCCACATCATCTGCTCCTGACATCCAACTATTGACATTGTCAGGGCTCTATGATCAAGGATCATCCGGAGCAGATTATCCTTCTGTTGGATTGTCAGAAGGTCAGTAGCAGCCTAACACTACATTACAATGCTTACATCACTCATTTCACTTTGTCTCATCTTGCAGGCATTTTATTATCTCACATCATCACAAGAAGAAAGGTGACCAGTGCTGTACAATAAGATATTGTGAGAGAGAAAAAAATATCACATTCACATATGTTTTATTAGAGTACATTTTTTATAATTGTTCTAGTTTATTAGTAGTTATTGTTAATCTCTTACTGTGGCTAATTTATGAATTAAACTTTATCATAGGTATGCATGTATAGGCATACCTCAGAGATATTGTGGGTTTGGTTCAGACCAATGTAATACAACAAATATCACCATAAAGCAAGTCACAAATTTCTTGATTTCCCAGTCCATATAAAAGTTATGTTTTTACTATACTGTAATATATTAAGTATGCAATAACCTTATGTCTAAAAAGTCTATATTTTTATTAAAGTCACTTTATTGCCAAAACATGCTATCACCTGAGGCTTCAGTGAGTCAATCTTTTTGCTGGTGGAGGGTCTTGCCTTGATGTTAATGGTTACTGAATGAATAGGATGGTGGTTGCTTAAGGTTGGGGTGGCTGTGTCAATGTTTTAAAATATGACAACAGTAAAGTTTGCCACATTGACTGACTCTTCCTTTCACAGAAGATTTCTCCATAGCGTGTGATGCTATTTGATAGCATTTTACCCATGTTGTAATTTCTTTCAAAACTGGAGTCAATCCTCTCAAATCCTGCCACTGCTTTCTCCAGTAAGTTTATGTAAGATTCTAAATCCTTTGTTGTCATTTCAGCAATGTCCATAGCATCTACACCAGGAGTTGATTCTACTTCAAAACCACTTTCTTTGCTCATTCATAAGAAGCATCTCCTCATCTGTTCAAGCTTTATCACGAGATTGCAGCAAATCAGTCACATCTTCAGGCTCTACTTCTAATTATATGAATAGTTGTCTTGCTGTTTCCACCACATATACAGTGATTTCCTTCACTGAAGTCTTGAATCCCTCAAAATTATCCATGAGGATTGGAATCAGCTTCTTCTAAACTCCTGTTAATGTTGATATTTTGACCTGCTCCCATGAATCATTAATGTTTATAATGGCATCTTGAATGGTGAATCCTTTCCAGAAGGTTTCAAATTTACTTTATCCAGATCCATCAGATGAATCACTATCTATGACAATTACAGCCTTTCAAAATGTATTTCTTAAGTAATAATACTTGAAAGTTGAAATTATCCCTCAATCAATGGGTACAGAATAGATGTTGTGTTAGCAGGCATGAAAACAACATTAATCTCCCTGTACATTTCCAGCAGAGCTCTTTGGTAACTAGGTGCATTGTCAATGAGCAGTAATAATTTGAAAGTAATCTTTTTTTTTTTTTTCTTTAACAGTAGGACTCAATAGTGGCCTTAAAACTTGATGTAAACAGATGTGCTATCACCCAGGCTTTGTTATTCCATTTATATACCATGGGCAGAGTAGATTTAGCATAATTCTTAAGGGCCCTAGAATTTTCATAATGGCAAATGAGCTTCGGCCTCAACTTAAAGTTATCAGCTGCATTAGCTCTTAACAAGAGAATCAGTCTGTCCTTTGAAGCTTTGAATCCAGACATTGACTTCTCTTCTCTAGCTATAAAAGTCCTAGGTGGCATCTTCCAATAGAAGGTTTCATCTACATTGAAAATCTGTTGTTTAGTGTAGCCACCTTCATCAATTATTTTATCTATATCTGGATAACTTATTGCAGCTTCTCCTGCATTTTCTGCTTCACCTTGTACTTTTATGTTATAGGAATGGCTTCTTTGCTTAAACCTCACGAACCTACCCCTGCTAGCCTCCAACCTTTCTTTCTTCAGCTTCCTTACCTCTTTTATCTTTCACAGAATTGAAGAGAGTTAGGGCCTTCCTCTGGATTAGGCTTTGGCTTAAATGAATATTATGGCTGGTTGATCTGCTATCCAGACCACCAATACTTTCTCCATATCAGCAAAAGGCTGTTTTACTTTCTTATCACTCATGTGGTCACTGTACTAACACTTTTAGTTTCTTTCTAGAACTTTTCCTTTGCATTCACAACTCAGCTGGTTGGCTCATGAGGCCTGGCTTTCAGCTTATCTTGGCTTTCAATATACCTTCCTCACTAAGCTTAACCATTTCTACGTTTTCATTAAAAGTGAGAGATGTGCGACTCTTCCTTTCACATTAACACTTAGAGAAATTGTGGGATTGATTATTAATTGGCCCAGTTTCAATATTGTTGTGTCTCAGGTAAGGGGTGGCCTTACCTGAGAGGGAGAGAGATGGGAGAACAACCATCAGAATACCCACAATATTTACCAATTAAGTTCATTATCTTATAGGGACATGATTAGTGGTACCCCAAGACAGTTAAAATAGTAACACGAAAAACCACTGATCACAGATCACCATAATGGATATAATAATAATGGAAAACTTTGAAATATTGTAAGAATTACCAAAATGTGACAGAGAGACCAAAAGTGAACACATGCTGTTGGAAAAATGGCACCAACAGGCTTGCTTAATGTAGGGTTGCCACAAACCTTCAATTTTGAAAAATTCTCAATATATGTGAAGTGCAGTAAAATGAGATATCCCTGCATGGGGGAAAACATAGCATATATGGAGTTCGGTATTACTGGCAATTTCAGGCATCCACTGGGGGTCTTGAGTTGTATGCCCCATGGTGGGGGAGTGACTGTAGCTTTTTTGGTGAGAACCACATAGCCCTATATCCACTTCTGTTTCTGTCATTGTCTCTGTTACAGGAATAAATTAATTTTGTCCCACTGTCTATTTCTATTATAATCCTTGTCACTTGGATAGATTCATTATGGACCATTTTTGGTTTCATTTTACTGTGTTTGTCAAAAACTAGAGATTGTACAATGAAGATAAGAGCAGAAATTTTATTAGGATTCATGAAAATTTATCAACTTCCATGACACCCGTGATAATGACATATTGCAAGAGGAGATCAGGGTTCAGTCCTGGTGTGCAAGGTTTGTGTGAGTGGGTGGCTGGGAGGCTGTGAGCAGCACTGCAAGAGAGAATAGTGGAGATGTAGAGTGCAGAGGGTATTTACAAGTTTTCTCATGGATGGAGTTTATCAATGATGTTTTAGTTCCTAGAACTAGGAACTTCTATTTATGACAATTAATATTAATTAGTTTTGTTTTAATGGTGGTATCATATGGGAAAAAAGGGATGCAGGCAGATCTTGTTTGAAATCCTAGCTCTGACTTAATCACTTTGTACCTCAGTTTCCTTACATGTAAACTGAGAATAATATTAATAATATAACCTCCTTCATATGTTCATTGTGAACAAGAAATGAGTTGTGAGGGAGGGTATAGCATTTAGAAAAGTGCCAGGCACGCAATATGCATTTATACTGTGTTAGTTGCTTTGAATTTTTGATCCTCAGTTTTTCTTATCTGTAAATTAGGAATAATAACTGCTTTTTGGGATTGTTATAAAGAATAGAGATAATTAATATAGAGGACTAGGTCCTGATTCACAATGTATTTAATGAGTATAGGCATTAGTTTCTCTCCAGATACAAAGTAGGTCTAAGAATCATTAAAGAAGGATCATGTTTATACATATCCTCCACCATTAGTTCATTGATTGACTTTGACCATCTAGCAGCATAGTGATCATTAAGGCCCTCCTCTTTTAAGCTCCCTTGGCCATTTCTCAGTTTCTGGGTTGGCTTCTATGTTTTTCTCTTTTATATCTTTGTCATAGGCCCTAGACAATCATCTTGACTCTGCCCCTGCAGACTGTCTCTCCTGGGCTTCCCTTCTGTGGGCCTGGCTGCAGACAGTTGGTTGTCACTGGTACTCTTTCTTGCTTCTCTGAAGATAATCACACAAGCCCTTTCTTTTAAATGCTTTACTACTAATCCTTGGAAGGAAGCAAGAAGAGCACATATGGCAAAGTAATATAGATTTAGGAATTTTACACAGAACATACAGTCCCTAATTCCCTGTTTTATTGCTTGAAGGCCTGTGTTAGCTTTTTGCTCTTTTGTTTTATTCTTGATACTGGAATTTAGACAACTAGGCTTCTTGATACTCAGGCTTGCAGCTGTAATGCAGGCGCCCAGATAAGTGAATTCATGTCCTGTCATGGGCTTCTTGTGCCCAGAAGATCATTTGTATTTCTGAGACCTGGGTGATATTTAACAATGGTTGCTTCCTAAGTTTCTGTCCCTACAAATCACACAAATTATGCTTTGGCTCTTGCTATTTTGCCATTTTGGGAACTTCTTTTTCTTTCTATTCTATATCTATCTGGAGGCAAAGCATCTTTGGGGTTTAACCAAATTTATCTCTACCATAGGGCTGCTCTTTAATATTTCAGTCTTATCAATAAATGTGCTTGGTATATACCAGGTATTGTACCTACCTTAATCACCCCTTTTATCAAAGCCCAGGCAAATCCTAGCTAATCCTATAGAATTTAGCATTTCTCCATAATGGTTCCTTATATAATGATAGTGAATAATTATGTTTTGTAGTACTTTTATTTTTCTCAAAACTTTCTCATATTTTTGAGTTTTTTATCTTTTCAGTAACCTTGCCAAACAAGTAAGATCATTATTTCTTTTTTCCATTTGACAAATAAATAAATTAAGTCCCACAGAACATATGTGTGTATGGTTTAGGGTGTTTGTGTGTAAATGACTTGGGTAAGATCTCAAAGCTAATCTGTGGTCAAGATGGGGCTGACATGTCAGGCTTCTTTTCTTCAAACCTGTACTTGATGCATGAGATCATCCTACCTTCTCATACCCTACTGGGCCCTTTATATTTTAATCTATGAATATATCAGTTCCAAATACCCATCTTCTCCCCACACACACTTGCAGGTGAAAGTTCTTATCAGTGATCTTTTAATTCATTATAATTAATGTAAAAATTGTGTTTTATTAATGAAAAGCATGTTCAATATTAAATTGGTGCTATCTGTAATATGCATGCATAGTTATATACAGCAGAAAAATATTAGATTTGTCATTATGCTTACAAAATATAAGCTTCTCTGCAATAGATGGAGCTTGTCAGATCCATAACAACACCTCTTGTTATCTTTCTAGTTGTTTAGAAACTATAATTAGGACAGACTGGCTAAAGTATTCTTAGAGTATAGGAGCTGCACCTGCATAATTTTTTTAAAAACATTGAATAAACTGATATAAAACACTGATTTTTTTTTTAAACACAGTATGCCAATGTGAGAGCATGAGAAATTAAGAGTACTAGGACTACAGATGAATGCTAAGAACATCAGTCCAATGGCAAAATTGGCATTCCCTTCCTTTGTGAGAACTCAACCAGACTCTTCCTTAGGTTGTTCTAGCAGCAGTACTCAGTATGTACATTGTGAAGGCAAACACAAATTAAAAATTCTCCCTGTTGAAAATAAGGGAAAAGACTCTCTAATTGGCCTTTTCTTGGAGTAATTACTTTAGAAAATTTTTAATTGTAAGTTCTTTCTCCATCTCTTTGAAATGTATGCAAATCTTTGTAATGGGTAAATAACTCTCTTAGCTTTACAACCCAGGAATGTTTTTCTCAATGACCAGGGAATCCACTTCTTTGAAATGTAATCTGGGTAGGAGCCTAACTTGAACTGGTGCCTTGTTTCAAGTTTTAAAACTGCCTCTTGTTATAAACATGTGAGAAGTCTATATTTCCTTTGGATAAAGCCAATTACCTAATGCAGATGGTCACCCTGACTACCAAGTGAATTTAGGATGAACTATGAGTGACAAATGGTGCTGTCAAGTCTTCTTACTTTAGGACTAATTGTTTATCTTTAGAACAAGTATTTAATAGATTGTATCTGCTCAGTTATATACAAGAGTGAGATTTCCTTCTGTTTTTGCAATCTCTTAGCAGATTGACTATGATGTCATTATATTCTGGTGTAAGCTTATTCAATAATAAAATTGCTTTTCTTCCCTTACTTTGTGTAGAGGTTTTCTAGGTTGGGAGGAAATTTTTTTCTTAATTATATTTCCCAACAACATGTGTGCCTTGAATGAGCAAAACTTGTAAGGATAACAAGTATATGGCAATGACAGAGAGTATTATTTTCTATTGCACAGCTGCAACCAAAGTATTAGTTCCTTAAGGGCTGTTTCTGTTCTTTCTGTCCATATTTTTGTATGCTACAAAGTACTGAAAACATCATGATATGGGACTCTTAGTTAAATTTGTTTGTGTGATCACCATAAAGTCCTGGATAAATATTTTACCTGATTTGTTTTATCTAACATGGTCAACTTGCTACATGTATTATAGCAGAAAATTATGCTATAAGGATTTTGATTAATAGTGAGCAGAACATATTCCATTGAGCTAGTTGCTACCATTTAAAGCTGAAACTGGCAACTTTCCAGTCCCTTAAGTTCTCTTCCCTTGCTCATGAGGACTGGAAAATTGCAGCATTAGGTTCAAACCTTGCCACTTCAACCTGTGTTGATACAACTTGAAGAAGATGCATCTGGGTTCAATAATCATCAGTATATTGAGACTTGTTCCACAAATCTTCAGTCATATCTTCTCTCAAGGGAGGAGGGAAAGCCAACCAATCAACTTTAGTTTTCTTTTTCCCAGTGTTGCCATATTATCTTCTCCCATGCATAAACATCATTGCTTCTTCTGTAGATATTTTTCTGGCAAAGAGGTACCTCTGGTCTTTAGCTCCTTAGTGAATCCACTGATCTATCCTCCATCACTTAATGCCAAAGAGATGGCAGGGAAGGAAAGCTTAGGCAGCTTTTCTAATTAGTTGAAATTGTTGACTGATTTTTTACTGGATGTTACTGAAAGCACAAGGAGGTTTTGGCCAAGGTCTAGTTGCTTATCACACAAGGATCCAATTATTGAGACAACCAGGATTGCCAAGAAAGAAACGAATTTTTTTTTAGTGTGAAAGACGTTTTGAGAGAATGGGAAAAGCTAAGTAAAATCTGTCTCCCTGCCTAACAGAGATCATGGGCTTTTTAAGGAAGGGACAGGTACCTTGGGGCATGTCAAAAGGGATGATGAGTCTGGTGTCAGGAAGTCTGC